>NC_065450.1:123677557-124349343 GCF_917563875.1 Diabrotica virgifera virgifera
GCCGGGTAAGATGATGAAAAGTGCCCCCAACTCGATTCAAATTCCATATAGGTCACCGTTGAGCATATATAGTGAAACTAACTTTCTGCAATTTTTAGCCCCCTAGGTGGTCATGTGACCCACCTAGAGCCTAATTAGGGTTTTTATGTTTTTATTTTTTATCTCAGCGGCATCGAGAACTAGCGAAAAACTTTAAATAAAAAAGTTGTAAGCCTTAAAAACCTTTATGTCCGAAAAAAATTTTGTTTTTAATTTTTGGCGGGAAATTTAAATTTTAGAACGATTTCAAAATTTTAAATGAGTATAAAAAAATAGCTAAGACATTTGTTTTCACGAAAAAAATATATAACGTGTATTTTTGCATAATGTTTCACCCTAAATTTTTTAAAATTTTTAAAATTGGTGAAACGCACCTTTAAAAATAAAAAACCGCATTTTTTCGGTTTTTTTTTTTTCGTTTTTTGATACAATTTTATACATATTTTTCAAAAAAGTTAACACTGTCACAGGAGTAGGTAAAAAACTAAAAAATAATTGGTGTTTGCTTAATAAAAATTTTTTGTAACGCCATCCATTTTCCAAATACAGCGCGTTGAAAAAAACAAAATTTTACACATTTTTTACGATTTTGCCGAAACTACTGGCAACATTGTAATTAAATTTGGCGAGTTTTAAGAGGTAGTTGTTGTGCATTTTTTGACATACAATTAAGAATTTTATATTTATCATTGGCGCGCATTGGGGTAATGGTCTGAACTTTTTAAAGAAAAAAGATAGTACGCCACTGACATATTTCAAATTAACAATCGTTTTTGTATTCCCCGTTCAATTTGTGACAAAAAATCTATCTTTCTATTTTTTCATAAGACGCGCCATTTTTATTCAAAGAATAAAACATCTTAACCGTTACAAAGTATTCGAACTTCTAGAAATAAAATACTACTAATAGTCCATTCTTTCACGGTTTTTGCTCTAAATTTTAAAGAACCGCTTGGATTGACATGAAATTTGGCATACGTATAGCTTATATGTCAAAGAGAAAAAGTGATATTGTGCCGATGTGTGCTTTTGCCCTGGGGGTGACTTTCACCCCCTCTTTTGGGTGAAAAAAATATATGTCCAAAATAAGTCCGGAAATGGATAAACTGACTAATTTTAAGTAACTTTTGTTCTATAGACCTTTTTCGCCAAGTC
This sequence comes from Diabrotica virgifera virgifera, assembly GCF_917563875.1. Taxonomy (NCBI): domain Eukaryota; kingdom Metazoa; phylum Arthropoda; class Insecta; order Coleoptera; family Chrysomelidae; genus Diabrotica; species Diabrotica virgifera. Next base: position 123,678,752 of record NC_065450.1, read on the forward strand.
AACACTTTTCGAGTTATTTGCGAGTGAATATGTTCATTTTTCAACAAAATAACCACATTTTTAGACGGTTTTTCGCAAATAACTCAAAAAGTAATATTGTCGAAAAAAACGTTCTTAGCAAAAATATAGCCTGTAAAAAAGTAAAAATAATGTTGTAGGCGTTAGGTCTCTGGATCTCGTAGAACCAGAGTTATAGCCAATGAAAAATAGATTCACATTCACCAAATTTCAAATAGAATATTTCGACGAGAAATATCCAAAAAATTAAGCACTTTTTGGGGAAAACCGATTATAACTTTTTTAAAGTGTTTAAAAAAAGGTTTATTTTTGTTTTTACAAAAAGTTTCTAACATTAAATTTAAGCAAGTTACGCTCAAAATAAAGTTGGTCCCTTTTGTTTTTGCAAAAAAAATCGGGAAGACCACCCCCTAATTAGCAACTTAAATGAAATTAATCGTCACCGCTCCACAAATTATTTTACTTATGTTGTGTTTATATGATCTGTAAGTTTCATCGATTCCAAGTGCTTATTTTAAAAAAAAATTGGTTTCAAAGTAAAATTTTTAAAAATTTAAATTTTGAAAAATATGCTTTGTTTCAAAATTACTTAAAAATTGTTAGAGATACCAAAAATCTGGAAAAACAAAAGTAGTCAGATTTGCTTTTCTGAATATCACGTATTTTTTTGTTTTTCTGTTAGACAAAAATTGATCAAGATTTGGTGTTTCTAAATTTGCATATATTCGTGATCAGTGACTCGTTCCACCCCTTTTAACTACAGCCCTTTCAATAATAAGGACTTTGAACCGATGAAACTTACAGATCATATAAACAATATATACACGAGTCAAGCAACTTGTGAAGTCGTAACGATTAAGTTCATTTAAGATGCTAATTAGGGGATGATTTTCTCGATTTTTTTACCAAAACCAAAAGGGTGTTTACCAAAACTTGTTTAATTTTGATGCTAGAATTTTTTTTATAAAACAAAAATGAAGCTATTTTTAAACACTTTAAATAAGTTGTAATGAGTTTTCCCCGAAATGTGCTTCATTTTTGGTTATTTCACGTTAAAGTATTCCATTTGGAATTTGACGAATATTAACCTATTTTTCATTAGCTATAACTCTGCTTCTACTAGGTGTAGAGACGTGATGTATACACCATTTTTTTAAATTTTTTACAGGCTATATTTTTGCTAATAATGTTTGTCCGACAAAATACTTACTATTTGAGTTATTTCCGAACAACCTTCTAAAAGCGTGGTTATTTTGTTGAAAATATGAACATATTCACTGCCAAATACTCGAAAAGTATTGACTTAGTGAAAAAACTCCATAGAGCAAAAGTTACTTAAAATTAGCCAGTTTATCCATTTCCTGACTTTCTTTTGACGAATATTTTTTCACCCCCAAAAGGGGGTGAAAACCACCCCCAGGGCAAAAGCACATATCGGCACAATATCACTTTTTTTCTTTGACTTGTTAGCTATGTGTGTGCCAAATTTCATGTCAATCCAAGCGGTTTTTTAAAATTTAGAGGTTTTGCAATATTTTACCGTTAAAGAACGGACTATAATATAGTAGTTTCTACATCTTCATAAACTCGTACATCCATTATAAAAACAAAACAAAAAACAAAACAAAAAAAAAAACTAAAATAAAATACAAAAAAGAATGCATTTATTTTAATATTAAGATTATTATTTTTATTTGTAAAATGTATACACTCAGGGCCGGACAGGCTCATCAAAAAAGCGCCAACCCAAATTCTAAAAAAGGCGCCAACCTAATCTCTGAACTAAGGCGCCCGACCACTCCTCCCCCTCCTAAACTTTTTTGAAATCCTAATGCATGAACAGTAAATCAATATTACTTATTCATTACTCAAAAAACAGTAAAATCCTGTATAAAAGGTATATTTAAAAAACTGACCTTGTTCCTTGAAGGACTTCTTTTACTGGGCTTTGACCCACATATTTTTGTTAAATACTATCTTGGTGGTTAGCATGTACATTGCACGTGAGTATAACTGATAATATTTTTAACCGTAGTCAAAATTTCAATATCTTTGTATTATTTTATCAATATTCATTTTAGGTAAGCACTGATGATGACTGGTAAACCAGTCGAAAACTAATTATGTGATTTTGATGTGGCCCTTTTGAGCGTTTTTAAATATAGGTACCTTTTATACAGGATTTTACTGTTTTTTTGTATTACATGGTATACAGCCAACCACAGGAAAACTTTTCCTTGTGAATTTTTATTCATTACTCGTTTCATTTATTTATTTAATATGCACTACAGGCCTTGTAGGAATAGGGCTTTACAATTTTACAATAATGACACAATTTTACATAATACACATGATAGTATATACTAATGTCTTATATTTAATTTCTATGTAAAAAATTGCTGCACTATGGTTCTCTATTGTATCCTATTTTTCGCCTTCTCTTTCCAGTCTGTAATTTCCATCGATCCTATATCGTCCTGAAACTTTTCTTGTCATCTTTTTCTTGGGCTACCTCGTCTCCTTGTCCCAACTGATCTACTTAGCAGTACCTTCTTTGGCATTCTTGCTCTATCAATTCTCTCGACATGACCTGCCCACCTGATTCTTTGTGCCTCTGTGTATCTTTTTATACTTGGTTCGTTGTAAAGCATCCTTAATTCTTGATTGGTTCTTCTTTGTCAACCGTCTTCTGTATTTTTCCCCCGAAAATAGCTCTCCGTACCTTCTGTTCCTACCTCTCTATCATTTCTTCTTGTTTTGTTCAGCACTCATGTGTCACATCCGTAGGTGACTGTTGCTCTTATTACGGTTTTGTATATTCTGGTTTTCGTCTTTCTCGAAAGGTACTTTGACTTTAATAATTTTTTTAACCTGTCGACCTTTCGGTTAATTTTTGATATCCTGTGCTTTAGTTCATTTTGCTTGTTATATTAAGTTTACTTTGGAATAAACTTATTAAGATGCCACAAAAATATAGCTTCAGTTTCCCAGTAGGTACCTATCCCTTTTAATCCGTTACACTCTTTGGTACTCTCTGGAGACTCCAAACAATTTTTGAAAAGTGTGGGTAATTTTTCAACTACTGCTACAGGATAATATACTACTACTACTACTACTATCGGTTTACAGCGTTCTCCGACGCCTTCCGACTCCTAATCGCCATTTTCTCTGTTTAACCATAGACCTGGAGGGATTTCTCTTTCCCTAGTTCTTTTTCAATTCTCTCCCCTCAGTTCTTCTCGGCCTTCCTCTTTCCCTTGTCCGTTGTAGTGTCCACACCAAAATATGTTTATGGATCCTGTCACCTGGCATTTTCTGTATATGGCCGTACCATTTTCGTAATGTCTCCATCTTGTAGAGACCTTACGAAAACAAATGACCGAGAGGAAGACCACAGATAAGGTGGGTTGATGATATTAAAAGAGTAGCCGGAACAAATTATAAATATGTTGCTCAGGATCGAGACCGATGGAATGAGTTTACAGAGGCCTATGTCCAAACGTGGACGAGAGAAGGCTAAGAAGCAGAAGAAGAAGGCTGTACCATATTAGTTGTTTTGTTTTTATGTCATCAACTATTGCATGTGTGACTCCAATAATTTCTCGTATTCTCTCAATTAGTATCCGTTCTCGTTTTGATTTGCCTGCTGCTCTTCTCCAGAAGTCCATTTCTGTTACTAGTAACATTTTCTCTGTTTTTTTGTTTCAGTGGCTAAACTAATAACTGTCATACGTTTACACTTTTAAGTATGGTATTGTATATGAGCTGTTTGTTCGCTTTAGATATTGTTTGGTCCCACAGAACACCGTTCATTATGGATATGGCTTTTCGACTCTGTATATTTCTGTCACTTATAGCAGCATCGAGTATCTCATCTTGAGTTATCTTCATGCCCAGTTACTTGTATTCATCACAGTGTTTAATTTCTACCCCATCGTCTAATGTAATGGACTGCTTTGTCCCTCCAATACACATGGCGTCAGTTTTCTTAATGTTGACTGCGAGGCCCCATTTGTTATATTCTTCTATTAGCTTCCACGTCATGTAACGCAAGTCGTCATGATCCTAAGCAATCATAATTTGGTCGTCAGCGAAACATAAAGTGTATAATGTGGTCTCGTCATTGAGAGGAATTCCCATGCCATTTTTCCACAGCTTGAGTGCTTGTTCCAGAGTTGTTAGGCCACTCTGGCTCTCATGGCCTCATATTATAATATAAACAGCGGATATTGATACCTACAAAATGCGCCCGAAGATCTTCTAGGGCGCCGCGCATCGTTTCTAAACTATTAACATAAAACTCTGGGTGCCATTTGCGGGCTATGTATGCTGGTCTTTGATTATTTGATACCTGATACGAGTTGTATGTTGTTGTATTTTGGGGCGCAACAATCCTGTATGTATAATATAGTCAGGCGAAAGGCGCCCGAAGGTCTTCGAAGGCGCCGCGTGTCACATCTAAGCTATTAATACAAAACCCTGGATGGTATTTTCGAGCTATGTTTGCTGAAAACTGTACCAGTATATCTTAAGCTAATTGTGGGATGTAACACTCTTATATTATTATAACAGAAACGGCGGCTATTGATACCCACAAAAGGCGCCCGAAAGTCTTCGAGGGCGCCGCGCGTCGAATCTAAGCTATTAACTTAATATCCAGGATATCATTTTCAAGCTATGTGTGCTGGCCTTTGATTATCTGATAACTGATACGAGTTGTATTTTATTGTATCCACTAGCTTCGTTATGTATTATTCTTAAGCGCAACAATCCTGTATGTATAATGTAGTAAGACAAAAGGCGCCCCAAGGTCTTCGAGGGCGCCGCGCGTCGCATCTAAGCTATTAACACAAAACACGGGATGCCATTTTCGACCTATGTGTGCTAGATAGATATTGATTATCTGATACCTGATACAAGTTGTATTTTGCAACCACACTATGTTCATATGATCTTTGCTTCAACGAATCTTTGTGTAAAGTTTTTAAAAAAATTTCAGCATTTAATTTTTTAATGGAATATGAACAAAAGCAAAAGGCGCACCGGCCCGCGGGCCGGTGGGCCGGCGGCCCAGTCCGGGCCATGTGTTCTTGATAAACATTAAGTATATTTATATTTATTAATATAGTATGTACATTAGCTGTAATGAGTAGGTAAATAAGAAGTAAAAAATTGTAATAATATTATAATAACCAAGTTTCACTAATTGGCAATATCTTTAATACATTTACTTTTGATTGAGACTGGCTGAATGACCATAGTCCAAGCCAAAAAAAAAAAATTATAAAAACTAATTCGAATACTTTGGAAGCGTTAAGATATTTTATTTTTTGCAGCAAAACGGCGCCTCGTATAAAAAAATAGGAAGATAGATTTTTTGTCACAAATTGAACGAGGAATTCAAAAACGATTGTTAATTTGAAATATGTCAGTGGCGTACTATCTTTCTCTTTAAAAAATTCAGACCATTGCCCCTATGCGCGCCAATGATAAATATAAAATTCTTAATTGTATTTCAAAAAATGCACAACAGCTACCTCTTAAAACTCACCCAAATTTTATTACAATGTTGCCAGTAGTTTCGACAAAATCGTGAAAAATGAATAAAATTTTGTTTTCTTCAACGCCCTGTATCTTGAAAATGGATGGCGTTACAAAAAATTTTATTAAGCAAACCCCAATTATTTTTCAGTTTTTTACCTACTCCAGTAACGGTGGTACCTTTTTTGAAAAATATGTATAAAATTGTATCAAAAAACGAAAAAAAAACCGAAAAAATGCGGTTTTTTATTTTTAAAGGTGCGTTTCACCAATTTTAAAAATTTGAAAAAATTCAGGATGAAACAATATGCAAAAATACACGTTATATATTTTTTTCGTGAAAAGAAATGTCTTAGTTATTTTTTTATACTCATTCAAAAATTTTGAAATTGTTCTAAAATTTAAATTTCCCGCCAAAAATTAAAAATAAATTTTTTTTCGGACAGAACTTTTTAAAGCTTACAACTTCTTTATTTAAAGTTTTTCGCTAGTTCTCGATGCGGCTGAGATAAAAAAATAAAAATATAAAAACCCTAATTAGGTTCTAGGTGGGTCACATGACCACCTAGGGGGCTAAAAATTTCAGAAAGTTAGTTTCACTATAAATGCTAAACGGTGACCTATATGGAATTCGAATCGAGTTGGGGGCACTTTTCATCATCTTACCCGGCTAGGCCCTTTAAGATTTAGAAATAGTACACACCTGAATACCATGCGTCCAATATCCAGAAGTTTCGTCAAGTTTCCCTAAGGTCATAATAGCATATCGGGCGTATTGTTCAGCGTCTGGAATTAAGAAGGAATTTTTCTGTAGCTTATTGCTGTATGCGTTCATTTTTGTGTTGACATACAATGGAGCCAAATGTTGAATTGTAATTCCAGAGTTTCTGTATTCGTATCTAAGAGCCATTGTAAAACATCTAATATAAGACTGTAAAATAAGAATTTGTTTAATAAAAAGTTAATCAATGAAAATTAGAAAAATATACAATGTAACTTCCACATAAAAAAATAATATAGTAACCTTTATGTGTCTTAGGGCGTAACACGTATTTAACGCCACTTTTAAGTGTTTTATACCTTTTAAATTATTAATTAGTAATTCCCTTAAATATGTATACGCCAGTCAATGGGAGCAAGAATAGGATATTACCTCCGAATTCTATCCTACTACATGGATTTTAATGAAATTTTGGGAATAGCCTCTACTTATCTCTTTATTCAAAATCTACCCTATGCAGATGTGTGCCTTTATCTTGGGGGTGGTTCCCACCCCTTCACAGGGGTGGACAATTTTTTGGTAAAATAACCACAGAAGTCGCTAGATAACCTAATTCTAAGCAAAAACTGTTCTATAATATTTTTTTAACTCAATACTTTTTGAGTTATTCGCAGTTAAAATTGGCCATTTTCATTGAAAAATGACACCTTTGCGGACGGTTTTTTGCGAATACCCTTAAAACTATACATCTAACGAAAAAACTATATAAAATATTTTTGTAGCTTATAAAAAAACAAAGTGATTCGTTCCTTTATAAATCTTCTACTCGTAATACGAAAAGAGATATGGTAGGCGAGAAGAGTTTGTTTTTTTTTGTGCATGCTCAAATCGGTGTATTTAAAAAATATCTTGAAATAACAGAAAAACGGTCGATTTTACGTGTATAATGATTCTAATACCTTTTGTAGTGCTTGAAAATACCTTTAAAAAGAGCAATATTAAATGTCGATCACATTCAAACCAAGCGAGATATGCTGCAAAAAAGTTGATGGCTAATGTATTTTAAGAAAAAATGAGAAGTATATCTAACCTCTCATCCGTCAGAATTTAAATGCATCGTTTTACTTCTACAGTACTTTTTATTATAGTGTTGCTTCTATGTTCAAAAAGTTGAACAGGTTTAAAATGAATCGTTTTTGAAAAAAAAAAGATCAAATTATAGAGCGCATGTTAAAGATGCAGTAATGAAAAATAAAAACAAAATATTTATCTAAAAAGACCCTACATTTTTGTGCAGTATCTTTTTTTCGCATCTCTTATCATTTTCGAGTTACGTGCAGAAAAAGAAGATTTTTAAGAAAATTTAAAAATGCGCTCTATAATTTGATTTTATTTTTTTTCAAAAACCATTTATTTAAAACCCGTCCAACTTTTTGAACATAGAAATAACACTACAATAAAAAGTATTGTAGAAGGAAAAATTCTGACGGATGAGGGGTTAAATATACTTCTCATTTTTTCTTAAAATACGTTAGTCATCAATTGACATTTAATGTTGCTCATTTTAAAAGTGTTTTCAAGCACTACAAAAGGTATTAGGTATTAGTATACTGAATTCGCTCTATCGAGATTCACTTTGACAGTGACGTTAGTAATTTCTTTATTGAGAAGTTCAGTTGTCAGAACTGACTGGAAATTACTACACAACCAACGCACCTGCTCATAGCCAATATTATTAATAGTAAACAAACATAAACCTTACGCCAATCAATAATTATTTATTTACACCATTATAATGTATTGATAACAAATGAGAAAATTATTTATTGTACAAAATAAAAATATTTTGTAGAAATAAACTCTAGAAAATTTTATGAGATTAGTAGACACCCCCACTATTTCTAATAATTCGTATTTTTTTAATGAAAGATTAAGTTGATTTTAGCAGTTAACAGTGTGAGGTAGGAATATTTGTGTTGTTACAACAGGTTACAACAACAGGTATAAACTGAAAATTATCCAGGTATACGCTCCAACAACACAACATCCAGACGAAGAAGTTGAAGACTTTTATGATGATATATCTGTAGCTCTAAAAGACACACCCACCCACTTTACAATCCTGTGTGGGGATTTTAATGCAAAATTAGGCCTTAAAGAAGACGAAGCAGAGACATCACTAGGAAATTTTGGAACTCTAGGTAGAAATGAGCGGGGAGAAACACTCTTAGGCTTTTTGCTACAGAATAACTTGTTCCAAATGAACAGTTTTTTCGTTAAAAAACTACATAGAAGGTGGACGTGGGAAAGTCCTGATGGTAAAACAAGAAATGAAATAGATTACATTATCAGCGACAAAAAACAGATTATCACAGACGTGAGCGTCCTAAATAAATTTACTACAGGAAGTGACCATCGAATGGTAAGAGCCACAATAAAAATAGACCTCAAAAAAGAACGAAATCGTTTGATAAAAAAGAAAACCTTGCAAGCCTGGACTCCCCCATTAGATATTGATAAATACCAACACCATATAAACGCTGTTTTGGAAAGAAATACAAATTCAGATGAAAGTATAAATAACTTAAATGAAAACATAATTAGAGCCATTGAAGAAAGTCAACGAAAAAACTGCCCAAAAAAGAAGAGAAATGAAAAAATAAGCCCAGAAACTAGAGAAACGCGAAGTAAAATGAGAGGAAGCGAAAATACTGAAAAAAGTGCGTTAAGAGACATCAACAAGAAAGTGTCAAAGGAAATCAGAAAAGATCTAAGGAAGTATAAAACTCAAAGCATCCAGAAAACCATAGAAGAAAATAAAAGTTTGAAAGTTTTACGAAGGAAATTGACCAACGGAAAATACGAAATACATAAATTAAAAAATAAAAACAGCGAAATAACATCAAACAGAGAAGATTTACTAAATATCGTAGAAGAATTTTATTTGGAACTATATAGGAGCCAAAGGCTGAATCAAAATAATCTGAGGGAAGCGGTTTCAAAGAAAATAATAAACCAAGGCTCCGAAATACTACCAGAGATAACCACTAGCGAAATCCATCAAGCACTGAGAAAAATGAAAAATGGAAAAGCATCGGGTGAAGATGGAGTCGTAATAGAGGCCATTAAAAACGGAGGCCACATTCTTATAGGTAAAATAAAAAATCTCTTCAACTTATGCCTTCTTCAAAAGTCGATACCTGAAAAATGGAAAAACGCAGTAACAATACTTTTGCATAAGAAGGGAGATAAGACAGACTTATAACATTATAGACCCATTAGCCTGCTAAACCACTTATACAAACTCTTTACAAAAGTAGTGACATCAAGAGTAGAAAAGAAGCTAGATTTTTACCAGCCAAAAGAACAAGCTGGATTTCGATCAAACTTTGGGACAAACGACCATCTGCAGGCAGTCAAGTTACTAATTGAGAAGTCAATAGAATATAATAAACCCCTTGTCCTAGCATTCGTGGATTTTCATAAAGCCTTTGACACGATAGAGCTGGATAGCATTTTAGAAGCTCTAAATGAATGCCGCATTGACTACCGTTACAGTACACTCATCTATAATATTTATAAAGAGGCAACAATGAGTGTTAAGTTACATGATAAAACCAAACAAATAAGCATAGAACGCGGCGTAAGAAAAGGCGACACACTCTCGCCAAAACTATTCATAACTGTTCTGGAATATGCCTTTAAGATGCTCAACTGGGACAATAAAGGGATCAAAATAGATGGAGAAAAGTTAAATCATCTTCGTTTTGCAGATGACATAGTCCTTATAACTGATGACCTAGGAGAAGTAAAGAAAATGCTAAATGAGTTAGACGCTCTGTGCTGGAAAATAGGCCTGAAAATGAACTTTTCTAAAACTAAATTTATGACTAATCTGATTCCTAGCGGACAGCTGATTATACGCGAACAAGAAGTAGAACTAGTGGAAAAGTACATTTACTTGGGTCATGAAATTAGAATTGGCAGAGATAACCAAACATGCGAAATAAAAAGAAGATTAACTCTTGCTTGGGCAGCCTACGGAGCTCTGAGAGACATATTTAGGAGCAGTATACCGATCGGTTTAAAAAGACAAGTGTTTGGCCAATGTGTGCTACCGGTAATGACATATGGAGCAGAGACACTGACTCTAACCAAGGCAACAGCGTCGAAAATGCGGGTTGCTCAAAGGCGCATGGAAAGATCCATGCTGGGCGTAACTCTACGGGATAAAATAAGAAATGAAGATCTCAGACAAACAACCGGTATCGCAGATGTTGTAGAACGTATCACCAGGCTCAAATGGAACTGGGCAGGACACGTCGCCAGGCTGAAAGATTCAAGATGGGCACGAAGGCTGATGGAGTGGAGACCAAGAGAAGATAAACGAAGTAGAGGAAGGCCGCCTACACGATGGACAGATGATATCAGGCGGATTAGTAAAAACTGGCAAAAATCAGCACAAAACCGTGAAGTGTGGAAACAATTGGGGGAGACCTATGTCCAGCAGTGGACGTAAATTGGTTGGATGATGAAGATGATGTTTCCTATTCCGAATGTGTCAAAGTGAATCTCAGTAGAGCGAATTCAGTATACCATTATACACTTAAAATCTACCGTTTCTCTGTTATTTCAGGTTAAATACACCGATTTGAGAATGAACCAAAAAAAAACTCTTCGCACCTACCATACCTCTTTTTGTATTAAAACTAGAAGATTGACGAAAGAACTAATCTCTTTGCTTTTTTATAAGCTACAAAAATATTTTACATAATTTTTTCTTAACATGCATAGTTTTTAGGGTATTCGCAAAAAACCGTCCGCAAAGGTGTCATTTTTCAATGAAAATGGTCAATTTTCAACCACGCATAACTCAAAAATTATTGAGTTTTCAAAAAAAAATTACAGAACAGTTTTAGGTTACAATTAGGTTCTCTAGCCATTTCCGTGGCTATTTTAACCAAAAAATTTTCCACCCCCACGATAAAAGCTCACATCGGCATAGGGTAGACTTTGTTTCTCGATCTATTCCCTACTTACTATGAAAATATCAAGTAAATCGATGTAGTAGGATGGAATTCGGAGCCAAATACCCTCATTTACTGCCCTAGTAGTTGTTTTATGCTGTATGCATGAGCGATCTACAATTAGTTTCATCAAAGCTATCCGAGCAAAAAATTACGTACCATTGTCTTGATTTAATCTGAATTTATATCATTGGTTTATAAATAGGAAGTTATAATTGAAAGGAAGTGAAAGGCAGAATTTACAAAACAGTCATCAGATCAATAATGACATACGCGGCAGAAACACGACCTGATACAGAAAGGACAAAAAGAATGCTAGAAACAGCAGAGATGAAAACATTGCGAAAAATCAATGGTAAGGCGCTGTGGGATAGAGCTAGAAGTGCAGATATACGAAGGAGATGCAAGGTGGACAACATTAATAACTGGGTGAAAAGCAGAAGAGTAGAATGTAACGACCACATAAGCCGAATGACAACAAATAGACTAGTAAGGACGGTGAGAGACGGTTCCCCAATAGGAAGACGATCAGTGGGAAGACCACGAAAAAGATGGAATGACAACTTACTGGAGGCACATTGAAAAACAGACAGAGTAATGTCTATATAAAAAGAAGAAGAAGAAGAAGAAGAAAAAGAAAAAGAAAAAGAAAAAGAAAAAGAAAAAGAAGAAGAAGAAGAAGAAGAAGAAGAAGAAGAAGAAGAAGAAGAAGAAGAAGGTTTATAAATAAATTAGTTTTGATTAACATTGTAGGAAACATAAAAAAATCAGCCAAAACTTTTACCTCCGAAGTTGATTAATAGCAAGCTGAAAATTTGTTAATAGCTTAACGTTGTCTAGTGGGACACACTTTGAAGTACGGGAACACTGGAACAAAGGAAGTTTTAATTGTGGAACAGGTTAAAAATTTGGAACGTCAGACTACGAAAACGTCCCATGTATTTTGTCGGACAAAACTTCCAATTGATTTGTTACCCTTTCATTAAACTCTCATGCAAAAAATCAGACTCCTATTTATCACCGGTCATAATTCCTGTCATTTGACATGTTCTACGTGTCGGACTTATTAAAATGCACAGTAAATGCACATGCATGATAAATACCCATCTGATTTTTGCACGAGTGTTTAATGAAAGGGTAACAAATCAATTACAAGTTCTGTCCGACAAAGTACATGAGACGGTTTCATAGAATGACGTTTCAAATTTTTAACCTGTGCCACAATTAAAACTTCCCCTGTTCCAGTTTTCCTATACATCAAAGTTTGTCCGACTAAACACCGTTAAACTGTTAACAAATTTTCAGCTTGCTATTAATCAACTTTTTTTAGTACGCGGGATCCAGGCCTAACTCTGTTGTCGAAAAATTCCATAATAAAAATTAAATTTTGCAGCGATGTATGAATTCCAGCCCCAACTTGCTGAAAATATTCTTCTATTGATTTATCATCAATCAATTGATTTATAAATGGAGTTAAAATTTCTTGACGGTATCTTTCAGCATTTAGAATCCCTTCGAAAAATATACAGTCCTACAATAAGTCGCTTGCTTATAGCTGCCCAAGCTCCAACTATCAGTGGATATAAAGTCGCATTTACTATGAATATGATTGAATGCTTGGGAAATGTCACATATTGAGTACCACAAAAGGAATTCCTCAAACATAATATATCTACAGACAAAATCAGCCAAACTGATTTGCGATATCTAATGAAAGGTCATACGAAGCTGGTTTTGCTGAATATAGCATGATATCACGACGATACTTTAGTGATAAGCAGATATAATATTTCAATAGTATACAGGGTGTTTCATTGGGAAAGTAACATACGTTGACTGTAGAAAGAGGACACTTAGGCGGTCTCAAAAATACCATACTTAATGGGTCTTACTCCATTAATAACAGAGATACTGGCTGTTTTATGTATTTTGCCATTTTCTTATTTGGTTCATAACTTTTTAACCACACCGTATATTTATTTTATATTTGGCACGCAAATATCCTTTAAGATGTACAATAAATTAATTTATTTACAAATGTAAAAAATCCAGGTCCGGATTAAAAAATATTAGAAAAATGTTCAGACCCAAAAACAACACCCTGTACATTAATTTTTTTTAAAATGGATTTTTTAGTTGAAAAGAGGATGAAAAACTAAATTTAGTGGTATACTTTGAATTTTCGGCAAAATGATTTTTCTGGTCAAATTTTGAATTTGAATTCTGAAATTATGTGAATTGCGAGAGCTTTAAGTAGAAAAAAAAATTATATACAACTTACAACTTGTTAACCGCACTGTATATTTATTTTATGTTTAACACGCGAATATTCTTTTAGGTGTCCAATCAATTAATTTATTTACAAATAAAAAAATCCAGGTCTGGATTAAAAAATATTGTAAAAGTGTTCCGACCCCAAAAAACACCCTGTATATTAAATTTTTTTAAAATGGATTTTGCATTTGAAGAGAAGATGAGAAACTAAATTTAGTGGTATACTTTGAATTTTCGGCAAAATGATTTTTCTGATAAAATTTTGAATTTGAATTCTGAATTTATGTCAATTGCGAGAGCTCTAAGTAGAAAAAATTAAAATGCGACTTAATTTTAATCAATACCATTATTTATAGCCCGGGAGGTAGTGTCAAATTTGACCGGAGCATTTTAGCATGGCTGGTTTCTTTTTATTTAGGTAGGTGTTCCAAAGCTTATTAACAAATTATGTGTCAGCTGGGCCAAAACCGGGGATTTTAGACAAGAAAAGGTAAAATATGAAAGTTGATGGACAAACGCTACAACTTAAATGTCAAATATTTATACACGTTATTCAGAACATTTGATAGCCTTGCTTACTTGGCTCCTACCTTTCACTTAGGAGATCCAGGTTCAAATCCTGGCGCGGAAAATTCTTTTTGTTTTTTAAATTGACATTTTATTTTGAAAAATAATTATTTTTATAATACCGCGTTTTTATTATTTGTACGAGACAATATAATAAAATCTGTTTGTCTTTTATATAATCGCAAACTATGCATTTTTGGTCATAATATTATGATTTATCTTAATAGGTAAGCAAATTTGTTGTACATGAACCTCTGAAGGTTCCTGAGTTGGTAAGACCAACAATCTAAGTGGAAAGGGAGACATTATTTGTTATTTTTTTGGACTAACTGTTTTTTCTTAATTTTATATATTGTAGAACCGAAAGATACAACCTAAATTTTCACTTTTTTCTCACCAACCCCAATTTTTTTAATAGCAATCTAAATATTTTCCTATTCTCTATAATACATAAAAATGAATGTTTGTCTGTACCTTATATACCTTATAGAATCGTAAACTATACATTTGGTAGAAAAAAGTATAGGTACGCAATATTATTTAGTATTTTTTTGGCTTTCTGGTAATTTTTAGGTATTAAACTTTCAAACATTATTTAGTTTTAAGGCGGTACGAAGTTTGCCGGGTCAGCTAGTTAATAATAAAAAAATATTCTTGGACTAGTGTGGCAAAGATTAAAAAGTATAAATCAATAATTTATGAATTTTAGATTGTAATAAAAAAGCGTCAGCTGCATCATGTACGTTGCAAAAAATGTTAGCTGGCCAAGTGGACATGCCGTGGTATTATAAAAATAACTATTTTTCAAAATAAAATGTTAATTTAAAAAACAAAAAAGAATTTTCCGCGTCAGGATTTAAACCCGGATCTCCTGAGTGAAAGGTAGGAGCCAGGTAAGCAAGTCTATCAAATGTTCTGAGTAACGTATATAAATATTTGACATTTAAGTTGTAGCGTTTGTCCATCAACTTTCATATTTTACCTTTTCTTGTCTAAAATCCCCGTTTTTGGGCCAGCTGACACATCATTTGTTAATAAGCTTTGGAACACCTACCTAAATAAAAAGAAAACAGCCATGCTAAAATGCTCCGGTCAAATATGACACTACCTCCCTGGCTATTAATCTAAATTGGTAAAATGTAAAAATATTTCAGTGTTTTTTTATTATCTGTGACAAATAGTTTATGGCGAATATTCATCTTTAAATAATGAATAAATAATAAAGAGTCGATAAAGAATACATCACTCTAATCAACAAAGTATCTAAAAATTATAACAAAACAGAGAAAATGTGCAGCATAACTATTCAAAACTAAAGTACTTATTCAAAATTACCACCATCAAAAATTACTGTTATGTGTCAGAATGTTAATATTTTACCAATTTAGATTAAATAATGGTATTAATTAAAATTAAATCATATTTTAATTTTTTTTACTTTGAGCTTCGCAATTCACATAATTTCAGAATTCAAATTCAAAATTTTACCAGAAAAATTATTTTGCCGAAAATTCAAAGTATACCATTAAATTAAGTTTTTCATCCTCTTTTCAAATGCAAAATCCATTTTAAAAAAATTTAATACACAGGGTGTTTCTTTGGGTGGGAACATTTATACAATATTTTTTAATCCGGACCTGGATTTTTTTATTTGTAAATAAATTAATTGATTGGACACCTAAAAGAATATTCGCGTGTTAAATATAAAATGAATATACAGTGCGGTTGACAAGTTGTAATCTGTATTTCAATTTTTTTCTACTTAGAGCTCTCGAAATTCACATAATTTGAGAATTTAAATTCAAAATTTGACCAGAAAAATCATTTTGCGAAAAATTCAAAGTGTACCACTAAATTTAGTTTTTCATCCTCTTTTCAACTGAAAAATCCATTTTAAAAAATTTAATGTACATGGTGTTGGTTTTGGGTCTGAATATTTTTCTAATATTTTTTAATCCGGGCCTAGATTTTTTACATTTGTAAATAAATTAATTTATTGTACATCTTAAAGGATATTTGCGTGCCAAATATAAAATAAATATACAGTGTGGTCAAAAAGTTATGGACCAATTAAGAAAATGCCAAAATAGATAAAACACTCAGTATCTTTGTTATTAATAGAGTAAGACCCATTAAGTATGGTATTTTTGAGACCGCCTAAGTGTCCTCTTTCTGTAGTTAACGTATGTTACTTTCCCAGTGAAACACCCTGTATAACGCACTATAAAAAGTACTCACTTCCGTCGCAAGTGTCAAGTGTCGTTATTGATTTTTTTCTTTTTTTTTTTTAATCAATACCTATATAAATTATAGGAAGTCAGAAACATTTTGAGGGAGTCAGAGAGAATTAGAGGATGTCAGAATAAACTGGAGGATGGCAGAAAATAGGAATGAGTCAGAACAAATAGTAAGAGTTCAATAATAGGAGAAAAATGGAGGAATTCAGAAAAAATTGGAGGGAGATACGATAAAATAGGAGGAAGTAAAAAAAAATAGTGTAGCGACTGTAGAGTGTAGAGGGCAATTGATTTTATTCCCCGTCGCATAGCGAACAATCACTACACTAAATTCACAATAAAAATGCACTAGAAATAAACAAACCAAGACACGTCGAACATTACGAGGAGCACTACCGAATCATGATTTACAATGTATAAAATTCGGAAATCGTGAATTGGGATTTACAATGTATATATGTACCTTTCAAATTATGATTTGGGAGTGCTCCTCAAAATATTCATATCTTGGTTTGTTTATTTCTAGTGCATCTTTATTGTGATTGTATTATAGTTTAATATAATTGAAATACCAACCTTCGTAGCTGAGTATACAGTCATTAGGGGCAATGGAAACATTTCCGATCCTGAAGAGACGTTTACTATTGCACCTCGGCCTCTTTTTTTCATGTCTCCAATGAAGGCTCCACATAGTAAAGTGACTGGTACCACATTGATGTTGATCATATCAAATAAATCTTTTTCGGGTACTTCTGACAGGTACATAGGATAGTCATACAGTTTTCCAACATTATTGACTAAAAAGAACAATGAAATAAATTATTAAATGAAGTAAGAAACAGACGTATTCGTAATCATTTGTTGCTTAACTTCCGACGACTGCTCTCGCTCTCTAGAATATGCAGAGCATCATCAGGTCAACGGTTAAGTAAACTAAATGATGCCGTTACAAGGAGTGATTTGTAAAGTCTCCAATAACATGACTTCTTGCTCAAATTATGCTAATAGGAATTTGACTGGATAGACGCTGTATAGGTTAACAAATATATGGGCAAGTTCTTGAGGGTAGAGAGAAAGTGGCGAAAACAGGCAAAAAATTTGTGTTTGATATTTTGTTTGTAAAATGGAATAAAACGTGATGCCATCTATTTAATTTTTAATATGTAACGATTTTACTGTTTTATTTATATTTATTAAAATATTTTTATTTATTTATTTGTTAATAATTGTAAGACTGACAACGTTTGGATCAAAAGAGTTAATAATAACTGAAGTTGATGTTAAGTCTGGTTATGCAATTGCAACCAAAATTTTAATATATAAGGTCATTGCTCCTAAATGTCCTTAAGGTAAGGACAGTGGTCGTAAACAGGAAGAAACTAATTAGAAAAACAACTAAATGATTGTATCAACACTAATATGACTATAGAATGTGAGTTAGCTAACATAAATATAGGTACCTGAAACTGAAAACCACACCTGAAAACAAAAGAAAGGAAACCAATAGATTCAGTTGTAGAGTCGAGTAAAAAGAAAAATAAGGGAAAAATAAACTCAGTTGTAAGTTAATTGAAAGTTAGAAAGGGAAATTACTTTATTAGTTTAAACAGACAAGAATGTGTGGCATTTATGTAATTTACTATTCTAATTCGGAAATAAGCCACAATTTAAGTTGAAAAATGATTTTGTTGACGTTTCGGATTTCAGTTCGGATGTCGTTATCGAGATACAAAATATAAGTAAATTAAACAAATTTTGTTATGTTGCTTGGTAAAAAAATCGTTTAATAATTTAAATTAATTTGAATCATTCGACTTTAAAGCGATCTTGTCAATTTTTACGAGTTGCGTTACTGGGACGACTTTATTGGGATAATCATTCGATTTGATAAAATAAATTTTAACTCAAAAACATCCGTCAGAAAAATCATAGCATGTGATTTGTCTTTAAAAAGACAACCACATGCAATGATGACAATAAAATTCTCGTGTTAATGAGTCCATAGTAAATCACGAGGAAAAACCAGGAAAAACCTCATGATAATATCCAAACATTGTAAGAATTTGGTCTTATATTCAGTTTATTCTCTGATTTTATTATCTGAATTAATACAACACTCTGATATTATAGGTATGTTATTTTAAATTTAAGCGATGTAATCTCGATATGTTATTGACTTACTAATATTTTATTTACTTAGCAATATTTTCTTACTATTGACTTCCTCTTGTAATATGGGTAACCACATCCTACTGCATTCTGCCGAGGAATTTGTGACACAGTTGGTGTCGTTTAACATAATTAAAGCCGCTTCTTTCATTTTCCCTTATTAATGTCTGTTTCTTTCAGGAATATACTTGAATCTTTCCACTGAACTCTATGCTCATAGTCCCATTCGTGTTGACTTATTTGAGATCTATAAAATTCTCTATTTTTAATATAAGACTGATGTTCACTTATTCTAACGTTTAATTGTCTTTATGTTTCATCTAAATAAAAATGTTCGCATTCACAAGATATTTTATAAATACAATTCTTTGTCCTTTCTTGTTAATTATTAGATTTAGTTTTATATCAAATAGATCTCAATGTGTTTGTTGTTTTAAATGTTGTTGAATGCAACTCATAAATATTGACATTATCATTTTAAAGTCGTCTTTTAAAATATATAATAATTTCTGAATTGTCAATTAATCCAGGGAAATAAGCTAGAAATAGACCATGTTCAGGACACTCAAAGATCCAGGTAGCTGACTACTTTTTTAGTTATTGTGGACCTATAGGAAGAAAACCTACCTGTTTACTGCCTAGAGTTCGCGTCCGTTTTTTAATTATTATGAATTTAGTGCAAAAATCGCGATTTTTTCGATTTTTTGCACCCCATTCAAACGCTAAATAATTGACATAAAATTACAAAATTTAATTTTGTAGAACATTGAAAAACCTTCAAAATGCCGATTTTTGAAAGATAAAAAGTTAATTTGTTGCTTCGCAAACTGCAAAATAAGTAAAAATCGTTATTTGTTAATAAATTTTACTAAAACTACCTAAGAACTGTTGTGTTTCACCTAAAGTTGGGTATTTGGGTACTTAACAAACGCTCAAAATTTGAGACGGATCCATTGATTACTTTAAAAGGTATTCTATTTGTTTATCCCAGAGACCTTTATTTTGCAATAACATAAGACAGAAAATAATGAAGATAGGGCCATTCTGCGTATGCCAAATGAAATTACGTATACGTATGCGTATCTAATAAGTATTATCTAATAAAAATAATTTATTTATTCAAGCGTACCTTAACTTTTTCTATGAGTAATGATGATACTATGATTAAAAAAATATTTTTTCAGGCATTGTTTAAACAAATGAGACTCTTTATTAATTAATAAATTTATAAACAAATTGCATATTTGTAGTGTACGTAGAAATTACATACAATATCAAAAAGTAAGATCAAAATCGATTGAGTTGATTCGGAGATACAGAAAATTGTATTATCTTGAAACTGTTATTTCGGTATTTTAATTCGGTGGATTTGTAGGTCCCCCTAAGTAACCGTTTGAACTACAGTTTTGAAAAATCGTAAAAGGTGCTGTGAAGGTACAATGTTTGTGCAAATTTTTTAACAAAAATACAAATCCCATTCTTTAAAATGACATCAATGAGATTCTTTAATTTTTATAAACAAATTAGCTGTAAATAAAAAAAAACACGTGCTAACTTTATCCCAAATGAACCCAGGCTAAATTTCTTTATTTGAAAAGTCGTGTTAAATTACTAGCTTTTCGAATATATAAAAAGATTGTTTCTACATATAATACTTTTAAAGTGATTCTAAATGTTTATAAACTACAAAATTTCAAAAATTTGGCATTAGTATTTTTGGCTATATTAATTAATTTTTTTATCTTTCTTTAATACATTTTGATACCACCACTTTTCTACTTTCATTTGGCATACGCAGAATTGCCCTATCTTCGTTATTTTCTGTCTTATATTATTGCAAAATAAAGGTCTCTGCGGTATAAACAAATAGAATAACTTTTAAACTAATTAATAGGCTATTGATTATGTACTATAGAAAGGAACTACAACGTTAACGGGGTTTTATTATTTCATATTATGGTCAATGAATCTCTATATATGAAAAAACCGCGGAGTGCTACCATTTAGAGGGGTGCGTTTTTGAGAAATGGGTGAATTAGTCCCTGGGCACAGGTTACATTATGGTTAGTTCTATGCACTTTTGGTACAAACACGTCTACATAAATATTGTTCCTGGTTAAATTTCCTATCTAAATATAACTTTTTAAAGTAAAAGATACTTTTTTTTACAAAAATATATTCAAAAGAAAAAGCACAAAGAACCCCAAAAGAAAGAAATTTTGTTTTTTGTCCCATAACTTTTGTCCACGGGGATATAGGTATAGATATTGCTTCACAGAAAAAAAACTAACATATTTTTTCTTTAAAATTATGTTTGGTAGAGGTCATTAGGATTTACAGTTTTCGAAATATGATTTTACAAAGTTCGCCACTCACAGCAATTTTGGGCAATTTTCCTTGTTATTTGGCAAATATTGTTCTGTAACTTTTTTCTGCGTAACTTTAGGCATATGCAATGGTACATGTAAGAGGAATAGAAATCAAATACCTTTAAAATGGTCTACTGTATAATGTTGTACGATTTCTTTTAAAGAGGTTATCTTTTTCAAGATTTTATACTTTTAACGAGTTTTTATATTTTTTACGATTACTTTTTAAATTTCCCATTATAATTTTTTTTCTACATTTAGGTATATATTATATAATAAAAAAGAAAGCTTATTCTGTTTACTTTAAAATTGTGTATTATAAAAAATTCTAGGATTAGTTTTGAATAAGATATGCTTTTTCAAAATGTAATAAGTACTTGCAACGATTTTTGATTTTAGGATTATTTTTTAAATTTCTCATTATAACTTTTTTATGTGATTGTGTAGTATGATTGAATCTTATTTTTTATAGGTAATACTTTGGATCCACTTGACTCGGCCGGGCGAACTTCAAAATATGGATTAATTCCAATATTTACTGTCAAAGCTTTGCTTGAAAAAATAGCATGTAAATGTACCAAAGGATGTGCAAAAAACTGCGGTTGTAGGAAGATAGGAATTAGTTGTTCAATATTCTGCGGAGGAAAACCTAAACGAAATTGAGTCCGCGGCTAATGATGCAGTAGCACGTTTGGGGCCCTCCAAGTCCGGAATAAAGTATCGGTTAGCGTACAAGCACTTCCAAGAGTGGTGCGATACAAGAGGAGTACGGCAAGTTACCGAAGACGTTTTACTGGCATATTTTAATATAATGGAAAATGAAAATAAATGGAAGTCTTCTACAATGTGGTCACGATACTCTATGATAAAATCCGAGTTAGTTATTACAAAAAATGTGGATATAAGCAAATTTTTAAAGTTGCGTGCCTTTCTGAAAAAGACAAGCGAATGATATACTGCAAAGAAGTCTAAAGTTTTCACTAAAGACGAGTTTGATAAATTTTTGTTTGAAGCGCCAGATAAGTTGTATTTAGGATTAAAGGTAAAAAAAATTATATTGCAAAGCATGTAGTATACTCTACTAAATTATAAAAATATTTCAGATTGTTTTGTTAATTGGGGTTACCGGCGCCTGTCGATGCGACGAAATGGTAAAAATGAAGACTGTGGACATTGAGGATAAAGAAAATGTAATAATTATCAAAATCCCAGACAGTAAAACACGACAAATTAGAACTTTTACGATAATTGGTCAAAACTACATTAAACTGTATAAAAAGTATGCATCACTGCGGCCTGAAAATTTCACAGAAAACCGATTTTTTATCAAGTACCAAAATGGAAAGTGTTACCGAAGCGTCATGGGAATACATTCGATCAGCGCAGTAGCCTAAAAAGTAGCTAGTTATTTAAATTTAAACGATGCAAGCGCATACACGGGTCACTCTTTACGACGAACTTCAGCAACACTTTTAATTGATGGAGGCGGAAATCTAGAATGCCTCAAACGACATGGGGGCTGGAAATCAAGCACGGTTGCCGAAGGATATATAGAGGATTCAATAAGAAATAAGAACGATAATGCTCAAAAAATTTTAAACCCTCATGATTCGCCAACATCGGGAATGATTGCTGAAAGTTGTGCTCGACCATCAGTATCATCAACAATTACCAATGCGTATCAAGAGTCGGGAACATTTTTGCACGGTTTCAATTTTGAAAATGCCTCATTAACTAATTGTACTTTTAATATTACTATAAATAAAAATGATGTTTAATTGTTGTTAATGACATTTGTATTGTTGCTTTGTGACATGTTTCATATTGTTGCCATGAGAACATTTTTCCCTCCGCCGTAAAGAAATGGAAAAAAAAACTGCTGCCGGCGGAGACATCAAACTTTGACAGGATCAAGTTAGATAAGTAATGTCATCATTATTTGACGTTTGAAGAAAAATAGTACATTGTTTACCGGGTAGGAAAAGCTTAACATTCCTGGACGACTGTGAAGATTGCTAAGTCGAGGCGCAAGCCGAGACTTAGCAACACAGAGTCCAGGAATGTGGCTTTTCCTACGAGGTAAACATACTATTTTTCCGCAAATCGTTTAAAATTCGACAGATATTGATTGATTTAAAAAAAAACGCGATAATTTTATTCCCCAAATAAATGGTGCTTTGAAATTCCTAATAAAATTACTTGGGTTACTATGGAAACGTATTGAGGTTGAATTGTCAAACTTGACGCTTATAAATTTAATTGCTGGTGTTCTCGAAAGTAAAATGATAAGTGATGATGAAATCTCCATTCCTGGGACTCCTCCAGAGCTGGTTGAGGCAGTGAATACTGCTTCATTAGAATTATTGCCAAAGAAATCAAGAGAAAAGTACGAAAATGCATACAGACGTTTTATGGATTATCGCATGAGTAAAAATACGAGTTCTTTCTCAGAAAATGTTGTAATGGCATACTTCCTAGACCTTTGTTTAAAGATGAAATCTTCAACATTATGGGCCAATTATTCAATGCTGAAGATATATTAATAATATATCAATTATTCAACAACTGTACGGAAATATCATTTCCTTACAGTAAGGAAATGACATTTCCTTACAGTAAGGAAGTCCTGACTTTTTCTTCAAGAAATTTTGACAGGAATGTCAAAATTTCCTGGCGATTTGCGGAAAAAGTAATTATTAAAGTACAGTGTATGAGTAAATTAGATTTTCCCGTATACCTAATATTCAGAACATAACATGGTGGCAGCGGTAAACGGAAAAATAATGTTTAAAATAACTTTGTGTGAAAAGGTTATGTCAACGGTGTGATTTAGCGGTAATAGTAAAAAAATTTTCGTTTTTTTTTTCTGATAAAAACACATACAATTAAGGTGGTATAATACCTAGCTGTAGAATTTACTTTATTAAAATGGCCGAGTCATTTGAACAGTGTAGAGCCCCCGAACAATTCGAATTCAAGGGTAACAATCTCCCAGCCAATTGGAAGTTGTGGGAACAAAAATATCATATTTACAAATTGGCTAGTGGGAAGTCAACTAAAACGGATAGCATAAAAATAGCAGTACTATTAAACTATTTAGGAGATGAGGGCATCCGTATCGATAATACCTTTGAGTATGAAGAAGGGGAAGACAAAAACAAATTGTCAGTAGTATTGGAAAAGTTTGATTAATACTGTGAGCCACTTAAAAATCAGGTATTTGAGCACTTCAAATTTTTCAAACGAAACCAGTTACAGGGTGAAACAATAGAACAATTTGTCATGGCATTGAAAGAGTTAGCAAATTCATGTGATTTTAAAGAAAAAGATGTATTGATACGGGGATAGGATCGCCCTTGGAGTTATAGATGAAAGAATACAGGAGAAATTATTACAAAAGCCAGATCTCAGTTTAGCTGAAGCTATAAACATATCCAGGTCAATGGAATATGGAATCAAGTGTTTTAACCCAGAGACAGATAGCGGCAGACAGTGCATCCGTGAGTGCAATTAATAACCAATACATGTCAAATAGTGATAGTGCGTGTAGTGCAACAAGTAGCAACTTTCAGAAAAATGAACAGTTTCGGTCTAAAGCAGAGCACAGTGGCAACGGTAAAAGTGCTGGCATCAGGAGTGGCAGAACAGCTGGAGGTAACTGTATGAACTGCGGTCTTCAACATGTTCGAGGTAAGTGTCCTGCTTTTTATAGAACTTGTGGGCACTGTAACCGTAAGGGTCACTACCGTAAATATTGCCGCAGCATGAATAGAGAACACGAAATTTCCGAAAACCTTAAAGACAGTACTGAGGAATTAGAAGTGCGTATAGACTCTATTGACTGTTCCGAAAATGTCGTGTGGACAATAGACTCAGTTGATGCTATTGAGTGGTTTGATAGAATATCTCTCATAGGTACTAAAACTAATTTCAAAATTGATACGGGCAGTCATGTAAACATTTTAAATTTTAGTGATTTTAAAAACTTAAATATCCCATCTAATAAACTTTCATTAACACGTGTAAAACTTTCATCATATTCTGGTCACAAAATAGACACTATCGGACAGATTTATATAAATTGTGAATATAATAATATCCAGAAAAAACTTTTATTTTATGTTCTAAGGGACCCCTACCCTAGTTCTATTCTGGGACTTAGTGCTGCTAATGATTTAAAAATATTAAACCTGAATGGCAATAATTGTGAAACTATTATAGACTCCGACAAACACATTCCCATTCCAACTAGTGTAAATAACATTCTGTGCAAACATACAAAAGTTTTTTCAGGTATAGGACTTGTTGATAGGTGCTACAAAATAGCCTTAAGGGATGATGCTATTCCCCGAATTTCTGGTGCTAGAAAAATACCTACTGCTCTTGATTCCAAAGTGAAGGAAAAACTTGATGAAATGGTGGCTGAAAAAATTATCGTACCTGTAAGTGAGCCAACGGATTGGGTACATCCCATAGTAATAGCAGCCAAGGCCAACGACGATATGAGGGTGTGCATGGACCCTTGGTCCTTAAATGTTTATATTAGACGGGAAAATCTTCCAATCCCCACTCAAGATGTTCTGTTTAGCAAACTCTCTGGTGCCAAATATTTCTCATTACTTGATGCTTCTTCTGCATTTTTGCAAATACCGCTTAGTGATGATAGCTCATTTCTTCGCACAATAGCAGGCCCATTTGGTAGATATCGTTTTTTGAGGTTACCCTATGGCATTTCTTCAGCACTCGAAATATTCCAAAAATTTATTCAAGAAACCTTGGATGGGCTTCCAGGTGTAATTGCATATTGTGATGACATCTTAATTTTTGGAAGATCTCTAGAGGAACATAACAAAAACTTAAACGCTGTCTTAAATAAAATTTCAAAATCTGGCTTGACCTTAAATTTAGAGAAATCAAAATTCTGTGCTAATCGCCTCAATTTCCTGGGACATGTGCTTAGTGAAAAAGGTGTGGAAGCAGATGAAAAAAAGATTTCTTCAGAAAAAGATGAAAAAAATTGTAAAGAACTCCAAAGGTTTCTGGGAATGATCACATACCTTGCAAAATTTATTCCTAACCTCTCATCTGAAACAGCAGTGCTGAAAAAACTTCTGGGTAAAAAGAATGTATGGCAGTGGACTGCTAATGAAACAAGATGTTTTGAACGACTTAAAAAACTTATAACGTCAACCCCAGTCCTGTCGTTTTTCAATCCAAATCAAGCCGTCACACTTTCTGTTGATGCAAGTCCTTACGGCCTAGGCGCCATGATAAGCCAAGAAGACCATATTATTGAATGTGCCTCTGTATCACTAACCAGCTGTTAACAAAGATATAATCATATCGAGAAAGACTTATTGGCTGTAGTACATGGATATGAGCGATTTTATTATAATTTGTTTGGTCGTAGGTTCAAGGTAGAAACTGATCACCGCCCGCTAGTAGGATTACTTAAAAAATCATTAGATGAACTCTCTCCCCGAATCCAACGACTAGTTTTTCGACTATTACGATACGATTTTGAATTATCCTATGTTCCAGGCAAGCTGATGCATGTCCCTGATGTACTCAGCCGTGAACCAATCAACGATATTATCAACACTGATTATCTGGAGAACAACCTGAAAGTGTATTCTGTACTATCCACCACTCCAAACAATAAAGCCAGGCTTATTAAAGCTATTAATGAGGATGTTATTCTACATAAAGTTAAGTTTTATGCCCTAAATGGCTGGCCAACCCATAAAGCTAATGTTTGAAGTCCTATTAAATCATACTGGACAATTCGAGATGATATATATGTTCATAAAGACATGCTTTTTTATCAAAACAGACTAATTATTCCATCTGTTCTGAGGGAAGAGTTCTTAAATTTATTACACCGCACTCATCAGGGCATTGTTTCCACCAAAAAATTAGCAAACGACTGTGTATACTGGCCCGGTCTATCAGTAGATGTTAAAAACATTGTGTCAAATTGTTTAACTTGTCAGAAGTATGCAGTCTCAAATCCTAGGGAACCCCTGACCCCTCATGAAATTCCAATATTACCTTGGCAAAAAGTAGGCATGGATTTCAAATCTTTAGGCCAGGAGGATTTCATTGTGCTTGTAGATTACTACAGCAAATTCACTATTGTCAACAAGTTAGCAAATAAAAGGGGTTCAACTGTCTTGTCAACCCTAAAAAATATTTTTTTAATCAATTGAATTCCTCAAGAAATCTTTTCCGACAACGGTCCTCCATTCAATTCGTACTAGTTTCAACAATTTGCAAAGAAATATGACATTATTCTAAATACTTCCAGTCCCAAATATCCCCGCTCAAATGGTATGGTCGAACGAGCCATACAAACAATAAAAGCTTTGTTAACTAAGGCTTATCAGGAAGGTGTAGACCCATTTCTAGCCATCCTACAGTACAACATAACTCCAAGTCTGATTTACCTGCTCCATGCTAATTACTAATGGGTCGGATGCTCAGATCAATAATACCAGTCAAAACTGATGTCCTTAAACCTAACTTTCCAACTGTTGGTGTAAAGAAGGCACTCGAAAAAAGACAATCTAGACAAAGGGTATATTATAACAAAGGAACGAAAAGGCTCCCAACCCTTGAAGTTGATCAACCAATTTTATTTCAAAAAGGAACCAGAGACTGGACACCAGCCGTTGTTAAACACCAATTAAGCCATGGAGATTATATAGTGCAGGCAGGTGATGGCCAATATCGAAGAAACCGATTGTTTCTAAAGCCACTAAACATCAGAAATGACCTTGAAGGCCAAAACAATAACACCCCTCAAATCCATGTGGAAAATTCCTCTATTCGCACTATTCATTCGTCAAGCCAACCCACTTCTCAAGTGAGGGACCAAACTGCACTAACATCAAACCCAAACGACCCCAAAGGAAAAGAAAATGCAAGATGTACAAGAAGTGGACGTACTTTAAAGCGTGTCATATATCAAGGTCATCAAAGACGTCTGGCAACGCAGCTGAAAGCCAGGTCCCCAGTTTGAATTATGTCACAACTCATGTCATGTCGTATAATTTAAAATGTATAAAACTGATTAAATAAAAAGTAACTGTTAAAGTACCGTGTATGAGTAAATTAGATTTTCCCGTATACCTAATATTCAGAACATAACAGAGCTGCCATTCGTAATAGTCCTGTTTTCGATGTATTGAACCACTTTCTGAGGTTTGAAGCCAAGAAATTTTTCTTCCCCCGTGTCGTCTCTTTCCAAATACCTTGCCCTGAAGAATGAATTTCAACAAGCCATATCTGTGTCCATTCCTCATAATATGGCCAAGATACTCTAGTTTGTGCTCTTTTAAGGTGTTAATAATCTCGCAGTCCTTGTCCATTCTACGTAGGACCTCAACGTTAGTCACACGATTCACCCACGAAATTCTTAAAATGCGTCTATAACACCAAATCTCGATTCCTTCGAGTTTTCTTAAAGAAGCTTTGGAAAGTATCCAGGCCTCTACTCCGTATAATAACCTAGAAAATACATAGCACCTTAAGATAGAGATTTTGGTACCAGTGGTAAATCGTGACTTTTGAAAAGAGATTTCATCGATATTTGTTTCTTTACTGACTGATCTCACTTTTCCTATGCGTTGTGTTATTCCAGTTGAGTGGTATGTAGGTACCAAGGTATATGCGTATTATGTAGCTGCCCACCCTGTCAATTGGGTGTTGGTTAACGAAAAGCTCTGTATTAATATTTCGCGGTTACTAACTACCACGTACTATTTTTTTTTCGTAGTGCTTTGATTTTTATTGGGGTCACGTCCGTGCTTGCTACTTTTATCTGATATGCGCGACAACATTCTTTGCAAACCATCTAGATCTAGACCAGGAGTCACCAATTATGTTCCCTGAGGGTCCGTTTTGCAAACCTATGACACTTGTGGGGTCCGGATTGAATGCTACCTGTGTCTGATTGTTCTAATTCGGTTTCTTTCCGGATTCTTGTAAAACAATATCCTCTTTAAATAAATCAGAGTGTAGTACTAGACCAAGTGGCAGCGCTGAAAAATCTATTTGAATTTACTAAAGCTAGATTTTTCACAGTTGATTACTGTAAGTGTGTAGAGAAACATACTGCGGTCGGTCAAGCGAAACGTAGAACAGGGGTTACTGAGAGGGTATCAAAGTTGCTTTCCTACGAAGGTAATTAAATCCATTTACTAAGGCACACATTTAATCAGTACACACATTCTAAATTAAATATAAATAAAAGTTATTATAGTCGGTCAGCTGTATGACGGGACAGAGCCGGTCGGTCGGCCCCAATAGTCGATTGAGGAAATGAAGCATTTTGGCTTGCAATTTTTTCGTCCAGCATGGATTTACTTGAAATTTTCACAGAAGGTAGGGAATAGTCCAAGGATCATTTATATATCATGCCGCTATCATACGCTAAAATCTTGGGGGTGGTTGCCACCCCATCTCGGGGGGTGGGGATTTTTTATTACATTTTAACCATGTAATTCGATAGAAAAAGTGATTCTAAGAAAAAAATGTTTTTTACATTTTCTTCGTAAAACTAACATTGTTCGAGTTATTCGCGCTTGAAAATAACAGTATTTCGACGTCGACTTTTTTAGAGGGTTTTTTGAAAATACCTCGAAAAATATGCATTTAATCAAAAAAACTGTAGATGTCAAAATTGTATCTTTTAGTAACACAAACCAAATTCTTTTCCTATAATATCTTTAAGACCAATACAAACCGAGATACGGCATGTTACAGGTTAGCTTTTCTCGTCAAATGCATAATTTGAAATATTCAAAGCCAAATAATGGGAAAAATTTGCATTTTTCGAGGAAAACTTAAATAATCTTTTTTCAAGTATACAATTAGGCCTTTAAAAAAATAATAAAAAGTTTCTAGCATGAAAATTAAGCGACTTACAAAAAAAATGTAGGTACCTGCTTTTCTCTACGAAAAAATCAGTGAGAATCTTAACCCTTAACTACCTTCCTAATTTAAAATTGGTCTTCACCTTTCTGTAGTGCCTTTTATATTTATATTATCAATACAATCAAGGAGTTTGACCTATTTAAAAGGCCGCATATGAAATGCCTCCCGAAAAAGGGTTTCTTACCTGTCGCTAAAATGGCCACATACGAATTGCCTCCCAAGCTTTAAATAAATCACATGCTTCTAATCTTTATGTGAAGGTGAGACGTTGCCACATCTTCGTCCCTTTGTAAATTTTTGGCAAAATTGGTATTTTGTTATTTAATTTATTTTATTTTGAACCTTTATGTATTAAACATTATTGACACTAGGCGGTATTTATAAATTTCAACTAACTTATACATATGTAATTAGTTTTATAACCATTATAATATATTTTATAATACCCATTATTTTTTGTTATTAATAATTTAACAAAAAATACAAAAACATAATAAGTATTTTATAGATTTATTAAAAATAACATCACAAAAACTTATTTGGAAAATATTACAAAATGTGTATAGAAATAAAAAAATAAGAAAATATTTTTCCTAAATTTATATGATACTACTTTGACAAATTCTAATCTATTTATTTTATTTACATTCTCTTAATTCTAAAATTTTTTCTTTTAGAAAATTTATTTTTGCTGTACTTTCCGCAACAATTTTTTTTGGTGTCGAAACAGAATTCAATTTAATGTAGGTATTTATTTGAAATTGTAAAATTATGCATATCAATAAAATTATTAATGTTAGGATGTGGGCAGTAGAAAGAAGAATTATACTTGGAATGAAAACTTTCGCAAGGGTTTGTGGTTCTTTGTAAGAATGAAGAGTGTTTAGCCCAAATATGTGGAGGAAATGTCGAATTTTTAGATATGTAATTATCAACAAGATAATCACAAAACTGGGTGACTCTCTCATCGACTGGTTTAATTTCTGCCAAATCTATAGCGAAAAAATCGCTAACATCTTCAGGATGTAAGAATGAAAGACCAAAAATATAAATAAGAAAATGCGTAACTTCGTTTGAGTCAACACCTTTTTTCTGATATTCTGGAGCTAATCCCAGTGCTTGAACCTTTCTATAACATGTCTAACTCCTGACCCAAATGAAAACGACATCCATGAAGATATGCTTCAGGAAATGCCATACGAATACCATTATGAATGGAAATTTCAAAGTCTGAAGTTATTACTTTAGGGGATACAGGACAATTAATTTTAAAACATTGTTCTATGATATATTTAAAAGCGAGATAATATGAAGATGACTTTTTATCTTGAAGTAAACAAAAGAAAAGAGGAATATAATGTCCATTTTTCAAGCCATGTATACTAAAAACAATTGAGTGAAAAAACGAGGACAGTATTCAAAAGTTCCGTCAACAACATACCAATTGAAAACAGGCGAAAGTAAACGAAGATTTGAAAAACATGTTAATATACCAATATGATTATCTTTGTCATTTTTAATTATAAAATTTTCATTTCTATTTGTAATAATAGAAGATGAATCAAGAACTTTATGAAATCCAGATATATTTTTAGGAAGTTTAATATTAAAGAATTTGTGGTTCTAGCATAATATAAATTTTGTCTCACCTTGTTGATATCATTGGTAGTAAATGTCTCTATATGTGTCTTCTTAAGTTCTTTACAGATAAGCTTCATTGGTTTTTCGCTGAGATCTTCCACGGCTGCGCTTTTTATTGAATTGCTTACGGCTTTTCGCTTGTAAACTTCGGCAGACAACTTCTCGTGGTTATGATCTAATATTGATTCAATTATCGTATTTTCACATCCCTGTGTTTTCACAAATGATTTGCAGGTTTTTTTTAGTACATGTCCACCGTTTTAATGTATCCTTGGCCAACATTTTTTGAAAACCGAATGTTTTTTTTTTCTCTGATTTTGGCTTTGGTTTAGAACTAGAACCTTTAGCCACGTAATTGTATAACTTATCACTAAGTCAGGGGAGTAATGTGTAGTGTGTGTGTTGAGTAAGTGTCTTGTTACTTTGCAAAGTCGACGTCATTGTCTTTGCAAAGAGACGCTCAGTGGCGTAGCGTAGTTGGGGCGGCAGGGGCGCTCCGCCCCGGGCGGCACTTTTTAGAGGGCGGCAAAATTTAACAATAAATAATAGAAATATTTTGTAAATATTTGAACCATTTTATATTATTAGCGCAACTACAAATTCGGACCGATTGAAAGGAGCACGGAATTTGTCATTACTTATTTTGTGACGAATTCAAGGAATTCCTTTTCTTTGAATGATTAGCCGTTTATGACTAACAATTAGCACAACTTTTTTCGACACTTAAGAACGTTGCTTCTCTTTTTTACTTTATCGTACTATATACGTAGTATAGTATAATATTACTTTATCGTACTATATACGTAGTATAGTATAATAGATAAAGTTATAGGATCGTGCAAAAAAAAATTTTCAGATTTCACTTTTTTTCGACGTTTTGAGTCCCCCTGAGTCTAAAAAGCAAATAAAAAAACATGTCGGAAGTATGTATGTACGTACGTACGTACGTATGTACGTACCTACGTATGTCGCCACCGCCCAGCAAAAACTACTGGACCGATTTTGATGGAATTCGGTATAAGTTTAAGAGAATTTTGTCGAGAAACTAAGCTTTTAAAAAAACCTCTCAAAGGGGGGCCGAAATAGGGGGGTTATTTAGGGCCCATTTTTGCAAATTTTGACCGAAATGAATGAAATTCAACTCAAAGTAAGCTCATCGATAGGTTAATAAAAATACGGAATTTGACGTTTCCAAATTCAAAATGGCGGCCAACATGGCCGACCGCCCACCCGACGCATTTCCCTATCTATCTAAAAACTTGTTGAAGATAAGTTTAATTTGAAAAAGTCGTTATATAGCCTAAAGATGGGGCTATAAGAAAGATGTTATCGTTTTTCAGAAAAAGTTACGGGTTGCCTATATTTAAGGGGTCAAATTTTGACATAAATTTGAACTAGATTTTCTCAAAAATGGCTCCAAGGAATTTTTTTATTTTTTGATATATTTTTAATATCCTGTCAGTAAATTGAATGATATTAGTCATATATCTTATCTCCCCATAAGAGGGGAGTTATGAATTTTTTATAAAAAAATATTCGAGTGTCCGTAACTTCCTTCTTAATAGAAACTAAAATTTGAAATTTTGCAGACATATATGGTATTTTATTATCTATTATCACAATAAATTTTACCAAAAACATGGCTTCCGGTTGAACCGGAAATGAATAAAAAGTCTTAATTTTTTTAGATACGCCCTGTATATTTTAACATATTTTGAAAGAATGCAAAATTACCTTTCCAATGACATAAAATTTATTGCTGTAGCTCAAAAACTCGAAAAGTTATGGTAAATAGAAATTTTGCTATAATCTTATGTGTGTCCTCTCTCACGCGTTCATAGCAGAGCATTATTGTAGGGCAGTCAATGAGGGTATTTGGCTCCGAATTCCATCCTACTACATTGATGTACTTGATATTTTCACAGTAAGTAGGGAATAGCTCAAGAAACAAAATCTACCCTATATACTATGGCGCTTTTATCTTGGGGCGGTTCCCACTTCTTCAAGGGGGTGGAAAATTTGTTGGTCAAAATAGGCACGGAAGTGGCTAAAGAACCTATTTCTTAGCAAAAACTGGTCTATACTTTTTTTTGAGAACTCAATACTTTTTGAGTTATGGGTAGTTGAAAATTGGCCATTTTCATTGAAAAATGACACCTTTTCGGACGGATTTTTTGTGAATACGTTAAAAACTATGCATCGAACTAAAAACTCTATATAAAACATTTTTTAGATTATAAATAATAAAGAGATTCGTTCCTTCGTAAATGTTCTATTTATAATACAAAAAGAGATATGGTAGGTGAAAATAGTTTGTTTTTTGGTGCATGCTCAAATTGGTGTATTCAACTTGAAATAACAGAGGAACGGTAGGTTTTAGGTGTATAATGCTACCAACACCTTTTGTGTAGTGTTTGAAAAGGCCTTTAAAACGAGCACCGTTAAATGTCGGTTACTTACAAACTAAGCGAGATATGGTGCAAAAAATATATGACTAATGTACTTTAAGGAAAAATGAAAAGTATATACATTTAACTCCCATCCACCATAATTTAAATGCATTGTTTTTCTTCTACAATACCTTTTAATATAGTGTTATTTCTACTTTCAAAAAGTTGAACGGGTTTAAAATGAATGGTTTTTGTAAAAAATGTGATCAAATTATAGAATGAATTTTTAAATTTTCTTAAAATCTTCCTTTTTCTCCATGTAATTCGAAAATAAAAATATTTCACCCCTGAGAAGTGGTGGGAACTTCCCCCATGATAAAAGCGCCATAGTATATAGGATAGACTTTGAATTAGGAGATTGGGCTACTCCCAAAATTTCATTAAAATCCATGCAGTAGGATAGAATTTGGAGATAATATCTTGTTCTTAATCTCGCGCATTGACTGGCGTAATCGAAATAGAATGAAATGCAAATATTGTAAACTATTAATTTCTCAGAAAAATGAACTAATTTGAAATCTATAATATTCTATTGATTTATGCAATAATCTACACATCTATAGTGTGTCCCCGAAATATGGCATCGAACATTTTCTCAAATGCAGGAATTAATGATGCGTAGAACCATAAAATACTTTTAAGTACAGTAGGTGTTTCTAAAATTTAAAAATAACGAGTAACTTTGTTATTTTTATAGAATGCCAGTATCTAGTACCATAACGATAATAGATCGGTACGATAAAGTTCTCGGGCGGCCCTTCCGTCCAGCGTTTTTTTTTTCTCATCGACACATCGTTGGGAAGTTCTGATAGCAGCTACAGGCAAAAGAAGGATTCAAGACACGCGGTGGAGTGCAAGAGGCGATGCCGTAAATGTGACATGGCATCATTACAAAGACATTCTCGTCATTTTGGAAAAACTGACAGAGGCAGGTGAAAGCTTAAACACTAGGACAGATGCAGATGCTTTACTAGTTTCGATGCAGTCATTTTCCTTTCTTTTTGGGCCTGTGGCAACAGGTGCTACATGAAGTGAATGATGCACAAAAATATTTACAAACAAGGGACATAAGATTGTGCGCTCATAAGATATTGACAGAGAAAAGAGAGGAATGGGCAAGTGGCGCTGTAGGTTATACGAAAATATGTGTGAAGAACTTGGAATTTCCATAAAACCTAGGAGGCACATAACAAGAAAGCATATTTTTGATGACGGAAGTAGAGATGTTAACTTGTCTTGTGAAAAGAAGTTGAGACGAAAGCTGTTCGTTAGATTGAGTTATTGTAGAAATTCGTGAGCGTTTTTAACAGTTACAGAATTTAACGGATAAGTTTGTTTATCTAGAGATCGGCTATATTATTAGATTCAGACAACACTGAATGCAGAAATGTAGACTACGTATCTGAAGAAATTGACGAGCAGGGTTTCAAGCTATAAAAACTTTGACTGAGGACTTTCGTTGCTGCTACAGGCAACGAAATTGATTAATGCAGACTCACTTGAATTATTTAAATTTATTGTTAAATCGAAGCTGGAAGATACTATACAGAATATTTTAATAATATTCCGAATATTTTTCACAGTTGCTATAAGCAATGTCAGCTGTGAGAGGAGTTTTTCAAAATTGAAATTGATTAAAAAATATTTAACATCGACAATGAGTACTCTAAAACTAACTAATTTGGCAATATTGTCTATTGAGCAGAGGTGTGAGATGCGATAGAAATTGACGGTGCAATAAAATACTTTGCTCTCAAAAATAGCAGACGTATAATTTTTTAATTGAAGACGGATGTTTTGTTTTTAATTCTAACAAATACTCATATTACTTTTCAATAAAGATAAAAATATAACATTATAGTATCGTTCTAGTTCTAATTAAAAATTGATTTTATTTAATTTTGTCGATCGTCCAAGTGTACCTAATCTTAAGTGATAGGTGCCTAAGTTATATCAATGTATCTAATTGGTTAAAGTTAAAGAATTTTTGTATTAATAAACGTGATTGTAAAACTTAGATAAACTTTTTTATTTAAAATACAACCTGTATATTGCAAAATAATGATGACTGTTCTCGCCGAAAAGTTCTCTATAATTAATGTATGTAATGTATAATATACAATAAATTAATATACTTAAATAAGAGGGCGGCAAAATTCTATTCCGCCCCGGGCGGCCGACACTCACGCTACGCCACTGGAGACGCTAATTGTTTCCGAACGTCTGCGGTCCCTCCGGTGAGTACCGATCCCACAAGGACAGAAACTATTTTCCATTTATTAATTTATAATAAATGAAAAATTTCTGCCTCTGGTGAAAACCGAATGTAAAACCATCAATTGATAGTAAAGGTTTGCTCTTTTGACATTTATCGTTGATTCCATTATTTCGGATGTTATGACTTAAACACTATTTGATCTTGAAATCGACGAACTGACAAGCTTGAAATAGACAAACTGACTGATACAGGAACTAATCAACTTTCAAGTATTTATACAACATTTAGCCCTTTAGCTCAATTTACAAAAGAGAATATAAACAAACAAAAAGATTAAGGTGAAACAGTAGCGATCAACAGGTAGCGAAAACGCGTTCCAAGATTGCGGCTGTAATTTTGAATATTTTGTGGAGATATTTGGCACACTTATTCGTAATATAATAAAGAATGGCGGTACAGAGCAACATTTGAAAAATATATTAATATGTGGAAATTACTCTGTAATTAAATACAATATTAAAAAAACGAGCATGTACCGCCATTAAGAAGAACAAAAAAATACACTTTTTTCAAATAAGCTTTTTTATCCGATGCCTAAATTTTGTGTCATTTTGGAACTACTTATGAAATAAAAAATTTTAGTAGTTCGAAAATGACACAAAATCTAGTGTATTTTTTTGTTCTTCTTAATGGCGGTACAGGCTCGTTTTTTTAATATTGTATTTAATTACAGAGTAATTTCCACATATTAATATATTTTTCAAATTGGGCTCTGTAGCGCCATTCTTTATTATATTACGAATACGTGTGCTAAATATCTCGAAAAAATATTCAAAATTACAGCCGCAATCTTGGAACGCGTTTTTGCTACCTGTTGATCGCTACTGTTTCCTCTTAAGGTAAAAGTACCTATTTATGGAATCGTTAAGAAGAGATTAGAATCGGAATTGGATTTACCCAGAGAATATAAACAAACAAAAAGATTAAGGTAAAAGTACCTATTTATGAATTATAAATATGGGAGAGATTAGAATCGGACTTGGAATTACCCAGAAAAGCTGGATATTAGATTGTCGGGTAACAACTTTCTTTTCTAAAAAGAAATATGTCGTACTGTGAAATATTTATGTGAAACAAATTTTATGTACACTGCATTAATAATTAGAAAAATCGAAATAGATAGATACTACCTATTTAAATTATGAGTTGGCAACATTGTGTCATTATACGGAGATTAAATAGACAAAATATCAGCCTAAATGATTAACGAAACGGAGGCATTTCGATTGTACCTGGGAGGCATTTCATGTATGAAAATATTTACCTGAAAAAGTGGGAGGCATTTCGATAACGCCGATTTAAAATGCTGATTTTTGGAAAAATTGGAGTTTAAAGAAAAATTGATTTTTTGCAATTTGGTATTTTTCACCTTTCACTTCAAAATACCTCCGAAAATACTGAAGATATGAAAAAAATTTTAAATTACTAAATTGTAGCTTTTTTAATGACTAAAATTACCCGGTGCATAGATTTTCATTACAGTGAATAGTTAGCCAAATATTCTTCTTCTTCTTCTTAAGGTGCCTATCCGTTCCGGATGTTGGCGACCAGCATGGCTATCCTAACTTTGTTTGCTGCTATTCTGAATAGTCCGGTTGTCGATGTATTAAACCACTTTCTCAGGTTTTGAAGCCAAGATATTCTTCTTCTCCCTGGTCCTCTCTTTCCAAATACCTTGCCTTGAAGAATGAGTTGCAACAAGCCATATCTCTGTTCATTCCTCATAACATGGCCAAGATATTCTAGTTTGCGCTCTTTGATTATGTTAATAATCTCGCATTCCTTGCCTATTCTACGTAGAACCTCAATATTAGTCACACGATCCACCCACGAAATTCTCAAAATGCGCCTGTAACACCACATCTCAAATGCCTCGAGTTTTCTCAAAGAAGCCTCGGAAAGTGTCCAGGCCTCTACTCCGTATAATAACGTAGAAAATACATAGCATCTGATGATAGAGATTTTGGTAGCAAGAGGTAAATCGTGGCTTCTGAAAAGAGACTTCATCATTATGAACGCTGATCTCGCTTTTCCTATGCGTTGTTTTATTTCACTTGAGTGGTCCCACTGGCTGTTTATGTTGGTACCAAGGTATGCGTAGCTGTCGACCCTGTCAATTAGTTGTTGGTTAACCAAAAGCTGTGTATTTAATATTTCGCGCTTACTGACTACCATATACTTTGTTTTTTTCGTATTGAGATCAAGTCCGTATTCTCTACTTATATCTGATATGCGCGACATTATTCTTTGCAAACCATCTAGACTGTCTGCAAAAACTACAGCGTCGTCGGCATATCTAATGTTGTTCAGACGCACTCCGTTGACTAATACGCCTTCCTGTAGTTCTCCCAGCGCTTGCTCGAAGATACATTCAGAGTATATATTAAACAGCACCGGGGACAGAATGCATCCTTGCCTCACTCCTCTATCTATGGAGACTGCCTCTGTTAATTGGTCTTCCACTTTAATATTGGCAGTTTGGTTGTAATACAAATTATATATGATTCTCAAGTCTCTATCATCTACTCCCGCTTCTTTCAAGATGTTTATGAGTTTATCATGTTTTACTCTATCAAACGCCTTTTTGTAGTCGATAAAACAAATATACACTTCACAGTCAACATCCCTGCATCTTTGCATAAGCACTTGGACAGCGAATAGAGCCTCTCGGGTGCCTAAGGCATCGCGGAATCCAAACTGCGTCCATGATATCTGTTGTTCGCATTTTTTATATATTCTGCCATGTATCACCTTCAGAAACGTTTTGAGTAAGTGGCTCATTAGGCTAATTGTTCTGTAGTCTTCACATGTTTTGGCATTTACTTTTTTGGGTAAAGTTACGAAGGTCGACTTTAACCAGCTTTGGGGTATTTTTCCAGTTACGTATATTTTGTTGAATACGGTTGTTATCCATTTTATTCCTTGTTCATCCATAAGTTTTAGGAATTCTACATAAAACTGGTCAGGCCCTACAGCTTTACCATCTTTAGTTGTTTTAATAGCTGACGTGACTTCTTCAATGGTAATCGGGGGTCCTGTTTGGCATTCAATGTCTTCAATGGTATTCTGCCTTTCATCTGCAAAAGTTACTTCCACATATTTCTTCCACGTGTCTAGTTTTTCTTCCACACTTAACAGTGGTTTGCCTTGGTTATCTGCCAAACACCCAACTCTTCTAGGTTTGTATAAGCCTGCAGCTTCTTTAACTTTTTTGTGCATATTGAATGAATCGTGTTTATGTTGCAATTGCTGGATTTCCGCACACTGTTCTCTTAGTCGTGTATCCTTAGCTATTCTAATTGCTTTTTTGATATCTTTATCTATTCTTTTGTATAATGACATGTCCTAATCTTTGGACTTTCGCCTCTCTTC
Organism: Diabrotica virgifera virgifera; assembly: GCF_917563875.1. Taxonomy (NCBI): domain Eukaryota; kingdom Metazoa; phylum Arthropoda; class Insecta; order Coleoptera; family Chrysomelidae; genus Diabrotica; species Diabrotica virgifera. The sequence goes on from NC_065450.1 coordinate 123,718,353, forward strand.
CATCATATCTAAAATCTCGTTTGTCATCCACGATTTCTTCTTTATTTTTGGTGGTTTGAGGAATTTCTCACGTATGTCTTGTGAAACTGTATGCAACTTTTCTATCTCCTGGTCCATTACATCCGATTGAATAACGGTATTCAAGTTGTTCTGTATATACCGTTTTACACTCTGTTCTGTGTTTTGGTCTTTTAATAGCCTTATGTCGAATTTTGGATTGACACTACGTCTAACCTTCTTTAGCCTGAGCTTAATTTTGCCAATCAGTGGGTTATGGTCTGACTTGATATCAGCTCCTGGGTATGTCTTGACTGATGTTATGCTGTTACGGAATCTTTTATTAATCATGATGTAATCTATTTGATTTCTCACTATGCGGCCTGGAGTGTCTTGAGGTGATTTCCATGTATATAATCTTCTGTAAGGGAGTTTGAAGTAAGTGTTAGTAATCACAAACTCTTCTTCTGCCACAAATTCACCCAGTCGGTCTCCTCGCTCATTTCTTTCTCCAAGTCCAAATTGCCCTATGAATTCTCCCGATTGTCCCCTACCAATCTTAGCATTTAGATCACCCATAATCAAAGTTAAATCCTTTTTGGGGAGGCATTTTAAGGTGTTTAACCAAAGGTGTTTAGCCAAATATAGCTGTTTAAAACCTAAGGCATCTTACGGAATTTAATTTACAGAGTCCCATAGCTCTTTAAAAATCCTACAAAATCATTTTTGAGGGGTCTCATTACTGAGAGGGTATCAAAGTTGCTTTCCTACGAAGGTAATTAAATCCATTTACTAAGGCTGAAAATCAGTACACAGTGAGATATAATATTTTTCCAAAATTAGTCATTTTAAATAGGTCAAACTCCTTGAGTGTATCGAAAATATAAATATAAAAGAAACTACAGAAAGGTGAAGACCAATTTTGAATTAGGAAGGTAGTTAGGGGGTTGTTTTCACTGATTTTTTCGTAGGGAAAAGCAGGTACTGGCATTTTTTTTATTATTAAGTCGCTTAATTTTCATGCTAGAAACTTTTTATTATTTTTTTTTGAAAGGTCTAATTGTATACTTGAAAAAATATTATTTAAGTTTTTCTCGAAAAATGCAAATTTTCCCATTATTTAGCTTTGAATATTTCAAATTATGCATTTGACGAAAAAAGCTAAGCTTTAACATGCCGTATCTCGGTTTGTATTGGTCTTAAAGATATTATGGGAAAAGAATTTGGTTTGTCTTACTTAAAGATACAATTTTGATATCTACAGTTTTTTTGATTAGATGCATATTTTTCGAGGTATCCTCAAAAAACCCTCTAAAAAGGTCGATTTTTTCGTCGAAAAACTGTTATTTTCAAGCGCGAATAACTCGAAAAATATTAGTTTATGAAGAAAATGTAAAAAACATTTTTTCTTAGAATCACTTTTTGAATCAAACTGCATGGTTAAAATGTAATAAAAATTCCCACCCCCGAGATGGGGTGGCAACCACCCCCAAGGTTTTAGCGTATGACAGCGGCATGACATAGAAAATGATCCTTGGACTATTCCCTACCTTCTGTGAAAATTTCAAGTAAATCCATGCTGGACGAAAAAATTGCGAGCCAAAATGCTTCATTTCCTCAATCGACTATTGGGGCCGACCGACCGGCTCTGTCCCGTCATACAGCTGACCGACTATAATAACTTTTATTTATATTTAATTTAGAATGTGTGTACTGATTTTCAGCCTTAGTAAATGGAAATAATTACCTTCGTAGGAAAGCAACTTTGATACCCTCTCAGTAACCCCTGTTCTACGTTTCGCTTGACCGACCGCAGTAGATATGTTTCTCTACACACTCATGATACAAAGAATACAGAAGATATAATCATGCGCATGACGGTGAAGTGGGCGTGTTTATATGGTGTGAGGTTTTGACGTAAGTGGAGAGTGAACACATAATCTGGCTTTAATTTAGCACGCTTATTGCCGTAATATAAGGTGTCATTTGCTTTTATTTTGAATGTTTTCTTGTGTTTTAAGAGGTTTAAATAGTGTAGTTGTGTGTTTTCAGTTTTCATAAATCTTTCGATTATCGAACTAGTATTTATTAGTGAAGTGTAGGTTTACCATTGAATTTTTGTAAGCGAAAGATACTCTTTTCGTTATTTAAAGATGAGGTGTTCAATAGCTCTATGCAATAGTGACAACCAAAGTAAAATGGTTCACAAAAACATTATGTTTTTTCGGTTTCCAAACGATCCGAAGATGGCAAAAATTTGGGTAGATGCATGTAAACGAAAGGACCAGTTTCTTACTAAAAATGGAAGGATTTGTTCAAAACATTTTACTGCAGATAGTTTCACGAGGGATTTGTAATATGAACTTATGGGAGTGTCTTCTAAAAATCGCCGTTCTTTAAAAGAAGATGCAGGACCTACATTACATTTACCTTTTGCAAAACCAGCGAAAAACAACAAAAAAAGAGAAGAACGTATGAGAAAAAGGGAATCGAAGAAATGTGTTCAGGATCTTCTTGATTTAGCTACAGCATCTGACAGCTAGGTGAGTACTAGATAGAAAACCAAGAAAATGTTTAGCTTAACTTTGGTTGATTCTCACAAATATCATATTCAGATTTAGTTTATAGGTAGGTTTTATTTGACAAGTTTTACTTATTGTAGTGAATGCCATGGTAAAGGGACTCTTGTAGATATTGCATCCGAAATTCATTCGAGAGAATCAAGAGATATCGTAGAAAAAGACCCTGAAAACAACTTATCTCAAGAATTATCTTTGGTATCAGTTCAACGAAAAGATGTTAGGTAAGAAATTTTAAATTATTTAAGTGTACCAGTGTGTCTACTCCAGTTTCAAACAAATGGAGAAAAAACTAATTTTTTAATATGTACAGGAAGCTCAAAAAATAGCTACAAAAGTTGTGACATAACTTTTTTTATTTAGCTTAATGCCTCGACAACAAATGGCCATTGGCATGGTATAGTTGATTTTGCAATCAGATACCTAGTGTAGTGTCTGTGTGTTGTTTTAATAGGGCTTTTCATCGATTGTCATTTGTTTGGAGCTTCAGTCATGTGTCACATAATATTAATATAGCTACGTCATATGTTATTGGTATATACCAATGATACAAACCAAAGATGTAGCTTATGAAAAGCCCTAGGGCTTTTCATTCACAGTCATTTGTTTTGAGCTCCTGTCATGTGTCACATAATATTAATATATCTACGTCATATGTTATTGGTATATACCAATGATACAAACCAAAGACGTATAACATAAATATATTAATATTATGTGACACATGACAGAAATTCTAAACAAATGACAATCGATGAAAAGTCCTATAGTAATTGATTTTATTTTATTTTCAGTATTATGACAGAGCCTGACATCAGGGATGAAACCATATTTCAGCTAAAACAAGAAATTGAACGTCTTAAAAATGAAAATCAAGTGCTCCATAGATTTATCTCTCTTTACTCTTTATTTTATCTTGATATTTGATGGCTTTGAACAACCCCAGAGAACACCATAGGTCCAAATTAGTTGTATCATAGATTTATGCAGATGCAGTTTATATTCAACGGCGAATTTTGATTTTTGACCCATTTGTTTTCTTCGCTTAAATATTCTTGAAAATTCAATTTTTCCAATTAATAATTTTGCATTTAAAAAACAGCCAAAAGTACTAAATACCTCATTTGTTTTGAAGCACGAAAACATATATTATTATAACAAGTGACCATATAATTATTGCAAAGACTTAAAAAAAATGTTGTTATGTGACAAGGTTTTTGTTACATAGGCTGATTATATGTATCTTTATAATCTGTGTTTTTACCCCTCATATTTTTGTGAATTTTATGGACTTATTTTAATAACGTATGTAGGTACCATTTAAAAATATTACGATGTTTAATTTCTAATTTTAAATGTCAATAAAATGTAAATATATGTACATGATACATAAAACTACTTTTATTTATTTGTATTATAATCGAAATAAAATCATGCTGTATCCGCTAATAAAAGAAGTTTTTAGTAATCTCAGCAGACTTTTACATTAATTAGTTTTAAATACCAAAGCCTTGATTTAATATCACCAGTTCTGAATGAACGATGGGCTCCCTTGCTATTTAGTTCCCGGCCCCAAAAAATACTTAATCCGGCGTTTAATATCACATTCATCGTAAAAAAATAATAAAAACATTTAAACTGACGTAATTAAAGCAGTCCTTCCTTGTATTTTAAGAACGCCACTCTCCACTGACGTCACTGCGCAGAACGGGCGAGACTTGGTCACGCTGTTGACCATATCTTCGTTCTCATTGTATCATGCTACACACTCACAGTAATCAACTATGAAAAATCTAGCTTTAGTAAATTCAAATAGATTTTTCAGCGCTGCCTCTCCGTCTATACCGGGCGAAATTTTTGGATAGAAATGTTTAACAATTTTTTTTTAACAAATTCATCACATCACCTTTTTTGTCCCCGAAAATATGTTTTAAACATTTTTGGAGCCATCTTTAACAAAAAAGATCCTTTGTCAATTTTCCCAAAAGTTGATAAATTTCGAGTTTTAAGCGACTTAAAATCTGAAAAATGCAGAAATAAGCATTTTCGAAGCTTGAAAATTCATGTGTATATTATTATTAACATTAATTTATTACCAATTAAAAAACAACGCGGCTGCTTCATGCCAAACCACAGTAACTGACATAAAATTCCAAACTGCGTTTTTTGCATGTGTGTACATACTGTGTTATTGCGCATTTTTAGAGTCGACATATGCAGTATTATCTTGACTGGTTTTGAAAATATGGCTTACTCAAAACACAGTATCTACACTGCTAGTTCCATTTTCCCATGTCAAAACACAGTAAGTGGTTTATTTCGTTTCAAAACCCAGTAAATACCAGTTGCTGTGTTTTGGCATCTGCAATGTTAATCATTAGGTTTATGCAAATACACAGTATCTACAAAAGCAGCAGCTGCGCAGTGAAGTCACACGATGATAGTGTCAACAATGTGGGGGTAGGACTACGAGTTTCATTTCAGTTTTCAGTATCTCGTAGCTTGCAACTAGATACGTTTGGTGTGTTTTTGAAAGTTTATTGTTTATGTTGCGCTATTTAGTATCACATCTAGTGGAAAAGCATTAGTGGCTATGTGTATAGACAAAACCTAAGTATATTTTCTTGCACTGAATAAATTAAGAAGAAGTGTTCTTAGTAATAACCTCGTTTACTCCTGTGACAATTTTTTGGCTGTGGCTATCACTCCGTTATGTAGGTAGTTCCTTACACTTGCTAATTCAAAACTAAACATTTTTTATAGAAAGCCACAGTGGGAGTCTGTAGTAAAGAGATAAAATTTGAAGTGTTTTTAGTAGTAATAGGGTTGTAGTTTTTACACAACTTTTTTTCTAGCGCTGAAGATGTAGTGGGCAATGATGATGAGATGACTGAAAATTCCGTTAGCGTAACGAAATTTAGTGACGGTAGTATTATTGATCCTGATTTTACAATAAGTGATGTTCATCATAATAAACAAAGTATCACTAGCTCAAACAGTTCAAGCAATTCTGATTTTGAAGAAGTAGTTGCTACAGAACAAAAGAAACAGTTGAAGTTATTGGCCAAATTGGCAAAAAACAAAAAAATTTCAGACTAAAATCACTGTTTAGCGAACCGACTATACCTGTTTATTACGTATTTAACTTCTAAAATACTGTGTACAGATGATACAAAAGAGACAGACTCGTAACTATGTGCTAAGCCATTACAGGGTAGTAGCGTCGTTACTGAAATACTCACCATTTTATCTTCTTTCAGATGAATAATGACGCAACTGTAAATATTGTTGAAAATGGGGGGGACTAAATTAAGCTAATGAAATTCGGACCAATAGAAATGAAAATAAAAGCCATCGCTATAAGAATAAACGGCATACTAAATATTTAAAAATAGTTTTTTTACAGAAAAATTTTAAGATCAAGAATGACGCAACTGTAGATAGGGTTAAAAATGGGGGGATTAAATTAAGATGATTAAATTCGAACCAATAGGGATGAAACTAAAAGCTATCATTGTAAGGATAAATGCCATACCGATGCTCCGGGCGGTTACTTTTTATTTAATTACTATTTTAAATATTTAAATACTTTAGATGAAGAATGACGCAACTTTAAAAAGGGTTGTCAATGGGGGATTAAATTAAGATAATGAAGTTCGAACCAATAGGGATAAAAAGAAAAGCCGCCATTGTAAGAATAAACGCCATACCCATGCTCCTGGATGATTACTTTTTATTTAATTCTTATTTTAAATATTTTTGATAAAATAGTTTTTTTGCTCTCCTGAGAAATTTGGATTTTTGCAGTTAAATTATTCTTATTTCGTCCGTCATATTGATCTTTTTTGATTCATATTGCACCTCCGCTCAAAGAGTGTCATAAGTCAAAAAGTTTCGAGAAAACGACGTTTAAAATTTCCTAAAAAGTCCTACACTATTTTCGGGTTTAATTCAAAAACTATTAAAATTAGAATAAATATTATTTTAGTCAATTACAATGGTTTTTGAAGCTCTATAAAATAGAGTATTAAGTATATTAAAAATATTAAAAAAAATTTAGTTGTGACACTATACAGATAAAATACGAAATATTATCTATCAAAAGTGACACTTGCAGTACAGAATATAATATCATCATTATTATCTGGTTAATTAAACACAAAATACTGCAAAAATAATGATAAATAAGTGATAAATGTGTCACTTTTCTTGATCACATACGCAGATTGTTTTGAATAAAGTAATCACATATACTGTCTTAACTCGATAAACGTCGCTTTATATACATTTTAGATGAACAAATGCTTTGCATAAGTCGATATGTGACACTGTTTGTGTTGGGTGCGTCGTTGATTTTGGATAATCGTATAATGACGCTGGTGTCATCTAACGATAAATACTTGACCCATAGACGTGACACTTTGTGAGATAGAAGTTTATAGTTTTATTAAACTGTTGCGGTAAAACCGATTTTAAAAGTTTTTGAGTTACGACACTCTTTGAGCGGAGGTGCGATATGTACTTTTTGTCTAGGTACATTACAAATATGCAATGTTTTAATAATATTATTCATTAATAAACTATGTAATTTGTTTAAACTGTTAGACAAATATTTTTCCCAAAAAATTCTAATTTTTGATTCAATTTTAATTAATCGTCTGCCTGATGTATGATAAAATTTTATTTCTTTACCCTTAAAATAAAACTAATTAAAAATGTATAAACATTCTCAATTTCTTTGCAAAACGAAAATGCAGCAGCTGCATAATACTCTGGTTAAAGCGGAGAGTGCAGGAAGAGTCTATACCGGTTTCGGAGATCTTTTTCCCCTCATCAGTAAACCCATATCCTCTTCTCTCCGCTTTAACCATTTACCACAGCTTAGGGCCTTCCCGAATTGCAAAGAAAGAAAGGTCACGGATGAACTAGGGCCATCTACCGGAAAACAAACTAAGTTATCCATCGAAGCAGCGCAGAAAACGACAATAAATATCGCCTCCGTACCACCAGATTGACAACAGGTGGAATACTTTCTTTGGTTACACCTCCTGAGACTTTTACAATTTATAAGTCATACAGGTGCCGAGAAAATTAAGACGAGAGAATTTTAAATAATTCACAACTCATCTACTCAGCATGGTAAAGCTCCAACAAGAAAGATTCCTTAATACTCAAAAGAGTAAATGAATTAAAAATGTATAAACATTCTCAATTTCTTTGCAAAACGAAAATGCAGCAGCTGCATAATACTCTGGTTAAAGCCTAGAGTGCAGGAAGAGTCTATACCGGTTTCGGAGATCTTTTTCCCCTCATCAGTAAACCCATATCCTCTTCTCTCCGCTTTAACCATTTACCACAGCTTAGGGCCTTCCCGAATTGCAAAGAAAGAAATGTCACGGATGAACTAGGGCCATCTACCGGAAAACAAACTAAGTTATCAATCGAAGCAGCGCAGAAAACGACAATAAATATCGCCTCCGTACCACCAGATTGACAACAGGTGGAATACTTTCTTTGGTTACACCTCCTGAGACTTTTACAATTTATAAGTCATACAGGTGCCGAGAAAATTAAGATGAGAGAATTTTAAATAATTCACAATAATTCACATAATTTAACCAGAGTATTATGCAGCTGCTGCATTTTCGTTTTGCAAAGAAATTGAGAATGTTTATACATTTTTAATTCATTTACTCTTTTGAGTATTAAGGAATCTTTCTTGTTGGAGCTTTACCATGCTGAGTAGATGAGTTGTGAATTATTTAAAATTCCCTCATATTAATTTTCTCGGCACCTGTATGACTTATAAATTGTAAAAGTCTCAGGAGGTGTAACCAAAGAAAGTATTCCACCTGTTGTCAATCTGGTGGTACGGAGGCGATATTTATTGTCGTTTTCTGCGCTGCTTCGATTGATAACTTAAATTGTAAAACTAATTACTTTTTTTATCATTCTTGTAAACAAATTAGTAATTTTTAGCTAATCGTCCCAGTTTTAATTGTGGAACAGTTTAAAGATTTGGAACATCAGATTACGAAAACGTCCCATGTATTTTGTCGGACAGAACATCCAATTGATTTGTTACCCTTTCATTAAACTCTCATCCAAAAATCAGATTGCTATTACTAACCAACATGATTCCTCTCATTTGACATGTTCTTCGTGTTCCACTCATTAATATGCCCAGTTAGTTATAAACACCAGACTGATTTTTGCATGAGAATTTAATAAATTGGTAACAAATCAATTGGAAGTTCTGTCCGACAAAATACATGGAACGTTTTCCTAATCTGACGTTCCAAATTTTTAAACTGTTCCACAATTAAGACTTCCCCTGTTCCAGTATTCCCATACATCAAAGTTTGTCCGACTAGACACCGTAAAGCTTCTAACAAATTTTCAGCTTGCTATTAATCAACTTTTTTTGGCACGCGGGATCCAGGTCTAATATTAAAATAATAATATATGTACTTATTTTCTTAAATGATCATTTAGTTTTAAAAAACATATTTTTCTTACCTATATCCTGAGCAGTTTTCTTCAGTTTTTCCTCATTTCTGCTGACCAATACGATATTAATACCCCTTTTTGCCAACTCAAATGCATAAGCTTTACCAATGCCGTCAGTACAACCAGTAATCACTAAAAAATTATATAATGTTCAAAATGTTGGATACACACTATGCAAAATAGCAATAGGTACAATTTTACCAGCCCTGAACAATAGGTTTGGAGCCAATTTTAATGAGATATAGTTTCAACAAGAAGGAGTAGATCAGATCAGACATTTCCCGGATGATGGGTTTGTAGCTTAAATAGTATTGAATGGCCTCCCCGTTCATCCGATGTGAATCCTAAAGAATATTTTTATTGGGGATAGGTACTTAAACCAACCAACAAGTGTTGTAGAGCTATGGTAGATAATAATTATTGATAAATCAATATTATTAATTTCTAGGGGAACATGGAGAAATGTAATTGATGCATTTTACCATCGTTTAGAACACTGTCAAATTAAGAACGGAGGACAGACATTTTGGACGCTTGATTAGGTACACATCAATTTAGCAATGAAGTAGACTTTTAATTATTTTTCAAATAAATCCATCTGATTTTAATGAGTATTAAAACCAAAACATTACACCCTGGCTTTGCTCCTCATTTGAATACAAACCCCCCCCCCCCCAGTATTGTTAATTATCTGTAATTCATCTTTTGTAACCACAAGTAATTTCCAAATATGTTAATTTAAATTGATTTCTACCATAGTATTGCACAAAATTGTATTATATCTAGCCAATATTATTCATTAACAATATTGTCAAAAAAATATATATATTTTATCGCAAACTGACAAGGCCTGCAACTATTACTACATCATACCAGAAGAAGAATTTGACTTTGACTTAACCTCTCACTCTCAGTGAATTTTTACAATTCTTAAAAATCGAAAAGAAATAAGATGTAGTAGTACACAGATTGCTTTCCTCATCAAAAATTCCCAAACTCCTGTTATGTCCATCTCCTTTGTGTGCGTTCGAGAATCTGTTATGTGTTATTTATCGACTTTAAAACAAAAAAAAAATATTTCAAAAACTTTTTTAAACTTTACAAAGAAACCATATAATTCAGCTCAACCAGGTAACTTTTTCAAAGATCTTTTGAAATTAATTTTCAATCTACTCAACTATTTATTACATTCAACAGATATTAACATAAATGAATGATTTTTTCATCTATTATTATAATTTTTTCATATTTGCCTTTTTCTACCTTTTTCTAACTTTTTTAGTAATATCTCATAAAATCTCATTGCTGCACAAATAACCATAACTTTATATTACTATAAATTTAATTTCATGTACCTTTACACTTGACTTTAATTCTGAATTATTTTTTAATGATTTTATTGTTTGACACTTTTAATATTAAAAAATTTTAGCAAATTTTTACCTAATTACTATTGTTCAATTTAATTTCAATATCTCCAACAAATCAAATTAAAACATTTTCACAATCACACCACAACTAATACATAACTGACCAATTCTGGTTTAGGAAAATTGCACAACCAATCTTACATCTATTAGTTCTTGAACATCCAGAACAACATCTAATAATCCTAACTAAATTAAAATATACACTATTTTAATATGTACTTACTACTTTCCAAAAATTTTTATTAAAACAATACCAAAAATTAAAAAAAAATAAAAGAATAAAACACACACAAACACATTGAAAAATTCCACAAAGAAATGATTTCTGAATATTAATTGTTGCCAAAAATTTTATCTAAATACGTATTTTCTAAAAAAAATTATATAATAATATACTTACAATCACAAAATGTATAAAAAAATAGTAACTTGCATTGGGGATCGAACGCGCTTCCCGTCGATCCCGCCGAACAAAAATCAAAGTGCTTTCCCATTGTGCCACCTTCGCGTATTTGTCATGTGAAAATATACACCAACTGAACGTTTACACCATAAACTTTTGACAGTTGTTTATTACTTATATGAATTTAATCAAATTAGTTTGATTTTTGTGAAATTAAAGAAATATTTTGTGGAGTAACAATATAGTAGGTGACTTTGGTAGAAATTTTGATGGTAATCAAATTATGTAAATCAAAGCATTACATACTATTTTGGTAGGTTCATTTTAAATTTTCCAAATAGGTAGGTACCTATGTAATTTTTTATTAGGATACTGAAACATTTGCAATTATTACCTACCTGTCGCTTTTAAAATCTATTTAAAAAGTCACTACAATTATAAACTTGCTTTTTTCTCTGCCATCACAACAATAAAAATTAACATTTGTTTATCCATAATCTCCATATTGAAAAATTACTGACAGAATATTTTAACACCCAATCAGACCCCGTATAACGTTTGAGCGACTAATAGTTGCGTTCACGGGCACAGTGGACAAATTGTCGGCGACAATTTCTAACCTCACTGAATATAAATAATACCGTTAATAGATAAATATACAAGGTATATTTACCTTTAATTAATAATAATAACTAATTATTAAATTATACGAGGTAAATATACCTCGTATATTTATCTATTAACGATAATATTTATATCATTTTAAAGTGCGCATGCGTTTTGCTGCTAATTTGTCGCCGACTAGTCACCGACAGGCACCCGCGAACAATACCATACTGTCGGTGTGCGCATGCGCCCGGGAAAATAAAAATTCACCCTCGTGCCTAAAGAAGTATCACTTCAAAAATTATTGAGACGATTAGGCGTTTCGAGGCTTTAGTTTTACCTTTTTAAGATGTTAGTGACTACATAAAAAAAATCTAAAGTATTGAACTGGTATTGAAGTGAATATTTTAATAAAAGTTACAATATTCAGTGTGTTTGATTTAAAAAACCAAAATGACTAATGATACCAGAAACATAGTAAGTGTGGCAACGTTACAAATATCCAATTTCAAACCCTCATATTACAAAATAAGTGTATCCCCAGAGCCGAATTTAAGACAGTGGGGGCCCCTGGGCAGAATTGGTGTGGGGGCCCCTAGGCAGAATTGGTGTGGGACCCTACAGTTCACCAAATATAGCTGAAAGTCTGAAAACGCGTGACGATCATGATGCGCATTCGTCAAACGACGGACCTCGCACTCGCACTGACGGTCCATACCGTTTGTATGTGCGTTCTCACTTCATTGTTAGCGCAGGCAATGGGAATTTCACACTTTCAGCTATATTTGGTGAACTGTACCTCCTACCATTAAAAATTGTTGTTATAACTATGGTATACAGCCAAGTATAGAGTTTTCCCTTTTAAAAAATAAAAAAAATGTTGATCTACATTTATAAATTTTAATATATTTTTAAATAATAAAAAATACAAGAGGTGTAACTTGTTACCGTAAAATATTAAAAATAAATATTGTAAAATGTATGGTTAAAGTCTGGGTATTTTTTAGATTTTTGAATTGAAGATTCCTTAATTATGTCTGACATATCTATTTAGTTCCTTTAAGACATCGTGTTTAATGCTCATTATAGAGAGATGAAACGCTCTTGGCCTTGGCCCATCATAGACCAAAGGCGATTTTTAATTAACTTTAGTTTTGAGAATGATCACTTTCCACTGTAGTTAGAGACAGCAAGGCTGGACTTGCTCTCTAGAATTCATACATACACCATTTTTTTCACTTACTCATAAGCTACACTTACATTTTTGATAAGAATGTTTTTTCGATAAAATACTTACTGTTTTAGTCATTTGAAAAAAACCGTCTAAAAACGTGTTTTTTTTTGTTGAAAAATGAACATATTTACTCACAAATTAACTGGAAATAACTGAAATAATAACAGACTTCTTCAAAGAAAAGTTTAAAAAAACGGAGACGGAGATCCACTATATGATGGAATTATACTGCATCAAACGGATACCAGAGAAACAACCCCCTTCAATAGCTGAAGCTGAAATGCAAGAAGCAGTTACCAGAGTGAAAAACTACAAATCACCTGGATTAGACAATATTAGCGCAGAATTAATAAAAGAAGGCGGATACTCCCTATTGAAAGCGATACACAAACTAATAGTTAACATAAATATGGAATAATAAACCACTGACACAAGACTGGAATACCGGAATAACTATTCCACTACATAAAAAGGGAGATCAGCTTCAATGTAAAACTACCGGGCAATAACGCTACTGACTGTCGCAATATGAACAATAAAAATACTGTCAAAATACTGTCAAATATTGTATATGAGCGATTGACACCATATGCGGAACAAATAGTTGAGAGTTGAGAGATATCAATGTGGTTTCTGCAGGCAGAAGTCCATAATAGATCAGATCTTCGTATTGAGCCTTGAGGCAAATCTTGGAAAAGGATGGTGAATTTAATATAGACACACATCATCTCTTCATTGATATAGTAAAAAAAACACTTAAAGTACAAATCCAAATTCGAATTCAAAACGCACTAACAGATACAATCCATGTTAGAACGGGCCTACGATAGGCCATATCCTGTATTCTATTCAACATCACATTAGAGAAAATAATTAGAGAGTCAAAAGTTAACACCAGAGGAACAATAGTAACAAAAAGTGTACAAATATTGGCATTTGCAAGTGATGCTGATATCTTAGCTAGAAGCGAAACAGGGATGATAGAAGCATTTAATGCGATAGACAGAGCGGCACAAAACAGAAACATTAATGAAATAAAAACCAAATACATAAAGGCCAGCAAATCGATAGGCCAAAGAAACCTACAGAATCTGACAATAGGAGACAATAATATCGAAAGCGTTAAAAATTTTACATATCTAGGTTCGCTAGTTACCGCATATAACAATGTCAGTGAAGAAGTTAAGAGAAGAAAACATATTACTAATAAAACATATAATGGACTAATTAAACATCTAAGGTCTAACAATATCACAAGAAAAACCAAATGCAAAATATACAAAACCCTGATGAAACCGGTCCTTATATTATATGGATCAGAGACATGGACACTGCCGAAAAGCGATGAGAACCTATTAGGTACGTTTGAACGAAAAATCCTTAGACTTAGACTCATAATAGGTTTGTTCGTAGAACGATCAGCAACCGTTGCCAACCATCAGACGCATGCGCGTTCGTAGTCTACGAACGCTAACTGTTAACTGCGCAACGCTAACTGTTCACTGCGCATGCGTCTGATGGTTGGCAACGGTTGCTGATCGATTGGATCGTACTACGAACAAACCTTATATATAAGGGGGTGAAAGAAAATGACAAATGACGCAGAAGATCTAATTTTGAACTATACGCACCATACAACGAACCCGACGTCATAACATCCACAAAGATCAGACGTCTGCACTGGATGGGCTGCTCTTTTACTATTTAGATTATCGTAAATTGTATTACAGCTGACAATTATTATTCTTTCTGCAAGTAGCAACAAAGTCACAAAACAAATGAGTCGTTTAGTGCCAGATTTTCAGATTTGCTTATGCCACAATTTTTGTCAATGGGATAATTTAAGGTCAAACTAGTAATCAAATTATGATTCAACAAAAAAGACTTTAAGTTCAAACTTTGTAAATGTGGAGTAAGCAATGTTTTGATCAATGTTATTATACTCAGTGGCGTAGTGCCAAGTCAAGATAACGATAAATAAGAAATTATTTTTGATATACATAATAATTATGTTTGCATAAAACCAAAATTATTTTATGTGAATAATGTGCTGACTTTTTTATGTTTGGGATTTTGTGGGGGCCCCGGAACGTGGGGGTCCCGGGCAGCTGCCCAGCCTGCCCTCCCTGAAATCCGGCCCTGTGTATCCCTATTTCGGTATAATTCGGACCATTTATTTAAGAAATAAGTAGGCGTTTCCAGATTTTTTGTACACTCTGTATATTAAAATTTTATTGAAATATTTGACGCATAAAACTATAATTAAAGTAAATGAATGGTATACAATCTCTGTGGATGGGAAGGAAAAACCAGTACCAAGTTTTTGTCAATTCAATTATTAAATAATAGGTATTAAATTAGTCTCGTCAATTTATTTAAATTATATGCATTTTTGTTTTTATTTAGTGTTCCTTTGTTATTAATTTATTATAAAATTGCTGGATGATCTACTCTATTATAATAAGCGCGAGTAAAATTTTATACAGGGTGTTTCATTAACAATTGTCCATATCGTAACTGGACAAACCTTAGCACAAAGTACGAAGATTTAACCCAAAACATTTAAATTAAATATTCCTCATTACCGAGGTACAGAGTGTTTTATTACAAATATTCTAAAATGATTTTAGCCCATAGTTCAAGCACCTTTTAATATTTTTTGTTCAAACTTAACACACAGTTTAGACATGTGAGGATACTTTTAATTAGTGTTAAAAGATAGTTTTCCGCTGTTACCAGCGGCGTGCCGTAGGGATATATACTTCATTTTCGCCCCTTTTAACCCCTAACAGTCTTCGCCACTGTCGTAATAATCATTTCAGCATGTTTTTTTGATTCATTGTTAGTTTTTACATAAATATCATCCATTTGTCTCATTGCTATAAAGTAAGTAGTTTCCAAGTTATTTGCGTTTAATGATAATGGATTCCATAAGACTATGTACTTTAAACTACATTCAATATAGTTGATGTGGTGAGACCGCTCCCGTCTAAAAAAACATTTCTAATTCGGTTTCTCTGCGGATTCATATTCAAAAATGTCCCCTTTAAACAAATCTGAAGGGTGCCGGACGGAATCTTTGGGCAGAAATTGTTTAAACAATTTTTTTTAAAGAAATGCATAAATCACCTTTTATTGCCCCAAAAAATATATTTTTAGGTTTTTTTGAATCATTCTAAACAAGAAAGGTATCTTGTAATTTTTCTCAAAAATGGACAGTTTTCGAGTTATAGGCGATATAAAATCTAAGAAATGCGAAAATACGCAGTTCCGAAGCTTAAAAACTCATATTTAAATTAGTATTTTTAAGGGTATGTATGTATACACCGTTCTTAGGCGTCAACGCCCTTCGGTAGGGATCTATGGAGGAGTATCACCAAGCCGGAAGCCCTTATCCCTTCCCGTACCGCTCCTCCATAGGTCGATCAGACGCCAGTTTATTCCAGACCAAGCCGTAGACTCTATTGAGTTTTATACTACGGCGTTGGCCTTTTATAAATTTCATGACCTAGCTGAGGCTCGAACCAGCGACCGCAAATCGCAAATCCACTAAACTTGTCGATCGACTGAGCCCCAGCTAACTGGACCGTCAAGACCGACATTTTTAAGGGTGCCAGTGCCAATAACTTGTTTTAAAGTTTAAACATTCCTTTTCAAGATTCCGAAGAGTGATCGGGTCTAACTTAAATTTAGACCGTAGTTTTTTAATTGTTAATTATGCGTGTCCATCCGGTTTTTTTGGCGGTGCGGCGCACACACATTTTCAAAAATCTCCTTTATTCCTCCGAAATAGTTATTTTCCTAACTAGTGCGGAATGTGATACTTTCACGCACGAGACTGCTGTTGACCCGAACGACGCGATAGCAGACATATGACTATAAAGCAAACTGTCATTATTTTCTCACGTTAAATTACCCATTAAAGTTTGTCGCACTTATTTAGAAACACCCTGTACTGATGACGAACATGGACAGTTGTTAAAGTACCTAACTTTTTTATTATCCAACACAAGCGAATGAATCAAAAGACAGAATGTTAAGAAAACCTGAGGCTATAGTAGTGTTTTAATTTCACTATTTTATAAATGCTAAAATTGTCCACAGGGTAATGCAAACTTTGAGAAAAAAACACAGTTTGATTCGTACACTCGGTATACAATGACAGTTTAACTGTCTAGTAACAATATTATTACATCGATATTGACAATGAATAAAGCTATAACGTGGTAAAAAATCACTTAAATCGGACAACAGGTTTAGGAAATTCGAAACATCAAAAATTACCAAATTTTAAGTGGATCGATTGTTTTGCACCTCAGTGTATATAGTAAAGTGAAAAAATAATCATATTAATTAACTGAATTAAATAATTTGATCGATTATACAAGTAACGGTTATCCAAGAACATTTAAAAGCCATCTATCTCTAAGTTAATGATTGCAATGTCATTGTAATTTGCCGTGTAAAAAAAAAGTAGGGATAGCCGTACAATATTTGCGCATACGCTTTTAACACTTAAAATTTTTTCATGTGCTTTACAATATAAAAAATAGTTTATTGTGATAAGGAAATTATAAGTATATTATAGTATATACATACATGCCCATGGTCCAAACTTTTTTGCAAGTGATGTTTTTTCATTTGATATAAATGACGCAGCTAACAAAGCCCTACACATTTGTACAATATTCCTTATTGAGTCTGGCATAACAAATATGAGCACTATTAATCCAAAGGAGTAACACATATTTTCCTGAAACTGAAATGAAAAAGCTGTTCGTTAGTTGTTAGAAATAGTCCATACCGCATGGGTTGGCATGAAATTCGACATACACGTAGCTAAAAGACTTACATGTCAAAGAAAAAAAGCGATATTGTTCCGATGTGTGCTTTTGCCCTGGAGGTGAGTCACCACTTCTCGGGGGTGAAAAAATATACGTTAATATAAGTCCGGAAATGAATCAACTGACTAATTCCAAGCAACTTTTGTTGTAGAAATATTTTGGATTAAGTCACTACTTTTCGAGTTATTTCCGAGTAAATATGTGCAGGTTTCAACAGCAAAACCACGGGGAGTGCAATTAGAACGAAAACATGCATTGTTTCGGAAAAATTCAAACAAGCTTATATCTTTCTAAAACTTTTTTTGTTAGTTTATACAGGGTGTCCCGGAAAATAGTGCGTTCCTTCAAGGTATGGGCTAAGTGCACCATTTAGAGCAAAAAAGTCTAATAAATTTTTTTTGTTAAGTCAACCGTTTTCAAAAAAATAATTTATTAATTTTAATGCATTTGATTAATGTCCACAGAAAAGCAAATACAGCCGGCAGCGCTGCGTTCCTTCTGTGCTAAAATAATTTTACTGTAACTCAACTATCATGAATCATCGATCATAGGCATAATATACATTGATAAAATACTGATAAGAGTAATAGAAAAACAGCATAATATTTGTGTTTATTAAATATCTAATAAATAAGATTTGTATAGTGTTTTAACTTACATAAAAATTTTTTATTACAATAAAGCTACGTCTTCAAGAAGCATCGATAGAACATGTTGCAAACATTTGAGTACCTGCATTTCTCCATTCAAACTTCTGGGAAGTTCGAATGGTTCAATTAGATGATTATAAAAAATATTCCCAGCCCACAAATTCATACTTTTGTCAACCACGAAAGTTAAACACACCATTCGTAAAAATAAACTTTATCTGCACATAACACTTTACACAGAAATTCGGGTTCTCTGAAGATCTTATTTTACTTGGAGGTAAATAGCCTTGCTGTAAATCTTGCACTAAACGTAATTAACATAATATCATGATACTCGCTATCGAAATCATGACAATATCACAACAATAGGATGTACCTATTCTGGGGTTACAGGTGATTATGATATGACTGTTTGTGTTTACAATTTGTATATTTTTATCTAAGCTGTGTCAAAATAAATAAAACTGCCGTGTTGCCAAATGTAAATTTTAGTAAAATACATTATTTTAATTTTTTGGGGCAACAGATGACTTTAGAAAAAAAAATTTATAAGAAAGTTTTCTTTTAAATGGTGCATTCTACCCACACCTTTAAGGAACGCACTATTTTCCGGGACACCCTGTATACATGTTAAAGTAAAAAGTTCTACTCGCAGATTTGGCTGCTAATTGTTTAATAATTGTTTAAACAATAACAATTGTTTTGAATAAATAATTTTAAAAATATCGTTATATTCATCATTTTACTTTAATCAAATATGTTTCTATTTTGTTTTTGATTATGCTGAATCCGAATATGGAATTGCAATTTGAAAATTCTTATACAGAAGCTCTTATACAGTGTATCTGCGTAGCTAGGACCCACATGGAAAACTTTTTTATTATCAATTTTACGAAAAAAAGTTATTATTAACAAAATGCTCTGGATAGTCAAAAATCTAAAACTCAACCATCAGATATCAAATTTTTTTCATTTTATACGAGTTATGTCAAAAATATGAATTTCGTTAAAGAGTATAGTACCTTTATATTCCGGAATATCAAAAAATGCTATTATGAAAAGTTGTTTGAAATTAGAAACTATGTCTAAATATACAATTACATCATTCTAATCGAAAAAAGTCAATTTTTTCTCAAATTACGGATAATCATCATCATTTTATTACAATAATAATTATGATAACTATTTTATTATCACTTTTACGAAAAAAAGTTATTCTTTATAAAATGCTCTCCCTAGTCTAAAATCTAAGATACAACCATCAGATATCAAACATTTTTAATTTTATACGAGGTGTGTAAAAAATATGAATTTTTCTTAAAAGTTAAGTGCCTTTATTATTCACAATATTTTAATTAGAAGGATGTAATTGAACACTAAAACAAATTTTTTACTTCCAAATAACTTTCTTAATAACAATTTTCGATATTGTGAAATGTAAAGGTATTTTACTCTTGAGTGAAATTCATATTTTTTGACATACCTCGTATAACATTAATTAAATTTGATATTTGATGATTGCATCTTAGATTATATACGATGCAGAGTATTTTATAACGAATAACTTTTTTTCGTAAAACTGATAATAAAAAAGTTCTCAATAGGTTTCAAGTTACGCAGACCTACTGTATAAGAGATAAAAAAAATTGCTGGACATTTATTATTCTTGAAGCTTATTATTAAATGTATTTTAGGTAAGTTTTACAGAAAAAAGTTTTGATCACTTTGTATAAACATTTTTTTAGGGCTGGTAATTTTCGGTTTTTGTATTACATTTTTGTTATCTTTCTTAATTTTCTTAAAAAAAAGAACTAGTTTATTTCATTTCTAAAGTAAAATAATTTAGTGAATTTTAAAGATTATAGCCTAAGCTTTAAAAAAGCACTTATATAAAACTGTAATAGATCTGTTCAAACTTAAGTCATACCGTCTTAAAGTGGTGGTAATTCTATAAAACTACTAAGATTTCAAAAATTACATTTTTTGAGACGACATATCATTTGAATTAAATTTTTGAGATTTTTTTAATGAAAAATCATTTACTAAGTTGCTTGAGAGGTAAGTTGTGCAAAAATGAGAGTTTTATAAAAAAATTGTATTAGTTACACATTTTTAAATCGTTTTTAAACAAAATTCATGTAAGGCTCATTTTCCGCCCACACCGTACTTATGCCCATACATTTTATTTCTTTCTATTATAACCATAAGATAGCTTAATTATTCTTCTTTCATGTTCAATTTGTAAAATTTCATTTGATCCATTAGTTAAAGAACTACATTAAAATAACTAAACCGTGCACTTCGCCGTATGTTAGTTTACAGTGCGCCAATGTTTGTGAGAAGGGTGACTTTAGCGTTATAAATAAAAAATTATAGAAGATACAGATTTAATTTTAGAAAATTCTTTATATAAGATTTTTTTTGTAAAGTTTTCTGAATTTTTTAATGGTCAAGTCAGTTTTTTCCTAAAATTTATATTTTCGGAGTTATTTAAAAAAAAAACATGTAATTTCGTAGTTCGTTTATTTAATAAAAAATGAAACACCCACATCTTGAGTAGAACTTTTTGATATGTTGTTTATTAAACATTTCTTAATGAAATTACAAAAAGTTTTATCTTGTTTGATTTTTTCCGAAGTGAAAATCTATATGCACTCCCCGTCAGTATCTAGTAGAGGCAGAGTTATAGCTAATGAAAAGTAGGTTATTATTCGTCAAATTCTAAATCGAATATTTCAACGGGAAATAATCAAAAAATGAAGCACTTTTGGGAAAAATCGTTCACAACTTTTTAAAATGTTTAAAAAACGCTTTATTTTTGTTATTTAAAAAAAATGTAATAAGTTTGGAAAAGGTAAAAAGTTTGAAAAACAGAAAAAAAAAGTAAATGAATTTGTACAGACAAAGGGGATACCGACTGAGACATGGGAAAAACATTTCAGAGAACTCTATAAAAGGTGAAGAAGCCAATGACGAACAAGAAAACAAAACATAAGACAGGTATATCACTAAAAAAAACTGAAGTAAAAACGAGAATGAAGATCTTAAAGAATAGACGATCGCCAGGTACTGATGGAACACCGAACGAACTGCTGCAATACGGCGGTCAGAAACTCACTAATTGTCCCACAACATTGTTTAACAAAATCTTAGACAAAGCAGAGATATCACAATATTTTCACACTAGTATCACAATACCGATTTTTAAGAAAGGACAAAGATCATGTCCCGACAAATATAGAGAAATAACCCTCTTAAATACGACAATGAAGTTGTTCACAGGCATACTAAAGGATAAATTGCAATCACAGATAAAGAACAGAGAAGAACAGCAAGGATTCAGAAAAGACAGGTCGACGACGGAAGCAATATTTGTCATGAAATAAGTGAAAAAGAAGTCGAAAGAATCTAACAAACCCGCATATATTTGCTTCGTAGACCTAACGAAAGCATTTGACAGAGTAAGACTTAGCGATATATTACAGAAAATGAAGCAAAAAAGGATACCGGCAAACATTGTGGAAGTCACAAAACAAATGAAAAATAACAACACGACAAAAATTAAAACAAACGACACCACTACAGCCGACATACCAACACCAGGGGAAATCAGGCAGGAACACAGTCTCAGCCCATTTCTGTTCAACATGCTAATGGATGAAATAATAGAAGATGTGGAATTGCTACAATTAGGATACAAACTCGGTCACAGTAGAATCAGTATAGTGTGCTATGCGGATGATGCAGCCCTGATTGTAGAGGACGAAGATGACCCACAAAGACAACTTTATCGATTCTACCAAGCATGTCGACGACTCAACATGAACATATCCACGCAGAAAACAAAATGCATTACCATTGCGAAAGATCCAATTAGATGCAAGCTCGTGGTAGAGGGGAAACCCATAGAACAGCAAAACAGATTAAATATCTAGGTGTAGATTTATCAAGTTATTATGACCCAGCCAGAGACCTAAGAGGACAAATTAACAAGGCCGCAGTCGTGTCCGGATGTTTGAGAGATGTGGTCTGGAATAACCCATATATATGAGACTGGACATCAAAGTTAGAATTTATAAAACTTGCATCAGACCTGTTATGACGTATGGTATGGAATCAAGAGAAGACACCAATAAAACCAATATCATGCTACGAACAGCCGAAATGAAGATACTAAGAGCAATTGCAGGGAAGACAAGAAGGGATAAACTAAGAAACAACATCATCAGGGAACAATGTGGCGTGCAAGATGTAGTAAGATGGGGTAGAAAAGACAAAGAGAATGGTTCAGTCATGTAAAAAGAATTGAGCTAGAGGGAAAACCAGCTGGCAAGCGTCCACCGGGGAGACCACCAAAAAGATAAAGAGATAGCTGGCAGTCTACCTCTCAAGAGATACTTCAAAGTCGGAATTATCAGATCGACAGATCTATATCTAGTATAAGAAGAAGGGAAGAAAAATATTTCTCTGGAGAAGAAGTATTAATCAGAAATGGAAAGAAAATGATTGAATTCTGTAAATAGAAAAATTTTAAAATAGGGAAATACATGCTGGAACCAAAAAATGGAGAACAAATATACATTCGTGGCAGAGGAATGAAATACTAAAAGCCTGATAGATTATATAGTCAACTCCCAACTCCCAAGATTTAATAAAAACAATACAAAAAATTGAAACTAAAACTAAAACTGAAATAGGATCTAACTACAAGGTGGTAGTAGCCGATTGTATAGTTAGTATAATAAGTGAAGAAGAAATATAAGAGTATAAGAAAATAGCAATACACGAAATGAAAAAAAAAAGAAATCAAAGAAAAATATGGAAAAGACACAGATACATAATTTGATAAAATAACGGAGGAAAACAGAGGATGACAATGGAAGAAAAATGGAACGCTTTCAAAGAAATTATACTGTTATTCTGAAGACAGCGGAAGAGGCATGTGCAAAAATAGTAATAAATAAACATGGGAAAAGGGCAGAACGACAGAATGGTGAAACTCTAATGTAAAAGAAAAGGTCAAAGAAAAGAAAACAGCATGGAAAAAATATCATAAAACAAAAATACAATCCGACAGAGAAAATTGTATAGCAAAGAGAAATATAGCGAAAGCAGCGGTGAAAGAAGCGGAAAAAGAAAGTTGAAGAAAATTTGTAGAAGATATAAACGAAAAACACGTAGTAACTATATACGATATAAATCGTAATATCGTTAATAATAAACACGTTATAAATCGTTAAAAACACGTAATAAATCGTTTTGGACTAGGAAAATTAAAAACAAGTAAGAAAAAATAAATCAGAGCAATACAAGATAAAGGAAATAAATTAAGGACAGATACGTTGGAAATTTTGGAGACATGGAGGGAACACTATGAAGAAAAATTTGGAAGTACACCGCACGAAAGGCTGGAAAAACAATTAAGAGAGATTTCAAGAGAAGAACTGGTAGAAGCTATACGAAAATTGAAGATAGTTAAAGCTCCAGGGGAGGATGAAATTGCACCAGAAATTATCAAATACTTAGGAGAGAAAGGGAAGACTAGCTGTGGACAATATGCAGAGATACATGGAAGGAGAAAAGGATCTCAAAAGATTGGGAAAACAATTTAATACTACCAATATATAAGAAGGGCGAGGAAACTCTTTGTGACAACTATAGCGCAATTTGCCTAGCTCAAGTAACTTATAAAATATAAGTACACAAAAATATTGCAAAAAAGACTTAGACTTAGAGAATATGTAGAACTAAATCTGGAAGAAGAACAAGGAGCATTCAGACCTGGAATACAGACTAATGACAACATATTCAATTTAAGAAGACTGATAGAGACAAAAATAGAAGATGGAGAAGAGTTGTTTTTAATATTCATAGACTTGAAAGGTGCCTTCGATTTAATAGATAGAGAGAAGAGCTGGAGGTGCTTAAAGGACTTGAAATTACCTACACAATTAATCAAGATAACACTGCCTGGGGTAATTGCAGGGTGGATCGAGTAGCTCTGCGGTTACCACAGCCGGTCCCAAGCCCGGATAAAATGTGGAGGGTTGATTGGCAAGGTTAGCAACCTACCAATCGGAAAAACGAATACTGCTCAAAGAAACAATGTGAAGCCTTGGAACCGGACTGATCATATGAAGACGACCATGGCGAGAAATAAGGACAAAAGAAAAACATTGATGAGAATTACCACATGGAACATCAGATCACTCAACACTAGGGCTCAAGAAATCACCCAAGTATTAAAAGAGAAACAAATGGATATATGCGCTCTAGAGGAAACAAAAAAGAAAGGAAAAGGACAATCAAGATTAGGCGAATATATACTAATCTACAGTGGAGTAGCAAAAGAAAACAGGGCCAAAAAAGGTGTAGCATTACTAATACATCAAAAATACCAAAATCACATCAAAGAGTGTTAATATATATCGGAAAAGAATTGTCACAGCAAAAATTAGAATGGAAAAGGAAGACCTGAACATCATCGGAGTATACGGCCCAGAAAATAACAAGCCTCAAACAACAAGGGAAATCTTTTATGACGAATTACAACAAGTAGTAGATCAAGTTAGAGGGAAGATAATAATACTGGGGGATTTTAACGCTCGAATAGGTAACCAAGTAATACCCGGAATTAAGCAAAAACACAATGAAAATGTTAAAAACGAAAATGGAGAACTGATAATAAACTTCTGCACAAATAACGAACTTAGAATAAACAACACATTTTTTGATCACAAAGACCAACACAAATATACATTCAATAACACCCGTGGACAAAGATCTATGATAGATTATGTTATAACCAACAGAGATATACATCCATCAAAAATAATCGACGTAAGATGCCTCAACTCAGCAGATGTAGGTACCGATCATAGCCTAGTATTATGTAAAATAGGAATCACTATGAAATATTTCACACCTAAGAGGGCAGCACCAACACAAACATAAATTAAAGTCGAAGGACTATATACGGAATCCACGGAATATTTATACAGGAAAAGAATATCAGAGAAGATTGCTGAAAATGGAATATTAGAAAACGATAACGTCGATGAAAGCTGGCAAAAACTCAAAGATAACATAATCAACGCTGCAACAGAATCACTTGGAGAGAGAAAAGTAACGAATACTCAGATATTAAAGAAGAAAACCCCGTGGTTTAGAGAGGAAGTTAAGATAAAATGTGAAGAAAAGAAGAAAGCCTTTTTACAGTACACAACGAAACAAATACAACAGGCATACAACCATTACAAACGAATCAGAAACGAAACGAATACTTTAGTGAGACAAATAAAAAGGGAGCACTGGCAGAGTTTCTCAAAACAGATGGAACACGACTTCTACGGAACACAAAAAGAAGTATGGAGAATGATCAGAGGGCAAAGAAAGGAGATGAACGAATTAATAAAAGCGAAACACATTCAGAAGGAAACATGGGCAGACTACTTCCGATCTCTATTTGCTAAAGGCGACGATAATGAACCACCAACACCTGAAGTTACGACAATCGAAGAAATAAACATCGAGGAGGGGGAGGAAGGGGAAGCATTAAGAAAATTAAAAAATAGAAAATCTCCAGGAGAGGACAGAATATCGAGGGAACTCCTAAAGTACGGAGGACAGGATCTAACTAAACAACTATTAAAACTAATACAAAAAATAATAGAACAAAACAGAATACCACAAGAATGGAGATCAAGCATCCTAATACGTCTCTTCAAAAAAGGAGACAAATCAGAGCCGGAGAATTACAGAGGGATTAACTTGTTAAACACAACATTAAAATTAACAACAAAAGTGATAACAAACAAATTGAATGAAATTCTAACATTAGCAGAAGAACAACAAGGTTTTAGTTCGGGAAGGTCATGCACTGACGCAATATTTATAATGAGGCAAGTTCAAGAGAAATCGTTGGAATACAACAAACCTGCATATTTATGTTTAGTGGACCTTAAGAAAGCATTTGACAGGGTCACATTAAAGGACGTTATCCACTTGTTATACTCGAGAGAGGTACCTCTGGGAACAATTAAAACAATAGAAAACATCTACCAGAAAAACACAATGAAATTAAAAGTGGAAGATGAACTAACTGACCCAATTGAAGCCGGCAATGGGATAAGACCGGGGGATTCCTTGAGTCCTTTATAGTTCAACCTGATCATGGACGAAATAATCAAAAAAGTAAGAACTAAAAAAGGATACCGAATGGGAGAAAAACAACTTAAAATAATCTGCTATGCGGACGATGCAATACTAATCTCTCAAAGTGAAGATGATTTACAACGTATGCTGCACCAATTCAACATAATCGCCAGAAAATTTAACATGTTAATTTCCTCAAAAAAGACAAAATGCATCGTTATAACAGCAGATCCAATAAGATGTAAATTGGAGCTGGAAGGTCAGATAATAGAACAAGTGATGGAGTTTAAATACCTAGGCATCACACTATCTAGCTACGGAAGACTTGAAACAGAAGTGGAAGATCAAGTGAATAGAGCAAACAGGTTGCCTGAATGACACAATATGGAGAAATAAAAATATCGGAAAAGAAATGAAAGGCAGAATTTGCAAAACAGTCATCAGAACAATAATGACATACGCGGCAGAAACACGACCCGACACAGAGAGGACAAAAAGATTGCTCGAAACAGCGGAGATGAAAACCCTTCGAAAAATCGATGGTAAGACTCTATGGGACAGAGCTAGAAGTACAGATATACGACAGAGATGCAAGGTGGATAACATTAACAACTGGGTAAGAAACAGAAGAATAGAATGGAATGACCACATAAGCCGAATGACAACAAATAGGGTAGTCAGGACAGCGAGAGACGGTTCCCCAATAGGAAGACGATCAGTGGGAAGACCACGAAAACGATGGAACGACAACTTACTAGACTCACATTGAAAAAACAGGCAGAGTCATGTCTATACAAAAAGAAGAAGAAGAAGAAGAATTAATCAAGATTATCAAAATTACATACGACGCGACGTAGTGAAATCTAAAGTACAAATTGGATCTACACCATAATCGGTTACAGAAATTTGGAACCAGTAAAAATAAATAGTTTACTATACGCAGATGATGAAGTGCTTATAGCCAATAATAAAAATAAAATGCAGAAAAACTGGACTGAATGATTATATATATGGACTGGAGAAATTTAAATGATGAGAATGAAAATAAACATAGATAAAACCAAAACAGTGATAATAAATAACAAAGAGGACCTAAACAACAACGAGATAAAGTACAACCAGATAACATTAGAAAAAGTATCAACCTGTGAATACCTAGGGAGTATAATAAGTATTTCTGACGACGGGAAAATAGACGCTGAAATAGCAAACATAGGAAACGAATCGACACGAATATTTTATGCATTAAAATAAACCCATACTAGGACATAAAAACATACAAGTGGAAGTGAAAAGGAAGATTCATAATAAGTACAATAACAAGACCAGTAATTACTTATGCAAGTGAAAATTGGACAATACGAAAGAAGCATGAGTCAAAAATAGAAGCCATGGAGATCAAACAAGAAAGATCGCAGGAAAATCAAAATGGGATAGAATAAGAAATAAAGAAATAAGGAGAATAAACAACTAGAATGGAAAATTCTGGAAATGGGAATCATGACAAAAAGGAGAAGAGAGGGCGTCTCCGAAAGAATTGGAGGGATCATATAGAGGAAATAGGAAATGTACGAGGGAAAACGGAAGAAGAAATGAAACGCCTATCCAAAAACCGAAAAGCGTGAAAAAATGGGTGAAAGAAACAACGGACCATAATCCTACGCCGTAATAGGCATAAGGAAAAAAGACAAGAAGAAGAAAAATGTTTCTCGAGTCAAAAATAAGCAAGTTACGGTCAAAATAAAGTTGGTGTCTTTTTTTTGGTAAAAAAATCGTAAAGACCACCCCCTAATAAATTAACATCCCATATAAAATTAATCTTTACCGCTTCACAAACCTAACTTCTGTACTGTACGAGAAACCTTACCTGCGGATGAATCGTACTGAAATATAGATATTACAAGACAATGCACGCCAAAAGAACTCGTCAAATGAAGGCATAAATAAATATGATATACGTTAGAGCGGTACAAAAACAATTAATTAACGTTGAATTAAATAATAATAATAAATATTAATGAATCATAAAAACAGGTGCACAAAAAATACAATGAATAAAATCAGTAAAAATATACAATTATACAATACAGTAAAAAACAAATAATGTAAAAAAATGAGTTTAAAGTAAATACGTACCTACCTATATTCCGTTCGCAATTTGTTAAGAGCACGAAATGAGGGTCAATGCCATAAAACGGCCGTAAGTGTCGTAAAATCATAGGCGGAGGTTCCTGAGGTATTTATTAATGTGTTTAAAATCAAAATGTTTATCAATATTCTATTTTGAATAAAATAACGTTTTTAATAATTATTTACTTAGCAAAAAAAAAATTAAAACGTTCAACGCTAATGTTTGATAATTTAACCGTTACAAATTTTGTAAATAAGATTATCTTTAGAGATCTCTTTGCATATTTCAATACTAAACCTTCAATGTACATTATTTAATATTAAGACGTGACTTATGAAGAAACTTAAAATTTTGACTTCTGTACAAGTACAATAATATGCAATACCTTTGGAATTCATACCTGAAGCTGAAGAAAGGTATAGAGATACCGTCTTTGGCGCTTTGGCCTCGCCTCTTAGTTTATATTCGAAACTTGAATTGAAAGGGTGTTATTAGGAACGAAAACAATTTTTTTGTTTAGTACGTTTTTGACCGCATTTAATCGAATATTAATTTCTTTTGCGAATTTTGTGCAGTGCGTGAGTAGTGTTTTTGAAGTTATACTTCTTTACGATCGTGAGTGAAATTTTTTAATTCCCTGGCGCAGGCGCATACAGACAGTATGTAGTTCGTTGCTAATCTTTCAAGATAGGTATGTATATATCAGCGCAAATAATAGTCCTGTCGCCAGGGGGGGTACAACGGCCTCGTTAATTCAGATGGACTTACTCAAGTTTTTTTTATGTATTTTGACCCGTAGAACACGAATTTTTTGGGTAACAGTTGATCCGGATGTCGATAAGATTGTTATAGACCAAGAACTTGAGGAATCAAATAACAGCGATTTTTGGCAAAACAAAACAATATTTTGTATTTTTTGGGCCATTTTAAGTAAAAAATATTTCTACAAGTTTTTTCGTAGGATGCACAGTTTTCGAGATAAACGCGGTTGAACTTTAAAAAAATCGAAAAATTGCAATTTCTGAACCCGAATAACTTTTGATTAAAAAATAAAATAGCAAGTCTGCTTACCGCATTTGAAAGTTTAAGTCAAATTATATCGGTTTTGATTATTTGCATTGGTAAAAATTTATTTTTTTATTGTTTAACAAAGCTATAAACACGTAGGGTTTCCCGTGCTTTTACATGCGTTTTACCGCATGTAACGTAGAAATAGTCTTGATTGCACTAGTACCTATTCTACCTACTCGTTCGATTTTAAATGAGAAATCATAGAAACATCACTCACGCACTAGTTGTTTGTAGCTTTGTTTAACAATAACACAATAAATTTTTAGCAATGCAAATAATCAAAACCGACATAATTTGACTTGAACTTTCAAAGGCGCTAAGCAGAATTGCTATTTTATTTTTTAATCAAAAGTTATTCGGGTTTAAAAATTGCAGTTTTTCGATTTTTTGAAAGTTCAACCGCGTTTATCTCGAAAACTGTGCATCCTACTAAAAAACTTGTAGAAATATTTTTTGCTTAAAATGACCCAAAAAATACAAAATATTGTTTTGTTTTGCCAAAAATCGCTGTTATTTGATTCCTCAAGTTCTTGGTCTATAACAATCTTATCGACATCCGGATCAACTGTTACCCAAAAAATTCGTGTTCTACGGGTCAAAATACATAAAAAAAACTTGGGTAAGTCCATCTGAATTAACGAGGCCGTTGTACCCCCCCTGGCGACAGGACTATAAGTCATTAAAAGAATATATTAGTGTTTTTAGTAAATGTATTATTTATTATAATTTTTGTGTCTTTGGATTTGTCTTCGTCGGTAGTAAGATAATAAAATATCTAGGTATAACATTTTTATACTTCACTTGATCTATTTGTCACCGTGTTGTGTAATTATATCCGAGACGTTACTGGTTACTTACAAGGGGCTCGATAGCTTGGTTAGTAGAGCATTGAACCAGAGATCGAGAGGTCCCGGATGATTCATATTTTTTTTTAATTTTTGGTTGTTTTAATAAAAAATTTTTGAAAGTGGTAGGTAAGAAAGTTAGTTTAATACTTAAATAAAATACAACTAACCTGTTAAGTATATTATTTATTTCGTTGAAATTATATAATACGTACGTACAAAGTACACACACATTCTTTTTTCCATATTCCTACAAACATATACTTACCTTTCGTTCGTGCTTGTTTTTGTTATTGCTTGCGATGGCTTCATCATCATCAACGTCATCAAGTTTTACACCGGTGCTATTGCGTACAGTCAGTAAGTCTGTCTATTCACCAAGAGAGAAGACTATTGTTCTGAACGTTCACGATGCTCTGGTTTTTCAGAATCCCACAAACACTGTTCGGAACATAATCGAGAGTTGTGCCAACACGACGCTCGTAGCAGCGTTAACAATATATAGGTTCCTATCAGAAAGAAAAAAACAAGGTATAACTAACCTAAACACAAATGAACACTTGAAGAGGGGAAAAAGCCTGTTGAAATTAATGAATTTGCCAAAAATATTATTCGAAGGAAAATTCACGCATTTTTTTTCAAAAAGGAAATACCCAACCTTAACAAAATTTTACAAGAAGTTAAAGACGATCCTGATTTGTCTAATATCGGACGAACCAAACTGTGGGAAGTTTTAAAAGAATTAAATTTCCGGTGGGAGAAATCAGACCGAAAATCAGTTTTGATTGACCGCGAAGAGATAATATGTTGGAGAAGACATTATCTAAGATCCATACGAAAATTCCGGGCTGAAGGAAGGCCAATCTACTATCAGGACGAAACTTGGGTAAATGCAGGTCATACTCTAACAAAAATTTGGTCAGATAAAAATATATTAAGCTCCAGGCAAGCGTTTATAGAAGGTTGGTCTACTAGTATTCCCCCACCCTCTGGTAAAGATAGTAGATTAATAATTTCTCACCTTGGCAGTGAAAAAGGATTTCTTAGGGACGATTTGTTGGAATTTCAATCCAAAAGCACAAAAGATTATCACGAGGAGATGACAGCTGATGTTTTCGAAGAGTATTTTGAGCAGATGATTGAACATATACCACCAAATTCAATTATAGTATTAGACAATGCACCTTATCATTCAAGACTAGTAGAAAGACTTCCAACGACTGCGTGGAAGAAACAAGATGTCCTTGACTGCCTGAGGAATAAGTCTCTGACTTACGAAGATGGAATGGTTAAAGCGGAACTTTTAAAAATTGCCCGGCAACACAAATCTAAGTACAAGAAATATGTAGTTGACAAAATGGCGGAAAGGCGAAACATCACCGTCCTTAGACTTCCACCCTACCACTGTGAAATAAATCCAATTAAACTCATTTGGGCCCAAAATGAAAGGTTATGTGGCTAGAAAAAAATACATCATATAAAATACAAGCTGTGCGTGAATTGTTATATGAGTCTTTAGGACATATTACAGAACAAAACTGGCGAGATGCAGTAAGACATGTAATGGAAGAAGAACAAAAAATGTGGGATCTTGACAACATAATTGATGCGACTGTAGAGATACAACCGATAATTATTAACCTGCAAGACGACTCGGATTCCGAAGATGATCCTGTTTATTTTGAATTTGAATAGTTTTGTAATCCTAATTTAGTTTAGTCATATAGTCGAAAAAAAAAGTGAGTTACCTGGAAAGTTTTCCGGGAGTTTTAAAAATTGGTTATTTTGTGGATTTTATGCTCTTTTTGAATTTCAACTTTGCTACGTCGTATCTCCGCCGCTCGCGTCGCCATATTGAAAATGTGGCGCCAAATAACAGACATCCTTTCCGACGCATTTTACGAAAAAATCATATATGCACAAAATGAAACTAGAAAAAATGTCCTACTAAATTTCGGTCTGCGATATCTCGATCGATGCTTAGGACGAAGTCGTTCCTGGTATATCAGGAACTGCAAAACGAAGGAGATTGCTCTAAATTTGTAAATTAATAAATACATCATATGTGGATTAGGCCTACAGGGGAAACCACAATAAAAAAAACGCGCCGCTTACTCTACCAATGAGTTTTTTTTTCAAAACGTCTATTGAAATATATTTTGCAGCGCTCGTACGCCAAATACGATTAATTTTATGAAAAAATTAAAATTATGTAAATTGTGGGAAATTTTTTCTAGTTTAATTTTTTACATAAATGTTTTTTCGTAAAATGCGTCAAAAAGAAGATATTCCCAAAACACTGTTATTAGGCGCCATTTTTTAAACATGGCGGCGGAGATACAAGGTAGCAAGGATACAAGGTAGCATATAAGGTACCGAAATCCATTAAATTACCAATTTTCAAAACTCCCGGAAAACTTTCCAGGTAAAACTACCAAATGATTGGACTAATTTGTATAATTTAAAAATAGGTATTAATTAAATAAATGTACATATGTTTTACAAATTGCAAGTAACTTTTTATTTTTGAATTGTTTATTTTTGAATAAAATATAGAAATTTTATTAAAACAAAAATACAATTTACCTACTATATATATACGTAGTTACCGTTTAAAAAATATATTTATTTAGTTTAAATAAAAAATGTTTTAATTATATACTCTACGGCCCTGGTCAATCATCTGCACCCAAAATATACCTACATAATCCGATTTAACTTTTACAGGTCTATTGTATTCCTTCAGATACAAGGTGGGTTAGTCGAAAACATCTTAAACTGCCAGTTTAGGTTGGATTCCGTTATTATAAATCATTTTGCCTACCCTCTCTGTATTTAAGCCCACTAATGAGGGTTAAACTTGTACGTGCCTGTACTGAGCTCTTAAGAAATTGCGGACAGAGTTTTTTTTTTTAAATGTCGATAGTCTAGTCTCAACATAGGGGGTTGCGTGGGAAATTCTAGCTCGCCGTGATTTGATGGTAGTATTATAGTATAGGTAGTAATAGGTTTTTTGGGTCGCTGAATCCAATGGAAGTGGTCTTGAAGCCCAAATATGGTGCTTTTAATTGTTATTAACAAATTATGGTAAAATTAGGTATTTTTCAGGAATTATTAGAAGCCCTGTAAATAAATTGATAGTGGTAAGGTCTTCTCTGGTATATTTTTGGTCGCTGAATCGAATGCAACTAGTCGATATTGCTCAAAATATGTTCTTATTTTGTTAATAACAAAATAATTGTTTATTCGCCGAAAAGCTCGAAATAATGAGTTATCTACAGCAAGTTTGTAGTCTTTTTCATAGTATTTTTATACGCTGAATCGATTGCCACTAGTCGTGATAGCTTAAACCACGTTCCGAATTAATAAATTATTGCAAAAATAACGGTTTCTTGTAAGTTTACTCACGGTTTTTGCAATAAATTTTAAAAAACCACTTGGATTGACATGAAATTTGAAATGAAATTGATGACATGAAATTGACATGAAATTAACATGTCAAACAAAACAAATGATATTGTGCCGATGTGTGCTTTTACGCTGGGGGTGAATTTCACCCCTTTTCGTGGGTGAAAAAAGAATCCTTTAAA
Source organism: Diabrotica virgifera virgifera (assembly GCF_917563875.1). Classification (NCBI taxonomy): domain Eukaryota; kingdom Metazoa; phylum Arthropoda; class Insecta; order Coleoptera; family Chrysomelidae; genus Diabrotica; species Diabrotica virgifera. The sequence goes on from NC_065450.1 coordinate 123,752,397, forward strand.
ATAAGTCCGGAAGTGGATAAACTGATGAATTCTAAGCGACTTTTTTTCTTTCGAAAATAATTCAAAAAGTAAGTATTTTTTAAAAAAAAAATTTCTTAACAAAAATATAATACACTATAAAAGAGTGTAAAAAATGGTGTATGTGTGAGGTCCGTAGACCCAGTAGAAGCGGAATTGTAGCTAATGGTTCATATTCGTCAAATTCCAAATCGAATATTTCAACACAATATAACCAAAACATGAAGCACTTTTTGAGGAAAACTCATTACAACTTTTTTAAGCTTTAAAAAAAACTTTATTTTTTTTTTGAAAAATATCTAGTATTAAGGATAAGCAGGTTACGCTAAAAATAAAATTGGTTCCTTTTTTTGGTAAAAAAAAAACGTGAAAATCACCCCTTAATTAGCATCTCAAATGAAATTAATCATTACCGCTTCACAAGTTGCTTTACTTATGTTGTATTTATCGAAAGCTTTAATTGTTGCTTTATGTTTACTTATGTTGTATTTTTGTCAGTTCGAAAGTGTTTATACAACCACCAAAAACGTGGTTTTTTGTTAAAAAATGAAAATATTCATTCGCAACGCGAACAGTATTGACTTAATTGAAAAAACTGTATAGTACAAAAGTTGCTTAGAATTAATCAGTTTTTCCATTGCCGGACTTATTATAAAGGTTTCTTTTTTCACTCCCGAGAAGGGGTGAAACTCACCCCCAGGGTAAAGCACACATCAGCACAATATCACTTGTTTTGTTTGACATGTTAGCGACGTGTATGCCAAATGTCATGTCGATCCAAGTGGTTTTTGAAAATTTAGAGTTTAGAGTTTAAAAATTGTGAGTAAACGTGCTATAAACCGGTATTTTTGCAATAATTTATTAATAACAAAGTCAGAACGTGGTGTAAGCTATCACGACTAGTGGCAATCGATTTAGCGTATAAAAATACAATGAAAAAGACTACAAACTTGCTGTAGATAGCGCATTATTTCGAGCTTTTCGGCGAATAAACAATTATTTTGTTACTAAGCAAAATAAGAACATATTTTGAGTAATCGCGACTAGTTGCATTCGATTCAGCTACTAAAAACACACCAGAGAAAACCTCTAATACTATCATTTTCTTGGCCGCGCGACTTTTCCCCAACACGACTCTACCTTATCGGCAGAGTCTACGAGAAGGGTATGGTAAATTGAAGCTGTAATTACAAAGAAACAAATAGGTATGTCTTTGTACTCACTTTATCACGCTTAACGAATAACGGGATCTGGATTTCAATGCATATTTTTTTTTATAATTCTCGTATCAAAGTTACGCGCGAAGTTAGTCGTATTGATGACAGTTGGGGAAACGTCCGCGACCCCATTTTTTTTTACAGGGCTTCTAATAATACCTAAAAAATACCTAATTTTACCATAATTTGTTAATAACAATTAAACGCACCATATTTGGACTTCCAGACCACTTCTATTGGATTCAGCGACTCAAAAAACCTATAATACCACCATCAAATCACGGCGAGCTAGAACTTCCCACGGGACCCCCTATGTTGCGACTAAACTACTAAGCAAACGTAAAATGTTCTTATCGGTAAAACTGTTAAAATCGCTAGATAATAATTGTGAACTAGTTCGGCCCAAGTATCTACGAGTATTTATTGCGCCGTCTCCTTTCAAAGGTTGGCTATCCAAATGGTAATTATAGAATAGAATATAAATATACTTTATTGCCATGAAAAATTTTACAACTTTATCGACAAAGCTTATGAATAGTCAAAAAAACAAAACAGTAACAATCCAATTTACTAAAATTGCATAAATCGTCAATATATTTAAATAATAATAATAATGACCTGTGGGAGTTTTTTGTCAGTTCTTCTATCAGGCGCGGCCCCCTGCGAATGGGGGATGCTTTCTGGGTATTCGTAGCGCCAGTACCCAGAGAGTAGCAGGAATACTTGCCGTGGAACAAAAACTGACACCTGGCAGTAGGTATAAAATGCAAACCCATTAATATGGAGAATTATGATTTATGTTTAGGATCGCTGCCTGGGGATCGCCAGGGCACGTCTGAAGCCGGCGCTAGACGTGACAGCATGCGGGACGTCGGTGGCAGGGTGTTGAGGAGGCGGGCCCCTGTCATACAAACAGCTACAGCCCAACAACAACAACAACCACAAGTGAGCCAAACAACAGCAAGAGCTCCACCCGCCGAAGGTGCTGCGCTGGAACCTCAGCCGGCGCTCACTCAAGCGGGACGACCGAGGCAGCGCATGAAATGGACTGCGTCCATTAATGAAAACATTTTGCGCTTCTACTACAAGGTGACAAACCTCGGTCAAGAAACGATCGGCTACCGACAACAGCTGTATGCCGAATTTTGCAGAGAGTACCCAGATATTCAAGTATCGGAGCAAAGAGTATCAGATCAATACCGGGTAATCATCAGAAATAATCTTATCCCAGAGGCTAGACGCGATACCATCAAAAGCGAAGTCGAACGGGAGATTAACAATCAAGGGCTAATTTTAGATCAAGTCCCTAATGAAATCTCTGATCAGCAGATTCCTGAGCTTCCCATACCAGAAACTCAACCTGATAATACACCGCAGGAAAACAACGAGTTACGTGATAGCCTAGTAAACGAAATGGCTCGCGTCGTACAAGAGTTTAATGGAACAAACCCACTTAGCAGACCACCGCTACCAAGAATTAACTCTTGTAAGAAACTGGGTGCGCTATTACAAATTGTGAACACTGAAGTCCTACCCAATTACGTCGTAGAAGCTCACACATTAGAATATTTGCATATGCTCATCTACTGTGCAGCAACAGCAATTGCTAATGTAATGGGCATTAAGATCAGAACACGACGGGGTACTAATAACGGAAGAACTGGTAACAGAATTGCACCCTGGGAAAAAAGACTGCAAGGGAAGATTGAATTACTGCGTAGGGATATTGGCCAAGTCACAGAATATTTACGAGGAGTACCAAGTAGAAAAGTCATTAGGAGAGCTGAAGAAATAATGCGGAACACTGCAAGACACTCGAGATACGATCCAGACAATAACACAGCTCAACAGTGTCTGGATACATTAAAACAAAAACTCTCCGTCTATTCAGGGCGACTAAGGAGGTACAAAGTTAGTAACAACCGAAAAAGCGACAATGCACTTTTTGAAAATTCCGAGAAGGCGTTCTACCGAAAACTCAATTCCACCGTAGAAAGTGCCGACAAGTCTTACCCAAGCCAAGAAGAAAATCATGAGTTTTGGGGAAATCAACTTTCCACACCAGCTGCTTTTAACAACAATGCTAGATGGATAGAAGATACGACGCACAACTTTCACCACTACGTTACTGCTAACTACGAACCATTCACGACTGAAGAGGTCTCAAATGTCATCAAAGAGCTTCATAACTGGAAATCCCCTGGACCAGACGGAGTTCAGAACTTCTGGCTTAAAAAGTTTTGGTGTATTCATGATTGTTTATCAACATTAATTAATCATGTTATCTCTAATCCGCAGGAAATACCATCATTTCTAACTCAGGGAACTACTTATTTAATAGCAAAGGATCAAAATAACACCCAAGATCCATCCAAGTACCGCCCAATTACTTGTCTTCCAACTTTGTATAAATTGGTCACATCCTGTGTAACCCGGCGTATCTACCAACACTGTGCTCTAAACAATATCATAGAACCTCAACAGAAAGGATGCGCTAAGGGTTCCATGGGTTGCAAAGAACAACTTGTCATCGACTCAGTCATTTCTAACCAGGCATTCACAAAAAAAAAGGAACCTTTTTACTGCTTTTATTGACTATAAGAAGGCCTTTGATTCAGTACCGCATGAATGGCTAATAGATATATTAAGAATATACAAAGTCGATGATAATATAGTGACCTTTTTAAGGCATATAATGAGAGATTGGAAGACTAAAATTCACCTCCAAATACCCGGTGAAAACAATATCGAAACCGAAAATATCGCAATCAACCGGGGCCTGTTTCAAGGAGACTCGTTGAGTCCATTGTGGTTCTGCTTAGCTTTGAACCCCCTTTCCCAGCTATTAAACTCCACTGACTCAGGTTTTAGTATTAGAAACAATAATACTGTAGTAGCGAAGCTCAATCATCTGTTGTATATGGATGATTTGAAATTAATGGCTTCCACTCGAGAACACCTAGAACAGATGCTAAAAACTGTAGAAACATTCTCTAATGATATTAGCATGCACTTCGGACTAGACAAGTGCCGTGTTTTGAATATAGTCAGAGGAAAGGTACAGCCCGGTGGATTCGACATGCAAAATGGCCAGAACATCGAGGCCATGGGCGAAAACGATATGTACAAATATCTTGGTGTAAAGCAGGCGCGGAAAATTGACCATAAGCAAATGAAAACTGAGATAACTACTGAGTTTATACGAAGGGTAAAACAGCTGCTTCGTTCACAGCTTAACAGTAAAAATTTGTTTAAGGCACTAAACACCTACGCTTGTTCCGCGCTTAGCTATTCATTTGGTATTGTAAGTGGACAAAAACGGATATAGAACATCTTCAGCGAAAAGTACGAACACACCTCACAAAGGCACAAAAACACCACCCTAAAAGTGCAGTAGAACGAACGACATTACCCCGGTATTTAGGAGGAAGAGGACTTATGGATATAGGTGAGCAATTAGATAAACAGATTGTTAATTTAAGAACTTATTTTCAGATGCAGGCTGAGACATCTAATCTACACCGCGCCATTTGCGCAGTAGATGACACAACACCGATCAAGCTGAGGGAACCAGAAATGCGCATAAACCACCTTACTAAGGACGAAAAACTGCGCACCTGGATGGGCAAACCTCTGCACGGGCGACATCCCAATGAGGTCAGCCAAGACTATGTCGACAATACAGCGTCGAACTATTGGTTGACATCGGGTAAGATGTTCCCTGAAACAGAAGGTTCAATACTAGCCATTCAGGATCAGGTTATACCAACTAAAAATTACCTGAAACACATCGTCAAAGACCCTCAGATCCAGAACGATAAATGTCGATAAGGATGCCGAACCCAAGAAACCATCCAACATCTTACAGGGGGCTGCAGGCATTTGCTGCAACTGAATACAAGGAACGGCATGACGCAGTGGGAAAAATCCTTCATCAAGAGATATCTATCAAGCTGGGACTTCTCCAAACGGACCATGTCCCATATTATCAATACGTCCCTGAGAGTATGCTTGAGGATGGCAACTACAAGCTATACTGGGACCGTACTGTGCTCACAGACCAAACAGTGGCACATAATAGACCAGATCTCGTACTAGTTAATAAATTAACAAGGCAAACAACATTGATTGATGTGGCGATACCTAACAACAATAATCTACGTAGTAAATTTACTGAAAAGATCGCCAAGTACAGAGATCTGGAAATTCAAATACGAAGACAATGGAGAATGCAAATTACCCAGACGATACCTATTATTATGTCTACTACTGGAGTCATTCCGAAGAACCTCCTCGAAAACATAAAAAAGCTGGGTCTAAATGAACACCTTTATAAGACCATGCAGAAAGCTGTACTACTCGCGACGGCCAGATGTGTACGAAAATTTCTGGGAGATACTCCAGCATACCAAGTCACCTAGGGCTCGATAACACGGAAAGAGTCCCACCAGAGCTCAATCCTTTTGATACCGTAGGTATCTGGGATGAGTCAATTTTCCCCTTACAGGGAGTGTGAGCCGTATGGCTAAATCTGCAAATATAGATAAAAAAATAATAATAATACTACTTGTGCAAAGGGTACTGTAATTTCTTAGTTATTGACTAAAAAAATCTTCTACTGAATAATATGGTCTTTCAGATAGGTAGGCTTTTGTCACTTTACGGAATTTGGGGAAAGATGGTGCAGATTTTAGTTGCAGGGGGAGATAATTGTACATTTTTTTTGTGGAATATAATATCGATTTCTTTACTAACTCCAAGGACGGGGTCGGCAAATAGACGTCAAATGTAGAATTTCTCGTGAAGTAGTCATGATTAGGTCTTGGTGGAAAGACATGTAGATGTTTACGAATTAAGCAAACAGTTTCTAAAATATACAAAGATGAAAGGGTTAACATTCCGTGATCATTGAAGTAACTTCTGCAATGTGTTGTTCTTCTGAGGCCAAACAGATATCTTATTGCTCTTTTTTGTAATTTGAAAATAACATCGAATTGGGCAGCTGTACCAGAACCCCAAAAAGGAAGACCATAACGAAGATGTGACTCGAACAAAGAAAAATATGTTATTTTGGGAGATGCTAAATTGAGTTCATTCGAAACAGATCTTATAGCATAGCAAGCTGAAGAGAGTTTCTTCCGTAACAAATCGATATGGAGGGACCATTTAAGGTTGCTGTCTAAAAAAATACCAAGAAATTTTACAGAATCAACGGTACTGATCTGGCTGTTATTAAGAGGTAAGGGTTGAAGAGCTCCTTTATAAGACAATGCTACTGTTTTATCTACGTTAAACGAGAATAAATTTGAGTCAGACCAGGTTTTTATTGTAAGTAGATCGGAAGTTATAGTAGCATGAAAAGTTGCAATATTTGAGTTGCTCCAAGTGATACTGGTATCATCAGCAAAAAGAAAGATTTTTCCATCGATTTTTAAATTAGTGATGTCATTAATAAAGATAAGGAAAAGTAGAGAACCCAATACTGAACCTTGAGGTACCCCACATACAATGTTTTTGAGACTAGAGTCTGTAGCATTTGCTCTAACCAGTTGTTTCCTATCATCCAAGTAAGATTGGAACCAATCTAAAGAAATGCCTCGAATTCCGTAGAAATTTAGTTTTTTTATCAAAATGTGATTTACACAATCAAAAGCTTTGGCGTAGTCACAAAAAACGGTGGCAGTGTGAAGATTATTGTTCAGTGCTTGATAAACCTCATGTAGTACAGAAAACATGGCATCAGTGGTGCATTTATTATTTAAAAAGCCGAACTGATTTTGTGATAAAATGTTGTTTTCAACTAGAAAGGACATAAGTCGGGCTTTTATGAGTCTCTCAATAATTTTGGAGAGTACCGGTAGTAGTGCAATAGGTCTATAATTGCAGGTATTAGATATTTCACCACCCTTATGAAGAGGAATAATGATGGCTGTCTTCAGGCACTCTGGAAATTTATCTTTCTCAAAAAAATCATTAATTAGTGAGATGACGACTTCTAACACATTTTCTGGAAGATTAGAAAAATTTTTTATCGATAGACCATCAGTACTACAGGAAGATTTGCTTTTGATACTATTGATTGTTTGAATCAGTTCAGATTTATCGACTGGTTTTATAATTGTAGCTTTGGAAACTGTTTCACGAAAGATTTCTGCAGATGAACGGTCAAACCATCTTCTCACGTCTTTCAGACACGAGTTCTGGCGTCTTCCTACTAATTTCTTGTCCTGTACATTATCTTTGCATATCATTTGAAGTAGCTCATATCTTTCCCCTCTCAATACCTGACTAAAGTATTGAATTTTTCTTTCTTTGATTATTCTTAGTAGTTCTTTATGTATGTTCATGCGCCGAAGTACCTCATTGTTAGAAACTTTTTGTACCCATGGAATTCTTAGCATTTGTCTGTATATATATATATATATATATATATATATATATATATATATATATATATGCTTTCTGTTGTTTTCCGGGTTTGACTCCGCGTTGAATAATTTTGGTTTTGAGAAAAACCATTATTTTGACGACGTTTCGGCTTGCCATTGTCAAGATCTGACTTGCCATTGTCAAGTCAGGTAGTTCGGCTTCTCGCTGTTGCTTGAAGTAGACTGAATTTTTTTCACGATACCGTAACTTATATAGTTGATCCTGATGTATTTGCTTGACCTGCGCGTCTCTTGGATCTTGTGATTGGTCCAGTATATGTTGGGGGTATGATGGTTCCTGTTTATCTGAACCATCTCAGATAATTGAGGGGTGGTTACCCCCTACCATAAGGGTTGATGAAGTAACAATACTCACTGTAGATTCATTTATTGGTACGTTGAAGTAACTACGGTAAAGAGCTGGTGGTATATTATCTAGTAACTGTGATGTTTACTCGTTGGGATCTCAAATAACAATGACTAATCTTTTCGCCATGAAAGTAGAACTCAAAGTGGATTCCCCTGTTTACTATTTGGTATAAATAAAAGTGAGAGTGTTTAGTAAAAGTGCTGAATCGACTAGATTATAAATAACGAATACTAATTGTTATTTCAAACTGACCTTGTATCGAAAATCGACACATTGATGTGGTAATATAGGTCAATCGTATTTATTATAAACAAACGTATTTGTTTTACCAAAGACATTTAATTATTAAAAGAATTAGTTTTAATAAGATGATTACTGAGATGCAGTGTATCCCAATACATCTTCCCTTTCCCTCCAAAAATTTTCTGACTACGGAAAATGAAGAAAATTTTCTGATAATACCACCAACTGCCTACTGCGTTTTAATAAATACAAGTTAAGTTTTTATTTCCTATAACTAATAATTAAATACAAAAAAAAATAAAAATGTTCGTTATCAACATTGTTCCCGTTTCACTTGTCACTCACTGTGTTCTCGGATTCTAAGCATATAATCTATTATGTATTTCCTTGATTTTATTGTTTTCTGTTTTGATCTTACAATTAACGTTGTTTACCTCAGTTATTGCGAAAGGGGCCTACATAAAGACTATCAAACTTACCATTCTCTTCCCTTTTTACCAGGACTATGTCTCCTATTTTAAAGTGTTGTGATGTTGTTTTGGGCTTATTTTCTTCTTGCCGCTCTTTTTTGTCTTCATTGTTTTTATTACTTCTAGTGAATTGACCTATCGTATCTATGTACGCTGTGTCCTCTGGTTTCGAAGAAGTGTCCGATATCACGACTTCTTTGACATGTGTTCTTTTCGGTTTGTTAATTTGACATTCATGGCATTGTTTAACGTATTTTCTTACGTCTTTTTCTAAATTTTTCCATCTGAATCTTGCTTTTAGCTTCTTTATTAGTCTATTTTTCTTTAAGTGTCCTCCAAACATCGGGTGATTATGATATTCTTCTATTAACCTGTGTTTTTCCTTGTCATCTTCTATTGTTTCTAGTACTTCACATATGTATATTTCTACATTCTTCAATATTTTGTTTCCTTGTTTAATAAATTCATCTATTGTGCACAATTTAAAAATAATATCGTTTACGTATATCTTTACTTTACGTATTGCATTCTCTACCGCCAGCTTATCAAGCTGTGCCAAGATTTGGTTTAAATCGAAATGATTGAATCCTGTAGCTCTGCTCTTGCTGCATTTTATTTTGTTTTTGACCCTAATGCTCAGCCTTGGTGAGATTAGTTCTGCTCCAAAAGACAAAATTGGTAGTCTATGCGCCTCTAAATTATTTAGTACCTTTCTTACTGTCTGTCTGGGGGCTTCTGGCTGTAGTGCGAGTTCACTTTCTGCCTTCGTTTGCCTTGCTTCCTTCTTCTTTTCTCTTGCTTGAGCTCGTGTTATAGCTAATATATGGGTATTATCTATGTATAGGTTCTTTAGTTGATGTATGTTATTCTTGAAAGGCTGTCTGCGTAGTTATTTTTCCCTGTTATATACTCTATTTTGAAATCGTATTCCTCTAAATCTAATCTAATCCTTGTAAGTTTCGAAGTTGGTTCTTTCATTGCAAATAAATGTGTTAGGGGTTTATGATCCGTTTTGACTAAAAATGTTGGTGCTCCATATAAATAACATTTGAAATTATTAATTCCCCAATGAATCGCTAGTAATTCCTTAACGATTATAGGTTTATTACATTCTCCTTTATTGAAACTTCTTGATGCGTATACTATTGGTAGATATGTTCCGTTATAATCTTGACTTAAAATTGCTGAACAACTCTCGTTGGATGCGTCTGTTGTTAGGATGAATTGTTTATTGAAATCTGGATATTTTAGGATCGGTGGCTTCATCAGAGATGATTTAAGCTTATTGAATGCTTTTTCACATTCTTCTGACCAAAAAAATTCTACTCCTTTTCTTGATAATCTGTTGAGTGGTCTGCATATTTCAGCAAAATTTTGAATAAAACGTCTATAATAGTTACAAAATGCTACGAATCTTTTTGTTTCTTCCGCTGTCTTAGGTGTCGGGTGTTGTTCAATCGTTGCATATTTCGCTTTTTCTGGTGATACTCCTTCCTGAGAAAGATCATGACCTAAATATGTTACTTCTCTTCTAAAAAATTGACATTTTCCTGGGTTAAGTTTCAGATTGAATTTTCGACATGTCTCGAATGTCTTTTTCAGGTTGTCTAGGTGATGTTTTTCAGATATTCCTATTACTACTATATCGTCCATGTAAAGAAATGCTTTGTCCGGTGTTAATCCTGAAAATGCTATTGACATCATCCTTGAAAAGCTATTTGGGCTTACATTTAATCCAAAAGGTAATCTGGTAAATTGAAATGCTCCATTTTCCGTGCTAAACGATGTGTATTTTCTTGATGATTTTTCTAATGGTATCTGGTGAAAACCTGACATTAAGTCTATAACTGAAAACCATTTTGCTCTTCCTAGTTGATCTAATATCGAGTCTATTCTTGGTAAAGGAAATTTGTCTGTGACTATTTTCTTGTTCAGTTGTCTAAAATCTATGCATAATCTCCATGCTTTATTTCCATCTATCGCTTTTTTCGGTATCAGCACTACTGGGCTGTTGTATTCTGATGTGGACGGTTCTATTATTCCTTGGTCTCTCAGTTTTTGTACTTGTCGGTTTAATTCCTCTGTTTGTGCATGAGGTGTCCTATAGTTTTTAATATATATACCGAAGTTTGGTCTTTAACTCTCAGTTTCTGCTCGTAGAAGTTGTTACATGTTAGCATGTCATGCCTTAGGGCGAATATATCTGAATAATCTTCGCATAAAGATACTAACTTATCGCGTATGTATTCTGGAATGTCTAACTTCAATGATTCCCGTAATTCCCTTTTCCTGTCCTTGCTGTCGTTGATTAGTCTATATATGTTGAATAATTTAATGTCTAATGTTTTGATTGCGTTTGTTTCTACTTTTACTGTTTCGTAGGTTGTGGTCAAAATTTTGATGTACGGATTATTACTTGAAATAATTGCTCTCGCTATGAATATTCCTGGTTGTATTTCCTGTTGTTCCACTATCCTGTCGTTCTTCAGCGTTTGAAAAATTTTTACGACTCTGTAAATTTCACATCTAGGCGGTATTATTATCGTGTCATTATCTATATTATCCAAAATGTTTGTACTAATGTAACAATCGTTGTCCTCTTTAATGTGCATTTTAAGGTTAGCGTAGTCTAGTATGCATTGAAAGTTTGAAATAAAGTCTCTCGAAATGATTCCGTCGGTTGGAATAGGAAAGCTAGGTTCAACTAATTGAAAGATATGCTCAAATCGAGATCCTTTTACTTCTAGTGTTGTTTCAACTTCTCCCATTGTTTGTAATTCTCCTTTAGTTACTCCTTTTATTTTCGCCTTTGTGTTTGAATTCACATGTTCCTTCATAAAATCTTGTGAACATTTCAGTATTGAAATATCAGCTCCTGTGTCTATGATAAATGTATTTGTATGTTCTAGGATTCCTGTTTTCATTCGTACAAAATTCGTTAGGTTTAAGTCGAAGTTGTAAATATTATATTCCACTTCTGCCTGTGTACTTTCCTTGTTTCTTTCATTCAAAACCCCAACTGCTGGTTTTCTGGTTCCTCTTGGCTGTCCTCTAACTCCAGTAGCCTTACGTTTCTGTTACGTCCTCCTCTCTGGTTCCCTCTGTACGTTTGGTTGTTAAATTGTCTATATCCTCTGCTCGAATAATTCCGTTGGTTTTCTGTTGCTTCTCCTTCGTTCCGTTGTCCGAAGTTATTTCTTCTTCCTCTATCGTATTTGTTATGGTATCCTCTTCGGTATTGCTGCTGTCCTCTCCTATGTTCATAATTCGTCCTATAATTGAATACCATTCCCTGTGTGTTCTCCTCTGTCGTATCAATCGATAAAAATTTAGATACTACTTCCTGCGGTGTTGTGAAATTACCTGCCTCCAGTATTAACTTAGCTCTATCCGTTTAACATTTCGTTTCATTGTTGCTACAACTGTTTCCGTTGTGTATTTTTTCGCTAATTCCAATGGCATTCCTTCCGCTATGTATGCTACCTTCAACTGTTCCGCTAGTTCCTCTACTTCAGATGCGTACACTGCTGCATCTTTGTTTCCTTGCCTTTTCTTTGCTAACTTGTCTATTATCGTTTTCGGATTGTCGCCTCTTAATTCTTTCTTCAGTGCCGCAGCTATAAGTGGTATCGTATCCTCTGTGGTTATCAGGTTTCTAGCCTTATTGGTCAATCTTGTCTTTATTAATGTTATCGCTGTTTCTTCATGTCCTTCGGCTATTTTTCCAAGTAGCTCTAATGCGTCTAAAAATGGTTGTAGTTTACCTGCGCTTCCATCAAACTCGTTGGGCAATACCTTGCTTGCAATATTCAAAAATTCGTTAATTGTCAGAACCATGTTTAATATTTTTATATCTTGTTTTACGTCGCCTTTTTCCTCTTCTATTTCCTCGTTAGTTTTTTCCTCTATTTCTTCGTCACTTTTTTCCTCTTCTACTTCTTCGTCGCTTTGTTCTTCGTTTTCCTTGTCGATCGGCTGATGTATTGAACTTGGAACTACTGTTCTTAAGTTTACAGCTTGAAATGACCGTATAACTTTGTCTCTGATTCTTCCAAAATATTTGTTGCACGCTTCTCTTTGTTTCTCCGATAGCGCTTCCCAATTTTTCTTCGTTAAGTGTGTGAATTTGTTATACAATTTAATTAACTGTGTCGTTAAGATCATAGCCGGACAACTACAGAGGAATAACTCTCTTAAATACGACAATGAAGTTATTCACAGGCATATTCAAGGATAAATTGGATTCACAGACAAAGATCAGAGAAGAACAGGAAGGATACATAAAACACAGGTCGACGACAGATGCAATATTTGTCATGAAACAAGTGAAAGAGAAGTAGATAAAATATAACAAACCCGCATATATTTGTTTCGTAGACCTAACGAAAGCATTTGACAGTCAAAAACAAATGAACAATAACAGCACGACAAAAATTAAAACAGACGACACCACTACGGCCAACATACCAACACCTGGGGGAATCAGACAGGGAGACAGCCTCAGTCCATTTCTATTCAATATACTAATGGATGAAATAATAGAAGATGTGGAATTGCTACAACTAGGATACAGACTTGGTCACAGTAGAATCAGTGTAGTGTGCTATGCGGATGATGCAGTCCTGATTTCAGAGGATGAGGATGACCTACAAAGATACCTTTATCGATTCTACCAAGCATGTCGACGACTCACATGAACATATCCACCCAGAAGACAAAACGCATTACCATTGCCAAACGTTAAATTAGGTGCAAGCTCATGGTAAATAGGAAACCCATAGAACAGCTAAACCAGTTTAAATATCTAGGTGTAGACTTATCAAGTTATGCTCCAACCAGAGACCTAAGAGGACAAATTAACAAGGCCGCCGTCTTGTCCGGATGTTTGAGAGATGTGGTCTGGAATAACCCATATATGACAATGGACAGCAAAGAATTTATAAAACTTGCATCAGACGTGTTATGAGCTATGGTATTGAATCAAGAGAAGACACCAATAAAACCAAAAGTATGCTACGGACAGCCGAAGTATGCTACGAAGTGGAATATAATATTTACAAAACTTCGACTTAAACCTAACGAATTTTGTACGAATGAAAACAGGAATCCTAGAACATACAAATACATTTATCATAGACACAGGAGCTGATATTTCAATACTGAAATATTCACAAGATTTTATGAAGGAACATGTGAAACCAAACACAAAGGCGAAAATAAAAGGAGTAACTAAAGGAGAATTGCAAACAATGGGAGAAGTTGAAACAATACTAGAAGTAAAAGGATCTCGATTTGAGCATATCTTTCATTTAGTTGAACCTAGCTTTCCTATTCCAACCGACGGAATCTTTGGGAGAGACTTTATTTCAAACTTTCAATGCATACTAGACTACGCTAACCTTAAAATGCACATTAAAGAGGACACCGATTGTTACATTAGTACGAACATTTTGGATAATATAGATAATGACACGATAATAATACCGCCTAGATGTGAAATTTACAGAGTCGTAAAAATTTTTCAAACGCTGAAGAACGACAGGATAGGTTACCCTTATTATATATTGGCATATTGGTTACCCTTATTATCCATTAAAAGCTGTAAATGGTTGGTTAAAGCTTTTTTATCATGCTGTCCTCTATTTTTGGAGCAGTTTTCCAAAATAATACACTTGTCACAAAGAGTATTACATCAATTTATAAAGTCTAGAAGTTTTAATTAGTATCTCCTAATTTTTTTAAATGCCAGGGAATGAAACGTAGAAATATTTAACAGTAGGTAATTCCAGTAAATTGAAAAATCGAAGGCTAACAGGCCAAAAAAATTAAAATAACAATTATTCAACAAAAATGAAAAATACAAATCTATGAAATAAAAAATTTCAAGGAAAAATTGAACAAATTTTAGTATCTGGTATTACCACCTCTGGCTCTTATGACCCTATCATTCTCTGTGAAAGGTTTCTTACCAAAGACTGTATGTAATCCAAATCCAAATTTTCCCATGCTTCCGTAAAAGTATTTCTTACTTCAAGGTTATACGGAGCGACAATATGGGGTTTGGGTCAGCGCTGACTACTTGCCAATCGAGAACTTAAATACCAACCTCTTGAAAATATTGCATTGTTATTCTAGCAACATGAGGGCAGCGTTGTCTTGCATAATAACGAAATTATCTCCAATAATTAAAACAAAATGCACGACATTTTCTTCAAAAACCTCTCTTATATACGGATCAGCTGTCGGTGATCCCCTACGAAACATTGCCAATTCTGAGTGACTTGCAAAGCAGATGCCTCCCCATATCATAATCGAGTCACCTCCAAAATTTCTGGTGGCTCTTATATTACACTGAGTAAATCGCTCACCGGCACGACTTTAAACTGGAATAAGTTTGTCGGATCCACAAAGTGCAAATCTGGACTCATCAGTAAAAAGAATATTAGCCCAGTCGTTAATATCTCAATCGGCATATCCTCGTGCGAGCCATAAACGTGCCATACGGTGCGCCCTCGTTAACAGTGGAGCAGTAGCAAGTATTCTGGTTTTGATTCCAAATTCCCTTAATCTGTTTCTAACCGAATTGATACTTATTCGAACATGACGGACCGTAAAAAGATTATATTATAGTTGCCTAGCTGTAACATGACGTGTGTCCAAAGTTTGCACCACACTAAAATAACGTTAATCTGCGGAGTTCGTGCACATTTGACGTCTTTAAAGTGGTCTTCTTGTTTAACTTCCAGTTTCTTTATACCTTTTCAAAGCTTTCTCATCAGAAATATATTGCTGCGATCGTCCATATCCAATTAAAGCTACAATTTGGGATGCTTGTTCTGATAATAAATTACTCATATTTTTCTAAGAACACACCTCTTCATTGAAAAATCAAGCAGATATAGTGACAGATTAAAATTCTCGATACCAGTGTCAAAAATAAATAATATTCTCCCTCATCAACGTTTTGTTTAAAAGTTTTTTTTACGGCAAAAACACACTTCAACTTGTAATGTTATGGGCTTGTAGACCCCCAAAAGAATGCCATATACAGTCGGAAAAATTAAAGAATACCCCTGAACGATCACATCAATCACTTATTTGTATTTGCTGTTTTTTCTAAAAATACCATACATTTGTTATAGAAAATGACAGCAAATACAAAATAAGTGATTGATGTGATCGTTCATGGGTATTCTTTCATTTTTCCCACTGTAGGAGTATTATAACATTCCGTTAAGAATAAAAGATTACTTTTAAACGTTTTTTCTGTTTTAAAAATCATGCGATGCTTTTTGTGATTAGTGTAGTTAATTTGAATTATTCTTTTTAATGCACTAAACTAGCTTTAATTTCAGATCATAAAATCGTCGTATTCCTATTTTACACTACTCAATAACACCACCTAGATCAGACAAATAGATATAAGGACCACGGAATACGGAAACCAACATATTACAACAAACACAGCATACACTGTAGATTATATCCACGGTAGTCTTAATTATTGTTTACCTATCTAATATTATTGATTGATTTTGAAAATATATAGGTAAGTAGTTATCGCTTAATGTTTTAATCTAATACACATTGTTTTATAAGAGTATTTTATTTTGGTATTGAGACACACTTATGACAAATTAGTGAATTTTTAAATAAATTTTTTCAACCATCCTTCAAGTTTATTAATTTACGAAGAAGAATTTATAAGAAACAAGAATGAAGGTCCCTCTTTAGCAGTGGGACTTTACAGTTTTTGACCATAGCTCTGAAAATGGCAGTTATAAGCCGAAAGCGCTTAGCTATTTTTACAAACTTCAAAAATGCTTTTCTTCTCCCATTCATTCACCACATTCCCAGCAAACAGGTTTGAGCCCAGTTACGTGATAATTACGTTAAATTTACGGCAAATTTCAACGAATACGTAACTCGGAGATTTATGACTGGAAAAAAACGTATTTCAGTGCCAAATCATTCACCAATATATTTTTGCTTCCTTTATACATGTTTGACATTAGAATAATATAAAATCATAATGACGAATATTGTACATGTTTTTTATCATAGGTGTGAATGTCGGTTACATCGCAAAGGTACGTTTATTTCACGTAATAATCACGAAACAGAAATAACTTCCTTTGGTTAAATTTTGAGAAATATTTTTGAAAACAAAATTTTACAACGGTGTTGGTTAAATACGTATCGCTTGAATTTTACTCCCTGTATTTTATGGACGTCGAAAAATTAGATGTATTCCACGTAAAGTAATGTGAATAATACCAATATTTAAACAAAAAGTTTATGATTTCGCTTTTAAAATCATTTAGCATAACTATTTCAATCCAACCTTGATTTGAAGCTATTTTTGCTATTTTTTTTTTTTTTTCGTTAAAAATATCACAGCTAAAATGATGTCGAGTCTAATTTTCAAATCGCGCGCGGTGATGACGTACTACCAAGCCTTTCTCCTCCTTTAAATACTATCACGTGACCACGATACGTGATTAACATAGTTGGTTCGAAAACTAAATTAATCGATTTATCGAATAATAGATACTTTCGATAGGATTATTTTTTTATATTATTCTGGTATTGAAATAGATTTTTAGTAAGACCAATTAGGTAATAGCAGAAGAAAAATAACAAAAAGAAAATATGTAATGCTAATTTAAAGTAAGTAGAATAGTTTAACTTTAATTTAAAAATAATCGATTTTTATAATCGATGAGCATAACCTCTAATTCTCTAATATCAGCTTCTCACATTTCTCACAACAAAAAGTGAAAGTGAAACGTGAAGAGCTTTATTTCCCTCGTTTTATTTTAGGCGGGTTTATTTATAATAATGCCTTTCGTATTAACGTTTACCTCACTGCTCGAGGGTGGAAGTGTCGTGAAAAAACAAGAAAGTGTCGTCAAAATAAAAAGTGACCTGTGTTGTGTTTTGTGTTGGCAAATTTTTTAATGCGTCTTTAGGTCGGTAGCATTTTTGGTTCATTATCTTGTATAATAATTATACAAGACAAATGTTTTAAAGTCTCTAAATTCTACTAAATAAATACATTGTTAATACTTTATAGGCTTGTTTTATTTATGTCATATGAGGATAATAATTACATGATTAGTAAGTTAATTAAGGTCGAATTATTTACGTGAACCGAGGACGTATCTTTCACGCGAATACTAATATATACATTCCCTAAAAGATATGCTAATCAACACGTATTTGCAACGTGAATTTCCCGAAACATTTTATTGGTATTTAAGGTGAATAACACGTCTATTGAAGACGAGTTATTCACGTAATTTAAAGACGTATTTTCAATGTGACGTTCCAACCAAATTTTCACGTGAAATTCACGTAAGCAATTTACGTATATTGGTGACAAATGTACCAGAAATTCACGTAATTAACACGTCGGTCTGTTTGCTGGGATATGTTACACTCAGAATGTATCTTCTGATCCACCGATTAGATCTATACCTAATGGAGAGATTACCGATTTTCCTACCTATATTGATTTATATAATGCTCTTGTACATAATAATTCAGATCTTTCTAATATAGAAAAGTTCAGTTATCTTCTGCAATCACTTAGGGGAGCACCTTAAAATTTAATCAAAAACATATAATTGCATACAATACCCTAATTGATCGCTATGAAGGTAAAAGAGACTTATCTAGAGCATTATGGAAAAATATTCAGAATGCCAGTGCGGTTAAAACTGATGATCCTGTTTCACTTAGAAAATTGCTAGATATTTTCAATGAAAACTTAGCTTCCCTAGAAAAATTACTTTTTTCTCCCGCTCAATGGGACTTTATTCTAATGAATTTACTCATGGATAAATTGAGGCATTGAGCGCAAAAGTGGCCCAACCCCCAAAATTTTTAAAATTGAGTTATATAAAGAAATGGCCTGCTACTACAAAAAATTTTATAATGCAAATGCGACCCTACCCTAATCATGCTTCCCGTCGATAGATGGCAGTGCAAACCACTTTTGCATTCTCCATATTGCAAGTCATTTTAAATGCAAAAACGGCAAAAACCTCATGGGCCGCATTTTGCATTTTGCATTAGCAGATTTGCAGTTTTGACGTAAAGCTGATTGGGTACAGTCCGAATTTTGTTCCTCAAAAAGTATTAATTGTTGTGTTAATTACTATATTATGGGTGATACAATTAGACAATACGACGAAACAAGTTCAGGTCAGTATGTACAAACATTTTTTTAATATTATGACATCCTATCTCCCTATCTAGACATAACAAAATTATTCAATTTATATGAGGCTGCGGTACCAAATAACGTTTCAATGTTTGTGTTCCGTCGCATTTTCAATCGGAACTTCAATTTGAGCTTTGATCAACCAAATTCAGACAGTTGTCTCAAATGTGACGCATTTAACGCAAAAATTAAATCCGCTATTATAGCAAGTAACGAAGATTATCACATTATTCAAGCAGAGCAAGAACTATATCAAAGAAAGGCAGACGCCGCGCCGCACGAATAGGTCGGTATGAATCAGGACGCAGCAGCTGCTGTTCTAGACAACGACCTGACAGTTATTTCATTTGACCTTATGAAAACTTTAGCAACACCAATTATTTCTACGGGAATTGCCTACTACAAAAGGCAATTGTGGACGTTTTGTTTCGGAATTCCTAACTTACAAACACATGTGGAATGAAAGCATTGCTTTACGTGGACCCCAAGAAATAGGATCCTGCATTGCACATTACATAAAGAACTATGTTGGAACAAAAAAATTGATTATGTACAGTGCTCAATGTGGAGCGCAGAACAGAAACTTTAAAATGGCTGCCCTTTGTACTTACATTATTGCAAGCAACGAATTTATAGTAGAAAGTATAGATCATAAATTCTTAGTCTCTCGACGTTCATATCTACCGAATGACCAAGATTTCGGACTTATTGAGAATAACAAGAAGTACTATAAAAACATCTACGTTCCTAGTGACTGGATGCAAGTAGTACCTGACACGCGAAAAAAGAACAAGTTTCCTGTGGTCGCAATGAAATCCAGAGAATTTTTTTCCACGCAAGGTTTGGAAAAGGCGTTAACGCATCGTAAAACAACTGAAACAGGAGAAAAAGTAGAGTGGTTGTGCATACAGTGGCTACACTACAGTAAGAAAATACCTTGATTAATTCAATTCAAATATTCCAACAATGAAGAGGTTCTTTTTTATGAAGCTAACATGAGAAAACGGGACAAGAAAAACTTTTTGGAACCTGCCACATTCAATCAGCGATTATTTGCAGGACCAAGGCCGATACAAGTAGCAAAATACAAAGATTAACGTTAGTTGACTATATTCCTCCCATCCATCAAGAATTTTATAAACTACTTCTACACAGTGAACGTGCTGCAGAGGACCAACCTGGGCGCAATAGCAGATAATGACTATTGAAAAATATTGTAAATAAAGTTTATTTGCCTTAAATAAATTTAAATACTTGTATTTTCCTTTTTTTTTGTATCACAAGCCCTTATTGCTTTGATAAGTTATAACAAAATCATAAATGCAAAAGCGGCCCAAACCACAATCAAATCTTTATTTTTTTAATCACGTGCAAAAAAAGTAATATTACCATACCTAACACCAGTTTACATACAAACATAAAAAAAATAAATGATATAATTTAAGAAACTTTAACTTACATTTAAAAAAAGAACAAAATTTCTTTTGCGATTTTCTCCAAGTTGAATATTTTGGGCTTAGGCAACTTTTGCGCTCAACGCCTCAATTGGACGAGGAAACAGTTAGGGCTTTTGAAATATACTTTGCTTCAAAAAATATACCTAGGTATGAGTAAGTTTATAAGTTTGCATTGCAGCGTTGCACTTCATTGGAGTCATATAAAAGACAAGTGAGCAAAAATAAGTCTTCCAGTTCAGATAATTCTAATATAATTCTAATAAGGTAAAACATTCGTCTCGTCAAACTACTACATTTCTGACCAGTTCTGTCAATAATAAATGTCACTTTTGTGATTCCGACCATCCTATATTTAAGTGTAATCAATTTTTTGCTGAATCACCTCAAAAACGTTTCGAATTTGTTAAACAGAATAAATTTTGTGTAAATTGCTTTGCCTAATACTCATGACAGTCAAATGCCTTTCATCCAGAAGGTGTGCCCGCTGTAGCAAACGGCATCACAGCTCTCTCCATTTTGAGAATCCCAATGATCATTCTTTTTCAACTCATAACGAGGTTGCAAGTTTATCTAACGACCAGGTGCCTTCTGTTTCCGCCTTATCAAATACTTTGACAAATAATGTCTTGCTAGCTACAGCTACAATCCATGTTCTTGATCGTTTTGGCAAAGCCCTGGAAGTTAGAGACTTATTAGACAGTGCGTCTCAAGCTAACTTCATTAGTAAAGAGTGTGCAGACAAATTAAGTCTCCCTAAATTTAATGCGGCTTTATAGATACAAGGTCTTGACAGGATGTGTACTCCAGACAAATCAGGCGTAAAACTGAACATTTCTTCGTCTTATGACACAAGCTTCCATTGCGAGTTAGGTGCAATAACCCTCCCTCAGATTTGCCAAAACATGCCAACTGCTCCCATTTTCTTGGACAACCTGTCACATCTGCAATATTTGAGGTTAGCTGATAAAATGACACATATTCCCCGGCAGAGTTGACGTCCTACTAGGAGCCAACATTTTTCCGTATATCTTAACAGGAGGGATCATTAAAACTCGGAATGATCAGATCTCAGCCCTTGAAACTAGCTTCGGGTATGTTTTGATGGGAAATATTACACCCACAAACATTACAAACATCCATTTTTTTCTTACTGCGTTCTCAACTGATGACACGGATCAGTTGGATGCAAAATTGAAACAATTCTGGGCAGTTGAGGAAGTACCAGAAGTTAAATCTTGTTCTCCAGACGACTCGTTCTGCGAGAAATTATATTCTGAAGCCACTTCTCCCTTTTAAAAATGAAATACCTTCTTTCGGCGACACAAAACGTTTAGTCTTACAAAGATTTAGTTCTTTAGAGCTCAGATTTGCCAAGAATGAATCGCTTAAGATTCAGTACTCGAACTTTATTAGAGGATTCATAGACAATAAGTATTTAAATCCTATTCAGCCAAGTGCGGCAATAAATACTGCTTATTATCTACCGCATCATTGCATTACCAGGAGTCCAGTACTACGCCTCTGCGCGTTGTACTTGATGCTTCCGCACGTGCTCCCACATTACCGTCCTTAAACGACGCTTTAGTTCCGGGTCCAAAATTACAAAACGATCTAGTAAAGTTGTTACTTAAATTCAGATTTCATAAATATGTATTCACTGCGGATATTAAATCCATGTTTACTCAGATTATTATTGCTCCCGATTAACAAAGGTTTCAACGAATACTTTGGCGTTTTTCGGAACAGGAATCTATTGCTGAATACGAACCCATTCGCGTTACTTTCGGTGTGTCTAGCTCACCATATCTTGCAATTTTTACTCTACAGCAGCTAGCACTCGATGAACCAGACTTACCTGTAGCCTCGTCTATACCTCTGAATGATACTTACGTAGATGATGTGGTGACAGGAAAAGATTCTTTACAAGATAGTGTTGTCGCTATAAAAGAATTGATATCTTTATTAAATCGTGGTGGATTTGAGCTACACAAATGAGCCACTAATGCTCCTCAATTATTCTCTCTTGCTGATCTTTTGTGTCTTTGCTGTCTTTTTCATTCGACTTAGATTAATTATCGTTGAAGGTGTTAGGGCTTGGTTGGAATCCAACAACTGATAATTTTTTTTACAAAATTCTACCTCTCCAAGCTTCCTGTACAAAACGAAACCTCTTAAGCCAAATAGCTCGCATATTCGATCCTTATGGGATTCTTAATCCTGTCACTTTGATAGTGAAAACTATTATTCAGCTTCTTTGGTTACTTAATTTAGATTGGGACGCAACTCCACCTTTGGAAATTACTTCAAAGTGGGAGCAATTTAAAATTCAATTGCTTTTACTCTCAAAGTTTTCTATACCTCGCGATATTCCGTTAAATGGAATTGTTTTCTGTGAGCTTCATGGGTTCTGCGACGCTTCTTTACGTGGATCTTCTGCTGTTACATACCTTCGTGTTTGTTATAATACAGGAGTCATCAAAACCTATTTTCTCTTAGCTCGAACAAAGGTGTATCCTACCAGAGTTCAAACTATTCTTAGTCTCGAGCTCAATGCAGCCGTGATTCTTAGTAAATTAATGTCTTATTTACTGCAAACTCTTACTATCTCGTTTAGTAGAATTTATACATGGTCAGATTCGACTGTCATCCTTCATTGGATTAATTCACAACCGTATAAATGGAAAACTTTCGTAAGTAACAGAATTTCTTATATTCAGGATAGGGTTGCTTCTAAACACTGGCGATATATTCCTTCGTCATTAAATAGTGCTGATCACGGATCCCGTGGACTTTTCCCTGAGGATTTTTTAAATGCTCTTGCTTGGTGGGTGGGTCCGGAGTTCTTTCGCACTACTGAAGATAATTGGTGAAATGATGTGGAAATAAAACCAAAAAGTTGTCTTTTATCTTTTCCAACAGATGAATTCGTCGATAATCTCTGTAATCGATTTTCTTCCTTTTCAAAATTGAAACGTATCTTCTCCTATATTCTCCGATTCATTGGTAATCTAAAATCAGCCAATCAACGAACCGTTGAAATGCTTACTCTTCAAGAGCAAAGTAATGCCACTAATAAATTAATTAGATTAGTGCAACAAAGATATCTGAAGGAGGAAGGTTAAAGGTAATGCTGTCCAATTCAAATATTTGAAAAAATTAAATCCTTTCTTTGACTCACATGATCTCCTAAGAGTGGGTGGAAGACTTAGCCAATCAGAATTAGCATATGACAAGCGCTTTCCTCTTCTTTTACCTTCCAAAGGTAACTTTATCAAACTGCTTATCTCAGAAATTCATGTTATACATCTTCATGCAGGCATTCAAGGTACGCACTTTGCCTTATCACAATACTTTTGAATAATTTTGTCCAAACGTGTTATTCGTAGCGTCCTTTCAAAATGTCTTTCCTGTTGGAGACTAAAACCCTCGAATTATCAGCCACCTATGGGGGCTCTTCCCGATCTACGGATATCCAAGGTGAAACCATTTTCTTGCGTTGGTGTCGATTTTGGCGGCCCTTTTTTAAAAGGCTGTGTTAAATAGTCGTCCTTTATGTCTTGTCAGTAATGATCCAAATGATTTTTCAGTGTTGACATCTGGGCATTTTCTGACATTGGAACCTTTAAAGATCATTCCCGATCACGATTACAGTGATGCTAATTTAAATCGATTAAATCGTTGGCAATTACTACAACGATTACATGCAGACTGTTAACGAAGATGGAGTAGAGAATATTTACATACTCTTCATCAACGCACAAAGTGGCATAAAAATGAGGGTAATCCTAATATAGGTATACTCGTATTAATTCGTAATGTGACCAAGCCTCCCTTAGAACGGCAAACGGGTCGAATTAAAACTTTAATTTTCGGCAAAGATAGCGTTGCTCGCATCGCTATCATACAAACCGCGAAAGGTGAACTTAGGCGACCTTTAGTGAAGCTGACTGTCGGAATAAGCAGTCCCCACTTGTGTTGACCAACTTCGGTTGGTATGCAAGTGAAAGGGCACTCTTTTGTCCTGGGGTCAAGAAATTGGCACTAAAGGCGGAAGAACTATTTACTAGTCAACGGCATAAGGATGTAGAAGGCAAGGAGAAACCACTACATTAAAAATCCATCATGGATATCTCTAGTACGATCATCATGACTGTACAACAAAAAGCCAACTCAACCACTGATCATGGGAATCGGAGACCAGGATCCGGCATGGGAGGTATATCACAAGAAGACCACAGGGCCTCCCGGGTCGTCAACCAGCAAAATCCCTGTGAAGTAATAAATACCACTCTTAAAGAAAATAGAAAAACACCCAAGAGAGTATTAAAAATTGGTACATGAAATGTTAGGAGTATGTATAATCCAGGCAAAATGCATAATATAATACAAGAAATGCAAAGATTAAATGTCGACATTCTAGGCATTAGTGAGGCAAGGTGGCCAAATTCTGGCAGTTTTTCGACAACAAATGGCATAGCATATTACTCCGGAAACAGTAGTACTCAACACAGACACGGAGTAGCAGTTTTCATATCTAAGTCTATGATGCAGTCGGTCATTAATTTTACTCCAGTTTCAGATCGGCTCTTATTTCTCCAACTACAAACAAACACAAGTAAACTAAATATCATACAGATCTATGCACCTACGAAGAAATCAATCAAGTATTAAAATCGACGAAACCACTAGACATCACCGTAATTCTAGGTGATTTTAACTCAAAAATTGGTAAAGGAAAAAGTGGCAAACATGTAGGAGAATACGGACTCGGTAAAAGAAATGAACGAGGTGATAGACTGCTTCAATTCTGTCAGGAGAATAACATGATTGTATCTAATACATTCTTCAGCTTACCAAAGAGAAGACTTTATACGTGGAAATCTTGAGAAGAATAAACAAAGAAAAGGAAGTCATATTTACGATCAAAAAACGAAAACTGCAATACTTGGGACACATTACAAGAGGCGAAAGATATGAACTGCTTCGAATAATTATGCAGGGGAAGATAGAAGGAAAAAGGTCCATAGAAAGAAGACGAAACTCTTGGCTAAAGAATCTACGGGAATGGTATAGCTGTAGCAACAACGAATTGTTTCGGTCAGCAGTTTCGAAAATACGTATAGCCCTGATGATCGCCAACCTTCGGAACGAAGATGGCACTTAAAGAAGAAGTGAAGCTATGCCCTCTACCATATATTGATTAAAATGCAAATATGCATTTTGGTGGGTGGGAATGTTCCATCCCTCCACATGTTTTTTCTTTTATATATTTTAATTAGTAATCAATAGTTTACTTAAAGTTTTTATTATTATTCACTTTTATTGTTTTATTTTATTTTGTTTAACCATGTGTGTGTATGTTACGTACCAATACGGTCCTGTAGGCGCTACCCCCGCTCAAAAGCCACTTTAAGAAAGCTTGGGGACGCTAAGCATATACGCTCATTCTTCAGATTTGTGTAGACATTCGTTATGAAATGACATAGTGTTGTATAGTTTAAACAAAACCAGTGCCAACCGCCCCCCAGCCTTAGTCGACTAAGAGAAGAAGAAGAAGACATCATTCAAGGTACTGTACATATACATAAAGCACACTTTAATTGATTAATTTTGATTTAACATTTTGTTCACCTTTTCATATGACACCAGCACCTGTCTTATTAAATATATTATTTCTAATAATTGAGGGGATTAGATGCTAAGGGGTACAAGTGATAAAATGGTTTAATTGAGAAAAACGAAGTCAAAGTTAAATTTACATAGTAAATTCTACAGCGAATTAACACTTATGGACTTATTCTGAATTAATGTTATACCTTTTATTTATCTAATTGTAAAAGCTTTTGTAAAGTTAGTATTTATTTTCTTTCAAAATATTTGAAATTTGGAAAAAAAAAAACGTTTGCACTTGTACCCCTCTACTTCAAATTTTGCACTTGTTTCTCTTTGCCACTTAAGTACCTTACGAATTTCTTAAATTCTTAAACTAAAATAAATGAAAAATTACGTAAAAATTAAACGTTTTTATTT
This sequence comes from Diabrotica virgifera virgifera, assembly GCF_917563875.1. NCBI lineage: Eukaryota > Metazoa > Arthropoda > Insecta > Coleoptera > Chrysomelidae > Diabrotica > Diabrotica virgifera. The sequence continues at coordinate 123,778,858 of NC_065450.1, forward strand.
ATGAAAAATTACTTGGTACATTTTGTATTATTATTTCACTTATTTTGAATACTTTTTTAAGGGCTTGCTTTGCAAAGATACTAAACGATTCACCAAAAGAATATCCAACACCTTACAGGCAAAGGGATACAAGTGAAGTTATACCTGTTTACCGCAAACTGTTTTTAAATATTTCGTAAGTAGTCAAACTACAACCAGCGATATGTCGCCACCAGTAGGTTAATTTACCTGTATCTCTTTGCCACTAAATTTTTAGTACTATCTAAATACCATTTAAGTTGAAATTTGTAAAACAGTTAAATAAAAAATGGACAAAATATTCAATAGTTGTTTATTTATAGGCTTTATTTTGAATAATTAAACATTATATTTTATAAATCACACAATTTTATAAATGACGGTTGTTGTTACCAGCAAACCAAACTATTTACCACCTAGTCAACATAATCAGATGGGTATTGTACATAATCAATCCCATACTGATCCACCCTTGGGCCCCCCCACTTACGAAGTTCAATACCAGCATGTCCAGGTCTAAAAAAATTAAAAAAGTTTGTTATGGTTGATATTTTTATTGAGTATAAGAAAGTTACAATTGAGAAAGATGCTAGGTTTTAGACGTAGTACAGGGAAGTAAGATTTTTCTCAGGGCTTTGAATAATCCAAGGATCTGACAACCTTGCTAGTTATTCTAAACTTATAGGAAAAAAACCTACTTGTTCGTACCAAGAGTTCGGAACCGTTTTATAATAGATAATTCTTAACAATGTAGTGCAAAAAAACTCGATTTTTTCGATTTTTTGCACCCCATTAAGAAGCTAAATATTTGACATAAAATAACAAAATTTTATTTTTTTAAACATTAAAACTGCTTCGTAATGGCCGTTTTTTTTTTAAGTTAAAAAGTGGTTGTGTTGCTTCGTCAACTACAAAATAAGGCAAAATAGTTATTTTAATAACTATTACTAAAATTAACCAAGAACTTTGGTATTTCATCCAAAGTTGGGTATTAAAATACTTAACAAACCCTCAAAATTTGAGATCGATTAATCAATTAGTTTTAAAGTAATTATATTTGTTTATACCAGAAAACTTGCATTTGCAATAACATAAGACAGAAAATAATGAAAATAGGTAATTTTGCGGGTGCCAGATGAAAGTAGATAAGTACAGTGCCGCGTCAGCACGTGTTAAGCGCTGGTTTCCTCGAAAGCGGTGCCGATAACCTGCGATCGTAACACTGCGATGAATGACATCATAAAAAACTGTACCATGCAAAATAATAGCGTTGGTTTCCAAGGATGCGTTGGAAGCCACCGCTTGCTGAGCTTGCACATTCCATTGCCCCAGTGAAGAACCTTGAATTTTTCACCGTAATCTGACGTAATTCATCGCAGTGCTACGGTCGCTGTTTGTCGGTGCCACTTTCGAAGAAACCCAGGCTTTAGCGTCTGTGTGCACATCATTTAATGGCGCCCAAAAATACGCATTTTTTTTAAATCGTCTCGTTAAATTAAATAATGTGCAAATGAACAATTATTTGAAAGATTAACTTGGTACTTATAAAAGTAAGAACAGTGATGCTACGTCTTCTCTGTCACTTCGGTTGCAATTGGGTGGGAAAACTTCTCGACGCTAGTCAATTGGGGTATGGAGAACAGTGCCTACGTTCTTTCCGATGAGGCTCCAATAAGAGCCGAAAATCGCGATTCAGAGGACTGGACTGCGCTCCGTATTCTAATTGAAAAGTAAGATTGTTTTGCCTTCGCATTGCAACTGAATAAAAATGGTATACATTTTTATTTTGAACAATTGTTTATTGCAACCAAACAAAAATAACTAGTATAAAAATTCTCATATATTCAACGGGAAAATAAACTAAGTTAATATAATTAAGTAAAACTAAATCTTTGGTGTAACAACATAAATAACTAAAGATACAGGTAAATTTGAAAATAAATATCTATTTTAGAAAAATTCACTTTTCGCGCCTTCCAGCATTTACTGGAAGCAAACTGCAAAGGCAGAGTTGAAGGTCAACACACCGAATACGTGAACATCATTCGTGGAGTGAGGCAAGGCTGCATTTTGTACACTCTAATTTTCAATCTTTACTCTGAAAGAATATTTATCGAAGCTTTGCACGGAACTGAAAAAGGTATTCTACTAAACGGGTATTACCGGCCAAATAACATCAGGTATGCAGATGACACCATAACATTTGCGGACAACCTAGAAGACCTACAAGTCCTTATGAACAAAATCACATATTACAGTCGACTCAATAAAAACGTAATAAAGACAAAGCTTATGATCATTAGTACGAAAAAGATAACAAAAAGGCAACTCTAAATCAACCAAACCCCCATAGAAAGAGTGACGCACACAACTACCTCGGCACCATAATAAATGAAGAATGGACTAACAACCAAGAGTAAAGAGCGCGCACTGGAAAAGCTAAATCTCCCTTCAACCGTATGGGGGCTTTCTTCAAGAGTCACAACCTCTCTCTTGGTACTTATAAAAGTAAGAACAGCGATGCTACGTCTTCTCTGTCCTTTTTTATGGTGTTTAATCGTGGACCTTGATCAAAGATATGTGCAGAAAATTGGAAGCTTTGAGATGTGCCTATACCGTAGAATTCTTAAAATCTCTTGAACTGACCGGGTCTCAAATGAGAAGGTCCTCAGAGAAATGAAGAAGAACCAAGAAGAACTGACCAAGATCAAATCTCGAAGTTAGAATACTTTGTACACATTATGCGAAATGAATCCAGATATGCCCCACTACAAGCCATCGTGCAAGGAAAAATATTTGGAAAGTGAGGTCCAGCAAGAAAAAAATATCCCGGTTGAAATACCTCAGAACCTGGTTCAACACAACATTTGTGCATTTTTCCGCTCTGCATATCGCGGACATAGCTAAGATAAAGATTGCCATGGTAATCGCCAACATTCGTCACGGATAGGCACATCAAGAAGAACAAACAGCTAATTCCTTTAACCTTCGGATAACCAATCGGGGGAAATCGTGACCCCAGCGTATGTTTTTCTTTAATAAATTCAAAAGTATTTTCAATGTTTAACTCATTATTTTATTCTTTTACCTCATTATTTTAACTCATTATTTATAACTTGACTTTAATATCATTCTAGATATCCTCATATTTTGAAATAAACAAAATTCCCTATATTTTAGGAATAAAAAATATATTCTGAAGTTGATGTTTAGTAAAATAGCGTCTATTATGTGTAACTCCAAGTAGTTTTACGCTAATGACGTAGACTTTGCAAAGTAACAAGACACTTACTCAACATACACACTACACATGACACTAATACTCATGTTGTGACTCGCCGAATGACCATGCCATAAAAAAAATTAAAATTTAAAAAAAAAACTTTATTTTTTTGTTAATTGTCATTTTTGGCATTTTTGACCTGGGGTCATTCCCCCCCCTTGGTCATCCGTGTAACAAAAAAAGGTTGGTCATCGGAAGGTTAATATATTTTAAAATTTTACAAACATCATTATTTAATTCTTTTAACAAAGGCTGAAGCTGTATAATTCACATAATTAATCAATTAATCCGTCCCCATAAATAAAAGTCTAAAACAGTTAAATCTGGTTATCTGGATGGCCAAAAAATAGGCTTCCACGTCCTATCCATCTATCAGCGAATACCTCATCTAAAAAATCTCTAACTACCCTGGAGAAATCGCGGGACAACCATCGTGCTGAAACAACATGGACCTACGAAGAATTCATTCCTTAAAAAATATTTAGATAGCCTTCACTAGTAACTAGTAACAGCATTATCGAAAATAAAGGGTCCAATTATCTGACCATCACCAGATTTAACTGCTTTAGACTTTTGTTTATGGGGACGGATTAAAGACCCCGTTTTGGCAGCTAGGCCCACTACTCGAGAAAACATGATCCAGAGAATACGAAACGCCCTTCAAAGCATTTCGAGAGCAGAAATTGAGACTGCTGTTCAATCTAGTCTTGAAAGAGTAAATCGAAAATGATGGGCAACAATTTGAACATTTAGGTCGTCACTCGTCACTATGTAGTTGTTTTTATTTCTTCGTTATATTTTATAGTATTGTTTGTCTTATTGTTGTTTTAAATAATTATATACGTTGACATCTGGAAAACGTTTTTTGTTTTTTTTCATAGCACACTACTTTTTCTTAACTTCGTTTACCGGTGACAGTGACAGAATAAAGGTAAATTGAGTTCCCTTTAACAACATTAGATATGTGGATAATACTGCCATCTTAGCCGAAAATATTGATGATCTTCAGAGACTGGTGAAAAAAATAGGTCTGGAAAATAATATGGTCTAATAATGGACGTCAAGAAGACAAAATTTATGAGACTATCAAAAATTCGAACAAATAACGAGAATCTTTTAGCTAGAGTAAATTTGAACAAACTGAGAAAAGTTCTGCAAAATAGATTTAAATATGTAGTTAAAAGTTGGCGAGGTGCGACGTTTTCTCGACTTTTTTTATGGGATGGAAGCTTGGACCTTGAATGCGATGTCAATGAAAAAACTGGAATGACACTGGAATGACACTGGAATGAAAGCTAGAGTGGTAGCCCTCTTAAAACCAGGGAAGGATCCGGCGTATACAAAGAGTTTTAGACCTGTCTCTCTTTTGTGCCACCTTTTCAAGGCATTTGAAAAAATCATATTGAACCGGATCGCTGAATATGTGGAGACTAAAATTATTCCAGAACAAGCAGGATTCAGACCCGGAAAGTGCTGCTGCAGTCAAATTCTTAATCTCACCCAACATATTGCAGATGGGTTTGAACGGAAAGAAATAATAGGAGTAGCGTTCATAGACCTAACTGCCGCCTATGACACAGTTAACCATCAACGGCTACTCGCAAAACTCTACGAAACTACAAAGGATTTCCGACTAACAAGGTTAGTGAAATGTCTCCTCCAGAATAGACGCTTCTACGTTACGCTCCAGTCCAAGAACAGTCGGTGGAGGGACCAAAAAAATGGGCTACCACAGTGAGCCCTCGCGACGATTCTATACAATACATACACCAACGACCAACCCATACACCAACAAACAAGGCAATTTATTTACGCTGATGATACAGCTGTGGCAGTTCAGGGAAGAACCTTCAATGAAGTCGAAGTGAAACTGACAGATGCCCTGGGAGACTTAGCTCTATACTACGATAAAAACCATCTGAAACCCAATCCCACAAAAACCCAGGTATGTGCTTTCCACCTTAGAAACAAGCATGCCCGAAGGCCACTGAAGGTGCAATGCCGTGGTCAGATGCTGGAACACAACGAGACGCCAAAATACCTTGGCGGCCGTCTGGATAGAACTCTGTCTTACCGATACCACTGTCAAGATGTCAAGAAGAAAGTAAGTGCCAGAAATAATATCATCCGCAAGCTAACTAATACAAAATGGGGAGCACAACCACACGCTCTCCGCACTTCTGCCTTAACATTATGTTTTTCGGCCGCGGAGTTTGGAGCACCAGTATGGGAAAACTCTGCTCACGCAAAGAACGTCGACGTGGCTCTAAACGTAACGGTTCGTATAATATCGGGTTGCCTGAAACCTACACCTATCGAAGAGGTGTACCCCATAGCTAGGATTGCTCTACCACCTATCAGGAGGAAGGTCACGTCAGAGGTAGAACGGAAAAAGCAGGAGACCGAAGACACCCCTTATATGACCACCAAACTCAGCCCAGCAGACTAAAATCTCGGAAAAGCTTCCTGAAAACGTCAAGATCCATCCCGAAGCGCCAGAGACGCGCCGAATACACCTATGGCAAGCGTCAGCTACCGTGACACATTTTCCACCCTCAGAGGAAATGGCCGCTGGACACAATTTACCGTATCCGACTTGGAAAGCGCTAAACAGACTAAAAACCGGCGTTTCACGTTGTGCTAGTAACCTGAAAAAATGGGGATACCAGGAGGACGATACCTGCGACTGTGGCGCGGTTCTGACCAGCCGGCATCTACTATCATGCACAGAGATGAGAGAGACCTGCACAGAAGAAGACTTAATTATAGCAAATGACAGGGCCATCTATGTGGCCAACCATTGGAAATACAGAATTTAAAGTTGGTGGTGTTCCGGACACGGAAAGTAAGTAAGTAGTTATTAAAAATAATTTTTTAAAACTATATTGCACAATAAAACAGAACAGAATAAAAACTATGTTAAAGTTATAAAACATTACTTAAAATTATTAAAAAGACAATGCCCGATTTCACCAAGGATACCTAAACAGTTGCCTTATTAAGTAATTCTTATCGATAGGAACTTCTTAAGTCAATACTTAGGAACAATTGCATTTCACAACTAAAAGAAGTGCTTATCTAGGAAATGCTTTCCTAGGTATTACCTAGGGTACGTTTGAACTATTTTTGATAAATAAAAAGAAGAATAAGATGACATTTCCTTACTTTTTCGATTATTTGTCATTATTGTTAGTTTGCCAATTTGGTTTTGTTCAGTTTTGTACTGTTATAGTTATTTTATTTAGTAGTTAGATATTTGTGCATTAAGTTTGTATATAATAAATATAGTCTTGTATGTTATTTGTATATGTACAGTGAAATGGAGGAAAATAAAAGAGTTGTAAATTTCACATATGACGAAAAATTGAAGTTAGTTGAATTGTAATTAATGAAATAATTTTAAAATATATAATATGTTAAAAATTGATTTTTATTATTAATTTTTTTATGACACACTTTTAGTTATATCATGAATGGGTTTTTGAAACACAACACTAGTTTGTTAGGTAGTAGGTAGACTACATAATTTTGTTAACAGACCTATAAAAAACTCCAAAGGATTTTCTATATTTTCCAACACATATTATATTAATAATATAAAAGAAAATACAAAATTACAACTAATAATATACCTAATATTACAGAATAACAGAAAAATTAAGGTAAGAAGCAAATTATTGACAAACGTCACAAGTACATTAGTCAAAATTGTAAAAATATAACCCGACTGTCAACGATAAGTAATACCTAAAGTTTAGGGAGATAGAAATCCGTATCCTAACGTAAGGTAATGCTTAAGCGGTTTAGGCAATTCTTATCGTATGGTGAAATCCATTTTAGAGTTAGGAAGTACCTAAATCCACTTAGGTAATTCTTAAATATTTAGGTATCGTTGGTGAAATCGGGCATAAGATCAAAAAATAAAACATAGGTATTTATATTGCGATTTTTTAAACAAATGCACCTATTATAATGAAAACCAACGGATATTTCTTATAGAAATTGAACTTTTCTTGCTTTACCTTTGACAAATTCATTAAGTAGATTTTCATTTTCAGGTCCTTTAAAAACTCAGATTCCGTAGAAATAATAGCAAGATTTTCTAGCCGCTCCTGATCCATTCTAGATCTTAAGTAATTGAAGCCTTTATTTGAAAAACAACACTTGTCCAAAAATGAAAATTTTGGCAAATCAACAAAAACTGCCCAGCTTTAATTTATTTCAAATCTTACTTTTATTAAGACATTCATTGAAGGGAACGTGGATTGTGGATATCAAAATAATTATACAAACTTACCAAAATATATTCGAAAATATAGAGGTAGGTATTGTGTTGTATAGTTTCTGCTATGCTGAACTATTTCTAATTCAAAATAAACAAACATCACATTATTACTATCAAAGAATGCACACAACTGATAAATTCAAGGATACCTAAGATCATCCACACTTACAATTACCGTTGACTAAGATGGGAAAAGTGTTTTTACAAAAAAACGCATGGACATCTGTTGTTTTTTCTAAACTATCAAAATTTTCTATGCAGTGTGAACTAAATGTGTGAACTGGAGAAAGAAACTACTATTCTATGAGAACAATACATAAAGTCGAATTTTCGAAAAATGGACATATGTGTTGTTTTTCAAATAAACGCTTCAATTCTTAATTAGTTTTAGTTTAGAAAATGATCTCTCGGCTGAAGCTACAGAAATCGGTACCTATAGTTAATAATATACGTAATGCAATAGTAATGTTTGGGAACGAGTGGACTAAGATTTTTTTTGCAATGTTTTTTTTTTGCTTCAAAAAATATTTAGTTCTGAATTGGATATTTATTTTACTTTTCTGAGTCAAAGGGCGCCTTTACCGCTTGACCTTGCCCATATGGACCTGTCATTATGGCATAAATATTATAGTGCTTACTTAGCGTTTTCGACAGATCTCTTCTTCTTGGAATGAGTTGATCCACAATCGACAAAGAAGAACACGGAAAACAAAATAAATAGCATTTTGTTTATATTCATTTTTCTTCTTGTGACCAACTTCGAAGAAAACGGATAACCTAAAACATAATAGTTATAATTTATAAGAAACAAAAAATATTGCGTGCGGAATAGAAGGGATCAGGCACTAACAAATTATTAGTCCGTTCTTTAACGGTAAAATATTGCAAAACTTCTAAATTTTAAAGAACCGCTTGGATTGACATCAAATTTGGCATACACATAGCTAACAAGTCAAAGAAAAAAGTGACATTGTGCCGATATGTGCTTTTGCCCTGGGGGTGGTTTTCATCCCCTTTTGGGGGTGAAAAATATTCGTCCAAAGAAAGTCAGGAAATGGATAAACTGGCTAATTTTAAGTAACTTTTGTTCTATAGAGTTTTTTCACTACGTCAATACTTTTCGAGTTATTTGGCAGTGAATATGTTCAATTTTTCAACAAAATAACCACGCTTTTAGACGGTTTCTCGCAAATAACTAAAATAGTACCTAAGTATTTTGTCGAAAAAACATTCTTAGCAAAAATATAGCCTGTAAAAATTTTTAAAAAATGGTTTATATATCACGTCTCTACACGTAGTAGAAGCAGAGTTATAGTTAATGAAAAATAGGTTCATATTTGTCAAATTCCAAATGGAATACTTTAACGTGAAATAACCAAAAATGAAGCACATTTCGGGGAAAACTCATTACAACTTATTTAAAGTGTTTAAAAAAAGCTTCATTTTTGTTTTATAAAAAAAATTCTAGCATCAAAATTAAACAAGTTACGCTCAAAATAAAGTTAGTTCCTTTTGGTTTTGGTAAAAAATCGAGAAAATCACCCCCTAATTAGTATCTTAAATGAACTTAATCGTTACGACTTCACAAGTTTTTTGAGTCGTGTATATATTGTTTATATGATCTGTAAGTTTCATCGGTTCAAAGTCCTCATTATTGAAAGGGCTGTAGTTAAAAGGGGTTGAACGAGTCACTGATCACGAATGTATGCAAATTTAGAAACAACAAATCTTAATCAATTTTTGTCTAACAGAAAAACAAAAAAATACATGATATTCAGCAAAGCAAAGCTGACTTTTTTTGTTTTTCGAGATTTTTGGTATCTCTAACAATTTTTAAGTTATTTTGAAAAAAAGCATATTTTCCAAAATTTAAATTTTTAAAAATTTTAATTTGAAACCAAGTGTTTTCAAAAATAAGCACTTTGAATCGATGAAACTTACAGATCATATAAACACAACATAAGTAAAATAATTTGTGGAGCGGTAACGATTAATTTAATTTAAGTTGCTAATTAGGGGGTGGTCTTCCCAATTTTTTTTTTTGCAAAAACAAAAGGGACCAACTTTATTTTGAGCGTAACTTACTTAAATTTAATGCTAAAAACTTTTTGTAAAAACAGAAAAAAAGATTTTTTTAAATACTTTAAAAAAGTCATAATAGGTTTTTACCAAAAAGTGCTTAATTTTTTGGATATTTTACGTCGAAATATTCTATTTGAAATTTGGTGAATATGAATCTATTTTTCATTGGCTATAACTCTGGTTCTACGAGATCCAGAGACCTAAGGCGTACACCATTTTTTTTTTACTTTTTTATAGGCTATATTTTTACTAAGAACGTTTTTTTCGACAAAATACTTACTTTTTGAGTTATTTGCGAAAAACCGTCTAAAAATGTGGTTATTTTGTTGAAAAATGAACATATTCACTTAAAAATAACTCGAAAAGTGTTGACTTGGCGAAAAAGCTCTATAGAACAAAAGTTACTTAAAATTAGTCAGTTTACCCATTTGCGGACTTAGTTTGGACATATATTTTTTCACCCCCAGGGCAAAAGCACACATCGGCACAATATCACTTTTTTTCTTTGACATGTAAGCTATACGGATGCCAAATTTCATGTCAATCCAAGCGGTTCTTTAAAATTTAGAGCAAAAACCGTGAAAGAATGGACTATATTTTCAATTTTGGATACCGTAAAATGAGGCTACTTTGTGACACTTTTTTAGGTTTTGTGATGATATAGTACATACACTTTCGGTTTATTATAATTTTAAAAATACCACCTGAAAGCTCAATCTTTCCTCTATGTTCAGTGAAAACTATTATTGCGCTACATATTACAGAAATCAAGAAAATGTCAAAAAAGTTGTCACAAAGTCGCCCCATGGGTAGGGGTTTCTTTGTAACACGTTCATTTTTCTGCGATATTTATATGGAATTCTAACTGTGACACAAAGAAAGACCCGTACATTTTGTACATACAACATTTTAGTATTAAATGGAAGCAACATATATATATATATATATATATATATATATATATATATACAGGCTATACACTCCGTGCGGAGTTGGAGCCACTCTTATTGAGCTCATTGACTCATTTATTGTGGTGAGTCACTCCACATTCTTTCTTCTCTCAAGTTAACTAGTCTAATCTAGGGTTCCTCTTTGCGTCCTCTGTTATTTTCCTCCATATATCCCGGTCCTGTATTTTCTGTCTCCATCTTGGCACTTCCAATCTTTTTATGTCCTCCAATACCTGGTCTTCCCACCTGCTTTTTGGTCTTCCTTTCGCCCTTGTTATATTTGGGTTCCACATTGTAACTTTTCTTACATCTTTTTCTTCTCCCATTCTTCTTAAGTGTCCATACCACCGTAGTCGCTGGGTTTTTATAGCTTTCACTATGTCCTCACCTCCTAGTATGTCTCTTATTTCTAAATTCAAGAGCCTTTCATAATCTCCGTGCACTGTTTTCTTTGGTCCATAAATTCTTCTTACCATTGTTCTTTCAAATATTTTTAACATTTCTTCTTCCCTTTTTGTTAGGCTCATGGTTTCTGCCCCATATATCACCACTGTTCGAATTGCTGTTCTGTATACTCGGATTTTCGTAACCCTGCTGATTTTTTTGTTTTTTAAAATACTTTTGTACTTATAATATGCTCTATGACCCGCTTGTATTCTGTTGGTAATTTCTATGTTTCTTTCATTTTTGTTGTTAATTGTGACTCCCAGGTATTGAAAATTACTGACTATTTCAAAATTATAATTCCCGATTTTTATATTTCTTTCCTCTGTATCTTTGTTTTTCGTCTCTATTTTCATGTATTTAGTTTTCTCTTCATTTATTGTTAAGCCTCTTTTCACCGCTTCCTTTTCAATTTGTCTGGTTATGTCATTTAAGGTTCTTTTGTCTCTCGCCAGCACCGCTAGGTCATATGAAGCAACATATTGTGTTAAAATATAAATTTACTTTGTCAGAAATATCTTCTAAAAATTCTTGTTGGCAAGTCAAAGTTTGCGCGCCAAACTAAAATCACCTGTTTTGACGATGATCAAATCAGCTGTGCCAGGACGAGCGAAGTTGCACTAAGAACTTTGGTTATGGTCCCCACTGGCGAAGCGTCCATGTAACCATTGCTACCATTGGTAACAGTTAAAATTTGCAAATAAATATTTTATGACTACTATGAAATAATTCCAATTATATTTTTTAAAGGAAGAAATATTTGTATCTACCTAATTCAGTAAAATAGCCAACTAGACGCACGAAAATATCAGCGAGTTTATGTAAAATCGGTTGCACGTTATTATAATACGCCCTTACCGTGCGCCGCGCCTTTACCACTTCTGTGAGTGGCAACGATGGTAGGATCTTTGTATCGGTCAGGACTGGATCGTCTCTGAAAATTTTGCGGGCACGATAGCTCTGAAGCCGCTGTGGATTAGTATTCGTGTTACCAAATTTTAATTTGGTGACGCTAGGTAGGGCCGGTGTCTATCGGGACAGAAAATACCGACCGTAAGAATATCAGACTTAATAAATGCAATTTTAATTATTATTATAATTATAGGTAATACTTATAATTCCATTTATGAAGTCTGTTATTCTTAGGGCCGGTATTTTCTCGATTAAACTCCGGTTAGTTAACCGTACCGGCCTTTCGGATTCGATTATTGCATAATATGCATTATTAATTATTAGTTTATAACTTGTAACTGTACTTGCTTATTATACAGATAACATATCTATACCTTTTTATCCTATATAAATCATATTAATCGATTTTAATTACTTGTCAGAATATATTAATTAACAACAACATTATTATATGACATATAATAATATTGATTATACAGTACATTGTAGTGTATAATCAATAAGATAAAAATTATTTAATATTTTAGGCTAAAAATGACAAATGAATGTACTGATTAGTATACTAATTATACAATTTGGATTTTTTAATAAAGTATAAAGGTGATATAATACGTATTTTACCTAAAAACAACAAATATATTTTTAGTTTGTAGATGCTTTATATAATTTCTTAAATTTTTAATTTTTTAATTTTATTTCTGTATTTCATCTATTTTTATAGTAGACCTGGATCGCGCGTACCAAAAAAAAAGTTGATTAATAGCAAGCTGAAAATTCACGGTGTCTAGTCGGACAAACTTTGATGTATGGGAACACTGTATATATAAAAATATTTATAAAATACATTATATATATATATATATATATATATATATATATATATATATAAAGTCGTATCTCTTGAGGATGCAGTCAGTCTATTTATTGGCCCACAAGACAAAGAAAACTCTTTGACTTACTGTCAAGCTTTCGAATTGCTTTAATTCTTTTTCAAGGCATCTACAAAAATTTCAAAATATAAAAATGATGTACTTACAATTTATTTTTCTAACTTACTAGTCGGGTTTATACACCAAAACTAAAGATCCACTGACAACTAAGGAAAGTTCAAAAGTAGTGTATCAAATACCTTGCTCAGACTGCGATAAGGTTTATATAGGAGAAACTTCTCGTACATTACACAGCAGAATCATTTCACACAGAAGTGATATTAACACAAACAAATCACAAGCTTGTGCATTAGCCGACCACTCAATTAATCTGAATCATTCATTTAATTTTTCACAAGCGTCAATTTTAGAGAGGGTGAAAAATGAGCAGAAGAGATTATTTGTAGAAATGACACACATCCAGAAAAATAAAAAATGCATAAATAGAAAGTCAGATATAGACAAATTGAGTAACATTTATTGCTATATATTAGCATATCAACAAACATTTGGCACAACATCATAATCTGATTTTGTATCGTACATTCCATCATTAAAAATTCATAATAGGCTGAAGACAAATTGACTGGACTAATTTATTTTCATCAAATTAACAACTATAATAAAAACAACTATTGTTACTGGTTTTGCTTTCCTCCTAAAGAAATGGTAAACAATTCATATAATGTTGAACAACGAACCATGGAAACAACATAATGTTTTAGATTGCTTTAAATATTTTAATATGTGTGTGATTGTCCTTTTTTGAAAAGTTTCAACTTTATCTTTTAATCTCACGACTAGTAAGTTAGAAAAATAAATTGTAAGTACATCATTTTTATATTTTGAAATTTTTGTAGATGTCTTGAAAAAGAATTAAAGCAATTCGAAAGCTTGACAGTAAGTCAAAGAGTTTTCTTTGTCTTGTGGGCCAATAAATAGACTGACTGCATCCTCAAGAGATACTACTTTATATTTATATATACAGTCAAGAATACCAGCATCTTATATATATATATATATATATATATATATATATATATATATATATATATACAAGGAGAGGTTAACGCGAGTTAATAGATATCGGCATGGCTCGCAACAATGAAAATACAAAATATTTCTTGTCAGAAACACGTGTCTGTGGTTGCATTCCATCTTATGCATATTTTGTATATATATATATATATATATATATATATATATATATCCGGTTTTGGTAACACTTTAGAAAAAGTCACGCGTCGCCACTGATGGTCCCCTAGATAGCGCACATAGTCTACTATAGAAATAAAACATTTTAATTATTCCAGCATTTCTAATGCCTCGGTCAAGTTAATAAGTTTGACTTTAGAGGCCCCTGTCACAAAGTAACCACATGTGTCACAAAGAAGCCTCACTTTACGGTATATAATAAGCTTGCCAAGATGTCATAATTTTGTCAAATTTTTATTTTAGTTTTACCCCTTGTTCTGCAACTTAATTTCATTTATAATATCTACCTCCCCCTCTAATATTTAATGTCTACCTTTTATGAAAGGTGTCACTGTCAGGATCAGTACTATCAGTAGAACTCTTACCCCTCTAAACATCAAAACCATCTTCACCACTCACTCCATGTATAAGCCTGATGGAAGGTGTAATAAATAAAACAAATACAATATTAAATAATAATTATTGTATAAGCAAAAAGTATATTTCACATGCCGGTAACGCTAACATAACAACAACCTTGAACCTAACTAAACTATTTACTCCTGTAACCATCTCCTCGCTGTCATGTCATCTTGTTATAAATGCCAACATGAATACTAAATACTAGGAATGAATGTCACTTGACTCACTATCATACATTCTCTTTTTTTTTCTTTATACAGGACGAATCTGTAAAAAAACGTGTATTTTTGGATGTGAGAGGTGGCATTCGGATTTTTGCAGATAAAGTTAGGTGACACCTTCAGTAATAATAATAATTGACTTTATGCTCCTTCTCAAATATGCCCGGAAGATTAATAAAAAAATTAAAATATTTAAAAATTTCGAAAAACTTCGATTTTTTCTGCTTTCTTTGCTTATCACTTTAATAGTCTGGGCTGATTATCGGAGAATAGGCCATTTTTGGGAAAAGTTATTTACCAGCAATTTTATTGCTGGAATCGAATTATAATATCCTATATATTAATAATATAGGTATGCAAAGTCCTCAGATAGTGTGCTACTTTTTTTATAAACAAAATGGCGCCCGAAAATCGTGTTTTTTTCAATTATTGCTCTATAACTCCGAAGATTTTAATTTTACAACAAAAACGCCCAAATAAAAATTCACCGTGATTAAATTCTGCATAGAGACGTGTTTTCTCGGAAAATGCGGGTTTTCCCAACAAAATCTTTAATTTTCAAATAAAGTTTTAGATAAGTAATTATCTACCAATATTTAAATAATTTGGTGACTTAAAATCCTTCTTGGTTTAGATTATAGTTCCAGAATCTGATGAAAATGAAACGTATATTTTAGCAACAATTCAATTGTTAATTAATAATTTACGGTCGCAATAATAACCAAAATAATTATGATACACTGATCAAACTTTGAAATCTTATAAAGATGAGATGCCTATTTAACATTTTGTCGACAAAATATAAATTTTTTATTTTTTTGCATAATCTTTAAATGTTAAAAAAAATAGTTATAAACAAATTAACGAAAGTTTTTATTATATTGTAATTTTAAAAAATAGTTAAAATGCGAATTTCAAATATCTTGAAAATTAATGCTTTAAAACTTTTTTGCAACCATTTGCAAAAAAGTTATGAAACAGCAAAGTAAACATACGATTACTACGGTGTTTATATTTTTTTTAATTCTTTCAAAGCGTAGAAGTGAGTTTAAAGTACAAGCTAATTATTTACAAAAAAATATCGATTATCAGTTTAATGGTTATATTTTAATTAAAGATTATAAATATATTTTTTTGTAATTTACACGCGCGAAAGTAGAATAATACAGCACTGTAGCTAAAATTTTCACTCGGAGCGACGACCGGCCGCGCGAGACGTACACTTTTATAAATAATGAATGCTGCGTGTCAGTCGCTTCGAGTGAACATTTTAGCTCCGACTCTGTATCAGGCCTACTTTTGCGCTAAAAATTACAAAAAAAAGTATTTTTAATCTTTGATTAAAATATAACCATTGCACTAATTTTTGACATTCTTTGTGAGTAATTAGATTGTACCATAGACTCACTTTTAAGCTTTGAAACAATTAAAACAAATTATAAACAACGGAGAATTCGTATATTAACTTTGCTGTTTCATAACTTTTTTGCAAATGGTTGGAAATTTTTTTTAAAGCATTCATTTTCAAGACCTATGAAATACGCATTTTAAGTATTTTATAAAATTAGAATATAATAAACAATTTCTGAGAAATGTTCATTTTTTTATAACAATTTTTTTAAACATTTAAAGATTATGCAAAAAAATGAAAAATTTATATTTTGTCGACAAAATATTAAATAGACATCACACCTTTATAATCTTTCTAAGTTTGATCAATGTCTCATGATTATTTTGGTTGTTATTGCGACTGTAAATTGTTAATTAACAATTGAATTGTTGCTAAAATATTCGTTTCATTTTCACCGGCTTCTGAATTTATAATCTAAACCAAGAAAGCTTTTATTTCACCAAGCTATATAATTATTAATAAATAATTATTGGCTCAATAAATTTATTTGAAAATTCGAGATTTTGTTGGGAAAACCCACATTTTCCGAGAAAAATTTTCGTCGGAGCAAATCGGAAAAAACATGCTTCTATGTAGAATTAAATTGGGGTGAATTCTTATTTGAGTGTTTTTGGTGTAAAGTTAAAATCTTCGGAGTTATAGAGCAATAATTGAAAAAAATACGATTTGTCGGCGCCATTTTGTTTATAAAAAAAGTAGCACACTATCTGCGGACTTTGCATACCTATATTAATAATATATAGGATCTTATAATTCGATTCCAGCAATAAAATTGCTGGTAAATAACCTTTTTTTGTACTTTACTAATTAGACCAGCGTATTATAACTATTTTTTTTTAATTTAAAGATTATGCAAAAAAAAGAAAAATTTATATTTTGTCGATAAAATATTGAATAAGCATCTCATCTTTATAATCTTTATAAGTTTGATCAATGTATCATGATTATTTTGGTTATTATTGCGATCGTAAATTGTTAATTAACAATTGAATTGTTGCTAAAATATTCGTTTAATTTTCACCGGCTTCTGGAATTACAATCGATACCAAGAAAGCTTTGATGTTACTAAGTTATTTAATTATTGATTAATAATTACTTACCTAAAACTTTATTTGAAAATTAGAGTTTTTGTTAGGAAAACCCGCATTTTCCGAGGAAAATTTTCGTCGGAGCATATCGTGAAAAACATATCACTATGCAGAATTTAATTGCGGTGAATTTTTATTTGGGGGTTTTGTTGTAAAGTTAAAATCTTCGGAGTTATAGAGAAATAATTGAAAAAAATACGATTTGTCGGCGCCATTTTGTTTATAAAAAAAGTAGCACACTATCTGCGGACTTTGCATACCTATATTATTAATATATAGGATCTTATAATTCGATTCCAGCAATAAAATTGCTGGTAAATAACTTTTCCATGAATTTGGCTAATTAGCCCAGAGTATAAAACGATTCGCTTTGGAACAAAGTCGTACAGAAATAAAATAAAGATAATTAAATTTTGTATGATATACGACTGGTCAAAAATGTCTTAAGGTATTGCCTTTTCTGCAATATAGCAATAAATACAAAATAAGGGGGCAAAATACGCCTGTTGTTATTCAATGTTTCTTAACCACTTTGGTGGCACTTAGAACCTTAGTAATTCGCTTAGAAAATTCCTATAACTTACTTAAACGGTCTACCAAATTTCATTAAAATCGACCTAATAGATGTTGCATAATAAATTTGCAATATAAATGTTTTTAACAAACTTCAAATTTTTTAAAATCTTTCTGAACAAAAAGTAGATCATTTAGAAGTTAGCTAATTTTTTTGACATATAAAGAGGTGCTCTACCTATCTAATACACTTTACAGAATTAAAATCGGATTATTTAAGGGGCCTCAGCAATGTTTTAAAATTATAAACAATTTTTTGGCTTATAAACAAATAGCTTTGTTTAATAATAAAAAAATTAATTTTTAGCAATACAAATAATTAAAACCGGTATAATTTGACTTAAACTTTCAAATGCTGTCAGCAGAATTGCTATTTTATTTTTTAATCAAAAGTTTGTTGTTGTTTGTTTGGGTTTATATGACTGCGGACACTAAATCCATTCGCCAATTTTACTATTTTTTATTTTATTAGTCATTTTTTCGTATCTTATCCTAAAACTAATACTAATATAATAAACAATTCTACTAATAAATAATTATTTTTGTATTTTTTTTTTTAATAATTTTTTATATATATATATTTTTATTAATTTTTTCCAAATGATGTTCTCAGAGTTCCACATCAAAAACTGCAACATTCTTCTTTAGCCCTCTACTTCATTCGAAAGCTATTTTACTATGGACTGTCCAAGTTCGTCATTCATTTTTATCTACATATTTTTTTATATTTTTTTAATTATTATATTTTTTTTCTATTTTTTTTTATATCTTTTTTTATATTTTTTCTTTCTTTTTTTTATTATTTTTTTATTTTTTTTTTTTATTTTTTTTTTTTTTTATTTTATTATTTTTTTTTTATATTTCTTTTCTTTTTTTTTTCTTTTCTTTTCTTTTCTTTTCTTTTTCTTTTAACATATAACAATTTACAAGAAATACTTACTCTATATTTTACAATTACAATTTAAGCTTAATATCTTAAATTATGTTTATACAATAGTCGGTATACCAACTCATTATTTATTTTCTAATGTTAATAAATAATTTAAATTAATGGGATGGTGGACATCAGTCAAAGAATACAGTGAATTTAAAAACATATTAACTTTATTAGAGATAAGAGAACAGGTCAAAATTTTGTGTTGTAGATTGCCCAACTGTCCACAAATACATTGTGGACTATCAGCTATATTAATTTTAAATAAATATGATGGAGTAAGACAGTGGTCAAATCTCATTCTGCATATGGTTCTTATCATATCTTTTGTCGACTCCATTTTAGAAAACCAAGGTTTATCCGTTATATAGTTTCTGATTGATCTGTAGTGGTTTCCTGTATTTACGTTTTCATCAATATACCTTTCTTTCCATTCTTTCTTAATCTCTTTGAATAAATTTGATTCAATATCTTTTGGCGTACAAAGATAATGGGTTAATACTCCTTGTGTCACCGCGTTTTTAGCCAATTCATCTACCATTTCATTTCCAGTTATTCCACAGTGGCTTTTAACCCATGCCAACTTAACAGACTTTCCTTGTTGCTGAAGTTCTTTAATTTTATTTATGATATATAATTCAATGTAGTTCACTTTTGATTTAGGATTTATAGCACTAATTTTACTAAGAAAACTTTTACTGTCACTAAAAATTATAAACTTTGAATGATTTATATTAGATAAATATTTTAGTGCTTCCATTATCGCTATTAATTCAGCTGTGTATATACTCATAATAGAATTTAGTTTAAACATTTTACTAATTTTATTACTGCTATTCCAATAGGCACATCCCACACCTTCAATATTTTTTGATGCATCTGTATATAGCATACAATAATCTTTGAACATTTGTGAACTGTCGGAGATAAACACTAATTTTCTTAAAGATATAGGCAACTTGCTATAGTCCCTTAAAAAGTATACCTGAACTTGTTCCATACTATTAAAGTCAATATTATAATTTGGGTTTATGTCATATTTATAAAGTTGTTTATCATATATTGTCATTTTTGAATATAAATCTACCATATTTAGAGTTTTCTTTTTTATCCAATATTTTTCTGTCAAGTCTGCTAAAAACAGTTGATGTATTTTGGAAATTAAACTTGCCTTTTTTTCATACAATCTAACTAAAAGGTTGATGCCAAGTTTTTTTCGTCTTATATCCATCGGCATTTCACAGCATTCAACTTGTAGATTATTTATCGGTGTACTTCTTAGGGCTCCTATACACAATCTAAGGGATTTATTAATGATTTTGTCTATTTTATTTAAATGACACTGTGATGCGTCACTGTATAATATTGATCCGTAGTCGAATATAGCTCTTATATTATTTTTAAATAACAACAAAGAAATATTTGGATCTGCTCCCCAACGTAAGTGTGATACGAATCGAAGAAGGTTTATTCCTTTTTCTGTTTTTTTAACTATATGGTCTATATGTTCTTTCCAGAGAAGCTGTCTATCCAGAGTAATACCCAAATATTTAACATAACTTTGTACAGGATAGGATATATTGTTTATTAAGATGTGATTGGGTATTTCTTTTCGTTTTCTTGTAAAAATACATAATTTGGTTTTGGAATCAGATATATTTAGTCCATGTAATTCACTCCATATTTTAATATGTTTGTCTCCTTCTTCAATGGATTTGACTGCATTTTCTATTTTAATGTTTTCTTGATAAATAACTATATCATCTGCAAATTGTAAAATTTTTGTTGAGTTTAAATTTTTTTCTATATCAGAAGTGTAAATTAAATATAACAAAGGGCTTAATATTCCTCCTTGAGGTAAACCACCCATCGCTAGTCTTGGACCAAATGTGTTATTATTTACCGATATATAAATTTTTCTACAGTCATACAATTTTATTATTTTTTGACAGAAGCATTCTGGCAGACCTATTTGTATCATTTTGTTATATAGTATATTTAAATTAACGTTGTCGTATGCTGCTTCAACATCTAATAAAAGAGCGATTACTGAAGAATTTTTCGTAAACGCTAAATTTATATCTGTTACCAAATAACTCACAGCTTCCACAGTAGAATGATTTTTTCGAAATCCAAATTGTGTTTGTGATAATTTATTGTTTTCTTCTAGCCAACTTTCGAGCCTAAGTTTTATCATTCTTTCCAGTGTTTTTGTTATGCAGGAGCTCAATGAAATACCTCTATAAGATTCTGCTGAATCAGGATTCCGATTTGTTTTGAGAATAGGAATCACCCGGTACTCTCTCCAGTTATCTGGAATATCTTCTGATAACCATATTTGATTAAAAAAATTTAATAGTGTTTCTTTCCCTTTTTGATGTAAATTGGCCAACATAATATAATGTACATTATCTATACCTGGAGAAGTATTTTTCTTATTCTTAAGGCTTATTTCTAATTCACAGAAACTAAATGGAATTGAAAGTGGATGCATAGAGTTTTTTCTTTCCATTACATTAATTTTTGAAAATATATTATCTGGACATAATTTTCTTAAAAACTCCTCAACCCATTCTCCTTCAGTCACTGGATTTACTTGTGGTTTAAAAATGTTTTGTAATCGTTTGGCTTGATTCCACATATCTTTAATTGGTGTATTTTTGTTTAAAGTTTTACAAAAATTTCTCCATGCATTACGCTTACTCTCTAATACAACTTTTTTGGTTTTCGCTACACATTTATTATAATTTATATAATTTTGTATATTAGACTGTAGTTTAAACTTGCGTAAAGCTAGTTTTTGTTCTTCTATTACCTTTTTACAATTGTCATTCCACCAAGTTTTTCTAAATCGTGGATTAGTCCCTGTTCTCTTCTCCGGTATACATATCTTACAATATTCGTTTAATTTATTTAAAAATTGTTGGTAATTTAAATTATTATCTATTTCCATGAAATTATCAGTGATAGAAGAGAAAAGAGACCAATCCGCTTTATTTATGTTCCATTGGAATTTTGTATTTACACATTCCGCTTTATTAACATTAATATTTGACTTAATAATAATAGCAAAATGATTTGATCCTAATGTCTCGTCCACAACATCCCAATCGAAAAAATGACTAATATTTGCTGAGCATATTGTAAGATCTATTGCAGATTTATTATTGCTATTCGGTCTACGCATCAAAGTTTCTTTACCATTATTTAAAATTACAAGATTACAGTCCTCAATAGCTTCTAACAGATTTTTTCCTATAGTATCTACAGTACTACAACCCCAAACATAATTGTGGCTATTAAAATCACCACCAATTATAAAAGGCTTCTCTAGACTATTAAAAAACTTTTTCCATTCATTTAGAGTGATTTTAAGATTTGGTTTTACGTATATTGAATAAATGTTTAACTTTTTTCCGGATTGAATTTTAATTGATATGCTATTGCACATTATGTCATTAATTTGGTGAAAAGTAGGACTGTTGTAAAATTTTATTAATTTTTTCAAAAGGATGGCTACTCCACCATATCCATCATCTCTATCATTCCTAAAGACATTATAACCAGTAAAGTTAATAAAATTACTTTTTTTTAACCAAGTTTCTGATATTAATCCTATATCTATTTTATTGTCATACAAGAATTTTTCTAAATAACCCTTATTTGTTTTAATTGATCTCGCATTCCATTGAAGAAATGAAACGTTAGCCATCACGAGGTAATAATAATTGTGAAATATTGTTTTTTAATAATTCCAACGTTTTTTGATCTAAATTGTGATTAATTTGATTTAATGTTGCTGAAATAAAGTTTACTATTATTTCTCCTATATTATTTTGATTATCGTTTTGTGTTTGTGTTGTGTTAGAATAAATGGGATTATTAAAATTATAACAAGGCTGACTTTGTATTCTTGGTGTTTGCAAAATTTTTCTGCGTGCTTCCATTGTTTCTTTATCTACACTACTAGAATCAATACTACTTGATCTTTTTCGTTTAGATATTGTATATTTATTTGAAGTATTTTCTTGGTCTTTACTTACTGTTGAATAACATTTTTTATATTTATTATTAGCTTCATAATATGTTATATTTTCATTATTCATAACTTTTTTAATATATTCCTGTTTTTGTCTTTCTGTACAATCTGCTCCCTTGTCAGTAGCGCTGTGTTTTCCTTTGCACAATACACAAAGTAAATTATTCGGATTGGAACAATTAGATTTGTTGTGTTCTTCGCCACATCTTTCACACCTATCTTTTCCTCTACATTGGGCACTTATATGCCCAAATCTCAAACACTTTAAACATTGGATTATTCTGGGTGTATAATTTTCCACCTCGTATATCATTTTTTCTATTATTACATTTTTTGGTATAGACTGACCTTTAAAAGTGACAATTACGGTTCCTGTTTTTACATAATTTGTATTACCATTATCTTGAATCACTTTCCGCATAATTCTTTTTACATGTAATACTTCGAATTTAATTCCAAATCTAGGTTTAATTAATGATAATAAATCATTATCTTCTATCTCTTTATCTACCAATTTTATAACACCTTTCTTTTGAGTAAAAAACGTTGGAATATATGCCTCATACTCTTTGCTTTTAAGAATTTAAGAATCAATTAATTTATTAGCACTAGCAAAATTATTTAGTTCTACCTTGATTTTATTTCTACCAACTACTGTAATTTGTGTGATATTATTTTCAATTTCAGGTACTGCACTTAAAATCAAACGGGCCGTGCCGATCCTGTGTAATCGACCAATGTTACCGTTTTTATTTTCTATGTGTACTATATAAGGTGCATTATCTCCAAATTGATATCTATGTTTTAATCTTAAATTTATTACTTTATTTAAATTTTGCTTACCTGACTTATCTGTTTGATTTAAATTTGTCAAAGTTTCATCGTTATTGCAACTAAATTTGTTACTTACCTCAATAGTACTACTTGTTTGGTTTTGTTTGTTTGTTACCTTATTATTTACTCTATTGTTATTTTTATTTAATTCCTCATATTCCATCATCCCATCTCCTTCCATTTCTACATAAAATTTACCTTTATCTGGAGGTTCGGGTGGTATACCTTCCATATTATTTGTTTCCTGAAATTTAACTTCTAGGCGCTAAATTTCACACTTTCTTACAGATCACTGGTTTAGTACTTCTTTATACTACTCGTAATACTCAAAAAGTTAAGAAAAAACCTTAAAAATTAATAATTTTTAGGAGAACTTCTAAATAAAACTCATAATCAAAAGTTATTCTCGTTCAAAAATTGCAATTTTTCGATTTTTATCCACCGCGTTTATCTCGAAAATTATGCATCCTACGAAGAAACTTGTAAGAATATTTTTTACTTAGAATTACCCAAGAAATACAAAAAAAATGTTTTATTTTGCGAAAAATCGATGTTATGCAATTCCTCAAGTTCTTTGTTTATAACAATATTATCGATATCCGGATCAACTGTTACCCAAAAAATTCGTGTTCTACGGGTCAAAATACATAAAAAAAACTTGGGTAAGTCCATCTAAATAAAGGAGCCCGTAGCACCCCCTCCTGGACACAGCACTAATTTGTTTATAAGCCAAAAAATTGTTTATAACTTTAAAACATTGCCGAGGCTGCTTAAATAATCCGATTTCAATTCTGTAAAGTGCATTAGATAGGTGGAGTGCTTCTTTATATGTAAAAATATTGACAAATCTTTGTATGTTCTAGTTTTTGTTGTGCAAGATTTTAAAAAAATTTAATTTTTTAAACAAAGTTTAGATTGCTAAATTATTATGCAAAATCTAGTAAGTCAATTTTAATGAAATTTGGTGGACGGTTTTAGCACATTACAGAAATTTTTTAAGCGAATTAGGAAGGTTCCAAGTGTAACCTAAGTGATGGAAAAACATTGAATAAGGACAGGCTTGTTTTGCCCCCTTACTTTATATTTATTGCTATTTTGCAGCAAGGGTGTTAAATTAAAGCATTTTAAACCAATCGTATCTGATAGAAAATTTAATTATCTTGTTTTATTCCTATATGACTTTGTTCCAAAATGAATCGTTTTAAAGTTATAAGCAAAGAAAGTAGAAAAAAAAACGAAATTTTTTGAAATTTTTAAATATTTTATTTTTTTATTAATGTTCCGCGCATATTTGAGAAGGAGCATAAGTCAATTATTATTAACGAAGTTATCACCTAACTTTATCCGCAAAAATCCGAATGCCACCTCTCACATCCACCTAAAAACAGATCCTTCCTGGTCTATTAAGCTAACAAGGTTTTTTAATTTGTCTCCCTGACCTTGTACAGTAATAGGTAGGTTTTAACTATTCAGATATATGACGACCTATCGTGGATTTCGGCGGAACTAAAATTGAGGTCGTTTTTCTTTTTATTGCCTGCTATAATGGAGGGTTTTAATGTTAAATCGTTGTTAAAATTGTTGTCAGTATTTTCGAAAATCAATATAATTAATAAATTTTAATACAAAAGATTGAATTAAAAGCTTACAAACCTTTTTTCAAAAGTGTTCTTATGTGTGTGTTGTGTTGCAGAATATTTGGAGTAAATTTAGAACGAAGACGTTCTTTTTGATTCTACTGATACTGGTAGATTAATCGATAGGACTACTAAATTTTTCACTTTATTGATTTTCGAAAATAATGACAACGATTTGACATTAAAAACCCCCCATTATAGCAGGCCAATAAAAAGAAAAAGGCCTCAATTTTAGTTCCGCTGAAATCCACGAGAGGTCGTCGTTGTGACTTAACATCTCCAATACTAAAGTATCCTAAAGTAAAAAACCTAAAATTTTGTGATATAAGAAATTTGCTTCAAATAACATTAAACGACGTTTTTTGTAAAAAATGTGTTGGTTTAGTACATTTTGTGTCACTATTCCAGTCATTCCAGTGCATTTACAAAAATTTCTCTGGCAACACTGCATATAAGTAGGTATGGTTCTATGTTTATAAATTTCAACTTATATTCAACAATAATTATATCTCAATTTGATTTTTGTATGATCTTTAAAATTGTATTACCCTTCTATTCTTAAATTATTAGCTTTCTCATTTTTAATTATTGTTTTAATCTTATTATTACCTACGTGCTTTTAATTGTTATTTGAGGTCTATTTTTTGATATTTTTAATTTTGAACTGCTTTATATTTGATATTAAATTAATAACATGCCGCACAAAATCCTAGGACAACCTGAAGGAGCATTTTTCGTTGAATATTCACTTGATTTCTATCTAAAAACAAGTCAAAAGATGAACCTAACCTTACATATCCTTACATAACTACAAAGTTATCTTATAACTTGAGGTTTAACGTCGCGTTATAAAGTGACAGTTGATATATCAGATAACTCAAGAACTGTCAAGAAATGACGCAAGTAGTTAAGTTAAATATGTTAAGTTATATATAATATACACCAATTCGAGGATTATAACTTAACTACAGGATAACTTTACGTTATATTTAACGTGAGTGATTCATCACAGGGCTGAATATGAGCCAAATAAAACTACATAACTTTTTCCAGCATATGTCAAAATATCAGATCCTACCCTTTACCATGACCTTTTATATAGTGGATATGACAATAGGGTTTGTTTTGGGTTTCTTCTAGCAAATTTTTCATAACCCTTACAAGCCCTTATACTCGTATAATATGATTCAATACCCATAGCCATACCAGGCCAATAATAAATTTGGCGTGCTAGCGCTTTTGTTTTTTCTATGCCTGAATGTACCTTATTAAGTAATCCTAGAGCTTATTTTCTTAATGAAAAAGGGACAACTAATTTATTGTCTAAAAAAAGAAGGTCATTAGTTATAAATAGATTTTCTTTTATTTTGGCAAAGTGTCTGACATTCTCTGGCATTTTATATTTTTGCTCTGACCAGCCACTGATGATAAAGTCAAAAACAACTTGTAGTTGAGGGTCTGCTATTGTCTCTTGTCGAAACTGATTTTTTCGTTCCTCAGATCACGGTAAATCACTGACAATTGAATAAACCGCAAACTCTATCTCTGTATCAACAGATCTTTTATTGTTTTTTAGAAATGCCCTTGACAGTGTGTCAGATATGTAATACATAGGTTTTCCTGGTTTGTATACCACAACTAAATCATAATCTAATAATTTTAACCTTATTCTCAGGATTCTTGGGGAAATCGACTGTAAATCTTTTTAAAAATCCATTTCATTGGTTTGTGATCATTATGGACTTTTACACAAGCTCCATAGACAAAGTAGTGAAACTTCTTTACTGCAAAAAAAATAGCGAGGGTTTGTTTTTTTTTTCTATTTGAGCATATTGCTGCTCAGTTTTTGTAAGGCTTCTAGATGCAAAGGCATTAGGTCTGCCTTCTTGCAACAACCATGTCCCCAGTCCGTCTTTTGATGCATCTGTTTCAATTTCTATTGGTTTCTTTGGGTCAAATACTGCCAAGATTGGCGAGCTAGTCAACAGATGCTTTAGTTAATTCAGTGAATCTTGATGCTCACTTGACACTACCAATCTACATCCAATCTTGTCAAGTTTCTTAACGGGGCAGATATTTTTGATAGGCTTGGTACGAACTTGGCTACATATTTTACCATTCCTAAAAATCTTGCAAAATCTTGTTTGCACTCTGGTGTGGGCATGTCTAAGATTGCTTTGATATATTTATCACTTGTTTTCACTCTATCCTTTGAAAATATCTGACCCATCTATTTAACACTGGTTTGTTTGAAATGTACTTTGGACTCGTTGAACTTGATGTTGTGAACCCAGCTTGCCGGTGAGAACATCTAGACATTTTTAAAAATGTCTATAGGTCGACTCAACCTAAATAAAAATGGGTAATACCAGAAGAGTAGCACTGTCTCTGTTACCTTCCTTGTATACCGTAGGCCCTAGATATAGCAGACTACCCTGCTATAACCCCAAGGCCGCGTTAGCGGTATAAAACGGGAGACTATTATTGTACGTTGTATTGGGTAGCACAGTCAAGAACCCTTTTTAAGTTCCTGTCATGTTCTGCTTCTGAGGCACCAGTGGCTATTAAGTCATCAAAGTAAAGGCCTACGCCTTCAAGATCTCCAAATATTTCAAAATTCTTTTTCTGGAATACTTCTGGGGCTGAGCAGATACCGAAAGCCAGTCTATTAAATTTTTACCTACCAAATTGTGTACCAAAGGTCATTAAATCTGCACTTTCATCATCCATATCCACTTGCCAATAACCATCCGTCACGTCTAAAACGGTGAATAACTGTCCTCTACCAAGTAAAGTTACAATTTCATCAACAGAAGGAATTTGAAAGTGTTCTCTCTTGATGGTCCCATTAAGATCTTTTGGATCAAGACATAACCTTAAGTCACCATTTGGCTTTTCCACAATGATAAGTGGGTGAACCCACTCTGTTGGTTTATCTACCTTTATTATGGCACACTTTGTTGTGCCTCAAGATCACACAGTTAATTTTTTAAACTTTTTCGTAAAGCATGTGGAACCCGTCTTATGGTGCTTATTCGAGGTTTGGTAACTTCCCTCAAGGTTATATGGTGTTTTGTTGGAAATTTTCCTAGACCTTCAAACACATGTGAATATTTTCTTAATAGAACATTTAAATTGTTAAATCTAGAACTTACTGATGAATCTACCCGTTTGGCTAAATTTAATTCTAGACATTCCTTAAACCCTAGCAAAGGAACCTGATTGTTTGTATCTACAACTACAAAAGATATATCTTTTTGTCATTTTTAAAAACACAAGTTAATGTAACAGAGTTAATGTGACAGATCAAGTAAAATAAAGCAAACAAACATATAAAAATACCTGTGACAGTAATAAATGCCTGAGGAAGCATCGAGGATAATCTCAACAACAAACTAGAGAGTACTGGAAAACTATTACAGGCACCAAATAAAGGATTCCTAAACAAAGAAGAAATATCAAAGAAAACGAAGATGAAAATATGTGAAACAATATATTGGCCAAAGTTGACATAAGGAGCAGAAAACTGGATCCTAAACAAAAGACATGGAGTAGAATACAAGCAGCAGAGATAAAATAACTTGGATCAACGATAGCGGCAAAAGGGACAAATAGACTCAAAAATGACGAAATAAGAAACAGACTTAAACTTAAAGGATTACTTGATCTTGATACAATAAAGCGAAAAAATTAGCATGGTTTGATCATATAACACGAATGAATAGTAACAGGCAAGTGAAAAGATTGTGGGAAGCAAAACCAATAGGGAAGAACAGAAGAGACAGACCAATAAGTGTGGAACATCGACAAAAAAGGCAAATGTTGAAAAGAAGCAACACAGATTGCGAAAAAAAAAACAATGGAGAAAATTCATCAAAAGCTAGAAGAAAATTAATATATTAAGGGCAGACTAGAAAAAAAATTTGGTTCTACATAATAAAAGAAAACAATATAAACAATATACTTACACCAAAGAGTACAACTTCCAAATTGACCAACAATGACAAACTAAGTTAAATTCCTTCCCTTTTTATATTGAAGCAATTATGTATATTTTGTAAAAAATTATACCTGATCTATTATTATTATTTACTGCCCTAGTATTATATAGGATAATAAATATAAATAATGCCACTTAATACCTAATGAAGAAGTAAGTGCACTACTAATAGGCAGTGAAAATTAATAATAATGACAACAAATTTTGCTAAACGTTTCAATTGTTTTTTTATTTTTAACAAAATACTAAACTAACATTATAATTATGGTTATTTCCGCAAGCCCGAAATTCAAATGACGTTAGAACCGAAAACACCAGAAATTACCACAAATGAAGAAGTTAATACAAGTAGGTACACAGGAAGAGTACACTTGAAAAGGTGAAAAGCACAAAAGCTGCAGGCAAAGATGGAATACCAAACGACTACAAAATTACTAAAATATTGTGGAACAGCAATGACAGAACAATTAACAACATTAATTAACAAAATTATAAAACACAATAAAATACCGGAAGGATGGAGAACGAACTATTCAAAAAATGAGATAAAAAATAGCCAGAAAAATACAAAGGTATCAACGTGTTAAATACTACCAAATGTGCCAAATACTATGACTATAATACGTACAACTCGTGACATTTCCCATTAACTTAAAAAAGCGCTGGCAAAATAGCGCCATCTAGTAGTATGGGTTCATAACCACAAACTATGCATTTAAAAGAAAGGTATTTTAATATGATTAAATCAAAATACAAATTTAGTTGTGAGCTATTTTCTTTAATTTAATATTGTTACTTTTTAATTTACATAATTTTCCCTTTTTACTATCGTTAATTTTATTTACATACGCTTTTATTAACCCGCGAGCCAGTAGCGTACTTATAGATCCGCGGGCCCTGGTTCCAGTTGGGATGCGGGCCCCCGCCCAATAATGCGCCCTCCCCCCATAATGCGGGCCCCCTGCCCAATAAAAACACACATTGTATATTAAAAGTTTTTAATAAACATTAAATATATATCATCATATATTATTAAAAACTCAGCTAATTTAAAACAGTAAATTAATATTAATCCTATCGTTTTTCATACTAACATAATTTATTACTTTACTCCAGCAGTTTTTATAAATAATGAAAATCAAAAATTTTCTACATCCAAATCTCCAATCATAATTAAAAACCTTAATATCAAATAACTAAAACAGCTTTTATATTCTCAATTTGCATATATGTATATTGCATATATTTATAAATAAGTTAAATAATTAAATACAAACCTCTAGGGAGATAAAACGCTTAAATGAAAAAATAGCAAAAATGAAACCTTGGATAACTGTG
Source organism: Diabrotica virgifera virgifera (assembly GCF_917563875.1). Classification (NCBI taxonomy): domain Eukaryota; kingdom Metazoa; phylum Arthropoda; class Insecta; order Coleoptera; family Chrysomelidae; genus Diabrotica; species Diabrotica virgifera. The sequence goes on from NC_065450.1 coordinate 123,809,453, forward strand.
GGGTTGATATCTTTAATCAAACGACGAGATTTTCTTAAAAAAAAATTAATAAAACAACTTTCGCCAACACTTAAATGGATAGGCGCAAATTTGAGCTCCAATGCATTTTAAAAGCATTAATTTTTTCTCGAATCCTGAGAAAACTAAAAAGTATTTTTAAAAAATTTAAACGCAGAATCAAAGATTACGTTATTACCAAGGGCCGAAAGCCCTGAAAATGTCTATAATGTTTATTTTAATAAGTTACAGGGGTGAAAAAAGAGACAATTTAGTGTGATTTTTAATTTCAAATATCTCATTCAAAAGAAAATTTTTATTTATTCTAAGGGACTTTCGGTCCTCGGTAATAATATCTAATAATGTCTTTCATTCTGCGTCTAATTTTTTCAAAAATATTTATAAGTTTTTTCAGTATTCAAAAAAAACGGACACCATGTCTCTGTCATATTTTCCAAATCGAACATTCGCTATCTTTGTCATACAACGCACTCAGTTGAACAGAATATGGTGACAAGATAGTGACAAACAAGGTTACTAAATATTTGACACTGATACGGCTTTAGGAATATTCTGAATTGTTTATTAAATAATACTGATAGTATTTGATACATAATTGATCTGTGATCCAAGTATTTTGTTGTCAAAGATGTTCAAAATTTATCTAAGCGTTCCATAGTAACAACATATTATTAAAAAAAATCGCTTTTACTCTTTTCTCGATTATTAGTTTTTATTGTATAGTATATAAATTATTGTAATCACTGAATATATAGTTAGTGAAAAAATTATCATACTAATTAAATGAATTAATAATTTAAGCGGTAATACAAGTAACGTTTATCCAACAACATTCAACCATCTTCAAGTTAATCATGGCAATGTTAAAGCATGCAAACGCTTAAATGCTATAAATAATATCTCTGGTCGGAAGCAAACGTCGAAGAATAGGAAGTTGAAGGCACATCAATTGTTTTAGCAACTTTATCACTTCTTCTTCTTGCACTAAAAAGATTATCAATTTTTGGTAGCTTTTTTTTCTTTCCTCTGCTTCAACTTTTTGCTTCCGGTTAGCACTTCCAGATTTATGTTTGTACATTGTACTACCTTAGTTACACTTAGAAAGAACAAAATGCAAAAAAACAATGCGAACGAGACAACAGTCTTAGAAATCTTAGATCACGGTCAACCAATGTTTACGTCTCCGTACCAGCGAGAATTTTACTACACGTAAGTTGCTGTGTAAAGAAAAAAAGTATGTATATTCGTAAAATATTTGCGCCTTCTTGCGTCTACGATCTTAATGTTGATTACAAAACTATAGAAATAAGGTTAATAGTTTGTTCAAAGCAAAAAAACAAAAACGACATATCAAAATAAAATCCATGAAACTGGTGCAAACACAAAAAAAATTGAAATGCTATAATTAATATCTCTGGTCGGAAGCAAACGTCGAAGTATAGGAAGTTGAAGGCACATCAGTTGTTTTAGCAACTTTATCATTTCTTCTTCTTGCACTAAAAAAATTATCAATTTTTGGTAGCTTTTTTTTTTTCCTCTGCTTCAACTTTTAGCTTCCGGTTAGCACTTCCAGATTTATGTTTGTACATTGTACTACCTTAGTTACACTTAGAAAGAACAAAATGCAAAAAAAATGCGAACGAGACAACAGTGTTAGAAATCTTAGATCACGGTCAGCTCTTAAATATTTCAAACTGTATTGATTCAACTTACTGACTTCTTCCACACAGGAAGGACGGAAGTTCTGATACGTACCTGTTAGTTCATTTCAGTTATCAATAATTATTACTTAAAAGTAAAAGTAAAGAATGGTGATGCTATAAATACAAACAAAAGAACGATTTTTCGTCGAGTTTATTCTTTTGGGATAAGGTATTTTTATAACACTCCTCAATGCAAGTATACAACTTGCAATGACTGTGTCAATTTGCAAAATTTTACAACTTTATAGTTTACGACTAATCCATGAAACGTGCTGATATAAATATAGGTTTTTGAGTTAAAAGGTACCTACAGTCCTACAGGCGGTAATTCTTTACATGTGTTGAAACCAGAACTTGGGTTCTATTAGTCACTTTTAGTAGATAAAACAAGTACAGGACCTTCCAAAAGTTTTCCTTGTGTCTAATAATAATTTTTGTTTTCAAATTTTTTTATAAATAGGTATTCTTCGTTTTAATTTATAAGTACCTACACAAAAATAAAAATTTATAGAGTTACATTTTCTATTGTGTACTTGTGTAGTGCAAAATGTCCCCATCAAAGTAGAAAAAAAAAGCAAAGAGCACACCAGAGCGGGCCCCCGCGTGCAGTCGCGCCATTAGAAAAAATCGAACATTTATCCTTTTTCGTCACATTTGTTGTGGAATCGTTATACGCTGTGAGCTCGTACGTAGAGGGGATATTTACAAATTCGCGAGCGCCAGTAGTGACAAGTCTGTAAACCCTTACCGGAAATTTGACATCAATGTCAAAGTGATTAATTTAAAATTAAAATTAAAAACATTAATTATAAAAAATTATAAAAAATTTACCTTAAATATACTTACGTTTTAAATACTGAATTTAAGTTTTTTTAATGTTCCGTAATATGTAATTATAAATTAATCTATTAATCTTAGCGCCATCTACACGATAACTGTGAAAGTATCCGAAGTAAGAAATTCATATTTTATCAATAAAACGTCAAAATAATTAGCAAAATCTTAAAAAAATCGATTACAATTTAATTACTTTTTTGCGTTGTAAATATTAAGCGATAACAATTAAATAATAAATTTAAAAATTACCGGTGAAAGTTGAATTAGTAGTCCGCTAGGAGCGACACCAGCGAAGCTCAGAGCGTATAGTGATCAGACAGTCCTTAAGAGGATCGGTACGTATTTTCGGCTGCAATGCTATTCAAATGGGGATTCATTTTTTTCAAATCCTGAGAAAACTAATAAGTATTTTTGAAAAATTTAAACGCAGAATGAAAGATTACGTTATTAGCGAGGGCCGAAAGTCCCTGAGAACTTCTATAATGTTTATTTTAATAAGTTACAGGGGTGAAAAAACTAAGAGAAAATTTAGTGTGATTTTTAATTTCAAATATCTCATTCAAAATAAACTTTTTATTTATTCTAAGGGACTTTCGGCCCTCGGTAATAATTTAGTCTTTCATTCTGCGTTTAAATTTTTCAAAAATATTTATTGGTTTTTTCAGGATTTGAAAAAAATGAACACAATGCCGTTGTAATATTTTCCAAATCTGTCTTTGTCTTACAACGCACTCAACCGAATATAATATTGTCAGCATATATTGTCAGTCAGACACTGACAATCAGTGACAATTTTAAATATTTGACATTGCATCGGGAATATTTTGAGAAATTGATTAAATATTATTGATATATAGTGTATTTGATAAATAATTGATTTAAGACGTGAACTTAATAAAAAGTTATTTATTGTGTATTATTTGTGGAAGATCCAAGCAGAGAATAGGGCATTTCATTCACAGTCATTTGTTTCGAGCTTCTGTCATATTTAGTATAATCTGTGTATGTTAATATTATACACAGATTATACAACATCTGACAGAAGCTCGAAACAAATGACAATCGATGAAAAGCCCTATACATCAGATATATCCTGTGATCCAAGTATTTTGTTGTTAGAGATGTTCAAAATTGTAAGCGTTCCAAAATAACAACATATTATTAAAAAATCACTTTAACACTTTTCCTCTTTTCTCGATTGATTATTAGTTTTTGTTGTACAAATAAATTATTACAATCACTGAAAACATAGTTAGTGAAAAAATTATCACATTTATTAACTGAATTAATAATTTGCAATTATAAAAATAACAGTTATCCAAGAACATTCAAAAGCCATCTCTTTAAATTAATTATGACATTTTCAAGTAGAATGACATTCTAGTAATGTTTACATATCCACACCAGTGTGAATTTTACTACACGTAATTTGCTGTGTAAAGACAGAAAAAGTAGGGATACACGTAAAATATTTGCGAATTATGTACCCATAGCCTTAAAACTACATTAAGCGATAGATAAGTTTTTGCGTTGATTAAAAATCAATATTTATATTTATAAATTAAATTTTGTGTAAATATATCGGCTAAATATTTGGAATTGTCGTGAAAATTAAGTGATTTTCCTCCCCTAATGGGGGAGGAAAATAACTATAAGACGCAAATGTACGATTTAAGTGTTGCGACAAGTTCTCCAGGCCAGGACATGGAAATTGGTGCGAATTCCGATGATAACACTGACAAAACAAGGGAAGTAAAACTTTATAACATTTCTTCTAATAATGATGATTTCCATAGTTGTTGCGTATATATCGAGAATTTAAATAATCAGAAAATTTTTCGTTTACACCCAATGATGGTGGGAGAAATTTTGTATCAAAAACTTAAAATCAAAAACCTAAAAGAAATTAAATCTATAGGAAAAAATAGAGTTAAAGTCATTTTAAAATCTATTTTGGACGCAAACCATCTAGTAACACATAATAAGTTAAAGGATGAAAATTTAAAAGCCTATATCCCTAACCATCTATTGGAAATCAAGGGAATAATTCACGATGTAGATACGAGGTATGATACTGATTATTTAAAAAAACATATACTCTTCCGCTATAATTACCGACATTAAAAGAATGCATATAAAGGTAGATAAAGACGGTAAAACAGAATACGTCCCCAGACAAAATATTATAGTTACATTTGAAGAAAATGTTTTGCCAACTCATGTCGTAGTTAATTTTGTGTATTTGCCGGTAGAAAGATTTGTAGGCAGGGTAATACAGTGCTACAAGTGTCTGAAATTTGGTCACATTTCTAAGCAATGCAAGGGCACACAAGAATTTTGTATACGCTGTGCAGAAATTAATAATGATAGTCACATATGCGACACTAAAAAAACTTTTTGTGTACATTGTTAAAGTGAAGATCATATTTCGATCTCCAAAAGTTGTCCCGTTTATGAGAAACAAAAAAAAAATTAAAAACATTATGTTAGATCAAAAAATCTCATTTATAGAAGCAAAAAGGTATAAAGAATCGTCTTTTTCCGGATTTGTTAGTAACAATAAATTTTCGATATTGTCAAATCTTGAAGAAAATTTTCCAAAACTACCTAACGTATCTGATGATATTACGTCATCTCATCCTACCTTTCTAAGACCGTATATGAAAAAATCAACAAACTTTACTCATCCTGGACCTAGTAGGATTAATACTGAACATAATGCACATAAAAAAAGGAAAGTAACTACTCCTGTCCTGCAATCCCCTACAGATTCTACCACCTTTCCGTTTAGATTTGGCCCGTTACAGCCTCTACCACCTAATCCCAATAAACCTAATAGTTTAATAGATGGTGATAAAAACAAGATAGTTATTTTGTTAGTTGAGGATACAAAAACACTGGATAATAATTTGTTAGCTAAGGGTTTGCATACTGTTCTCGAGGATATTTTTAAAATTACTTAAATTTATGGCTTTAAACACTAAACTTAAAATTATGCAATGGAACGCTAGATCAGCTGTTGCAAATAAAAACTGCCTACTCAATTTTCTTGCTAAAGAAGATATTGATGTTGTTCTTTTAAGTGAAACCTGGTTCAAAAATAATGTTGTATATAATTTTAAAGGTTATAATATTGTTCGTCAAGATCGTACAGACGGTTTTGCTGGTGTCGCTGTTTTGGTAAAAACAGTTATCCGTTTTGAAATCTTAAAATTAAATAAAAACTTCAATAAAGAGCTGCTTGCCTGTGGTATTAAAATTAATTGCGATAATGCTCACTTGAGTTTTCTCTCTGTATATAGATGTCCACAAACCAAAACCAGAATAGAAGATTGGACAAACTTATTTTCCCAAGTGAAGCACCCCTGCATTATTGGAGGTTAGAATGGTGGTTACTAGAGCAGAACCTTCTACCCAAAGAACAATACGCATTCAGGGAAGGTTTTGGTACTTTGGAAGCATTGGCTACCCTAGTTATCGACATTCAAAACAATTATTCCCGGAACAATTACTTACCAGCATTATTTCTTGATATAGAAGGTGCTTATGACTCCGTGTGTCTAACAGCACTTAAAGAAAAAATGACAAGAATATTTCAAATTCCAGCCCAATTTGCCGCTAGTATTGTTAATCTTTATTCAAACAGATTATTTTATTTAAGAAAAGAACAAATGCTCATAGGTCCCAGAATCGTGAACAAAGGATTACCTCAGGATTCTGTATTGAGCCCTATCCTATTTAATATGTACGTAGCGGATTTGTACAATATTAAAATAAATAACATACCATTCAACCTCATACAATACGCAGATGATTTCTGCATTTACACAGAACACAAAAAATATGAAAAAGCAATTAAAAACTTGGATAGTATCTATAAGCTACTTCAAAAATGGCTCCATAAAAACAATTTTGAATTATCTTGTAATAAATCTCAGGTTTGCATTTTTACCAGACATTATAAACCTAACGATCAAATAATTAAATTAGGAGAGCATCAATATCCACTAAAAAATAAGGTCAAATATTTAGGCATGACACTTGACAAATATTTGACATGGAAAGATCATATTGAGGATATGTTAAACAAATGCAACAAGGAAATAAATTTCCTTAAATCGATTAATAAAACGTGGTGGGGTGCTGATGTAGACGTAAATTTATTATTTTACAGAGCGTATATTCGCTCCATTTTGGATTACGGAAGCAAATTTTATGGATCAGCCAGTAATGTATTGTTAAATAAAATTAACGTAATACACAATTCAGCTTTACGTACATGTTTAGGTTCTATGAAGTCCACACCAATTCAACCTTTGTATTCAATCTAATGTATAATAGAGAATTTCCCATAGATATCATAAAAACTATTGAAACCATCTACCAAAACAACAAAATGGAAGTAAGCATAGATGGCAACTTACAGAACCTATAGATATAGGCAAGCGAAATAAGACAGGTGGATTCAGTGAGTCCCATGTCCCATGCTTTTCAACTTAATCATGGATGAAATCATCAAAAGCCTCAACAAAGGAAGATGATACGGAATGAAAAACAAAAAAGTATCTGTTATGCAGACGACACAATGCCTACTGATAGCTCAAGATGAAGACAGTCTGTAAAGATTATTCCACCGTTTTAACATAAGAGCAAAATAATTCAATATGACAATTTCATCTCAGAAAACTAAAACAATAGTAATCAGTGAAGAACCAATCAGATGTAAAATAGAAATTGATGACATCAGTATTGAACAAGTAATGGAAATAAAACACCTTGGAATTACACTTTCCATCTACGGAGACCTGGACAAAGAAGTGAGAAATCATAGTACAAAATGCAAATAGATTGGCAGAATGCCTTAATAACACTATAATACGAAACCGACATATTAACACTTAGATGAAGAAAACATCTTATAAAGCCAGTGTAATACCAATAATAACATATGCGTCAGAAACAAGACCCGGTAGAACCACAACACAAAAACTACTAGAGACGGCAGAAATGAGAGTACTGAGAAGAATTACAGGAAAAACGCTGAGACATCAAAAGAGGAGTGAAGACATTAGAAGAAAATGTAACGTACAGTAGTAGTACATAAAAGAACGACATTTTAGAATTAAGCAAGAAGACTGTTTTTCAGACTTAAAAGAAATTAGAGCAGGTGTTCCACAAGGCAGTGTGTTGGATCCGGTCCTATACCTACTATACATGTGTGATATACCTATACTGGAAGACAACACAGTTGCCCCCTTTGCTGATGATACAGCTATTCAAGCAATAGGGACGGCCAGTGAAGACGCGACCAACAAGGTCCAAATAGCAGTTAACCAAATCCATAAATGGACACAAAAATGGAGAATCAGGCTGAATGAAGCTAAATCTGTCCATGTTAATTCTACTACTAACAAAAAATAAAATATAATAATCAACAAAATCCAAGTACCATATGCAGATACTGCTAAGTATTTGGGTATAACATTAGATGCAAAACCACGCTGCCTGGAAGATGCACGTTTAAGAAAAAAAAGGAAGAACTAAATATAAGATATAAAAAAATGTATCGGCTAACTGGAAGAAACTCCACATTCTCGATGCATAATAAGTTATTACTTTACAAATATTGAGACCTGTATGGACTTATGGATGCCCACTATGGGGGTGTACTAGACCAAGTAATATAGTAACAATAATACAAAGATTCCGGAACAAAATAATAAGAAATATTGTAGATGCTCCTTGGTATGTGATAAACAGTGATCGCCATACAGTGGCGGATCCAGCATCGTCAAGAGGGAGGGGGATTGGCTAAATTTCTATGAAAATTAATGAATAAATGAATGTTTTTATAATCTTTATGATAACTTGGTTTGAAAGGGGGGCTGATCGCCCCCATCGTCCTCCCCTGGATCCGCCACAGTCCCCATAAGGACCTTGGAATGGAAACAGTGGATATAATCATCAAGAAGATGGCAGGGAGTCACGAGCAACAACTTCATAAGCACGAGAATATTGAGGCAATCCAGCTCCTCGATACCATTGGGCAAACTAGAAGATTAAAGAGGACAAAGTCTTTTGAACTAGTTTGAGTGATAGGTGATAGTGAAAAGCAGAGCATAGTGCTTGTGCACGTGGGTATGTTAGAATAGTGCACTATCTTGTTAGATTAGATAAGAGACGCCATGGGGTATGCTCTCAATTTTAAGGAACAGTAGTAATTTATGTTAAATTAAAATTGCTCATTGTTAATGACCAAAATCTGGTCATAATTGATGACCAGATTGTAATTGTAATAATCATTATCGTAGTGATGATTATGGGAAAAAATAAAAAATTTACGAAAAAAAGTTATTCTTCATAAAAAGTTCTGCATGGCCTAAAATCTAAGATTCAACCATCAGATATCAAATTGTGTCTATTTTATACGAGGTATGTCAAAAATATGAATTTCGCTAAAGAGTAAAGTATCTTTATTTATTTCACAATATTGAAAATTGTTATTATGAAATGGTGTTTGGAATAAAAGATTATGTTCTGATATATGAAATTACATCATTCTAATAAAAAACCAATATTAGAAGATTTTTCTCAAATTATGGATACCAACATCATTTTCATTTATAACTCTTGTATTTTTAATTTGACGAAGAAAAGTTATTGTTCATAAAAAGCTCTTCATGGTCTAAGATTTATGATGCAACCATCATATATCAAATTTTATTAATTTTACACGAGATAGATATATAAAAAATATGAATTTCGATAAAGAGTAAAGTACCTTTATAGTTCACAACATTTAAATTAGAATGATATAATTTCACATTAAAACATAGTTTTTAATTCTAAACAACTTTTCATAATAGCATTTTTCCGAATTTAAATACGTAAATAAATAAAGTTTTCGTTATGATAATGCTCGCATTTTCAGCTTGTTAAGCAATATAAAACCAGTAATAACAATTAATCTTATGTGACAGATCGCAAATTAAATTTTGTTTTTCTCGTTTCCATAACAAGGAAAGCTATACTGATGTACATCACAAATTCAACCATTTTACATTATTAGCTCTTATTTCAATTTTTTGTAGTAATAATACACGATTTCAAAGTGTACCAATAAAAAAATAGCGTAAAGTATTCGTGGATGGAGATCTGGAGATCCAGTAGGACCTCCATAATAATTGGTCTAATAAAATCTTTTTTTATTCGATATAGTCTCTCACCTTTTATTTACCTCAATATAACGATTCTAGCGATTTTCTAATTTCTTAATGCCATCCAAATAATACGATTCTGGAAAATTAATAGGCATCTGTTTAGTGAATTATCTTTCCGTTTGAGCTAAATTTTTGATTTACGAGCCATCTCTTCAGATTTGAGAACACATAATAATCGGAGGGGGCCAAATCAAGAAAATAGGCTGCACGAGAAAACTGTTCGAAGCTCAACTCATGATTTTTTGGCATTGTCGTGCTCCTGTGAGTCACTGGAAAATTGAATCAATCTTGGAGAAACATAACTTTTTTCTTTTTCATATTGGGCCGTTTTTTACTGATCAATTAAACCGTATCAATTAAAAATCCAAAAAAGAACATACATAGGTACTAGTTTAGATACTTTTTCTTCTACGGCACTACGGCCCAAATTGAGCCTCCTTTATTTTTTGCCTCCACCCTTGCTTGTCTGTGACTGCTCTTCTCCATACACGGACTCCTAAAAGGGGTTGTGCACCGCTGTTTACTGTGTCTTCCCAGCGCTTTCTTGGCTTTCCAACCGGTCTCTTTCCCTGCATTCTAGCATTCAGTGCTCTTCTTGGTAGCCCATCCTCTTTCATTCTTATCACATGTCTGGCCCATTGCAATCTTTGTATTCTAATGAAGTCTGACAGGGGTGTTTCCTTATAAAGTTGATAAATCTCGTTGTTGTGTCGGCTTCTGAAGATTCCGTTTTCCCTCAAAGGTCCTAGTATTCTCCTCAGTACTTTCCTTTCGAATGTGTCGAGTTTGTTTTTGGATGTTTCTTTCAGGACCCATGCTTCACTGCCATAGCAGGCTATTGCTCGAACTAAGGTTTTATAGATTCTCATCTTTGTATTTCGGTGGACAATTGTAGACCGAAATATATGGGAGAGGGCAAAATAACCGTCGGCCTATATAGTTCTACTCGCAGGTATGTAAAATTTATAACCGTTTCAATTTCATCTTCATGTATAATGTTTTGTGGGACTATATATCTTCTCGTCTGTATCATTATTTTTGTTTTTTCTGTGTTAATTTCCAGACCTAGCCCTTTTGTTTGCGTTTTTAACTCTGCGTACCTATGTTTCCTGTGCTCCTATTGATGTTCTACTCATAATATTAATATCATCGGCATAAGCGGCCAGTTGAACCGTTCGGTTGGTCAATAGGTTTCCTCGTCCAGTTTGCATTTGCCATTTGCCTAACCCCATACTCCAGTGCCAGGTTACACAAAGTTGGGGCCAGCCCATCTCCCTGCTTTAGTCCCTGAGAAAATTTGAAAAAGTCTGTCCGGTGGTTTTGTATTCGTACACATGCTCGAGTTTCATCCATTGTGGCTTTAATTTAATGAGTCTAATTAGCTTGTGTGGTATTGCCAATTCAGCCAATATATTGTAGACTAGTTTAGATACATAACCGTAAAAACTGCATAATTTGCATTTGAAAACATAAATACGTAGATAATAAAAAGCATTAAAACTATCTACAAATTGATAGTTGAGAAACACCAAAAACAGGAAACAAAACAAAACATACTAGTTTAGACACATTATCGTAAAAGCTGCATTATTTGCATTTAAAAAGATAAATATATATAATAAAAAGCATTGGTGCCGTACACCTATAGTGCGTTGGCGAAATATCTTAACATCCTGGATCAATACATCAGATCCAGGAGGTTGAGGAGGGCTGGATTCAACGTGGTGTCGCTGGATGTGTCGAAGGCTTTCGATTCGGTCTCGCATGCATCTGTGGTTAGAGTACAGGTAAATACTGATTAGACCACAATCACACATACAATAGGCACATCATTTACTTAATTTTTCATTACACTTATAGATTTATAAAATTGTATAAATTAATTTATTGGAGTTCCTAACACGGCTATCATTGACTGCATCGGGTGAAACAGTTGCGATTTACCTAACTTACGCAATATTTTATAATTTTTAAATTAATTGTTTGTACTATGTAAATTATTTTTTTAATATTGACTGCTTTACGGCGGCCGATATTGCACTCTAAACCTAACAATCAGTTAAGGTATAGAGACTCATATGGTATAGAGACTCAGTGCCAATATCAGCCTAAGTACTGTTACTTGTGCTTGTCTTAATTTTAATATCTATGTAATTTGAGCGATCGATCAATAACTTTTACACTACAGCTAATTTTGTTAATTTTTTTTTATTCTAATGTGAAAACTAATTGAAACATAACATTGTTACATAACCACGACATTTGTTTGCGACGTACTCCGCTCTTCTCCTCAATCTTTCCTCAATCTTCAATACAAACAATCATATTATAAAAAATAATCAGTGTGTTTTTTTATAAAAGCAATAATTATACCCCAATTAAAAAATTATTAGTTATTTCTCCATGGAGTGCTTTGGTGACACTTAGAATTGCAGAGTATCATTGCGTACCTGCACTTGCACCTCTTTGTGAAACAGTTTTTGTGTCAGCTGCATTTGACAAAACCTTGTCCTGATCCAACTAAATGTCTCGTAGCTGTAACCTTTAACAATATTTTAGAGCTTAAGTTTATATCTGCTACTTACATCTAAAAATGTTTAATGGCAAATGTCGAATTCTGATCTGAAAAAAATTCAAAACGTATAGGGCAGTTCATGAGGTTATTTGGCTCCGAATTACATCCTACTACATCGATTTACTTGATGTTTTCACAGTAAGCAGAGAATAGCTTAATAAATAAAGTCTACCCTATGCCGATGTGCGCTTTTATCTTGGGAGTGGTTCCCACCCCTTCTCGGGGGTGAAAAATTTTTGGTTAAAATAACTACAGAAGTGGCTAGAGAACCCAATTCTAAGCAAAAACTGATCTATATATTTTTTTTGAAAACGCAATACTTTTTGAGTTATTGGTGGTTGAAAATTGCCCGTTTTCATTGAAAAAGACACCTTTTCGGGCGGTTTTTTGTGAATACCTTAAAAACTATGCGTCTAACGAAAAAAATTATATAAAATATTTCTGTAGCTTATAAAAAAACAAAGAGATTTGTTTTTTCATAAATCTTCTAGTTATAATACAAAAAGAGATATGGTAGGTTAGAACAGTTTTTTTTTGTGCCTGCTCAAATCGGTGTATTCAACTTGAAATAAAAGAGAAACGGCCGATTTTAGGTGAATAATGCTACCAATACCTTTTGTAGTTCTTGAAAAGACCTTTAAAATGAGCAATATTACATGTCGATTACATTTAAACTAAGCGAGACATGCTGCAAGAAACTTGATGACTAATGTATTTTAAGAGAAAATGAGAAATATATTTAACCCCTCATCCATCAGAATTTAAATGCATCGTTTTCCTTTTACAATACTTTTTGCTATAGTATTATTTCTATGCTAAAAAGTTGGACGGATTTAAAATAAATGGTTTTTGAAAAAAAAATAAGTTCAAATTCTAGAGCGCATTTTTAAATTTTCTTAAAAATCTTCCTTTTTCTCCATGTAACTCGAAAATAATAAGAGATACGAAAAGAAGATACCCCACAAAAATGTAGGGTTTTGTTAGGTAAAAATTTTGTTTTTTTTTATTATTTTATCTCGTATCATTTTCAAGTTACATGTAGAAATAGGAAGATTTTTAAGAAAATTTTAAAATGCGCTTTATAAATTGATCTTATTTTTTTCAAAAACCATTCATTTTAAACCCGTCCAACTTTTTTAACATAGAAATATAACTATAATAAAAGGTATTGTAGAAGAACAATGATGCATTCAAATTCTGGTGGACTAGGGGTTAAATACACTTCTCATTTTTTCTTAAAATACATTAGTTATCAATATTTTTTGCAGCATATCTCGCTTAGTTTGAATGTAATCGACCTTTAATATTGCTCATTTTAAAGGTCTTTTCAAGCACTACAAAAGGTACCTATTGGTGTCATTATACCCCTGAAATCAACCGTCTCTTTGTTATTTCAAGTTGAATACACCGATTTGAGCATGCACCAAAAAAACAAACTACTTTCACCTAACATATCTCTTTTTGTATTATAACTAGAAGATTTATGAAGGAACTAGTCTCTTTGTTGGCCAATTTTCAACAACAAATAACTCAAAAACTATTGAGTTTTCGAAAAAAAAAATTATAGAACAGCTTTTGCTTAGAATTAGGTCCTCTGGCCACTTCCGTGGTTAACCAAGAAATTTTCAACTCCCGAGAAGGGGTGGGAACCACCCCCCAAGATAAAAGCGCACATAGGCATGGGGTAGACTTTGAATTAGGAGCTAAGTAGAGACTATTCCCAAAATTTCATTAAAATCAATGCAGTTGAATAGAATTCGGAGGTAATATCCTATTCTTGCTCCCATTGGCGTAGTATTAAAACCTAAAACGTATTATAAAAACCTTAATATTCCAAAAAGTTAGACAAATTATTAAGTAAGAACAAATAAAACCCAGAATATATTTAGTTTCTGAAGTACACCAAGTTGGTGTCAACTTTGTAAAATCCTTCGTCATTTGTCTGAAGAATAATTCCAATGGTGTTTCTGAGATCACTTTTTCCTTTGTCAACATCTGAAATAGGCTGGTGGATGAGACTTATCAGAAATTGCCTGTTTATTTTGTTAGCCTGTTTCACACGATTTTCTGCTACACTTCTTCGATATTTTTGAATGTTATTGTTAGATAAAGAAACTTTTTCTTGGTTACTAACTTCTTCAGACACCATCCGGATACTCAACTAGATCAGGCTCACGCAGACCTGATCATCAACAAACTAAAGCTAGCAGTGGATGAGGCTCCTGTTGGAAGTCAAAATCAACTGCTACAGTTCCATAAAACATCGTTTAGCGCAGGTACTCTGTGGGTAAACTGTGCTAACGAACATACCAAAAAATGGACTACTGAGGTGGTAAGGACTATGGAGGGCCTGTGGGAAGGAGTCAACTTAAATGTGGTCGATCCCAGCCACATGCCCAAACGCCCTATGGTCCTCGCCCGCATCCCCGAGAAAGAGGCTGAAGAATCAACAGTCAGAACCCGTTTAGAGAGGCAAAATGAAGACCTTAAGACGGAAGACTGGTTGTTGAAAAATCGGAAGGTCGGAGAGGACATGCAAATCCTCGTATACACGATCGACGAGCTCTCCTATAAAACATTGAAGGCTGCTAATTTCAAGGCGTATTACAGACTTGAAAAGATATCCTTCAAAACCATCAGAGGCATTGATGGCTCCAATCAGAATCCTGCAAGCGAATCTCCAGCACAGTAAGTTAGCTTCGGCAGAACTTACTGTCGCCATGAGAAGGTTTGATGTAGCCTTGATACAAGAACCCTGGGTTTACAAGGGAAAAATAAGAGGTCTATCGGGTATTGGTGGAGAGCTTATATATAGCCGATCTGCCGATGTCCCGAGAACTTGCATAATAGTCAAACGAAACATCAAAACACTGCCGTTGTTAAATCACTGTTCCAGGGATTTAACCACGGTAAAGATGAAGATCATGGATGGAGGAGGGGTGAAGCAGATAGTTTTCGGATCAGCATACCTCCCATATGATGATCCCGAACAACCACCATCAAGGGAATTGGAGCAGCTAGTGAGAGATTGCAGGAAAAATAGATTGCAATTGATCATTGGCTGTGATGCGAATGCGCACCATCTGACTTGGGGCAGTACAAACACCAATGCAAGAGGTGAGTCAGTACTACAGTTTATAATGCAACATAATTTAGACATATTAAATGTAGGAAACAAACCAACCTTCGTGACTTCACGACGGAAGGAGGTGATTGACATAACAGTTGCCACGACTAACGTGGCTAGAACTGTGAAAAACTGGCATGTCTCAGATGAGGTGTCCTTTTCAGACCATCGACACATTTGTTTTGAAATAACAGGCAATGAGCTTATCAAGGAAACTTATCGTAATCCTCGTAAAACAAACTGGGAAGCATATCAAGCAGACATAGAATATAGCTTAGGCAGGATTAACGGGAAGATAAGGCATACATTGGACCTAGACATGGCTGCCGAACAATTTCAAGAGATTGTCACGTCAGCTTTCGAAGACAACTGTCCGGAGATAGTGAGGAATTCCAACAGGAAAGTTCCCTGGTGGAATCATAATCTTGCAAATCAAAGGACAGAGGTTAGACGAAAATTTAATTTCGCCAAAAGGTCAGGCGAGTGGGGCGATTATCGCAAAGCTCTGACTGACTACAATAAGGAACTGAGAAGGGCAAAAAGAGAATCGTGGAGAAGGCATTGTGAAGAGATAGAAGGGACTTCAGAAATGGCAAGGCTCCATAAAGTTCTCTCAAAGGACCCTCAGATAAGTATTCCCGCGCTCCAAAAAGAGTCAGGTGAATACACTCAGAATGGTGAAGACACCCTGAAAGAGCTTTTCAGGGTGCACTTTCCTGAGTCTGAGACAAAACTGATACCACTAGACACATGGCAAACCGGACTAGATATCATGAATTATGGTTCTAGGGAAAACTGGCATGTGGCAAAAGAAGTTATAAACCAGGACAAAATCAAATGGGCAATAAACTCATTCGAGCCATATAAATCACCGGGTCCGGACAGGATTTATCCAATACTTCTACAGAAGGGAAACGACCTTCTTTTCAAAAAATTGTGTAAGATACTGCAGGCTAGTTTAGGGCTGGGGTACATACCAAAAGCATGGAGGCTGATAAGGGTGGCTTTTATACCCAAACCTGGCAAAATCGGACAGGAAAGGGCCAAATCTCTGCGGCCATTAAGTCTGATGTCATTCGTACTAAAGACCTTAGAAAAACTGCTCGATAGGCATATCAGGGACGGTGTATTGGTTGAAAGTCCGATACATCAGGGACAATATGCATATCGAGCGGGAGTCTCCACAGAAACGGCACTGCACCATCTTGTACAGAGAGTGGAGTACGTTCTAGAAAACCAAGAGGTGATGTTGGGTGCATTTCTCGATATTGAGGGAGCATTTGACAACACCTCCTACGAAGCGATCACAAGGGCGATCCGTCTAAAAGGAATAGACGAAACAAGCTGTAGATGGATAGACTGCATGCTGAGAAGCCGTGTGATATATGCTACGTTGCTAGGGGATACAGTGTCAGCTCAGGTAGCCAGAGGCTGCCCACAGGGGGGAGTCTTATCTCCTCTATTGTGGAATCTGGTCATGGATGGCCTGATCGCTAGACTCGACAACGATAGGCATCACGTCCTGGGCTATGCGGATGACCTAGTCATCTTAGCCCACGGAAAATTTAATGGTACAGTCAGAGATCGAATGCAACAGGCTCTGACCGTAGTTACAGAATGGACTTCAAATGTAGGGCTTAACATCAGTCCTCTAAAGTCCAAAATCATGAAATTTACTAAAAGAAGGAATTCAGAGGAATTGGGTCCTCTAAGTCTAAATGGTGTACATTTAAATCTGGTGAGTGAAGTAAAGTATCTCGGGATAATATTAGACTCAAGACTTACTTGGAATCAGCAGATAGAAAGAATAACGAAGAGGGCGGTATCTACGTTAATGGTAGCCAGACGTACTCATGGAAAAATGTGGGGTTTGAGACCAGACATGGTATATTGGACTTATAACACGGTGGTAAAACCCACAATTACATATGCATCAGTGGTATGGTGGCCAAAAGTGCAGCAAAAAAGTGCTATCATCAAATTAAGCAAGGTGCAAAGACTTGCTTGTCTCGGGATCACGGGGGCTATGAGGGGCACACCTACGGCAGCTATGGAAGCACTACTGGATCTCCCTCCTTTACATATAACAATAAGAGGTGAGGCGAGAATGGGCTATTATAGACTGCGAGAAAACCTGAGCAACGTACCAGTTAAATCAGGACATAGTAAAATAACGAATGAAACTAATGATGCCGAATGGATGATGATTTCTGACCATATGACATCAAGATATATGCCTGAAGTACCTTTTCAAGTGGACATTTGCCCACGAGACGAATGGGACAGAGGAAACTCTCGACCCAGACTGCGGGGTTGCACCTGGTATACGGACGGGTCTAAAACTGCAGACGGTTCGGGCGCAGGAATATTCTGTAGTGGTGGAAATTTCAACATTTCTATTCCACTGGGAGAATGTACCTCCGTATTTCAGGCAGAGATTTTTGCAATCTTGCAGTGTGCAAGAGAAAACAACCTGAGGGCATTCGAACTGCAGCGGGTTAACATATGCACAGATAGCAAAGCAGCCATTGGGGCTCTTATAAGCCCTAAGGTGAACTCTAGGCTGGTGTGGGAATGTCGACAAGAACTTGATAGACTGGCACAACATAACAGTGTTATACTGGTATGGGTTCCAGGTCATCGGGGCATATACGGCAATGAAAGAGCTGATGCACTTGCCAAGAGAGCATCAGCTACAAAATACCTGGGTCCAGAGCCGGCCGTGGGAGTGCCAAAAAGCACCGTCCGTGAACGAAAAAAAGCCTGGATTCGAAGCCAACACAACTCACACTGGGAGAGTGTACCCGGTCACACACATGGCAAGATGTATATCGGACGGACATGTGCTAGTAGAGCTGAGTTACTGCTGAAAACAAGCAGGAATCGGCTCAGAGTCATAACAGGTTTCCTCACTGGACATGCGCCAGTTAAGGGTCACCTGCATACAATGGGGCTGTTTCATGGAGACTTGAGCTGCAGACTCTGTAACAGAGAACCTGAAACAGTCAACCATATTTTGCATGACTGTGAGGCATTGGATCGGAGGCGGCAAACACTTTTCGGAGACATCGAAATGACTCCAAATTTATATGGCACCCACCCACTAGATCTGTACAAGCTGGTACAGGGTTCCAGAATTCTGGAATGGGTTTCATAAACGAATGGAAGATGTACAATAAGCCAAGTGGCTGCAGTACAACCGGTTCACAACAGACGGCTTCCAGGAAAAAAAAAAAAAAAACTTCTTCGATATTATCATCTCTGCTGGCTTCTTAGAATAACATTGCAATTATTCTCTATTACCTTTCTTAAGTTATCTTCATCCTGAATTTCATATTATTTGGCGTAGGCTAGGCCAAACTAGTTTGTCCTGAAATCGGGTTTGGCCGGTAACATATAGGTATAACTCATTTAAAAAAAAAATGTACTTACCACGTCTGTCATCTATACCATGGCATCGGCATATTATATTATTATATTGTATTCAAGAGAGTAATTGTCACATTCAAGCTGATGAACCTGATTCAACCTTTTTGTATGCTGAACATTCAATTCTTCAGACACTTGTTATTCCTCCCATACTCTTGCTGTAATTTTGTAAATTTTATTTGTTAAGTACTCACACATTTGTAGAGTTCTGCGATGATATTACCATTTCTTGGCGCTTTGTCGTTTTGTTAGTTTCTTTTAAGGCGGATCGACTTTCTTTTATTTGGGTCAAGGTTTAATTGAGTATCTAGAGCCAGGGCCGCGCCAAGGCTTTCAAGCGCCCCGAGGCAAGAAATTTTAGGCGCCCCTTTCCTCCTCCATTTGTAAGTAGTTTTTTGCAACTTAAGGCTCGTTTTCACGGTACACTTTGGATGATCCTCCAGGATGAAACATCCAAAGTGAAAAATAAATCAATCTTGTAAACTATTAATCATCGAAAATGATCATTCAAAATGAATATGAACAAAGTTGAACCGAGTTCTACTTTTGTTCACTTTAGGTGAAAGGCGGCAACAGGTCCACGTGGATGTTTATTGTCGTGTTCAAAGTGCGTAGTTGTTGTGTTTGTACGTTTTTAGATGTTTTTTTTAACATGTCTTGATCTTCTGTAGACCATTCCTTTAACAAACACGTTGACGCTACCATTTTGTAGCCACGGCCGTGGCTACACAACGTGGCCGTTTTGTCGATTTATCCACTGCCTTACCCACCAACGTCGTTTTTTTCTAATCTTCTGTTTTTCAAGTGCATGTCTAAGATCATTTAAAAGACGTTCAGTTATTATGCCAATTCCAGCACGTACAACTTCAGTCGGCGCCATTTGTAGGTGAACAGACTAATTCAGTCTTGATGATCCATGTAAACGATAATTACTTTCATCGTCGCAATCACTTTGGATGATTCATCCAGGATGATCGTCCAAAGTGTACCGTGAAAACGCGCCTTTATTGAATCGGTTTACCATATTCGCTCCATGCGTGACGATGGTGGCGTTGACATTGAAACAATGCCAACGTGAGTACTGGCGAAATATGACAATATTAGAGCTATCTTTGTAATGTCATTGTCATTGTTTGTATAAAATTTTTTGTCAAAAATGGTACATAACTGTTAATAATGGTACATAACTAAAATATGCTCAACGTCAAATTGTGAGATCTAAAAATGTCAGTTGAAGGCGCTAGGTGATGTCGCGTCAGTCATGTACAAAGCGGAAACCTACAAACTATTTATTTCATTATCATTCTCTTTGCCTTTATCTCTATGCGGGGTCAGCTTCCCTATTTGCATTTCTCCATAAGTTTCTGTCTTGGATCATATCGATATTAATCCACTCTACCGGAATGTCTTGCCTAAGCCTCTCCCCCACGTCTTCTTTTGTGTTTCTCTATTACTCCTTCCAGAAACCTGCAGTTCAAGAATTCTTCGTATTGGGTGACTAACGACTCGACGTTAAACATGACCAAACCACCTTAACCTATGCTCTTTCATTTTGGCATCTATTGGTGTCAACCCTAGACTTCCCCTAATATATTCATTCCCAATCGCATCCTTCTTTGTCACTCCATTCATCCACCTAAGCATTCTCGTTTCTGCCACATGCATTGGTTATTCTTCTTTCTTTTTAACTATCCAACATTCACTTCCATACATCATAGCTGGCCTTATAGCTGTCTTATAGACTTTTCCCTTCAGCTTCACTGGAATTTTTCTGTCACGCAACAAACCACTCGCTTCATTCCACTTCATCCATCATCCATCCAACTCTAATTCCACTACATACATCTCCATCTATTTCCCCATTACTCTGCAATACCGATCGTAGGTAGTTAAAAGTAAGTATTAATTTTCAAAAAGTTTTAAACCCTTTTCCTCAAGAGCTTGTCTCCACTGTTCCAGTTTTTGTTCTAAGTCGCTTTTACTATTTCGTACTAACACTACACCAACAGCATACATTAAGAACCAGCGAATGTTTCCCTGTACCTTAGCTGTTATCTGATCCAAAACTAATAAGAATACATAAAGACTAGCACTGAGTCTTGGTACACGTGCAATCCTACTTTCACATGAAATTTATCAGTCTCTTCCACACCTGCCCTAACACTAGTTATTGCTCCTCATACATATCCATCACAATATTTACATATTCATCCGGAACTCCTTTGTTATTGAGTGTCCACCACAGAATCTTTCGAGGAATTTCGGGTAATTCTAAAGATTTACCATCATATTATAAGCGTTTGTTTCGTTATTCCTGTATTTTTCCATCAGCTGTCTGATAATGAAAATTGCATCTGTTGTTGATCCACCCTGCATAAACCCAAATTGATTATCACATATTTCAATCATTATCAATTA
Organism: Diabrotica virgifera virgifera; assembly: GCF_917563875.1. NCBI lineage: Eukaryota > Metazoa > Arthropoda > Insecta > Coleoptera > Chrysomelidae > Diabrotica > Diabrotica virgifera. The sequence continues at coordinate 123,830,780 of NC_065450.1, forward strand.
CTCTCCTCCATGAGTTATGAATTACTCTCCCCAATCATGGTGTGACTAAGTAGTTTTATGGCTCTGTAGTTTGTACGTATTGTTGTATGTTTTCCTTTGTTTTTGTAAACAGGAACTAATATACTGATTCTCCATTCGTCCGGCATTTGTCTAAAGTCCATAATTATATTAAATAAACCTGTTAGCTACCTTGTTCCTGTCTCTCGTAACGCTCTCCACACTTCCTCAGAAATATCATCTTTTCCAACTGCTTGTCCTTTCATTATTCTTGAAATGCTTGACTTCACTTCTTCGGTATTTACAAAAAACAACGATTACAGTATCACAGAACAAACATAAATAGTTCAACATATAGTTCAGACAGTATAGTTCAGATATATAGTTCAAACAAATAGTTCAGTTGAGATAAATAAGGTTTCGTACACTTATGGGATCAAAGTAATACTATAGCTGCTATTTTTATTTACCTACGATTGGTAAGTTTTCAATTTTACAATAAAATATTGCTAATATTTCTGGTTTGAATCTACCAGTGGGTAAAATCCTTCTTGTCCTTAGTCAATGTCATTACTTTTATTTATTGTTTCTGGTAATAAAAAAAATTTCTGGTAATTTCGGTACTGTCAAAAAATTTTTTTCGGCACCTGCCACCGCCGGGGGGCACCGCCCCCCTTCACCCTTATGGATGGCGCGGCCCTGTCTAGAGCATTATCTTGATCAGTGGACAGCAAATCCGTAGATTTTTCATACTGGTTGTAAACAAAACAGTGTTGTCTGGACAGTATACACATTACTAAATAATAAATCAACGATGCAGCGTACTTTAGATATCTTATTCTTCTTACGTTGCCTATCCGTTTCGGATGTTAGCGATCAGCATAGCTACCCTACTTTTGTTTGCTTTGAGGTAGTCCGGTTGTGGACGTATCGAACAACTCTCTCAGGTTTTGAAGTCAACATATTCTTCTCCCTGGTCCACTATTTCTAAATACGTTGCCCTGAAAAATGAGTTGCAAACCGACCATATCTCTGTTAATTTCTCATAACAGGGCCAAGATATTCTAATTTTCGCTCTTTGTATAATGTCGTGTCCTGATCTTTGAACTTCGCCTCTGCTATATAATAGTTAAAATAACATTTGTCATCAACGATTTTTTCTTCATTTTTGTCGTTTGAGTAATTTTTATTGTATGTATTGTGAGACTCTATGCAACTTTTCAAGCTTCCGATACGTTAGAACCGTTTGAATAACGTTATTCAAATTGTTCTGTATAGTAAGGTAAGTGAGCTAAATATTGCCATGCTAAGACTTATTATTTTTTATTAAATACAAATTTATTTAAAATAACCTGTAAAGGACCCCGCACAAACCTTATGGAAAATTGGTTCCAGTGGATTTCGTTCATACTTTGGGAAAATACTCTTTGAAGCATCCTGATAAAAAGTTCTCATGGGCACAACTCAATCGTATGAAGAATTTTCAAGATATAGAGGCCCAAACTCGGAAAATTATAAGATTTACGGGGTATTCCAATTCCGTGAGCTACTGGTTATTTGGCAACATGTAGAAGTTTGGATCAAGGAAAAGTACTAGTAGTCTATGATTTTTTCCTGGCTATCCAATGGCGACCTTTACTTTGACCTTGACCTTAAACGGACGTCATCTTCTAGAGTTTCAAGGGTTTTCGGCATTCAATTGATATAAACAGATTAATCATGGGTTTTTGGGATCGCTAAACACGAATATGCCATCAGAATGGCCCTCCGGATGACGTGGTTCCAGGGCCTCTGCAAGGGACGTCATCTTCTGGAGTTTCGATGGTTTTCGGCATTTAATTGATGCAAATAAATTACTGGAGGGTTTTTTGAGGTCGCTATACACGAATATGGGCACCTGGAGTTTCGAGAGTCTTTGGTACTACATTAATGCAAACGGATTAGTTATAGGTTTTTGGGGTTGCTGAACACGAATACGTGATCAGCACAGACACAGGAGCCCCTGGTGCCTAAGACAGGTTATCTTCTGGAGTTTCGGAGGAATAAAATGGATTACTCTTAGGTTTTTGGGGTTCCTGAACATGCATACACTATCAGTTCCGACCCACGAATCGTGATCACGATGATTCGTGTTCAGCAACCACAAAAACCTATAATTAATCCGTTTGCATGAATGTAGTACCAAAGACCCTCGAAACTCCAGGAGCCCCTTTCATTGACCTTGGAAACCAGGTGCTCCGAGAGTCGGTTCTGGTGGCATATTCGTGTTTAGCGACCTCAAAAAACCCTCCAGTAAGTCATTTGCATCAATTAAATGGCGAAAACCATCGAAACTCTAGAAGATGACGTCCCTTGTAGTGGCCTTGGCCACCCCGTCATCCGGAGGGTAATTCTGATGGCATATTCGTGTTTTGCGATCCCAAAAACCCATGAGTAATCTGTTTATATCAATTTAATGCCTAAAACCCACGAAACTCTAGAAGATGACGTCCGTTGAAGGTCAAGGTCAAAGTAAAGGTCGGCATTGGATAGCCAGGAAAAAATTCTAGACTACTAGTACTTTTCCTTGATCCAAATTTCTACATGTTGCCAAATAACCAGTAACTCACGGAATTGGAATACCCCGTAAATCTTATAATTTTCCGAGTTTGGACCTCTATATCTTGAAAATCCTTCATACGATTGAGTTGTGCCCATGAGAACTTTTTATCAGGATGCTTCAAAGAGTATTTTCCCAAAGTATGAACGAAATCCACTGGGACCTATTTTCCATAAGGTTTGTGCGGGGTCCTTTAAAGTAACAAACATGTTTATAGTCTAATTTATAAACAATTATAAAAATAAAACAATCAAAAAATATATATTCTTCTTTTTTTAAACGATTGCCAACTGGCAATATTTGGAACCTATACCCTTAATATTGCCGCAGTACTGGCAATAAAACGAACAGGTATTTTGTTAATAAAAATAAGTAATAATAATGAACCTTAACATTTAAAAAACTAATGTGAGACATTGACTATTTTTGAGAACAATTGGGGCATCTGAATGTGTCCTTATCATGTTTAGTAAGACCCACACACTCTTCATGCACGTATTGGCCACATGCAAGACATAATCTCATATTACCCTGGCGGTCTTCATTACATACATTATGGAAATGAACCACTACTTTTTAAATTTTCTTTTCTTCCTGTTCTTTGTTTTTGTCTTTTGATTTTTCTTGTTGTTTGGAAGGTTCTTTGTTACTTTTACCTTTGGGTGGTTTTTCTATCGCTGTGGAAAATAAATCCTTCGTAACTTCTTGAGCTTTGCTATTAATTGCTGGTTTTCACTTTGTAGCAGTTATCTTGATTAGGGGCGAAATTAGTAAGCCCATACCTTTAAAAGAAGTGTCTGGTTCTGGAACTTTTTCGGGAGTGAATGGTACCATATTTTCATCTTCGCTGTTTATATCATCAGATGTACTATCATGAACACTGAAATCTGATTCAGAATGAGACGACTCGCTATATAAACGAAGATGTTTTGTTGATTTTTTTTATTACTTATTCCACTTGTGCAGGGACCGTTTTTATCAACTGTAAAAGTTGATGGCTTACTTACGTTGTTATCGTCGACGTCTAGTGGTTCTAACACATTTTTTTCAATATGCGTTATAAGACTGGGTGCAAATGCTGATTCAGGTATGATGTCTGGGTTAAAAGGAAATAGACGAAATCATAAAAAACCTAAAGAAACAAGACATAACCATGGTAATGGGAGATTTTAACTCCAAAATAGGAAAAGGCGAAGTCAGTGATGTAGTTGGCAAGTATGGGTTGGGAACAAGAAATGAACGAGGTGATCGACTAATACAGTTTTGCCAGGAGAAAAACTTAATTATCACTAATACTTGGTTTAAGTTACCATTAAGAAGATTGTACACTTGGAGGTCACCACAGGACAAGTCTGGGTACATAGTTAGAAATCAGATAGACTTTATAACAATCAACAAACGATTCCGTAACGCAATAATATCAGCCAAAACATATCCTGGAGCTGATATAAACTCTGACCATAATCCTCTTGTAGCCCAATTACGAGTCAGACTAAAAACCTTAATCCAGAAACAGAATAACAAAAGATTAGATATGGATCAACTTAGAAATCCCGAGATAAAAGTCAAGCTTACAAATAGCATTAATAGTAATGTTGCTTTAACAACAAATACGGATGATATTGAAAGAGACTGGATCAACTTAAGGGACGCTATATGCAACGGTGCGAAAGAAGTAATTGGTGACTACGAGCGGAAGAAGAAGAACGAATGGATGACAGATGAAATATTACACCTCATGGACAGAAGGAGGGAAAATAAGAATAATCCCGAACAATATAAAGAACTGGATAGAACTGTCAGCAGAAAGATAAAAGAATCCAAAGAGAAATGGTTACAAGAAAAATGTCAAGAGATAGAAGAGCTAGAACGAAGACACGATAGTTTTAACATGCATAAAAAAATTAAGGAGTTTTCTTATACTTACAAGAAAAAACAGTTTGGTAAGTTAATAGACGAGAACAACAAACTTATTGTAGATAAAGAAGAACAGTTACAGACTTGGGCAATTTACATAAAAGATTTGTTTACGGATTATCGTCATATTTCTACGAACTCTCTTGATCTGAATGGACCAAAAATATTGAAAAGTGAGGTGATAAAAGCTATAGATCAAACGAAAGATGGGAAAGCAACAGGATGCGATGAAATACCAGTCGAATTTTTAAAAGTTTTTAACGAGAACAACATGAATGTAGTATTGAAACTGTTCAATAAGATATACGATACTGGTCAAATTCCATCGGACTGGCTGAAATCTACATTTGTGCCCCTTCCCAAGAAATCCAATTCTAAGACGTGTAGCGAATATCGCCTTATAAGTTTAATGAGTCATACCCTTAAAGTATTCTTGCGTATTATCCATTCCAGAATACGAGCAAAATTAGAACACAGCATAAGTAAAACACAGTTCGGTTTTAGATGCGGTTTTGGAACTCGAGAGCCCCTATTTGCAATACAAGTCTTGATTCAAAAATGCCTGGATCAACAGAAAGATGTTTACGCCTGTTTTATCGACTATGAGAAAGCATTTGATACTATCAAACATGACAAACTCATAGAACTATTACATCTTTCAGGACTTGACACTAAGGACATCCAGATTATAAAAAATCTATATTGGAATCAAACAGCCCACATAAAGAATGGACATATGGTGAGTGAAAACATAACCATTTCTAGAGGGGTTAGACAGGGCTGTATTCTTTCGCCACTGCTTTTCAACGTGTACACGGAACAAATATTTCTAGAGGCACTAGAAGAGTACAATGAGGGCATCAAGATTAATGGCGTACCAATAAGTAATTTTCGATATGCAGATGATACTGTTATACTAGCCGATAACATCGAAGATTTACAGATGATGCTAAATAGAGTAAATACAACTGGCAACCAATTTGGACTGAAGATCAATAGAAAGAAAACTAAATTTATGGTGATCAGTAAAAAGAACATTCAACATATCGACCTGAATATTGAAGCCGAACGTATTGAAAGAGTACACCGATTTAAATATCTGGGATATACAGTAAATGATAAGTGGGACCCAGACGTAGAGATTAGGATCCGAATTGAAATAGCAAGATCCAAATTCATAAAAATGAGAAAGCTCTTAAGCAACCGCAACCTAAGCGTTAACCTCCGATGGCGCGCCACAAAATTCTATGTACTCTCTACGCTACTTTACGGAGTAGAAGGGTGGACGTTAACAGCAGCAACTATAAAGAAGTTAGTGGCTCTAGAAATGTGGCTGTATCGACGCATACTGAGAATTCCTTGGACAGACAGAGTGACCAACACAGAGGTATTGAGACGAATGGGTAAAGAGTTGGAATTGTTAACAACTGTTAAAAGGAGGAAAGCGTCATACCTGGGCCATGTGTTCCGTAATGATAAGTACAGTCTGCTACAGCTTATCGTCGAAGGCAAGATTGAAGGTAGAAGAGGTTTGGGCAGGAAGAAGAAATCCTGGCTGAGAAACTTGAGAGAATGGTTTCAAATACCAGAAGCTGCGAACATAATACATGCGGCACAAAACAGAGAAACCTATCGTTTGATGGTCGCCAACCTTCGGTAGAAGACGGCACATAAAGAAGAAGAAAAGGAAATATTCCAGTTGCTTTGATCCCAGAGATGATGTTAGCTGGTGTCATCGCTTTTAACCAAACTTTACTAAAAATGTGCTAGCCATGAAATAAACGCCTCATTTGTCATGCTCCCTTTCTGTGTCATAATTACACTTGATCCTGGTGGTAGATAATCATTCCATTCAGGCTTCAATCGCTTCCCTTTGAAAATAATGAACGGTGGGATGGCTTGCCCCAGGGCATTTCCACAACCCACAATACTAACATTTTCACCGTGTTCAGGCGCTGTCAAGTGGATACGTTCAGCACCTTTCTTGGCCAATACGGTTTGCTGTTTATGGATCGTTAGACGGCAACCGTTCTCGTCCATATTGTAAACGTTTCCAGGTTTATCAAACAATTCCAATTTAATGAATACTTCCTCCAATTTCTTAAAATAACCCTTTACAATAAACGGATTCATTTTCTGTGCTCTTGCTGGATTCATTTGCTGAGCCTTCCTTCTAGCCACATCAGGATGTCTTGCAAAGAATAATTTCAGCCATTTCCTTCCTGCTAATTTAGATATATCAGAAAAAAAATTGGGAATGTTCATTATCATCGCATACGAAAATACACTTCTTACTATTTTACTGGTTATTGGCATGTCCACCTACTCTAGTTTATGAATTCTGCGAACTAGATCTCTTTCTTGTTCAAAACTTAAAACACTTTTCCTTCCAAGTCGTTTAACCAAATTTTGGCTGTGATAATGTAGTCCAAGTGTTGTTCGAGGTATTTCATATCGTAATGAAGCTTGGCTTATACTGCTTCCAGCTCTTATTGCTTCTAACGCTGCAACGAGATTCGCCTCAGACCACATGGCTCTCTTTCTATTCGGCATTCTGTTGAAAAGAAAGTTTTTATTAATAAAAAGTAAATTTTCATGTTAGGTTCCAAATATTGCCATGGCAATATTAGGAACTATCTCATGTGGCAATATTAGGATCATTACTACTGCGGAACAAAAATGGCGATTTATGTTTTATTTTTTTATATTAATTAAACACAATATGGATTAATAAAGTACTTGAATGTACCTACCTGATAACGTTCTCACCCTTCTATAATCGGTATTAGCAAGATTATAACAATCATTACAGTTTTCCCACGTTTTTATAAACAAATCGCACGAAATACGCGCTGCTTTGCCGTGAACACCAATACTGACTGGTTCCACCTATAACGTTTTTAGAGTGGTTGTTTTAATTCGATATTTGAGCTTACATGGCCATCTGTGACTCAGGGGACAAATTAATAAATTTATGGGGAGTGGCAATATTAGGAGCATGGCAATATTTGGCGCACTTACCTTATACTGTTTTACACTATGTTTTGTGTGTTTCTCTCTCACAGAAATAAGGGCCAGAATAAAAATAACAAGAAATGCGTTTGTAAAAATGAAAACTATTCTCTCCAATAGAGACCTTAGATAAGAACTGAGATTAAGACCTCTAATATGCTACACGTTTTTGATACTACATTATGGACTTAACAAGCACTGGACACTCAAACAATAACACATAAATAAAATACAGCCACCACCATACCAGGTGGTGTTACAGAAGGATGTTTAGAATAGCATGCACACAGATAGTCGAAGCAATAAAGCACTGAACCTCCGAAAAAAAAGGACAAGACGGATCTTAATAATTATTTTTACATTCGATTCGTGAATGCGCCAGGAAACTTTGTGACCCGGAGCCGTGATATAGTATTGAAAAACTGCATACAAAAAATGCATTCTTAAAGTGCATCCAGTGGCGTACTGAGCATGGTTCCGCGGAACCAGGGCCCAGGGCCCGTATTCCGTGCACTGTAGATATCTACAGTCGCCTTCTATCGATGTCAATTGTCATGAAAATATTTGAATTTTTAGCTTTAATTGAATTATTTTCTAATTTTGCTAGGTTATACTCTAATTGATGCTGTAGTGACACTTAGTAAAACAAGAAAATATTTGAATTAAAACTAAAAATTCAAATATTTTCATGACAATTGCCATCGACAGAAAGCGACTGTAGATATCTACAGTGCACGGAATCTAGGCCCAGGCCCGCAGGGGCCCGATCTAATACGCTTTTTGTTTCTTTTTTTATACTTTGATTGGGACATTTTGAACTACACAAGTACACACTAGGAAATGTAACTGCTTAATAAATTTTTATTTTTGTGTAGGTAATTATAAATAAAAGCGAATAATACCTATTTATCAAAGAATTTGAAAACAAAATTTATTAAGAAACATAGGGAACGCTTTTGTCAGGTTCTGTACTCTTTTTACCTGCTTAAGCGGAAGCCCTGGTTCCAACACTTATTTAAAGAATAACCGCCTATACCTACTAACTCAAACACTTGTGTTTATATTGTCCTTTTCATGAGCATTTTTCAGTACGTAACAAATGATAGGAAAAAGGGTAAGTCGGTGATAATACACATTTATGACATTTATTCTAACATGACATTTGAGTTAAATCTGGCAGTTGTCACATTTTATTTTCAATTTGGAATAAAAACAAATCAAATGTGTTTCTTGCATTTATAAAATGGTATTTTCTTTGATTTGTATAGTCTTATAAATGATACAGATTATATTTGTAATATTATTATCTAATTAAAAAAAATATTTTTTTATTATGGCGCCATCTATCGGCAACTAGATAAATGTCACCGACAAAATGTAATCACCGACGTGCCTTTTTTTCTGTCACATACAATTTAATGCATTAGAAAGAAATCGAAAAACTGTGACGCACTGAAAGATGATCATGAGAAAAAGAATATCAGCACGATCCATGAATAATTGTTGTAAATTACAAAGTTGTAGAAATTTGGAAATTGAGATATTCAATGTAAGTTTTATACGGGGGTTATAAAAATAATCCCAAGATAATAAATTAGACGCTCGATGCTCCTTTTGTTCATATTTATAGCATCTTAATTCTTCAGCTGTTACCCACATTTAGGTAATTCTTATAAAATAACTAAAATTAAATTCTAAATATAGACAAAAATGAGCACAACCGAACTTACAGGTACGTATCAGAACTTTCGCCCTTTATGTGTGGAAGCAGTCACTGCAGTTAGTAAGTTTAATCAGTACAGTTACAGTTTGAAATATCTAAGAGCTAAGACCGTGATCTAAGGCTGTGGTCTCCATTACACTCTGTACGGCGTCTATTGGATACCACCGGCTATCTTTTTGCCGCCAGCTTATTACCGAGGGCCGAAAGTCCCTTAGAATAACTAAAAAGTTTCTTTTGAACAAGATATTTGAAATTAAAAATCACACTCAATTTTCTCTTTTTATTTTCACCCCTTTAACTTATTAAAATAAACATTATAGAAGTTTTCAGGGACGTCGCATTCCAACTGGAACCAGGGCCCGCTGATCTATCAGTACGCTACTGAGTGCATCTCAAACAGACAATAAAAAAATTCAGAACTCGCCAATTATCGGCGGAAATGAGTTCAATTTTGTTACTCGGGAGGTTTTTGAGGTCGCTGAAAACGAATATGACGTCGAAAGTGATCTCCGGAGTACCTGGTGCCCAGGGTAGTTACTGTTTACCTCGTCTTGTGGAGTTTTCGGCAAATTCATTAAAAAATTAGTCAAAAATCATTATTCGGGGGTTTTTGGGGTCGCTAACGACGGATATGACATCGGAAGTGATTTCTGGAGTACCTGGTGCCCAGGGTACCTACTGTTTACCCCGTCTTGTGGAGTTTTCGGCAAAGAATTTATTAAAAAATTAGTCAAAAATAACTCGGGGGGTGTTTGGGGTCGCTAACGACGAATATGACATTGGAAGTGTTCTACGGAATACCTGGTGCCCAGAATATAGATACCTGGTGCCGGTAGATAGAGTAATGATAGTGATGAATTTCTGGAGTACCTGGTGCCCAGGGTACCTACTGTTTACCTCGTCTTGTGAAGTTTTCGGCAAAGAATTTATTAAAAAATTAGTCAAAATAATTACTCGGGGGGTTTTTGGGGTCGCTAACGACGAATATGACATTGGAAGTGTTCTACGGAATACCTGGTGCCCAGAATATAGATACCTGGTGCCGGTAGATAGAGTAATGATAGTGATGATTATATCCAACCTCCGATTGGGAGCAGACGGCACTTAAAGAAGTTGGTCTTTCCGGATTTTAGGTTAACACTACGTCGAATCTTCTTTAGCCTGAGCCCCAATTTTAACAATGAGTGAATTATGGTCTGACTTAATATCGACTCTTGGGTATGTCTTGACTGAGGTGATGCCATTAAAGAATCTTTTATTAATTGTAATGTAATCTATTTGATTTCCCACTATGCGGCCTGAAGTATCATGCGGTGATTTCCTTCCATGTGTATAATCTTCTGTATGGAAGTTCGAATTAAGTGTTAGTAATTACAAACTCATCTTCTGCCACTAATTCACCCAATCAGTCTACTCGCTCATTTATTTTTCCAAGCTTTAGGCATCTTCTTCTTCTTGACGTGCCTATCCGTGACAAATGTTGGCGATCATAATGGCAATCTTTATCTTATCTGCAGCAGCGTGGAACAACTGCACATATGTTCATTGTAAGATGGCTTGTAGGAGGGCATATCTGAATTCATTTCACATAATGTGACCGAAGTATTTTAACTTTCGAGATGTTATGGTGGTCAGTACCTCTCGGTTCTTCTTCATTCTTCAGACGACCTTCCAATTTTTGGCCCGGTCAGTCCACGGGATTCTCCGATATAGCCACATCTCAAATGCTTTTCTGCACATAAGTATCTTAGGACAATGTCCACGATTCAACACCATACAAAAGGGGCTTTAGATGTAGGAATACGTAAATAAAAAGCTATATTAAATCCACGATCGATTGTATTTTTTAAATTTTTTGGGTTTTTGTAAAAATCGTTCTTAAATTACACAGAAATTGTTGACTATTTAAAAACTACAATTCTAACAAAATAAAGTACACATTGTTTTATTATAAAAATGTAAATAAAAAAGTATTTTAAATAATAAAAATGCTTACTTATGAAATTTAAAAACAACTATTTGTCTCATACACTGCGCAATTAAACGAAAATCTTCTAACAATCAATAAGTATGGTAACAGTTTTAACACTAATGATTATTAGTTATTTCTAATGACTTAGAAATAATGAGCTATCTAATAAATGTTGATGTCAGTCAAATGAATGTTGGTCCTTATTGCACATTGGACGGCGTTGTCCATGGCCCTAATCGGGACAGGAGTAACCGTCAAAACACTGAAACAAAATATATATATTTATGAGAATTCATAGACGTATCACATTATTTTAATATTATTAGGTTAGTAAATGAACGAGAAATACGGCGATACCGTGTATATTTCCTTTTCATCACAGAATTGCATGAAAATTCGGATTTACACTAGTGGCCAAAATTCTGGAAACTTTACAAAAGTTTTAGTTTTGTTAGCAGCATTCATCTCGATGAAACTTATTGCATTCGATTCGTAAAAGTCCTAGGAAACTTTGTAAACTAAAGTGATGATGACGAAATGAAAATTGCATTATTGAACAAGGAAAATGCATTAAGTGTTGAAAAATGATAAATTTGTAATTAGGAAATAATTGACATAAATGAGTTCAATATTATGGTGTCTCCGAGGCACCGATGTCTCGGATGGTCTCCGAGGCACCTCTACTTCACTTTTGGATTTGTACCGTTGGTTGGTTTTACTTGACGGGTGAAAGCCACCCCTTCTCTTTGGTGAAAAAATATACGTTCAAAAAAAGTTGGGAAATGGATAAACTGGCTAATTCTAAACAACTTTTGTTCTATACAGTTTGTTCAATAAAATAACACGTTTATAGACGGTTTTTCTCAAATAAACTCTAAAAGTAAGGCAAATTACAAATCGAATATTTCAACTCGAAATAACCAAAAATAAAGCACTTTTCGGGGAAAACATCAAAATTTTTTTAAATGTTTAAAAAAGCTTAATTTTTGTTTTTTATAAAAATGTTTCTAGCATCAAAACTACGAAAGTTACGCTCAAAATAAAGTTAGTACGTTTTTTTTTTGGAAAAATAAACCGTGAAAATCAATCCCTAATTTAGTCCGTTCGCTGACGGTAAAATATTGCAAAACCTCTAAATTTTAAAGAACTGCTTGGATTGACATGAAATTTGGCATACACATATAGTTGAGTCCGCGAATCTTTACCCGTGCGTCATCATTTAAAGCATACGAAATAAGTCGATGATAAGTCGGAAATTGAAATTTACCAAGAGCAACAGCAAGTCATTTACTGTCACTTGCTGTTGCGTTTAGTAAATTTCAATAGGGAGTTTTTGTTGCTACGTAACGTACGCATCTCCGTATACGTAAAGGAACTAATGTGTCGTAGAGGATGAATGTTAAAATAGGTAGTTTTTGTAACTGCCTTAACGTAACGTAAAGCAAATCGTAAAGTCATTTTTAAATTCCGTTGACATTAAAAAAAATAAAACAATGTTCACACAATATACAATTAATATACAAATGTAAAAAAAGATAAATGAATGATGAAATTGTATGGTTTTAATTGCTTCTATTTAAATATAAAAATATTATTTTTCCTTAGGTTAAAATTTTTTTATTTTTGTTTATACCTACTTTTTAGTTGTAAATTATTGTATACCTACATCAGAATTCCAGTAGGTATAATGTAAATAGTGTGGTAATATTTATTTGAAAATTTTACTGAAACTAGGTCATTTGTTTATCTAGTTATTAATTGTGGTGATCACTGTATTTCTTAAATTAATACAAGATTTGTTTGTTTTGCTTTATTAATAGACAACTTAAAAACAATAAAATTTTAAAACTATTATGAAGTTCCAATTTCCAATTACAAACACAGAATAATTTTACTCAAATAGACTAAACCAATAACCAATATAACCTTAAAATGTTTAGAAACGAGTAGTACGCTGATGAAATGTTCATTTGGTAGGTAATCGGGCAAGATACTCGTGTGCATTCGGTGACTTTCGGCTCGATAGGGATGCGTATGAACCTAACGTACCAGCCCGTAACCTTAGGTAATGCGTATCTCGATACGGTAGTTCAACCATTAATGCGCAAGCGTATATGTCAAAAAGATGCGTTACGTTTACGTATTTGTGTGCACAAAAACTCCCTAATTTCCGACTTACCATCAACGTATTTCGTATGCTTTAAATGATGACGCACGGGTAAAGATTCGCGGACTCAACTGTAGCTAACAAGTCAAAGAAAAAAAGTGATATTGTGCCGATGTGTGCTTCTGACCTGGGGGTGAGTTTCACCCCCGAGAAAGGGTGAAAATATACGTCCAAAATAAGTACGGAAGTGAATAAACTGAATAATTTTAAGCAACTTTTGTTCTATAGAGTTTTTTCACTAAGTCAATATTTTTCGAGTTATTTGCGAGCGAGTGAATATGTTCACTTTTCACCAAAAGAACTACGGTTTTAGACGGTTTTTCGCAAATAACTCAAAAAGTAAGAATTTTGTCGAAAAAAAACATTCTTACCAAAAATATAGCCTCTAAAAAAATGAAAAAAATTGTGTATGTATTAGGTCTCTAGACCTAAGCTGAGTCTAAGTAAAAGCAGAGTTATTCGCTGTGCAAGTAGTTGGAGGGGATACGGGAAACGATCGTGCGCGAATAACGGAGAAATCTTGCAATTTCCTTAGATTTCATAAATAATTCATATTGTCAATTGAAATTGTCATATTGACATAGTTCATACCTACTCTCATTGAAGAAAACGGGATTTCGCAAATGCTGTGTTATAAATTGTAAAAATACAACAAAAAATTGTCAATTTAAGTAGAAGTTATACAAAGAGAAAAGTAGATTTCTAACATAATAAAGCAGAATTAAGTAACATAACCTAAATTATGTATTCTTGCGCCCGATTTTAAAATCAATTTGAAGTAAACATTAAATAAAAGTTCACTTTTAAGTGTAAATGTCAGTTTCATTATAATATAACCCTCACTTAAAGTTCAACTTTATTTATTGATATATTTATTGATCACGGCAATTTCTCACTGTCGCCAATTGGATGAACTCCTCCGATTAAAAAGGAGACTTCCCACCAATAGGCTCATTTTTTATCTCTGTCGCAATCTTCACCCATATTATAGGTCTATGCTTTAACTTAACACTTTAATGTTGTTCTGAAGCTATTTCCTTGTGGCATTTTTATAATCAACTATTTTTAATGAGAAATAAGCCACAATTTTACCAAAAAAATGATTTTATTAACGTTTAGAAGCCCAAATCGGGGTTCGTTGTCAAAATACAAAATACTACTAAAATAAACAAAAATGTTGTTGCTAAGTAAAAAAATTCTTCTAATAATTTATTTAATCTGACTCATTTATATTGGCAATTCAGACGTATATTATACATTTTAAAGTAAAAGGCTTTAAAATGATATCGCCAATATTTATGAGTTGCGTTCCTGGGACGACTTTACTAAAAGATAGTTCATTCGATTACATGAAATCAATCCCAACTCAAGAATATCCGTCACAAAAAAAATATCATAGCATGTGATTTGTCTTTAAAAAGACAACCAAATGCAACGATGACAGTAAAATTCTCGCGTTAGAGTTCCATAGGATATTCTTGAGTTGGGATTGATTTCATGTAATCGAATGAACTATCTTTTAGTAAAGTCGTCCCAGGAAGTCTTAAAGTCTTTTACTTTAAAATGTATAATATATGTCTGAATTGCCAATATAAATGAGTCAGATTAAATAAATTATTAGAAGAATTTTTTTACTTAGCAACAACATTTTTGTTTATTTTAGTAGTACAGTGGAACCGCGATAAGTCGGCCTCCGATAACTCAGAAGTCCGGCCAATCCGGACCGATTTTCATCAGACAAAACAAACATTTTTTCACTTTGACTGAGTTTTTTACCAAGAAATAAACATTACTGTATACAACTGTACGTAATTTAGATGCACTATGCTATATGTATTTTATGTTTTTGCAATTATAATGTGTATTTGTTTATTATTTATATGTATTTTATTAATTTTTACCATACTCTCCGACTAACCCGGATTTTCGATAACCCGGATTGGCCGCGGCCCCGATTAATTCGACTTATCGAGGTTCCACTGTATTTTGTATTTTGACAACGAAACCCGATTTGGGCTTTGAAACGTTAATAAAATTTTTTTGGTAAAATTGTGGATTATTTCCCATTAAAAATAGTTGATTAACACTTTAACCTCAAAATCAATCAAGTGAATTTAATTAATTGTATTTTACTTGTAATACTGCATTTTAATAATCAATTTTATTCACTACATACAATGTTTACCTTTTAATGTCATAATCACAATCTTACTTTTTCTTCTTATTCTTTTTTTGGGCTATGGACTTAACAATTATCCAGTAACCTGGACTAATATAATTGGCCAATATAATTAAAAGTGCTAAAAATGTTGCTGATTTATGACACTAGGTGTCGCTCTTCCGAACTTGCACAGTCCCAATAGCTAATGAATAATAGGTTCATATTCGTCAAATTCCGAATCGAGTATTTTAACGTGAAATAACAAAAAAGTGAAGCAATTTTTGGGAAAATCTCATTACAACTTTTCTAAAGTCTTTAAAAAAAGCTTTATTTTTGTTTTGTAAAAAAAATTTCTAGCATCAAAAGTGAGCAAGTTAGGCTCAAAATAAAGTTGGTCGCTTTTTTTCTTGGTAAAAAAATCGGGAAAATCATCTCCTAATTAGCATTTCAAATGAACTTAATCGTTACCACTTTTAAAAATGCTTTCCTCGTGTATGTATTGTTTATATGATCTGTAAGTTTCCTCGGTTCAAAGTCCATATTTTTGAAAGGCTGTAGTTAAAAGTGCTTGAACGAGTCACTAATCACGAGTGTATGCAAATTTAGAAACACTCAATCTTAACCAATATTTGTCTTACAGAAAAACTAAATAAATCCAAAATATTTAGAAAAGCAAAGCCAACTTTTTTTTACCCTTTGAGATTTTTGGTATCACTAATAATTGTTAAATTTTTTTTTAATTCTTTCAAAATTCTTTTAAATTAAATTAAATTTTTTTCAAAATTACAAATTAAAAAAAAATTAAAATCAAATTTTTCCAACTGTAAGCAGTTTGAACCATTGAAACTTACATATCATATAAACACAACATAAGTAAAGCAACTTATGAAGCGGTAACGATTAATTTCATTTAAGATGCTAATTAGGGGGTGATTCTCCCGATTTTTTTTTTCAAATCAAAAGGGGACCAGCTTTATTTTGAGCGTAACTTGCTTACATTTGATGTTGGAAACTTAAAAAAAAATAGAAATAAAGCTTTTTCTATGGATGCTATACACTAGTATACACTATACAATGTGCAACTTCTCTCACTACTTACATACATTCAAAACGAACAATTTCTCACGCAGTGAGAAAAATCGGCCAATGCAGTGAGAAATATTTTTTCTCATGGGTTCTCCTACGGGTTTCCATAAATATGATCGCCATTTTCATGGTAACATGCACAATACAAACACAATTAATGTTGTCAAACAAAATGTGTTGCAAAACTTACCAGGAATTACTCAAAACTGTTCAAAAATAACTGTTAATTAGAATTTTAAATAAATAACGTATATAAATTTTAAGAATATTAAATACCTACATGTACCGGGTGTCCCAATAAGAATGGCTCTCTGCCATATCTCAGAAACCCTTTATAGTACAGCTTTGAGAAAAAAAAATATAACAAAAGTTGTCTCGAGAAAAGCCTGGAAATTATTTTCATAATTGTAGGTTCACCGCTAGAGGGCGTAATTGAATATCAAAAATTAAAAAATCTAAATTTTACAAAATTTACCTAATGAAAGTGCACTGTAAATTCAATCATCGTATTCTTCATAAAATTCTGCGCATATTTGATTTCACAAGTTTAAATCTACCTTTGCAAATAAGAGGTAGGGGTGAGTGGGAACCTTGTTATGAAAAAATGGCTGTAAGTCCGGTTGTACTAAATCGAATTTTGCAAACTTCATCTTGTTGAAAACAAATCTTTTTCATCAATGTAAGAGTTATAATTTCGAACCAGTCTAATAAGTAATATGCCCGCTAGGAGGCGTTATTTAATTTTTTTCAGAAATCTAGTTTTCGTTGGAAAATACTAAATACAAGTATGCATTTTTAATCCTGTATTATAAAATTAGATTAAATTAACAATTGAATAGCGAAAACCGCATGTCGATACCTTTTTTCTATCTCGAGATATCTTAAGAAACGTGTAAATTTTAAACATAAGGCTAAGGCCACACACGCGAAAATTTACAACGCCGTAAGAGCCGTAAACCTGACGAGACATTGTTGTAGATGAAATAGGAGTTAGTCAACCAATGCCTCATCAGGTTTACTGCTCTTACGGCAACGTAAATTATCGCCCGTGTGGCCTTTCGCTTACTGTTACTGTCACCGGTAAACTAAATTAAGCAAAAGTAGTGTGCTATGGAAAATACAAAGAAACATTTTCCAGATGTTAACGTATATAAATATAATTAATTAAAACAACAATAAGACAAACAACACAAAATATAACAAAGAAATAAACACAGCTACTTAGTGACGATCTAAATGTTCAAATTGTTGCCCATCATTTTCGATGTAAGCATAATTTACTCCTTCAAGAGCAGATTGAACAGCAGTCTCAATTTCTGCTTTCGCAATGCTTTGAATGGCGTTTCGTATTCTCTAGATTCTAGATCATGTTTTCTCGAGTAGTGGGCCTGGCGGCAAAAACAAGGTCTTTAGTCCTCCCCATAAATAAAAGTCTGAAACAGTTAAATATGTTGTATTTACTACATTACTCGAGAAAACACTTCGGGAGCAAAAATTGAGATTGCTGTTCAATATACTCTAGAAAGAGTAAATGCTTGCATCGAAAATGATAAGCAACAATTTGACCATTTAGGTCATCACTAAATAGTTGTTTTTATTTCTTTGTTATATTTTATAGTGTTGTTTGTCTTATTGTTGCTTTAATTAATAGAGCTTTTCAACGCTTCTCATTTGTTTCGAGCCTCTGTCATATTATCGTATAATTCGTGTATAATATTAATGTACCACATATAACAGAGGTTCGAAAGAAATGAGAAGCGTTGGAAAGCCCTATTATATACGTTGATATCTGGAAAATGTTCCTTTATTTTTACATAGCACACTACTTTTCCTTAACTTCATTTACCGGTGACAGTAACAGTTATGTTTTTAAATTTACACGTTTCGTACGATATCTCGAGATAGAAAAAAGGTATCAACATGCGGTTTTCGCTATTCTGTTGCTAATTTGGTCTAATTTTGTAATATAGGATTAAAAATGCATACTTGTAGGTATTTAATATTTTCCAAAGAAAACTAGATTTCTGAAAAAAGTTAAATAACGCCTTCTAGCTCATATTACTTATTAGGCTGGTTCGAAATTATAACTCTTACATTGACGAAAAAGATTTGTTTTCAACAAGATGAAGTTTGTAAAATTCGATTTAGTAGAACCGGACTTACAGCCATTTTTTCATAACAAGGTTCCCACTCACCCCTACCTCTTATTTGCAAAGGTAGACTTAAACTTGTAAATCAAATATGCGCAGAATTTTATGAAGAATACGATGATTGAATTCCAGTGCACTTTCATTAGGTAAATTTTGTAAAATTTAGATTCTTTAATTTTTGATATTCAATTACGTCATCTAGCGGTGAACCTACAATTATGAAAATAATTTCCAGGCTTTTTTCTCGAGATAACTTTTGTTATAAAATTTTTTTCCTCAAAGCTGTAC
Organism: Diabrotica virgifera virgifera; assembly: GCF_917563875.1. Taxonomy (NCBI): domain Eukaryota; kingdom Metazoa; phylum Arthropoda; class Insecta; order Coleoptera; family Chrysomelidae; genus Diabrotica; species Diabrotica virgifera. The sequence goes on from NC_065450.1 coordinate 123,849,852, forward strand.
TATAAAGGGTTAATGAGATATGGCCGAGAGCCATTCTTATTGGGACACCCGGTATATGTATTTTATTTCAATTTATGCATATAATATACCGAAAAGCACCTAAATTATTTAATTTTGAAGTTTGAACTCTTGACAAAACTGCATCCATAAAAAAAGTACATTGTACAACACATGAGAAAATGACATATTTCCCTCTCGCTTGATTTGCGGCTAATTTTGTAATATAGGATTAAAAATGCTTACTTGTATTTAATATTTTCCAAAGAAAACTAGATTTCTGAAAAAAATTAAATAACGCCTTCTAGCTGGCATATTACTTATTAGGCTGGTTCGAAATTATAACTCTTACATTGACGAAAAAGATTTGTTTTCAACAAGATGAAGTTTGTAAAATTCGATTTAGTAGAACCGGACTTACAGGGATTTTTTCATAACAAGGTTCCCACTCATCCCTACCTCTTATTTGCAAAGGTAGACTTAAACTTGTAAATCAAATATGCGCAGAATTTTATGAAGAATACGATGATTGAATTTCCAGTGCACTTTCATTAGGTAAATTTTGTAAAATTTAGATTCTTTAATTTTTGATATTCAATTACGCCATCTAGCGGTGAACCTACAATTATAAAAATAATTTCCAGGCTTTTCTCGAGACAACTTTTGTTATAAAATTTTTTTTCTCAAAGCTGTATTATAAAGGGTTCCTGAGATATGACCGAGAGCCATTCTTATTGGGACACCCGGTATATGTATTTTATTTCAATTTATGCATATAATATACCGAAAAGCACCTAAATTATTTAATTTTGAAGTTTGAACTCTTGACAAAACCGCATCCATAGAAAAAGTACATTGTACAACACATGAGAAAATGACATATTTCCCTCTCGCTTGATTTGCGGCCCTCGCCTCGTGTCTCGGCTCGTGCCAACAAACTTCTGCGCTCGTGAGAAATACGCCTTTTTTCTCACTTGTTGTACAATATACTATTTTTAATTTAAAAAGGTTGTACTGAGTTATCCCTAGAAAGTACTTTATTTTTTGGTAATTTCACGTTGAAATATTCTATTTGGAATTTGACGAATATGAACCTACTTTAAATAGCTATAACTCTGCTACTACTAGTTCTAGAGACCCCATAAATATACATTTTTTTTTACTTTTTTACAAGCTATATTTTTGCTTAGATCAACAACAGATGCAATTTTCATTATAAGGCAGTTGATGGAAAAATACAGGAGTAAAGAAACAAACGCTCATATGGTATTCATTGATCTTGAGAAAGCATATGATAGAGTTCCTCGAAAGATTCTGTGGTGGGCACTCAATAAGAAAGGAGTCCCTGGTGAATATGTAAAGCTTATGAGGGATATGTATGAGGGAGTAACGACTAGTGTTAGGACAGGTGTGGGAGAAACTGATAAATTTCATGTGAAAGTAGGATTGCACCAAGGCTCTGTGCTGAGTCCGTATTTATTCTCATTAGTTTTGGACCAGATAACAGCGAAACTACAGGGTAACATTCCATGGTGCTTAATGTATGCTGATGATGTCGTGTTAGTAGGAAATAGTGAAAGACACTTAGAACAAAAACTGGAACAGTGGAGACAAGCTCTGGAGGACAAAGGTTTAAAACTTAGTAGGACAAAAACAGAGTATTTGGAATGTTCATTTAAAGATGGAGCTACTACAAATAAAATGGTATCTTTGAATGGTGAAATGATTGTGAAAAGCAATAGTTTTAAGTACCTAGGATCGGTATTACAGAGTAATGGAGAAATAGATGGAGATGCATGCAGTAGAATTAGGGCTGGATGGATGAAGTGGAAAGAAGCGAGTGGCGTGTTGTGTGACAGAAAAATTCCAATGAAGCTGAAGGGAAAATTCTATAAAACAGCCATAAGACCGGCTATGATGTACGGAACTGAATGTTGGGCAGTGAAAAAGAAAGAGGAACAACGAATGCATGTGGCGGAAATGAGAATGCTTAGATGGATGAGTGGAGTGACAAAGAAGGATAAAATTAGAAATGAGTTTATTAGGGGAAGTCTAGGTGTGGCACCAATTGATGTCAAAATGAGAGAGCATAGGTTAAGATGGTTTGGTCATGTTCAACGTCGAGATGTTAATCACCCAATACGAAGAATAGCTGAAGTGCAGATTCCTGGAAGGAGTAGGAGAGGAAGACCAAAGAAGACCTGGTGGGAGATGATAAGGCAGGACATGTTGGTAAAGGGGATTAACATTGATATGACCCAAGATAGAATTGTGTGGAGAAATGCAATTAGGGAAGCCGACCCCGCATAGGGATAAGGCAAAGAGAATGATGACAAGCTATATTTTTGCTAATAATATTTTTTCGATAAAATACTTATTTTTGAGTTATGTGCGAAAAACCGTCTAAAAGCATGTTTTTTTTTGTTGAAAAATGTACATATTCACTCGCAAATAACTCGAAAAGTATTGAGTTAGTGAAAAAACTCTATAGAATAAAAGTTGCTTCGAATTAGTCAGTTTATCGAATTCCGGACATATTTTGAACGTATGATTTTTCGCCCCCAGTAGGGATGAAACTCACCCCCTGGGCAAAAGCACACATTGACATAGTATCTGTAAGTTTCGCAGTACAAAGTGCTGCTTTTTGAAAGGGTTGTAGTTGAATACATGATACTATAAATAACAAGATAATGTGTTCCGCATCTCGAAGAGAAGGTAGTCGTGACGTAACTGGAGACCCAAGTTCGTAATGGTTCGTAATGTCCGAATGATGTCCGATTAGTTTGAATTGCTCGCGGTTGTATAGTCCAGGCTGTATGGTCGCCCCCGTTAGGTAAATTATTTCGATTCGATTTTGTTGCACAAACTTACTTAAAAAGAGTTCCTTATAACAAATCCACAGGGTGCCGGGAGGTGCCGCGGTCAGAAAATTGTTTAAACAATTTTTTTAATCAAATTCAAAAAATTAATTTTTTCAATTCGTTCAATTTTTTTTTAGATTTTTTGGATCATTATAAGCAAAAAAGGTCTCCTGTGATTTTTCTCTAAAAATGTATTGTTGTCGAGTTATACGCGATTTAATATTTGAAAAACGCGAAAATCACCATTTCCAACGCTTCCAGTTAAAAATTATTACTATGAAAGGTAGAAAGTGACCAAACCAAAGTTTAAAGTCCACCCTACAAGATCCTGAAGAAATTTTTGTCATTATTTTATTAGTAAGCTGTTATTTTTAATTATTAACAAAGAGCGCTAACTGCGTATAGTCGGTCGTCAATAGTTAGTGCGAAAGAGATGCACCATTCCGGCCGTCTAATGGTGCATCTCAGTTGCACTCACATTGACGGCCGCCTTACTTAGCGCTCATGGTTAACAATTAAAAATATAAAATCGTGACAAAATTTCTTCAGAATCCTATAAGGGAGGCTTTCAAATTTGATTCGGTCACTTTTTAACTTTCATAGAAATAATTTTTAACTGAGTTATTAAGTCTTGAGTGATTAAGCGTTTTTCAAATTTTAAATCGAGTTTAACTCAACAACAGTAAATTTTAGAGAAAATTTACAAGAGATCTTTTTGGCTCATAATGACCCAAAGAATCTAAAACAATAAATTTTTCGAATTTGTTTAAAAAAATTGTTTAAACAATTTTCCAAACGCGGCACCTCCCGGTACTCTGTGTATTTGTTATAAGGAACTCTTTTTAAGTGAAAAATCCAGGAGGAAAATAAACTTCCTGTAGCTGACTGTATACCATAAATCACAAAAATACCAAGTTTCTTGTAAAAGGTATATATTGACCTTAGGAAGGAATATATACCTTTTACAAGAAACTTGTTATTTTTTTTTTCTTTTTAAGTGAGTTTGTGCAAAAAAAATCGAATCGGAATATGTTACCTAACGGAGGCGACGATACAGCCTGGACTATAAGCAACAACAAGAATTTAAATTCCGGTCTCCAGTTACGTCATACTCCAATAGTCACTAATAACGAGTGTATCCAAACTTTGAACACCCATATCTCAACCAATTTTGGTCTTATAGAAAAACAAAAAAGCCAAAATATTCAGAAAATCAAAACCTACATTTTTTTACTCTTCGATATTTTTTTCGTATCACAAACAATTTTTAAGTTAAAGAAAAACAGTTTTTCAAAATTTCAAAAAATGTTTTTTTACTTTAAAACCAAATTTTTTCAAAAATAACTACTTTAAACCGGTGAAATTTATAGATATATAAACAATACATAAGTAAAGTAGATTGTAAATCAGTAACGATTAATTTCATTTGGTATGCTAATTAGGGGGTGATTTTCATGATTTTTTTACCAAAAAAAAAAGGGATTCACTTTATGTTAAGCGTAACTTGCTTAGTTTTGGTGCTAGAAACTTTTATTAAAAAAAATAAAATAAAACTATTTTTAAACGCTTTAAAAAGTTCTGATGGGATTTCCTCAAATAGTGCCTTTATTTTTTGGTTGTTTCACGTAGAAATATTCGATTTAGAATTTGACGAATCAGAACCTACTTTTCATGAGCAACAACTCTGCATCTATTGGGTCTAAAGACTTCATGCACACACCATTTTTTTTTTTCGTTTTTATATAAGCTAGGTAGGTACATTTTTGCTCAGAACAATTTTTTTGATAAAATACTGGTTTTAAGTTATTTGCTAAAAACCTTCTGAAAACGTGTTTTTTTTTTGTTTAAAAATAAACAGTTTCACTCGCAAATAACTCAAAAAATATATTGACTAGTAACAAAACTCATAAAACGAATGTTGCTGAGAATTAGTCAGTTTGTCCACTTGCGGACTTATCTTTAAAATATTTTTCTCGCCACTGAGAAGGGGTGGCTTTCACCTCCCAACTAAAAGCAACCAACAGCATAAGTCCAACAGTGAAGAAGAGGGTAAGAGAAACTTAAATAAACTTTCAAGCAAATTACACTCCAAAATGGTCATTTACTGTACTAAAAGATCCACCCTAAATATTTCAGAAATGTGACATATTGGAAAAATGCCGAGACAGGTCGATTTTTAAATTTAGTTTTGCTTTTATTTTGAATAATAGCAACTGTGATGACGTCCTGATGACATTCATTTGTTTTTTTAAATAAAAACCTATATTTTTTCTGTCAAAATTAAATAGGTTTTGCTTGACTAAAAAAAAAATAGGAAAGGATGTAAATTCTACTCTAATATCAATAGAACGGGCAGTGTCGGATAACTTCACGATTATGTAATTACAGCATAATTGTAGCTTTGGGGGGAGCCCGAGCAGGGATTTTTGCAGTTACTAGCGCGCGTCAGATTATTACATGGAGAGAAACCTTGTCCCTGAAAATGTACCTCTACCATATATTGGCTCTTAATGCAGGGGAGTTCGTTAAGGAGGGTCGAAAAAAAAATCAATCCTTAGAAAAACTCGAAATCGTGAGATTAAGATAAGGTAAGTTAAGAACATGCAAAACAGTGTATATTTCAAAAATCTGACGATTTGAGTGGGGCTTAAAGAAATGGGTGGGTCCCAAAGTTTCACAAGAAAAAATCGAATATTTTGCGAAATGAATGACAAATCGAAAAACTAAAAAATACGTACTCAACATTTTTCAAAATACTGTCGAATGATACCAAATACGACTTCCCACGGAGAGGGGTGTGGGTAAATTTAATATTTTAAATACGAATCCCGCGATATTTCGCGAAATGAACATCAGATCGAAAAACTGAAAAATACACTTATTCAATATTTTTGAAAAATCTATCGAATGGCACCAAACACGACCCCCCACGGAGGTGGGGTGGGGGGTTACTTTAAAATCTTAAATGGGAGGCCCCATTTTTATTGCAGATTTGGATTCCATACGTAAAAATAAGTAACTTTTATTCGAGACATTTTTTCGAATTATGGATAGATGGCGCTATAATCTAAAGAAACGATTGTTGGAAATGGAAAATTAAATTAAAAATAGAAAGTCCCCACTAAAATGGAAAACTTTACTAACTTTTTTTGGTTTTAGAACCTACTCTTCGCAACCCAATAGGTCCCCAAAGCGCTCGAGTGACTGCACACTTAGCATACTTTGCTCCCCTACCATAAAGACTTAATAATAATAATAATAATAATAATAATAATAACCTGTGGGAGTTTTTTGTCAGTTCTTCTATCAGGCGCGGCCCCCTGCGAATGGGGGATGCTTTCTGGGTATTCGTAGCGCCAGTACCCAGAGAGTAGCAGGGATACTTGCCGTGGAACAAAAACTGACACCTGGCAGTAGGTATAAAATGCACACCCATGAGAATGGAGAATAATAATTTATGTTTAGGATCGCTGCCTGGGGATCGCCAGGGCACGTCTGGAGCCGGCGCTGGACGTGACAGCATGCGGGACGTCGGTGGCAGGGTGTTGAGGAGGCGGGCCCCTGTCATACAATCAGCTACAGCCCAACAACAACAACAACCACAAGCGAGCCAAACAACAGCAAGAGCTCCACCCGCTGAAGGTGCTGCGCTGGAACATCAGCCGGCGCTCACTCAAGCGGGACGACCGAGGCAGCGCATGAAATGGACTGTGTCCATTAACGAAAGCATTTTGCGCTCCTATTATAAGGTGACAAACTTCGGTCAAGAAACGATCGGCTACAGACAACAGCTGTATGCCGAATTTTGCAGGGAGTACCCAGATATTCAAGTATCGGAGCAAAGAGTATCAGATCAATACCGGGTAATCATAAGAAACAACCTTATCCCAGAAGCTAGACGCAATACGATCAAAAGCGAAGTCGAACGGGAGATTAACAACCAAGGGCTAGTTTTAGATCAAGTCCCTAATGAAATCCTTGATGAGCAGATCCCTGAGATTCCCATACCAGAAACTCAACCTGACAATACACAGCAGGAAAACAACGAGTTGCGCGATAGTCTAGCAAACGAAATGGCGCGTGCCGTACAAGAGTTTAATGGAACAAATCCACTTAGCAGACCACCGCTACCACGAATAAACTCTTGTAAGAAACTAGGTGCGCTGTTACAAATTGTGAACACTGAAGTCCTACCCAATTATGTCGTAGAAGCCCACACATTGGAATATCTGCATATGCTAATCTACTGTGCAGCAACAGCAATTGCTAATGTAATGGGCGTTAAGATCAGAACACGACGGGGTACTAATAACGGAAGGACTGGTAACAGAACTGCACCCTGGGAAAAAAGACTTCTCGGAAAAATTGAATTACTGCGTAGGGATATTGGTCAAGTTACAGAATATGTAAGAGGTGTAACAAGTAGAAAGGTCATTAAGAGAGCTGAAGAAATAATGCGGAGCACTGCAAGACACTCGAGATACGATCCAGAAAATAACACAGCCCAACAGTGCCTGGATACATTAAAACAAAAACTCTCCGTCTATTCAGGACGATTAAGAAGGTATAAAGTTAGTAACAACCGAAAATGTGACAATGCACTTTTTGGGAACTCTGAGAAGGCGTTCTACCGAAAACTCAATTCCACCGTAGAAAGTGTCGACAAGTCTTACCCAAGCCAAGAAGAAATTCATGAGTTTTGGGGAAATCAACTTTCCACACCAGCTGTTTTTAACAACAATGCTGGCTGGATAGAAGATACGACGCACAACTGTCACCACTACGTCACTGCTAACTACGAACCATTCACGACTGAAGAAGTCTCAAATGTCATCAAAGAGCTTCATAACTGGAAATCTCCTGGACCAGACGGAGTCCAGAACTTCTGGCTTAAAAAGTTTTGGAGTATTCATGAGTGCTTATCAACATTAATTAATCATGTTATTTCTAATCCGCAGGAATTACCATCATTTCTAACTCAGGGAACTACTTATTTAATACCCAAGGATCAAAATAACACCCAAGATCCATCCAAGTACCGCCCAATTACTTGTCTTCCAACTTTGTATAAATTGGTCACATCCTGTGTAACCCGGCGTATCTACCAACATTGTGCTCTAAACAATATCATAGAGCCTCAACAGAAAGGATGCGCTAAGGGTTCCATGGGTTGCAAAGAACAGCTTATCATCGACTCAGTCATTTCTAACCAGGCATTCACTAAAAAAAGGAACCTTTTTACTGCTTTTATTGACTATAAAAAGGCCTTTGATTCAGTACCGCATGAATGGCTAATAGATATATTGAAAATATACAAAGTCGATGATAACATAGTGACCTTTTTAAGGCATATAATGAGAGATTGGAAGACTAAAATTCACCTCCAAATACCTGGTGAAAACAATATCGAAACAGAAAATATCGCAATCAACCGGGGCCTATTTCAAGGAGACTCGTTGAGTCCATTGTGGTTCTGTTTAGCTTTGAACCCCCTTTCCCAGCTATTAAACTCCACTGACTCAGGTTTTAGCATTAAAAGCAATAATAGTGTGGTAGCGAAGCTCAATCATCTGTTGTATATGGATGATTTGAAATTAATGGCTTCCACTCGAGAACACCTAGAAGAGATGCTAAAAACTGTAGAAACATTCTCTAATGATATTAGTATGCAGTTCGGTCTAGACAAGTGCCGTGTTTTGAATATAGTCAGAGGAAAGGTACAGCCCGGTGGATTCGATATGCAAAATGGCCAGAACATCGAGGCCATGGGCGACAACGATATGTACAAATATCTTGGAGTAAAGCAGGCGCGGAAAATTGACCATAAGCAAATGAAAACTGAGATAACTACTGAGTTTATAAGAAGGGTAAAACAGCTGCTTCGTTCACAGCTTAACAGTAAAAATTTGTTTAAGGCACTAAACACCTACGCTTGTTCCGCGCTTAGCTATTCATTTGGTATTGTTAAGTGGACAAAAACGGATATAGAAAATCTTCAGCGAAAAGTACGAACACACCTCACAAAGGCACAAAAACACCACCCTAAAAGTGCAGTAGAACGAACGACATTACCCCGGTATTTAGGAGGAAGAGGGCTTATGGATATAGGTGAGCAATTAGATAAACAAATTGCTAATTTAAGAACTTATTTTCAGATGCAGGCTGAGACATCTACTCTACACCGCGCCATTTGCGCAGTAGATGACACAACACCGATCAAACTGAGGGAACCAGAAATGCGCTTAAACCACCTTACTAAGGACGAAAAACTGCGCGCCTGGATGGGTAAACCTCTGCACGGGCGACATCCCAATGAGGTCAGCCAAGACTATGTCGACAATACAGCGTCGAACTATTGGTTGACATCAGGAAAGATGTTCCCTGAAACGGAGGGTTCATTACTGGCCATTCAGGATCAGGTTATACCAACCAGAAATTACCTGAAATATATCGTCAAAGACCCTCAGGTTCAAAACGACAGATGCCGATATGGATGTCAAGCCCAAGAAACCATCCAACATATTACAGGGGGCTGCCAAGCATTTGCTGCAACTGAATATAAGGAACGGCATGACGCAGTGGGAAAAATCCTTCATCAAGAGATAGCTAACAAGTTGGGACTTCTCCAAACGGACCATCTCCCATATTATCAATACGTTCCTGAGAGTATGCTTGAGGATGGCAACTACAAGCTATACTGGGACCGCAGTGTGCTCACAGACCAAACAGTGGCACATAATAGACCAGATCTCGTACTAGTTAATAAATTAACAAGACAAACAACACTAATTGATGTGGCGATACCTAACAACAATAATCTACGTAGTAAATTTACTGAAAAGATCGCCAAGTATAGAGATCTGGAAATTCAAATACGGAGACAATGGAGAATGCAAAGTACCCAGACGATACCTATTGTTATATCTACTACTGGAGTCATTCCGAAGACCCTCCTCGAAAGCATAAAAAAGCTGGGTCTCAATGAACATCTTTATAAGACCATGCAGAAAGCTGTACTACTTGCGACGGCCAGAAGTGTACGAAAATTTTTGGGAGATACACCTGCATTCCAAGTCACCTAGGGCTCGATAACACGGAAAGAGTCCCACCAGAGCTCAATCCTTTTGATACCGTAGGTATCTGGGATGAGTCAATTTTCCCCTTAGAGGGAGTGTGAGCCGTATGGCTAAATCTGGATAATAATAATAATAATGTGGGAGTTTTATGTCAGTGGGAGTTTTATGTCAGTTCTTCTATCAGGCGCGGCCCCCTGCGAATGGGGGATGCTTTCTGGGTATTCGTAGCGCCAATACCCAGAGAGTAGCAGAAATACTTGCCGTGGAACAAAAACTGACACCTGGCAGTAGGTATAAAATGCACACCCATGAGAATGGAGACTAATAGTTTATGTTTAGGGCCGCTGCCTGGGGATCGCCAGGGCACGTCTGGAGCCGACGCTGGACGTGACAGCATGCGGGACGTCGGTGGCAGGGTGTTGAGGAGGCGGGCCCCTGTCACACAAACAGCTACAGCCCAACAACAAGAACAACAACCACAAGCGAGCCAAACAACAGCAAGAGCTCCACTCGCTGAAGGTGCTGCGCCGGAACATCAGCCGGCGCTCACTCAAGCGGGACGACCGAGGCAGCGCATGAAATGGACTGTGTCCATTAACGAAAGCATTTTGCGCTTTTATTATAAGGTGACAAACCCCGGTCAAGAAACGATCGGCTACAGACAACAGCTGTATGCCGAATTTTGCAGGGAGTACCCAGATATTCAAGTATCGGAGCAAAGAGTATCAGATCAATACCGGGTAATCGTAAGAAACAACCTTATCCCAGAGACTAGACGCAATGCGATCAAAAGCGAAGTCGAACGGGAGATTAATAACCAAGAGCTAGTTTTAGATCAAGTCCCTAATGAAATCCTTGATGAGCAGATTCCTGAGATTCCCATACCAGAAACTCAACCTGACAATACACAGCAGGAAAACAACGAGTTGCGCGATAGTCTAGAGAACGAAATGGCTCGTGCCGTACAAGAGTTTAATGGAACAAATCCACTTAGCAGACCACCGCTACCACGAATAAACTCTTGTAAGAAACTAGGTGCCCTGTTACAAATTGTGAATACTGAAGTCCTACCCAATTATGTCGTAGAAGCCCACACATTGTAATATCTGCATATGCTAATCTACTGTGCAGCTACAGCAATTGCCAATGTAATGGGCGTTAACATCAGAACACGACGGGGTACTAATAACGGAAGGACTGGTAACAGAATTGCACCCTGGGGAAAAAGACTCCTCGGAAAAATTGAATTACTGCGTAGGGATATTGGTCAAGTCACAGAATATATAAGAGGTGTTACAAGTAGAAAAGTCATTAAAAGAGCTGAAGAAATAATGCGGAGCACTGCAAGACACTCGAGATACGATCCAGAAAATAACACAGCCCAACAGTGTCTGGATACATTAAAACAAAAACTCTCCGTCTATTCAGGACGATTAAGAAGGTATAAAGTTAGTAACAGCCGAAAATGTGACAATGCACTTTTTGAGAACTCTGAGAAGGCGTTCTACCGAAAACTCAATTCCACCGTAGAAAGTGTCGACAAGTCTTACCCAGGCCAAGAAGAAATTCATGAGTTTTGGGGAAATCAACTTTTCACGCCAGCTGCTTTTAAGAACAATGCTGGCTGGATAGAAGATACGACGCACAACTGTCACCACTACGTCACTGCTAACTACGAACCATTCACGACTGAAGAAGTCTCAAATGTCATCAAATAGCTTCATAACTGGAAATCTCCTGGACCAGACGGAGTTCAGAACTTCTGGCTTAAAAAGTTTTGGAGTATTCATGAGTGCTTATCAACATTAATTAATCATGTTATTTCTAATCCGCAGGAATTACCATCATTTCTAACTCAGGGAACTACTTATTTAATACCCAAGGATCAAAATAACACCCAAGATCCATCCAAGTACCGCCCAATTACTTGTCTTCCAACTTTGTATAAATTGGTCACATCCTGTGTAACCCGGCGTATCTACCAACACTGTGCTCTAAACAATATCATAGAGCCTCAACAGAAAGGATGCGCTAAGGGTTCCATGGGTTGCAAAGAACAGCTTATCATCGACTCAGTCATTTCTAACCAGGCATTCACTAAAAAAAGGAAACTTTTTACTGCTTTTATTGACTATAAGAAGGCCTTTGATTCAGTACCGCATGAATGGCTAATAGATATATTGAAAATATACAAAGTAGATGATAACATAGTGACCTTTTTAAGGCATATAATGAGAGATTGGAAGACTAAAATTCACCTCCAAATACCTGGTGAAAACAATATCGAGACCGAAAATATCGCAATCAACCGGGGCCTATTTCAAGGAGACTCGTTGAGTCCATTGTGGTTCTGTTTAGCTTTGAACCCCCTTTCCCAACTATTAAACTCCACTGACTCAGGTTTTAGCATTAAAAGCAATAATACTGTGGTAGCGAAGCTCAATCATCTGTTGTATATGGATGATTTGAAATTAATGGCTTCCACTCGAGAACACCTAGAAGAGATGCTAAAAACTGTAGAAACATTTTCTAATGATCTTAGTATGCAGTTCGGTCTAGACAAGTGCCGTGTTTTGAATATAGTCAGAGGAAAGGTACAGCCCGGTGGATTCGATATGCAAAATGGCCAGAACATCGAGGCCATGGGCGACAACGATATGTACAAATATCTTGGAGTAAAGCAGGCGCGGAAAATTGACCATAAGCAAATGAAAACTGAGATAACTACTGAGTTTATAAGAAGGGTAAAACAGCTGCTTCGTTCACAGCTTAACAGTAAAAATTTGTTTAAGGCACTAAACACCTACGCTTGTTCCGCGCTTAGCTATTCATTTGGTATTGTTAAGTGGACAAAAACGGATATAGAAAATCTTCAGCGAAAAGTACGAACACACCTCACAAAGGCACAAAAACACCACCCTAAAAGTGCAGTAGAACGAACGACATTACCCCGGTATTTAGGAGGAAGAGGACTTATGGATATAGGTGAGCAATTAGATAAACAAATTGCTAATTTAAGAACTTATTTTCAGATGCAGGCTGAGACATCTACTCTACATCGCGCTATCTGCGCAGTAGATGACACAACACCGATCAAACTGAGGGAAGCAGAACTGCGCATAAACCACCTTACTAAGGACGAAAAAGTGCGCGCCTGGATGGGTAAACCTTTGCACGGGCGACATCCCAATGAGATCAGCCAAGATTATGTCGACAATATAGCGTCGAACTACTGGTTGACATCAGGAAAGATGTTCCCTGAAACGGAGGGTTCATTACTGGCCATTCAGGATCAGGTTATACCAACCAGAAACTACCTGAAATATATCATAAAAGACCCTCAGGTTCAAAACGACAGATGCCGATATGGATGTCAAGCCCAAGAAACCATCCAACACCTTACAGGGGGTTGCCAGGTATTTGCTGCAACTGAATACAAGGAACGGCATGACGCAGTGGGAAAAATCCTTCATCAAGAGATAGCTATCAAGCTGGGACTTCTCCAAACGGACCATCTCCCGTATTATCAATACGTCCCTGAGAGTATGCTTGAGTATGGCAACTACAAGCTATACTGGGACCGCACTGTGCTCACAGACCAAACAGTGGCACATAATAGACCAGATCTCGTACTAGTTAATAAATTAACAAGACAAACAACACTAATTGATGTGGCGATACCTAACAACAATAATCTACGTAGTAAATTCACTGAAAAGATCGCCAAGTACAGAGATCTAGAAATTCAAATACGAAGGCAATAGAGAATGCAAAGTACCCAGACGATACCTATTGTTATATCTACTACTGGAGTCATTCCGAAGAACCTCCTCGAAAGCATAAAAAGGCTGGGTCTAAATGAACATCTTTACAAGACCATGCAGAAAGCTGTACTACTCGCAACGGCCAGATGTGTACGAAAATTTTTGGGAGATACACCTCCATACCAAGTCACCTAGGGCTCGATAACACGGAAAGAGTCCCACCAGAGCTCAATCCTTTTGATACCGTAGGTATCTGGGATGAGTCAATTTTCCCCTTAGAGGGAGTGTGAGCCGTATGGCTAAATCTGGATAATAATAAAAATTAAAACGGAGGGTTAAAAATCCCTGAAACGGAGGGTTCATTACTGGCCATTCAGGATCAGGTTATACCAACCAGAAATTACCTGAAATATATCATCAAAGACCCTCATGTTCAAAACGACAGATGCCGATATGGATGTCAAGCCCAAGAAACCATCCAACATCTTACAGGGGGCTGCCAGGCATTTGCTGCAACTGAGTACAAGGAACGGCATGACGCAGTGGGAAAAATCCTTCATCAGGAGATAGCTATCAAGCTGGGACTTCTCCAAACCGACCATCTCCCATATTATCAATACGTCCCTGAGAGTATGCTTGAGGATGGCAACTACAAGCTATACTGGGACCGCACTGTGCTCACAGACCAAACAGTGGCGCATAATAGACCAGATCTCGTATTAGTCAATAAATTAACGAGACAAACAACCCTCATTGATGTGGCGATTCCTAACAACAATAATCTACGTACTAAATTTACTGACAAGATCGCCAAGTACAGAGATCTGGAAATTCAAATACGGAGACAATGGAGAATGCAAAGTACCCAGACGATACCAATTATTATGTCTACTACTGGAGTCATTCCGAAGACCCTCCTCGAAAGCATAAAAAAAATGGGTCTTAATGAACATCTTTATAAGACCATGCAGAAAGCAGTACTACTCGCAACGGCCAGATGTGTACGAAAATTTTTGGGAGATACACCTGCATACCAAGTCACCTAGGGCTCGATAACACGGAAAGAGTCCCACCGAGCTCAATCCTTTGGATGAGTCAATTTTCCCCTTAGAGGGAGTGTGAGCCGTATGGCTAAATCTGGATAATTAAAACGTTTATTTTAATTTTACTTTTTAAAATTCGTAATACAAAGTATAACATAAATGAATAGAAATGCCTCTAATGTTCTATTTGAATACGGACATAAATAGGTTGAACTGTATTTACTAATTAAATTATCTTGGTTTGCAAATTTGGCTAAAACCCCAAAACAGCTCTAACAATTTCTATGTTTATAGAAATTTCGAAAAAGAAAATTTATATAAAGAATTCTATATTTATAGAAGCCTTTGAGATGTTGGTTTTTCGAAGGATGCTGAAGATCTCTTGGACAGATCACGTGACCAACAACGAGGTGCTGAGAAGAATGGAGACTGAGAGAGAATTCCTAAATATTGTAAAAAACAGAAAAACGAGTTATCTAGGAAATAATTTGCATAGGAGAAAGATACAACTTTTTACAACTCATAATGGAAGGAAAAGTGGAAGGAAGAAGAGGTTCAGGAAGAAGAAAATGCTCCTGGCTGAAGAACGTGACAGACTGGACAGACATGGACACACATTCGATACTAAGAACCGCTCAAGATAGAGAACAATTTGCTGTAGTTATAGCCAACCTTCAGTAATGGAGAAGGCACCTTAAGAAGAAGGTAGAAAATATATAATTCAAAATGTTAGCAAACAGCAGTTATTTGTAAAATTATTAATATTGCTAAAATGATTATATTATAAAAATAATTAGTATTGTAGTTAATTATTGTTAAAATTAAATACCATTTGTTTCATTCGGAGGGAAAAGTACAGATGACAACAGAAAACTAAAAAAAGCCGAGTTGAAAAGACATTATAAGTAAAAGAACAAGCAAAATAATATCAACTGTACTAGTAATAGGCTACGGTACTGAAAAATAAAAATATTAATGCCTGGTTGCACCAACAAATCTTAAGCTCCAGCTCAACCCAGCTCAGCTTATAGATAGGGCCGATTTAAATGTCACATACGTTGCACCATAATTTTCAATTCTTATCAATGCAATCCACATGACAATCCATTGTGGCAAGCTGAAAATTGATCTAAGACTCAATGGTGCAACGCATATATTTCGTTAATGCATGCCTTAAGCTTAAGATTTGTTGGTGCAACCAGGCATAAGAATATAACAAATAAACTTCTAGATCGTTCAATTCATTATTCTCTTATAATAAATATCATATCTAAACTCTAAAAACTCACTTTTCTAGCTTTTTTGGCTGCAAAATCTTTAATCAAATTTTTAAAGTATAAGGCTTGAAAAAGCTCAGCATTTGAAACAAAACTGGCCGAACTAGACAATCTAGAATCTTCGTCAGAAGTCGAGTTACTCAAGTAATTTTTGATTCTTTTAACACGCTGAATGATCTTTTTCCAGCTGCCATCATCTGGATGCCATCATCAAGGTGTCATCATGCATAGTAGAATGCGCAAAGCCGTGTCCATATTCGGAAATAATGTTGTTAACTGTTTTTCATGAATGATTTTCAGATACTCCAAAAGTGTATTTCTCGGAGGCTTGGTAATCTTGTTGTCATGAGGTTCTCTTTCTTCATCAAATATACCTTCAACAAAGCCTTTGAATTGTACACACTCTTCTCCAAAGTCGCCATCTATGTCGATTCGATACTTTTTAGTCAAAATAGAAACGTTTCCCCGATTTCTTCATTGGAAATTGATGATAAGTTGTTTTAAATCCATATTCTTCATTAATACTGAAATAAACTTCTGACCTTTCATTCAATTCTGAATAAAGCGTATCAATTACAACATTGAATTTTTAAGTTCTCTTTGCCATTGAAGTGGGGTTCAGTGGATTTATCTTCTTTGTCTTAGCCAGGGAGAGCTTTTCTTTTCGGGCGTCTTTTTATTTCAAGAATATAGGTTTCATTTTTAGACAACTTTTTTCCTCTTTTTTCATAGGAATCAAAGTTGTCTCTCAGACTCAATGCATACTCCTTTGGAGATTTGTATGTTGCAAGTAACATTCAAGTCTGTAGCAGTTAATGGTTTTGCTACTCTTGACAAAACGTTGTAAAATACCGTACCACGTGTTTAGTAGAATAGCCATTCTTTTATTTGAAAAATTGTTTACTGATTTCAATTCAATTAGTAAAATTTTTTTACCAAAAATGTTTTTTTTACAAAACGCTGCGGCCCCCTTTTGCTTGCGGCCCTAGGCCGCGGCCTAGTCGGCCTAGTGGTAAATCCGGCACTGAGAACGGGCTGTCGGCCAGCAGATTTCAAAAAGCAAAAATACTTGTAATTCTTAAACTTAAAAAAGTGATGGAAAATTACTACAGCGCTTCTAAGCTCGTGTTACAAACTACTTTAGAGACTAATCAAGAACAGATATCCCTATAGATGAGGCTGATTTTCTCCCCATTGCAGTTCTTAGTCTCACTACACATACAGAAGCTATACCAACGACGTTTAAAAATTGCGATGGAACGGATGGACTTACATTTCCCAAGACCATACCATGCAGCCGAATTGCTACTCTTCTAAACAATCTGTTGTGCGATAGGTCGTTCCAAATTATAAGTGGTGGTAGTGAGAACAAAGCATGGACTCCCTCAAGGATCGATCTTCTTCTTCCAGTGCACTGTCCGCTGTAAACGTTGGCTATTAACAAGGCAATTCTGATCTTGCTTACGGTACTTCTGAATAGTTCGACCAATGAGCGATTTGAGCCTGAACCACTTCTGCAGATTTTGGAGCTAAGTACATGTGTATTCTCCTGCCTAGCCCGCGTTTGCTGTCTTTTCCCCTGGATAATCAATTGAAGTAGGCGGTACTAATCGTATCTCAATATGTGGCCTAGATAGTTTTCTTTGTTTAGTTGTGCTTACGATTTCTTTCTATTTTCCAATTCTATGAATTACCTCAATGTTGGTGATATGTTCGGTCCAGGATACACCCACACTTCGAAAGTTTCTAGCTTTTCATGAGCGTCTCTGTCAGCTTCCAGGCCTCCGCACCGTACGGTAAGATCGGAAAATGTAGCATTTAACTAGACATATGGAGGAGTTTTAGAGAAAGAGGCAAATCCTTGCTTATGAGGAGCTTTTCATATTGTTTTTCCTTAATTTCTGAGGCATGTTCCCATTTTGCATTTACGTTGATGACAAGGTATATATTATAAAATTCTACATGGCCAATTGGTATGTTGTTTATCCATAACTATCGAGCAGGTTGTTGCTTTTTTGCTTATCATCGTCCATTTTGTCTTCTTGAAGTTGAGGTTCAGATCATAGTCCTCACTGACTACATTAACCCTTTTCATTGTTTGTTACAATTGCCATATTTTATGTTGTTCGTTAACACACCGTTAGTTTTTATGTTTAATTATTTTTAATTTATCGCTGCTTGCTGAAATCCTCCTTAAGGCTATGGGTACATAATTCGCAAATATTTTACGTGTATCCCTACTTTTTCTGTCTTTACACGGCAAATTACGTGTAGTAAAATTCACACTGGTGTGGATATGTAAACATTACTAGAATGTCATTCTACTTGAAAATGTCATAATTAATTTAAAGAGATGGCTTTTTAATGTTCTTGGATAACTGTTATTTTTATCATTGCAAATTATTAATTCAGTTAATAAATGTGATAATTTTTTCACTAACTATGTTTTCAGTGATTGTAATAATTTATTTGTACAACAAAAACTAATAATCAATCGAGAAAAGAGGAAAAGTGTTAAAGTGATTTTTTAATAATATGTTGTTATTTTGGAACGCTTACAATTTTGAACATCTCTAACAACAAAATACTTGGATCACAGGATATATCAATCTGATGTATTCTCTGCTTGGATCTTCCACAAATAATACACAATAAATAACTTTTTATTAAGTTCACGTCTTAAATCAATTATTTATCAAATACACTATGGGCCGGTTGTTCGAACGCTAATCAACAATGATCATTATCAAATATTTAATTACTGGCCCCAACTGTCAATGTCAACTTTGTTTGGGTTGCTGAAAACATAATATGAAATTACTTAATCAATTATGTTAATAATTGTTATGTTAATTGATTAAATAATCTGATAATTTTAATCAATTATGTTTTCAGCAACCCAAGAAAAGTTGACATTGACAGTTTTGGTGACAGTAATTAAATATTTGATAGTGATCATTGTTGATTAGCGTTCGAACAACCGGCCCTATATATCAATAATATTTAATCAATTTCTCAAAATATTCCCGATGCAATGTCAAATATTTAAAATTGTCACTGATTGTCAGTGTCTGACTGACAATATATGCTGACAATATTATATTCGGTTGAGTGCGTTGTAAGACAAAGACAGATTTGGAAAATATTACCACGGCATTGTGTTCATTTTTTTCAAATCCTGAAAAAACCAATAAATATTTTTGAAAAATTTAAACGCAGAATGAAAGACTAAATTATTACCGAGGGCCGAAAGTCCCTTAGAATAAATAAAAAGTTTATTTTGAATGAGATATTTGAAATTAAAAATCACACTAAATTTTCTCTTAGTTTTTTCACCCCTGTAACTTATTAAAATAAACATTATAGAAGTTCTCAGGGACTTTCGGCCCTCGCTAATAACGTAATCTTTCATTCTGCGTTTAAATTTTTTAAAAATACTTATTAGTTTTCTCAGGATTTGAAAAAAATGAATCCCCATTTGAATAGCATTGCAGCCGAAAATACGTACCGATCCTCTTAATAGATATCTGACATACCTCCAATAATGTCAAATACATACGAATATGCTGATGGGCGCAAGGAACACACTAACTGAAGATTTGACAGACCTAGGTAAATACTTCAGTGACTGGGGTCTTATCCCAAATACGAATAAAGCTGAAGTTGCCTGCGTGTATTTGAGCAAGTAACTTTTAATAATAAAGGGACTACGCCAGGGAGACGCTCTATCATGCATCTTGTTTAACATCGTACTCGAGAAAATAATGAGGGACACAACAGTCAAAACTCGAGGAACAATCATTAAAAAAAGCGTGCAAATACTAGCATTTGCAGATGATGTTGACATAATCGCAAGATCAAGAAGAGAAATGATAGAGGCATTCAACTAAATAGAACGAGCTGCACAAAATAGTGGCCTTAAAATCAACCAGAACAAAACAAAATAAATGCAGGTAAGTAAAAACACAGAAATAAGGCAGCCACAAAATATAACAATAGGAGAATACAACATTGAGGGGGTAAAAAACTTTACATACTTGGGATCCCTAGTCACGTCTGATAATAACGTAGCAGAGGAAGTGAAGAGGCGAATATTTATTGCCAATAAAAGTTACCATGGCTTAATTCGGCAACTAAGATCAGATAACGTCGCAAGGAAAACAAAATGCCAAATATACAAAACATTAATAAGACCGGTACTCACATACGGCTCAGAAACCTGGACATTCACTAAAAGAGAGGAAACATTGCTAGCCACCTTTGAAAGAAAAATGCGACACATATATAAGGGCACAAAAGAAAACGGAATTTGGCGAAGAAGGTACAACTTAGGTACAAGAGGAAGACCGAAGCTGAGATATTTAGAACAAATAGAAAATGATATAATAAATTTAAAAATAAAAAACTGGAGAAAAAAGCACGAAACAGATCAGAGTGGAGAAGAATCCTGGAACAGGCCAAGACCCAGAAAGGGCTGTCGAGCCAGTGATGATGATGATGAACTTTTAATAATAACCTACTAAGTTTTAACCCATACCCGAAATATCTAAATGTAACCAAGGACATAATGATGTGGTTCAAAAAACACCTATAAATTACTGCCGCCAAAATAAACACTAGAAATATCCTCATTCACAAATTATGTGGAATATCCTCAGGAGAAAATGTCGCCACCCTCATAATACCAGACCTTAATCTGGCGTACCTATTCTGCATGATGTTTGAACAGCTATACGTAACGAAGATCATCACCAAGCTCAATCACATCATGAGGATCATCAGTGGATGTATAAAAAGTACTCCAACTCCCTGGCTCCCCGTCCTTCCTGAGTCATATTATAGCTCCTCACATAAGTAGACAAGAGAACCTACTAAGAGAGTACAATAAGATAAATATAGTACTTCACGAATTACTTTTTATACTAGGGCCGGTTGTTCGAACGCTAATCAACAATGATTATTATCAAATATTTAATTACTGTCACCAACTTTCAATGTCAACTTTGTTTGGGTTGCTGAAAACATAATTGATTACAATTATGAGACTAGTTAATCAATTAACATAATAATTATTAACATAATCGATTAATAAATCTCATAATTATTGTAATTAATTATGTTTTCAGCAACCCAAACAAAGTTGACATTGACAGTTGGTGACAGTAATTAAATATTTGATAATGATCATTGTTGATTAGCGTTCGAACAACCGGCCCTTAGTCTCTTTTAACTCACAGAAACTAGTATCGCAAAATTATGCCGCTTTTCCATAGAAATCACAATAAGTTAAACAAGGTGTTGTTCCGAAGCTATTTTCTTGTGGCATTTTTGCAATTAACTATTTTTAATGGGAAATAAGCCAAAGCGAGGTGGACCAAAGCTGAGGTGGATGGACGGGGTAACACAAGATGCCGAGAAGATCTGAGTACTAAAAAAATAATTTTATTAACATTTCGATGTCCAAATCGGATGCCGTTGTCAAAATACAAAAAAGTATTTTTTTAACAATACAGAATAAACAATACAGAATGTCGTTGATAGCTTATGAATTTTGACGTTTATAATTTTCAATGACAGTGACAGTTTATTGGTTTATTTGCATTTATATTTATAAAAACTAGATATAATATTTCAGTTAAATAAAGGATAAGTCGCAATACTGACTTTTGGGTCCCCAGACAAAGACGAGTATTAGTAATATCGTAGTGTTGATAACTGAATTTGTGAAAAATTTGCACTTGTACCACTGTTTCCCCAAAGGTACGATATATTAAAAATATTCATAATTTATTTATGTAATTCACTCGATAGTTTTGTATTTCTCAACCTTAGGTAATATTAAATCTTCCTAACAATATTAACTTTTTTGTTGCGACTGATTTTTTAGTTTATCTATTACCGTTCTATATTTAGCTTTATAGGTCTTATCTTTATGTTTAATGTTCATCAATCTCCTCAATAGCGAAAAAAGTAGGTATAAACACTTCAATTAAATAACTTTATAAAATATGTTCACGGGATAATAGCCATTTCCTAATTATTACCACTTATTATCACACCAATTTATACATATAATTATAACCACATTTAATAAATACAATTATTACACATCAATCTCCTCAATAGTGAAAAAAGATTAAACACTTCAATAAAATAATTTTATAAAATACGTTCACGGGATAATCGCCATTTCCTAATTATTACCACTCACACGATGACGGTACGAATCAATGATCTACACATCGACGTACGTTTCACTTTATTTTTTGATTTAACTTGGTTGAAAATGAATCGTGACGCATGGGAAAAGTTAAAATGGAAGAACTATACTTGCGAAACATCAACTAGGTAGATAGATAGGTATAGACGTCCCATGCATCGCACTGAAGAGGCAAATCTAGATCGTCCCTACTTTTTATAGCACACATACGAGGAAGGTTTCAGTACCTATTCAAAATGAGAGGAATGCTGGAGACGCCCTAGCTCACGTAGCAATGTATTTAATGATCACCTAGTAGGTACAGTTGAGTCCGCGAGTCTTTACCCGTGCGTCATCATTTAAAGCATACGAAATAAGTCGGAAATTTACTAAACGCAACGGCAAGTGGATATTATTCCGATCACGGGTTATAGTGTAAAATTTGACGTCATCAAATAAATAGAATCTCAAATTTAAGTTTTGCTTTAAAATTTTGGTGTATAATTACAGCTACATTTGAAGTAGCTTAATAAATTATTTATTATCATTAATATAATAAATAAATAAACAATTTATAAAAAAATTCAATAACATATTTTCTTTTTGTTATTTTATGCACTTTGGCAGAACCTTAAACACAAGCATTCAACTGTGTCAACAATGAGGTTAGCTTTGTGTACGTTGTCAAAATTTATCGTAAAATAACATAAACTTATCAGAAAATTTCTAACTCCAATATAAAATTAGTTGTGAAAACAACTACTGTTTGTATACTAACGAGCGATCCACAATTATTGGGATAAAAGCTAGCTGTGCAAAAAATTACGTATGTCTTGTTTTAATCTGAATTTATATCATTGGTTTATCAATTAATTTTGATTAACATTATAAAACATAAAAAATCAGTCAAAGCCTAACACAGAACTTTAATCAGAAATAAAAAGAATTAACAAAATTATAAGTAACAATAATAAATAAAATCAAACAAACTACATAACCTAACTTTTCTTGTTAAGTTGACGTATACTGCAAAGTTGACGTAAACTGGAAAGTATATCTGAATTAAGAATAGACATGTACTGTATAGCTGTCTCTGTCGTTCAAAGCCACCTATGGTGACAATAATTTTGGATCACACGTTATAAAAAACTTCAAAATGCAAAAATTCGACAAAATAACAGCAAAAACTTCAACAAACTGACAGCCACAAAAAGTAAACAAACCAAAACGTCAGAAATTGTACTTAAAATATGTGAAGACATCCCCAATCGACTTTCTTTGTACCTATCTCTTTTCAATGCACTGAGTCTACATCGTTCATAAAAATAACATGTGTTTTTACTTAATAACAGACGGCAGCTGGTTTATAATTAATTTCATACGTGGAAGAGAATGATGCTAAATAAAAAGTACCTATGTGTTCTATCTCGCCAGGTATTAATGACGCACGGGTAAAGACTCGCGGACTCAACTGTATAGAATTAACCCGTTTTACGTGGAAGACCCTAAACCAGTGATTCCCAAAGTGGTCCAGGTGGACCCCCAGGAGTCCACGAGGGACTCAACGGGGGTCTACGTTGCAGTGAAATAAAAATGGGGGTTTACAAGTTGTAAGTGGGGGTCCACGAAAATTTCATAGTGATTTAGTATTTATTTAAACAAATTTCGATTTATTTCCGTAATATATCAATGGAAATCAATGGAAAAAATAATGTTTTAACAGTAGGGACAAAAATGTCATAATAACGCATTATAAGATATTTTGATTAAAAATTTTATTTTTGTGTAGAAAACGTTAAAATACCGTTTTTTATATTTTGCTCCATTCCCAAAAAACATGTCCTTCGATTTGACTGAAAATTTGCCCACAGATAGCTAAAACATAGGACTTTAAGTGATTACATTTTTTTATATAATTTTACAATGTAAAAAAAACGCGTGGAATAATATAATAGTCAAAAATATAGGCTCTATAGACTTTAAGTACAATTAACTCGGCAAATATCGACCGTACGAAAAAAATGGTTAAAAAATTGTAATAATTATTGTAAACACGGTTTATTTGAAACAATTTCAGTTCCTAAAATTTTTGTCGAAAAGTTGAAAATGGCGGAGATATTGAACAAAAACCACTGCTATCAAACCAGTCAGGTCTTATGATCGCGCCTTTACCGCATACGTACCAGCCGAAATATTGATGTTAGCAAAAAAATGAAAGAGATTAAAATTATCTAAAATTTAATTCTATTCATTTTTGTATAGGTACATTTTTGTTACAAAACTAATAATAAACGAGACAATTCAATAATTATGCTCTAATTGTCACTAATTCCCCCCATAACTCGGAACATTTCGACGGCACAAAAAAAAATATAATAAAAGAAATTACTTATAGGAAATCATATTTTCAACAATTTCAGTCCTTACACTTTTTGTCGGAAAGTTAAAAATGGCGGAGATATTGAGCAAAAACGGTTCTCCTTTAAAATCAAGATGGCGGCTAACGCAACGGCAGAATTCATTCGCGATTTTAAATTTACACTACTATTGATCCCCTAAAGCTTAGAAAAATAGAATCTTGCTTGGGTAGCTCGGCATGCAAGATCAATTGCTAACCCGACTGGACTATATAATTTTGACTCTGATATTAGTGCATGTAATTTTTCTTGTATTGTAAAACTATACAAATTCTTTTAATAACTTAAAGTCCTGCGTTTTGACTATCTCTGTGCAAATTTTCAGCCAAATAGAAGAAGAACATGTATTTTGGGAATGGAGGTAAATGTAAAAAACAGCATTCTACAGGTTTTTTACCCTAAAATTTGATCAAAAACATGTTTTAAATAAAGAAACTTGTTATAATGCCTAATAATCACACTTTTGATTTCCTTCTATTAAAACATTATTTTTTCCATTGATACTTTACGATAAAAAATGCAAAGTTTAAATAAATTCCAAATCACTGTAAAATCGCTTGGAATGATATTTTGAGAAAAAAAAAAGAAGAAAAAGACGGTTTGACCTTCATTAATGTCTTATTTTTTTCCACCCAAGTTCCCCCCACCCCCAGGCAATTTTCTAGATCCGCCACTGACGTGCACAGCTACGAAATACCACTTCTGCTGGGGGTCCACCGAAACCAGTAAATTTTTTAAAGTGGTCTACGATAAAAAGTAGTTTGGGAACCTCTGCCCTAAACCGTCGAAGAATATCCCGTCGGCTCTGCCTTTATTTAATATACAAATGCGGATTGGGCTGGACACCATCATGTGAGTGCAAAAAAACTCGCCAAACTATGGCGTATGTACTCTGGTAATATGCAGTACTTAAGGGTTGTAGTTTGCAGAACTGTAGTATTTGAGATTGACTATGGTCATTTTAATTTCATTGTATTCACGATAACCATTATTTTAGAATATCCTGATATATTAAAATAAACTAGGAGATAATAATAGAAAAAAATTATTATTTACCGGAGTGCCCAAAACTCAAGACTTCAACAGGCAGTGATCCTCTTCGCTGAACCAGCAGTGCTTCGGTATCCTCAGGTTTGCGAAGTAAAAAAAGACGGGATGTTGCTTCAGAAAATGTATCCGCTTGACAAAAAGTCTCCGGACCACCCGAGATTCGTCTTTTTAATTTTTTTCGCCTTCCCGCTTTACCTGTGTGATCAAATAGGAAAAAATTATTTTATAAATCAATATCTTAAAAAATGTCAAATACGTATAAATAAAGTTTGAAAATTATGTATATATTGTGGTAGTTTCTTGTTAATGTTACCTATATGCATTGCATTGTTTTAAATTAGAGTGGTTCACTTATTTCTAGGTTTCACACTGAAGATGGTCGGACAGACCGAAAACGTTTTGTGATGTTCTATAATCCATTTGGATATCTTTAATAAATTTTTAAATAAATTTAATATACCACTTATAACAGAAGCGTTTACTTCATTATTAAGTTGTTAAACTTACAAGTATTTTGTGTCTCCTGGAAAAATCGTAGTAATATTACTATAAAAAGTAAGCTTACCATTTAGACTGGTATGTCTGGTGAGCTGCTCCAGTTTCTCGCCATTTCCACCAAATATGGAAATTATATTGGTAGGAGCAGAACCTCGCCTTGGAAATTGTAGCTGATGGAGGTTTTTCTTTTCGATAATGTCTTAAAATAAAATATTTAATCAATGATGTATCACAAATTTAAACATTTAACTACTACGTAATAAAATTTAAAAACAAAACGAAAGAGTTTAAATAATAAAATTTTAAAAGAATAAAAGAGTAAGAGAATCTTTCAAGAAACATTTATAGTAAAACCTATTTATTTACAACTGCGAGAAGAAGAGACAACAGACGTTCGTTTATACGGTGCAAGTGACCTTTAACCCCGGCGCAAATTGAACCTAAGCGAGTCACAACCTGCGCCGGCGGGACGGGTGACCCGTGCAGTTATTTTTCTAGCGCACCGCATATTGATCACAACAAGACCCAACCGTTGGCATTCTCTGCAACGAATAGAGGGACGGGCAAAATCAGTGCGGACGTGTAACGGTTACTTTTGATACCGGGTCTCAGTGGTAGCATAGCAAATATGTACTATAATCAGAAAGCAGTAGTGAGAGTAGAGAATAATACCACTGAAAAAATTGAAATAAAGCGAGGTGTGAGACAAGGGTGTATACTGTCACCAACCCTGTTTAATCTCTATTCCGAAGACGTAATGAATAGAACACTCTCTGAGCAATCCATAGGTATTAAAATAAATGGTTTTAGATTAAACAATCTGAGATTTGCCGACGATACCGTTCTGATCGCAGAAACACTTGAAGAGCTACAGACATTGGTGAATAAGATAGCAGACTGCAGCGAAGAATATGGACTATCTTTGAACATAAAGAAAACTAAATTTATGGTAATATCGAAATCAACACGAAATATATCCATTGTATATGATACCAGCCACAAGGATTACACGAGAACGAAACTTAAAGACGAGAAATGGGAGAAAATCGGAAATGAACTTAATACGAATGGTAAGTACAATTTACTGTGATAAATAAATATTAGTACAATATAATCAAAACCCAATACCGCTTTGTCATTAAAATTCTAATAACTTTATTAGGTACCTACTCGTAGACAAAATAAACGGCGATAACAGATATGCCTTTACAAGAACACATTATTAGAAAAAAAAAGGTTACTTAAAACGAATAGGCCCGGATCCCGCGTAACAAAAAAGGTTGATTAATAGCAAGCTGAAAATTTGTTTAATAGCGTAACGGTGTCTAGTCGGACAAACTTTAATGTATGGGAACACTGGAAAAGGGGTAGTTTTAATTGTGGAACAGGTTAAAGATTTTGAATGTCAGACTACAAAAACTTCCCATGTATTTTATCGGACAGAACTTCCAATTGATTTCTTACCCTTTCATTAAACTCTCATGCTAAAATTAGACTGGTATTTATCACCTGTCATAATTCCTGTCATTTGACATGTTCTCTTGTCGGATTTAATAAAATGCCCAGTTGGTGATAAATACCAGTCTGATTTTTGCATGAGAGTTTAATGAAAGGATAATAAATCAATTGGAAGTTTTGTCCTACAAAATACATGGGACGTGTTCGTAGTATGACGTTCCAAATTTTTAACCTGTTCCACAATTAAAACTTCCCCTGTTTCAGTGTTCCCGTACATCAAAGTTTGTCTGACGAGACACCGTTACGCTATTAACAAATTTTCAGCTTGCTATTAATCAACTTTTTGTTGGTACGCGGGATCCAGGCCTAGAAATACAATGTCACAAATGATGGCGTAATCCCTTTTCTATAGGTATAAAAATTTTGTAAATATCATTCATTTCTTAAATCTACACAACATTATCATTAAAAATGATTCATTATTAAAAACCGTTAAGCATATCTGTGAATATCGCATTACCCTCAAATAAAATGTGTCATCATACCGGGCTTGTTCATGCTTAAAAATAAAATATGTAGAAGAGATATAAATATATGTAATAGGTAAGCAGTTTTTGCAACGAAAATCCAATCACAATCAGTGTTGTTTATAATAATAGTAATTCCGAACGAGTTCTATTAGCTTTTCTACGTCCATCTCGAAAACAAAACCACAACTGAGAATTGAGTCACGCGTCCCACGACACCAGAAAATTGTGTTCCGATGACAAACGTTTGCATGCTAGGCCTGGCACTGTATTCACTGATATTAGGATGCGCAGAACTCTCTACGCAACTCGCCAGTGCCAGGTTGTGTTCGCTTAGGATCAATTTGCGCCGGGGTAAGGGTTGTAGTTAAATCTGTTATGCTAATACTGTAAATACTGTACGCTAATACAAAACTGCGTTAAAAATAGAAGTTTCAGAAGAGAGTCAACTTTAAAGTCAATTAAATATATGAAAAGATTATTAATAAGTCCAGTACCTACGTATTATTTATAATAGTGGGTTTCAGTAAATCCATTACGAAATGAACTTGATATATAATCTTACTACGTCAGTATTTTTTTCACGAAATCTGTTTCCTAAAAACCTACAGGATGATTTATTAGACTTCGAAATTTTGACAGTTGGTAGCAGCCATATTTTGAAGCCAAATTGCCATTTATTCATCTAATCGTATAAAAGCCTAGGATGACACGTCAAATGGAAACGCTGTTTGTCCGGAACAATGACTCCCCGATAATTTTATTATTTATTTATTATTTATTTTAAATTAATTATATAGGTACGTTATATTACAATAATATTTTTAAAACTGAATACAGTAATTTTATTATTTATTTATTGGATTTATATTTTAAACAAATTTATATTAAGTATTAAAATACGTATGCTTTGTTGATACGTTAGCAGGTGGCGTTAGGAGCAAACATAATAATTTATTGAATTAAAATATACAATAAGCATCAAAATTTAACGCACCACCTTAAAAATGGGATATTTTTGATGTCTCGTATTTTTTAAACCTGTTGTCCGATTTGAGTGATTTTTTTAGTATATTATAGCTTTATTCTTCAAGAATATCGATGTAATAATATTATTGCTAAACAGCTAAGTGTCATTGTATACCGGGTGTAACAATGATAGTGTGTTTTTTCCTCAAAGTTTGGAACACCCTGTGGAATATTCTAGCGTATATAAAATATTGAAATTAAAACTCAACTATAGCCTTAGGCTTTCTTAACATTTTGCTTTTCGATTTATTCGCTTATGTGGGATAATAAAAAAGTTAGGTACTTTAACAACTAGCCATGTTATTCATCAATACAGGGTGTTTCTAAATAAGTGCGACAAACTTTAAGGGGTAATTCTACATGAAAAAATAATGACCATTTGCTTTATAAACATATGTCCGCAAATGCTTCGTTTCCGAGATACGGGATGTTGAATTTTTTCTTACAAACTGACGATTTATTTATTGCTCTAAAACCGGTCGAGATATGCAAATAAAATTTAGTAGGTTTTTAAGAGGTAGTTATTGAGCATGTTTTGACATACAATTAAGAATTTTATATTCATAATTGGCATGCATACGGGTCATATTACCCGGTCATATTACCTGTATGCACGCCAATGGTGAATATAAAATTCTTAACTGCATGCCAAAAAATGCGCAATAACTACCTCTTAAAACCTACCAAATTTCATTTGCATATCTCAACCGGTTTTAGAGCAATAATTTAATCGTCAGTTTGTAAGAAAAAATTCAACATCCCGTATCTCGGAAACGAAGCATTTGCGGACATATGTTTATAAAGCAAACGGTCATTATTTTTTCATGCAGAATTACTCCTTAAAGTTTGTCGCACTTATTTAGAAACACCCTTTATTGATGAAGAACGTTGCTAGTTGTTAAAGTACCTAACTTTTTTATTATCCAACATAAGCGAATTAATCAAAAAGCATAATGTTAAGAAAGCTTAAGTCTACAGTTGAGTTTTAATTTTAATATTTTACATACGCCAGAATATTCCACAGAGTGTTCCAAACTTTGAGGAAAAAACACACTATCATTGTTACACCGGGTATACAATGACACTTATCTGTTTAGCAACAATATTATTACATCGATATCCTTGAAGAATAAAGCAATAACATATTAAAAAAGTCACTAAAATCGGACGACAGGTTTAGGAAATACAAGACATCAAAAATGTCCCATTTTTAAGGTTCATTTTGATGCTTAGTGTCTAAATATCATTTGATAGTAAATTTAATTATTAATATAAAATAAATAAGACTTTACAAATAAAATTTGAGTATCATTTGAAAGGAATTTATTAACAACTAACGTTAACGACGTTCTACACCTTCGGCAAAGAATTAAGGATTTGCATGAAATTTTAGTATGTTCTAGGTTACTTCAAAAAACTAAGACTTGATTTTTTAAAAATTGTTTTACCGTGCCGTTTAATTACTACTAAGGGTCAAAGTTAAGGTTTAACATGGGCTCTTATGGGAATTTTTAAAAAGTTAATAACTTTTGACCCAAATTTACGATTTTTAATTATTTGTGCTTAAATTAAAGGTTTTTTTGTAAGGAATAACATATTAAAAAATGAGGATTGTTTACCATACCATTTATTTTTAATTTATTTATTATAATTAATTCCGTAGTTTATTCCGTAATTTCCGTAATTTATTATAATTTATTTTTATAAAGTATTCAATAATGAAACATATGATTTGAGTATTCTGCTATAAATGCATTGTTATCAACTTTCGCTTGCATATAAGTTTCCCCCTTTCCTCTGAGAGGCATACCCCGCAACGAAGGTGTAGAACGTCGTTAAGAAGATTAGTAGAAACATATTGCTTTTACAATTGCAATTGAAATGTTTACTTGTATAACGGATTCCCTTTACCTGGAGTAACATCAATACAGAAGGAAAATAGCTGACAGTTTAGAAAAAAGATTCTTGTTAAACAGGACTAGGGAAAGAAAAATGTGCAAAATATTGAAAAAAATTTTTAAGTTACAGAAGATATGATGGTAAATAACATAAGTAAATAATTTAAATCTTAATTTAATGTCTTATAATAGTCAACTTAATAGGCACAATCTGACAACATTATATAGGTAGGTACTTTTCATGAAAATGTTATCTAATAAAGAAAATTATGTTTATAAGGAGGCTTACAAGAGAGGCCGAAATTTACATGTACTTACGATATTGAGCAACTTCGATTGGCACTGATCCTCTTCTTAAAGAGTCTGTATCAGATACCACTAGCCCTCTGCTGGCGGGCGAAATTTTTTCATCGGGTTTTGGTAATGTAGGCATCACAGGTGCTGAACCTCTCCGTTTATTTAAATGCTAAAATTAGTACAAATCTATATATAAGTAAACAGAAAAATTCAGGAATATTGGAATATCTCTCTCTCTCTCTCTCTCTCTCTCTCTCTCTCTCTCTCTCTCTCTCGCTCTCTCTCTCTCTCTCTCGCTCTCTCTCTCTTGGAGCCATCAAGTTTGAAGCCAATTTTAATGAGATGGTTTCAGCAAGATCAAGCTCCAGCTCATTTTGGTGTAAATGTTTGGCGTTATTGCGTTATTTAGATCACACATTTCCCGGACAATGGATTGGTAGATAAGGTAGTATTAAATGGCCTACTCGTTCACCCGATTTGAACCGTAAAGATTTTTCTCAAATCCATAATTTGAAAAAAATTTGCATTTTTTTTTAATTAGAAGCAAGTAACTGCATATTTAATCATAGTTTTTAATTCAAAACAACTTTTCATAATAAGAATTTTCGATATTGAGAAAAATAAAGATAGTTTACTCTTGAGCGAAATTCATGTTTTCTGACATACCTCGTATAATACTGATAAAATTTGATATCTGATGGTTGAATCTCAAGTTTTAGACCATGCAGAATTTTTTATGAAGAATAACTTTTTTTCGTAAAATTAATAATAAAAAAGTTTCCCATATGTTTAAAACTTAAGTAGACAGGCGTATACAGTACGTAAATCTTTCAGCTTGACATAGGTAATATACATTAAGGTAAGTATGGCAACTGCGCTCTTTCGACGACACTGCTTTCATCAAGGCCCCAGAGGTTTTAACTTCTTGTATTGTATATATCGCACACCTGTATTAAAAGTGTAGCAACTCAAAAAACCACTTTTTCGACAAATTGAAAAAATCTATTCTGCTCGATAATAGTAAAAGATTTAAAAGCTTTTGTAAATCATATTAGAAACGCATTGGATTACGAAGTATTTTGGTTTCATCAAGGCCCCAGAGGTTTTAACTTCTTGTACAGGGTGAGGAAAATAAAGGGCAGATAAAGGGTAGAAATATCTCGAGAACTAAAGGCAACATAATCATGAAAATTTAAATTAAGGGGTTTTTGAAGAGTCATCTGTTTAATGAAAATATTTTCATGTATTTGCTACTTCCGCTTATACCGGAAGTTGCTTATAACTTCGTTTTTTTTAATGGGACACCCTGTATATTTTTACATTTTTGGATTCTCTTCGATGTCTTCTTTCTTAAAATATGAGATTTTGTAATGTTATATAGGGTATTTTAAAAGATAATTACGTTCTTTTATTAACTTCGTAGCAACATTCACACCCTGTAGTAGTGTAGTAGTTTGACATCTAAAACTCTACTTACGTTCAAATGATTTTTAATATAGTCTACTATTGTTAAGAATGATTAGTATAGCTAAATTTTAAATTTTAGTATACAGGGTTGGTCGAAACTCGGAATGAGTATTTTCTGAGTTTTCTTAAATGGAACACCCTGTATGTTAGTATTGTAATGAAATGATATTTTATGGTCCTTTTTTATTTCTTAAGTATTCCCTATACCTAACTGCTTTAATTTGTGCTTAATTGTTAATTACACCAACAATCTTAACTACGTAGGTATTTTGATAGCTAAACCATTATTGGTAATTTTAAGGATCAATCTGGATTAATATGTATTTATTTCTGAAAAATTATTTGTGATTGAATATTTTCATGGCCAACCTAATAAAATTTTACGTATTTTTTGTTGCAATTAATGTTGAGCTTGAATCACCAATAACTCACAAATTAAAGCAGTTAGGTGTAGGGAATACTTATTAAAATAAAAAAATACCATGAAATATCATTTGATTACAATACAGGGTGTTCCATTTAAGAAAACTCAGAAAATATTAATTCCGAGTTTCGACCAACCCTGTATACTATTATTTCAAAATTAGCTATACTAATGATTCTTAACAATATTCGACTATATAAAAAATCACTTGAACGTAAGCAGAGTTTTTAATGTCAAACTATTTCCAATTCTACAGGGTGTGAATGTTGTTACGAAATTAATAACAAAACGTAAATATCTCTTAAAATACCCTGTATAATATTACAAAACCTCATATTTTAAGAAAGAAGATATTGAGGAGAATCCAAAACTTGAAAAATATACAGGGTGTCCTATTTAAAAAAATGAAGCTATAACGGTATAACCGGAAGTTGCAAAGAGATGAAAATAATTTCATTTAATAGATCATCCTTCAAAACCCCTTTATTCCAATTTTCATGATTCTGTTGCCTTTAGTTCTCGAGATATTTCTAATAGGCCAGATATCTGTCTCACCCTATATATAATGTTATTTTAATTTATAAAATATTTTTTATTTGAAAACTAATTTCAAAATTGAACAGTAGTTTTCCATTCTCTCAGGCCAAAAATATTCAAATACAATGTAGTTTGTTTTGACGTTTATTGATTAAGTTATTAATGAATACTCATTTCGACCGACACAAATAAACGTCAAAACATGTCAATGTAGTAACTGAATATTTTTGGTCTGAGAGAAGGGAAAATATATCTGTTTAATTTTGAAATTAGTTTTCAGATAAAATAGTTATTTTCCTAACTAGTTCGGAAAGTGATATTTTCACGCACGAGACTGCCGTTGACCCGAATGACGCGATAGCGGAGTTCGGGCAAGCAGTCGAGTGCGGGGAAGACACTTTCCGCAAGAGTTAGGAACAATATTTTTTCTAGGGCCGTACGTTTGGAAAAAAGCCACAAAAAATAGAGTCATATCAATTTTTATTTAAATAGAGAGAAAATACACAACTTAATTCTTTGACAAGGTTTTCAAAACCAAACTTTCAATATAATGGGTTACTACGACGACGATATTAGTTTCCATGACGACGATTCAAAACCATTGTAATTTTCTACTGATCTGACTTTTAAATAATATGTCAAAATAATTTTATTTCATCGAATTATCAGTAGTAATTGCACAAGAGCTCTGAAATTATTGAATTTTTCCCGAGTGACACTTTGACAGTTTTACTGTCAAAAGCCAAGAGCCGAAGGCGAGTGAAATTATGTCAAAGTGTCACGAGAGCAAAAATTATATATTAATTTCAGAGGTCAAGTGCAATTTGTTGCGATTATTTCATGAATAAAACTGTTCAAAACCAAAATTTTATTGTAATTTATTTATGTAAGTACCATTAAACACACAGTTTTTATAAATATTTGACGATTGAAAGTCATCACTTTTATAATTTTTAAAACATTAATTGTCATTAATGTCACTGAACGTATTTTTTCGTAGCAACGAAGGGCATCTGACGTAATATACTTAACGACGGGAGATTATCAAAAATTATCGATTTAATTCAGATTTCTGTAGCTTTCTATTGGTCATCCAGGGTTATCTCCTATGAATGAAATAATCGCGCTAATTTCATTAAAACATGAACACAATAAGATAAATTTGAAATAAATTAGTAAATAATATCTAAATATTAGTTTATTGCATATATTATAATATATTATAATGCCATATTACAAGGTATTTTACTTTCCCGCACGCTTTACTTTCACGCACGCCGTGCGGGAAAGTGCAACTTTCGGAAATGAAATGCGTGCGTAAAAGTGGCTGTTTTAGCACGACCGTAGAAAAAATATATTAAAAATTAAAGTAAAATAGATACTAAACATTAAAATGTCTGGGGTCTTGATACCACCAGTGTTATCGAGAGAGCGCTGTTGCCATACTTACCTTAATGTATATTTATTCCCTATGTCCAGCTGAAAGAGTTACGTACTGTATACCAATTTTGTACTTACCGCAGATCCGAGTCTTTTAGGATCAAGGTTTTCCTTTTCTCGTTTTTGACCGACTTCTGAAATGACAACCATTTTTCCATTTTTTTCTTTATCAATAACATCTGTGTCTTTCTTATAACTACACGAAGACTTATTTTTGCTAGAATCCGGTGGAGACAAATCTAGAAAATCTGGCGAGCGACTATTATTGGGGCTCAGAACAGCTATAGTTGGAATATTTTGTGGTATATTACTTAAATTTGATATGTTTTCAGGAGAACTGTGGGAAGAACTCGATCCACTACCACCTAAAAAAATTTAAATAGTAATAAAAATGGATAGTCAATAAATAATAGGACAAAAATAATAAGAAAAAAAAAGTTAGTCATAAAAAGTGTTGTCTTTATTATCTATGTAAATATCTACATAATAAGAGTAACCAAAAACATTATGCGAATTAGCGAAAAAATGACAAAAATAAATTATGCTCACTCATCGGCACAATTAACCTTATATTTCTTTC
Organism: Diabrotica virgifera virgifera; assembly: GCF_917563875.1. Taxonomy (NCBI): domain Eukaryota; kingdom Metazoa; phylum Arthropoda; class Insecta; order Coleoptera; family Chrysomelidae; genus Diabrotica; species Diabrotica virgifera. The sequence goes on from NC_065450.1 coordinate 123,885,691, forward strand.
ATTTTGCAAGAAATTGTCAATTTTGGACAACATTTTATGAAAAACGCGGTGAAAACTACATTTGAGGAAAAGAAAACAATCAAATTATTGAAACAAAGTCGTTTATCAAGGGATGCTTAGCAAAATCCAATATTTAAAAATTTACGAAGAAAATTCAAACAAACATAATTTTAAAAATCATAGTCTAATTAAAAAAAAATTATGAGTATTAATAAGGGGTGTTGCCGTCTATAACTCTTAGGACTTCTTGGAGCCGGTTCGGCAATCAATTCATGACATTTTGCATATCCGATTGGGAGATATTGTGCCAAATCTCTACCGCAGCCATATTGAGCTCGCCGTAGGATGTAGGGGCTGAACTACGATACGGGATGCTATCAGACGATTTCGGGAGACAGGTTCATACACCAGTAGACCAGGTTAAGGCCAAGATCGATTTACCCCAATTCGAGATGACCACTTTATGGTCAGCAACTTGTTGAGAAATCCGCGTTGAGAAAAAGGCGGTCAGAGATGCTCGAATAGACAACAGAGGAAATATTTTTAATAAATCATCCCAAATTTTGGCATATGCAGATGATGTGAGCCTAGTTCCCTGCGCAACATGCAAGCTAGAAGAAATGTATACCAACTTCTCAAATGCCTAAAAAAATATGGGCCTGCAAGTAAACGAGGAGAAAAATAAGATGATGGCATCAAGACCCAACAATAGAGCCAGAAACATCGGTCACCAATTCACGTTTGATAACTCTACCTTTGAAGTGGTGGACAAATTCACATACTTAGGCTCCCTGATCACCAAGGAGAACGTCATGACGAGAGAAATCAAGCGAAGGATCATCCCAGCAAATAAATGCTATTTTGGACTGAGTAGACATATGAGAAGCAGAAACTTAAACCAAAAAAATAAAAATAACCATATACAAAACCCTTATACAACCAGTGTTGGCATATGGATCGGAGACATGGATCATCTCCAAGGCAGATATGAAAACCTTCTACTTATATTTAAACGAAGGATCCTGAGAGGAATATTCGGTGGCATCTGTGAAAATGGTGTTTGGAGGAGGAGGTACAACTACGAGGTATACCACAGATATAAACATATTTGGTGGCAAAAACGTAGTATCTCTTTTAAGAATAGGAAGACTAAGATGGGCAGGATATCTAGCAAGATCACAGCAGAACAACCCAGATGGAAGGATGGTGTAGATGAAGATGGGAGAAAAATAGGTGCAGCAAACTGGCAACGGTTGGCAGTGGATAGGACTGACTGGCGTAATAGACTTGGGAAGGTCGAGGCTCTTTCATAGGGCTGCAGCACCATTGATGATGATGATGACCAGAAAGAAATTGGAGGGCTTTCCGTCCAGCTCGCACTCCATAGCTGTTCCCACAACACCGTAGAGATAGATTTGGTTTTGCGCGAGAATATGCTGACTGGACTGTGGCGTAATGAAAGAACATACTGTTCTTAGATGAGAGCAGAATAGCTCTAGGAGGTCCAGATGGACGTCAGCGTGTCTACAGACGTCAAAATGAAAGGTTTGCTCCATGCACTATAACCGAAACAGTGGCTTACCGAGGAGGGTCAATATTGATTTAGAGAGATATCTCTTACGAAGCTTGTATCATCTTGTTGTGTTCAATAGAGGCAGTGTGAATGTTCAAACATACATGGAAGAAGTTCTCCAAGATCATATCATGCTTTTCGCATCGTTTATTGGTGAAAACTTTAGATTAATGCATGACAATGCGCGTTGTCATACCGCAATTTTCGGAAGGTCGGGATTCATGAGATCGGAACTCAAGTTTTACTTTGGCCGGCACGCAGTCCCGATCTTAACCCAATTGAACACATTTAGGATAACCTCAAAAAATGGGTAAGAACAAGAGAACCAGCCCCTACATCCTTCGGAGAGCTCACTACGACTGTGGTAGAGGAGTGGCACAATATCCTCAATCGGATATCCGGGATAGCACGAACGGATTGCCGAAACGGCTCAAAGAAGTCCTGAGGGCCAGAGGCCGCAACACCCATTATTAATTAGTCATATGTTTTTAAATTAGACTATGAGTTTCAAAATTATAGTTAGTTTTCACCAAATCTTATATAAAATATGAGATTGGCAATTTCTGCAAATTAAAAGAAGAAAAAGGTGGGCGGTTAATTGTGCCGGTGAGTGTAGTACCAATCGTCACCCTCACTAATCTTTTTTATTTGCTAATTATTCTGACTTGAGACTATCTACTAAGTCAATATCGCCTTTTATACTGATATCTATTTTTTTATTTATAAGCGAGGTTCCTACAGCCTCTGCCGCTTCTCGCATTTCGACCACCATCGTTTTCTGTCCATCCATTCGTCTTCTTTGATGGCTCTATATCTCATGATGTGCTGTAGGTCCACTCTCTTCCCAGGTAACTGAAGGCCTTCCCCTTCATATTCCTTGTTGTGGTATGTAATTTAAAGCTTTCTTTGGCCATCTATCTTCATTCATTCGTTTCACGTGACTATACCACACTAATTGTCTTGTTTCAATTTTATCTACACTGAAATATAGAGTATTTGTCTTCCTTCTAATATTTTCATTCCTGATATGATCTTTTTTGGATATGCCACACGCTCTCCTTAGATAATCCATTTCTACGATTTCTATTCTTTTTATATCTTTTTCGTGATCTGCCAAATCTTCTGCCCCATAAGTCATAATAGGCTTTACCAAGGTACGATAGATTGTCAATTTCGTTTTTTTTTTCTTATATCTTTAGACCATAGTAGAGAGCTTAGAATGTTTACTGCTTTTTTGCCCTGCTGCGTTTTGTTTTCGATGTCTCTTTTGTTAGTGCCTTATTTAGATGTAATAGATCCGAGATATTTATATTCTTTACATGTTTTTGTGGTTCTAATTTCTAACTCTGGATCTTCTTCATCATCCCGTATTGTAAGACACTCTTTTTTTGACATATTCATATTGAGGCCCCATTTTTCATATTCTTTGTTTAGTTTCCTAAACATGTAGTCCATGTCTTCCTCATCATTTGCTACGACTACCTGATCATCTGCGAAAAACAAAGTTGTTAGACATTTACCACCGCCTATGTCTAATCCTATTCCGGATACTTGTTTCCTCCACTGCTCTAGCGATGATTGAATATATAATTTAAATAAGGTCGGAGACAGACAGCATCCTGGTTTAAGCCCCTTTGTTATTGGAAATGATTAATATATAAAGTTTCCTTCTTTAACGACACTTAGCATCCACATACTCTCTACTAAGACCTAGTTTCGTCAATGTTTGAAACAGTTTTTTCAAAAGTACCGAATTGTATGCTTTCTCTTAATCTACAAACAAATGAAAGAATACCCATGAACGATCACATCAATCACTTATTTTGTATTTGCTATCTTTTTCTATAACAAACGTTTGTTATTTACAGAAAAGACAGCAAAAACAAAATAAGTGATTGATCTGATCGTTCATGGGTATTCTTTCATTTTTCCGACTGTAGATAGATTTCTTGCCTTCCGTTTTTCTATTACCTGCTGCAGAACGAATATTTTATCAGTGCACTATCTTCCTGCACGAAATTAACTTTGTTCTTCCATGTCTTCGTATTCTGATTCTATTCTTTCTTTTATTATTCGACCGTACAACCTCCCTATTGAGCTGGTAACAGTTATTCCCCTATAATTAGAGCATATGCGTTTATCCCCTTTCTTGTATATTGAGCTGATGTATCCAACATTCCAATCAGCAGGGATATTTTGTCCTTTTAATTAAGCATTTATTAAATAGTTGAACCAACATCTTATGTAATATTTTGGGATGTCTTCAGGTCCTATTACTTTACCGTTTTTCGATCTTTTGAGTGCCTCTCTTAACTCTCCGGTTGTTATCTCAACTATTTGTGTATGTTCGAATAATTCTTCCATTTCGATCTTTTTGAATTTACATCTATCTTCTGTCAGTAAGACCTCATAATGGTGTTTCCACTGTTTCCGATCTATGAACTTTATGTTAGATTTTTTCTTTCCTTCCCTCCGGAGAGACTTTATCACCTTCCACGCTTGCCCAACTCTTGTTCCACCCATTTACCTATCCACTTCGGCACATCTTCGATCCCACATATTTTTACTTTTCACTACATACTTCTCTTTTTACATCTCGATTTAATGCTGTATATCTCTTGTGATCTTCTTCCTTTCTTGTTGACATCCATTTCTGAGAAGCAGTTTTCTTCTTGTTTACTACGTTTGCATATTCTCCGGCCGCCATTCTTTATTTTTTGTTTCATGTTTGTCTTTATACCGCAAATCTTCACTTGCAACCTCATGAATGTATTTTTAAAGTTGCTGGTATAATTCTTCCGCTGTTATATTTTTTTGTTCCACATTTTGTAATTTTGTGGCCAGTCGTAATTTGTAAAGAAATTTCGTTGAATCTCCTTTTAGTTTTCTAGGTTATATTTAGATGTTACCTCTTTGTCCCTTTTCTATATTCCGAACCTGAGTGTTATTGTAATTATTTTTAATATTATTTTATGTGCTATTAGATTGAAAACTTAGTCTTTTGCTAGCAGTTGCCGCTAGGGCATCCCTGCCATTTCATTCGTTGCAATCCGTAACTACACGCCGGGGTTTATCCTGGTTGGGTCAGAGAGAGCAGCATATGTGCCTCCTGATGAGAGACTAATAAGTTTCGAAACCGGTAGAGGTGCTTGCTGCACTCTCTGATCGAACTAGAATATAATGCGGCTGTAGTTTCGTGTTGAAACGAAATTGAAAATGGTTATTCATTTTCGAACTATAGTTACCTTTGATTTAAAAACATTTATACAGTTTATCTCCATTTATCTTTTTTGTAACAATTTTAATTAACTTTGATTTAAAATGCCGCTTTTGAGCTTTTTCTATCCAGTATTTACACTGATATATTGTACTATTTACTTTTCCAAACTTTACTTTTTTGGTGTTTCAAAACTATTTTTTAAATGTAACCTTATGTAATGTGATTACAAATAAGGTGTCATATGCAAAGTTAGATCCTGCCTATATAAATGTTAGGTTATATGCATTGCACGTTATTGTAATACGACACGACTGTTATTTTTATATTTCGTTTTCTTTGAAATGTATTTCATTTTATCCTGAACATTCATCACTCATTATTTTTTATAAAACTTCAAGATTAACTTTCTAATTCAAACAGAGGAAGAATTTGTACAGCTAGATACAATACTTCAGGAAGAACCCGATTTTAACCATGCCGAAAGTGTTTTTATATAAGGTAGGCACTTAAATACTTATTTAGAACTTTGAACCTGGATTGTTTAATAATTAAGATTGTGCACTTTTAATTGGTATCTATTGTAGGTAAAAGAATAATTATCAAAATTTGGAGGAGCAAGCAAAGAAGAAAACAAAAAGACATCTTCACATATTTATTTATTCAATTTTAATAAAAATTTGTTTGATATAAATAATATAATACCTATGTGTTTTTTCATTTGAAATGCAGATTTCATCTTTAAAAATTATGAGTAAATTTATATAAAATAATTTTAGACTTTTTCAACATTGTTTAATAGTAATTAAACGCCATGTTTAAAATTTCTGAAAACATTTTACATAATGTCCTAAAAAGGTTTGGTCGGAGGTTCCAAGGAGGTTTTGGTAGGCCGTCCCAAGGACGTTTTGGTCGGACGTCCTGGATACGGATGACGTTGTAACATCGAACCTCCTCGGTACGTCCCGAGAATATCCCAGGTCCTAAAACGTACGACCTCAGGACATACGAATGTCCTAGTGGTCCGTCCCGGGGTCGTACCAGGGATGTACTTGTGCTGATTGGGTACTCTCTGTATATTTTACTGTATATTATTCTTAGGAATATATCAGAACGTGACTCATCAGACTTATTGTTGGGTAATTGCTGCACTTTTCTTTGATATTGTAACAAAAATCAATCAATTATTAATATTTCAGTGTCATAAGTTATGTTAAAGATATCACAGAGTGCTTTAATCCCATATTATACCCACAACCTTAGTATTTAGATATTTACCTCATATCTCTAGGAAGCCGAATCTATGTGACATACACTCAAGAAATATAGAGCAGTCTCCGTTGTAGATAGCAAATAAATCAAACCAACAAAGTAGAGAAGTAAAAAACTTACCCTCACTAGGAATTTCTGCACATGTGCTCATTTCTGCCGTGGCAGACATGTATCTCATTCTAATATACGGTTGTGGGGGAGGAAATGTTTGCTGCCTTGTTAGAAGTTTATTCGGTACCACGACGTTGCCTTGAAGAATAGAAGTGAGCCTGCTCACAGCTGTACTGCTTGTCATGGACGCTATAGTTGGTTCTGGTAAAAGATTTTCAGCACTTAAAGGCCTTTCTGGTTGTTCTAAAATATTTACCTAATTAGTCAGTAATTTTTGCTTAAAATGGTGGTAAATGGTAATAAAAAAAATCAGTGGCCTTTGTGACAACTATTACGTCGAGTTATGTAAACAATCTAATCACTCACTACCACACTCAATGCAGTATAATGAAGAGTTGGCAGAAAATGGCCAAGACATTGTGAACCTTTTTAAGGAATACTTTCAGACAGTCTACACTCCTGGAGACCAAAATAGTTCTGTGGATAATTTAGTTTTACCTGTAAATTGTTCACAAAATATTGACTTTGCAGACATTTCTATACAAGAAATTTATAATAAAATTTTGCGTTTACCTAGTAAAACTACATTAAGTCCTGATGGAATACCCAATATTCTACTTAAAAGGTGTATCTGTACTCTTACAAAACCATTGCATGTTTTATATAATTTGTCCCTAACAACATCTGTTTTTCCTGATTACTGGAAAAATAGTTATATTATGCCTATTTACAAGAACGGAGATAAAAGCAATGTTAAGAACTATAGAAGTGTTTGCATACAGTCATCTATTCCCAAACTTTTTGACAGCTTGATTTGTGGTCAGTTAAGTTGGTTATGTCGAAATTTAATAAATAAGAATCAGCATGGGTTTTTTTCGGGTCAATCTACTATTACCAATTTAGTTTGATATCAGAATAGATTAATAAATGCTATGGAAGACTTTAAACAAATTGATACAGTGTATACAGACTTTTCTAAAGCTTTTGATCGAGTTGACCATAGCATTTTCCTTAAGAGGCTCATCGATATTGGTTTTGGCATAACCACAGTCACCTCTGGGTCAAGAGTTTTCTGTCTGGCCACCAGCAGAAGGTTAAGGTTGGATCCTTTCTGTCAAACTCTATTGCAGTTACATCGGGCGTTCCTCAGGGCGGGCACTGCTCACCGATTTTCTTTGATCTGTTTGTGAATTCTATTTTCGACTGCTTTGAAAACAGTGATGGATTAGCTTTTGCTGACGATTTTAAAATATCAAAGATAATTTCTAGTCCTTTAGACCAACACCTTCTGCAGGAAGACCTGGATAGATTGACACATTGGTGTACAGTAAACAAACTCAACCTAAATGTCTCAAAATGCTGTTAAATTAGTTTTTTCAAAGGTAATAAGAAGATCAATACTTCATATAAAATAAATAATGAAGATCTGAAATATGTTTCAAAAATTAAAGATTAAGGAGTGATTTTTGACGAAAGTTTGAGTTTTGTTGAACACATTAATTACGTAACAGTTCAGTCTTCAAAAATGTTAGGATTTATTTTGAGACACTGTAGTAATTTTTCAGTTGACACTGTAAGAGGAGTTTATTGTTTTTTGGTGCGATCTAAACTTGAATATGGCTCTATAGTATGGTCTCCATACCATGCAGTTCATAATATGACTGTTGAAAAAATTCAACACAAATTTTTGAGGTTCTGTGCATTTAAATTAGGTGAAACTATTGTAGATCACGATTATTCATTAATAGACAACAGTTTAAAACTTAATACACTGGAAAATAGACGTAATCAAGTAGGATTAGTATTTTTGTATAATTTAATAAATGGAAATTTAGATTGCTGTGATCTATTACAGTGTATTAATGTTGATATAGAAACTAGAAATCGAAGAGGTGATTTTATAACATTTTATATTCCTTTCCATCGCACAAGTTATGGCCAAAATTCACCTATAGATCGTTACTGTAAACTTATGAATGACAAACACATTGAAATTTTTGATATATCTCTGAATATGTTTAAAAATAATTTAAATAGAGTATTTATTTAATTTTTTGTTTAGTTCTAAGGTTACAAGTACCTACCTATTCTTATTCTAATATTTGTTATCTAATTATAATGTTGTTAAAGTATTATTAGTACATATTTAGCTCGTAAACTTATTATTGTTAATTGTATAACTTTTAATGGGGTAATCCCGTCAATAAATAAAATAAATAAAAAATAAAAATAAATAAACAAGGAACAATGTTCTGGTGTCAAATTAAAGTTTTACCTACTATTCAAGTTTAGCTGTAATAGTGTATGAACTTGGTATTCGCAAATCTATTTAGGTGTTAGAAGAAGAGCTGGCAGACGCTATATCAGAAACATTTAAATATACTGTACGAAGACGTAACAATTAATACCATATTATAAGATCCATAAGACATATTATAAGATCCTGTCGATAAGTGTCTGTTCACGTAAGTCAACTGAGTATTCACCTAATTGATCAAAGAAAGCTTTGTTTATATTCTAAGCCAGTCGAATCCGAGGGGCACACACGCATATACACACTAGCTGCCTTACTAATTAAACAGTCGCATTCTATGGTATACATATAATATCGGTTTACAACGTTCTTCGACGTCTTCCGATTTCCAATCTCAATCTCGTTCTGTCATTCCATAGATCATCCTCGAGTTCTCTGTCCCCGATTTCTCTATCAACTCCTTCTCTCTAACTTCTTCTAGGCCTTCCTCTTGGTTGCTATTCGAGCATTTGTCTTAGTATTCTATTCTCCGGCATTCTCCTTACGTGTCCGTACCAGCTGAGTATTCTAAGGTTATTCCGTATTTATAGCTAGAATAGTTATCCTAAGTATAAGGTAGATATATATAATAGGAAAATAATTTGTTACAAATAAACTCGGATAATAAGTTAGTTATAAGTATTCCTACTCTATTCCGAAATAATAGTTTGGCAAAATCGCAATTTTCTGCAAAATTAAATAGAACAACATAGAACAAAGATTATATTGGGTGAAATATGTCGATTGTTCTCTACAACTGTTAAACCAAATATATTATCGTTATTTGTTATCTTGTATGTTGAGTTTGAGTATTCTATAAAATTGCTTTAAATAAAAGAGAAAGTTGCATTAAATGGGAAATTGAAGAAAAAATAAACTAATTGATTTATCTTACTTACAAATGCAATATAAATATGTTAATTTCAGCATCTTTTGAAGAATATTTTGGGAGATTTTCTACATATCATAAAGGCCTTGTTTTCCTTGTAGAGTGGAGGTTAAGCCTCCTCCTCGCTTGTCCAAAATAAGTAGGTAAATCACCTATTAAGTTTTCTAAAAACCCTACACCATCTTTAGAACACCGATATTTTATTCTGAATTCTTTATCAGCGTATTTCAAAAAGGAATTTATTATTTCTTTGAAAGTTTTCCTTTTTCGTGTTAATTTCCATCATGTTAATTAAATTATCAACTTCCTAGAGCAGAGGTCGGCAACGCGGCGCCCGCGGGCGCCACTGCGCCCTTTAATAAATTTTAATGCGCCCTTAAACTTTTGTTAATTTAGACAAGAAATTCAAAACGTATACTTTTTATACGTTTATATTTTTATATTTGTTAGGTCATAAAATAGTTGGCGCCCGCCATGAATTTTTAATTTAGTATTTCACTCTTTACATTAAAAACGTTGCCGACCTCTGTCCTAGAGAGCCGCAATACCTCTCAAACACAGCCCTGGGTCCTTATTCTTGAATTTCGGGGAGTAGAAATGGTAAGAGAAAGTGACGTAAAAGTAGGCGTGTCTAACTAACACCGAAAATGTTGTATTCTTGAAATAAATTCTCTTAATTTTTGAGAGAAATGTCACTCCCCAAGGGAGTAACATTTTCTATTGATAGTATGTAAGAGAAATTGAAAATGGGAGTAAAAATAACAATAGATAACCCTAAAAAAGCGGAGAGGTCTCAAAACCGTTTATTTTTTTTCTATCTGCTTTCTTCAATATCCATGTTTCCTATGCATATGTGGCCATGGAAAAATTAGAGCTCTTACCAGCTTTAACTTTGTTTGCATTGTTATGGTTAAATTTTTCCAAATTGTTATATACAAGTTTCATCATATTCATAGCTGTTTTTGCAATAGTAAGTCTTTTATGTATGACTATATAATATAATCTTTTGTCTGAAATATTTTAGCTAATCAGATTGTATCTAACTCTTAAGCCTCTGGTTTTTAATTACAATTTAGAGATGTTTTTTTATTGAGAAGGTTCCTAATGTCATAGCTAGATCTTGTTTTACAGAAACTTATCCTTCAATCGACAAAATTTTAACTGCATATTATGCAGATTATAGAATAATGTCTATTACATATCTAAACATAGATATTCCAATAAGTAAAAAATTTGAATTATAGGGGTTTCGTGTTAAATATTGGGAAGCGTTTCAATAACCAATATTTACTAATTACAAATGGTCACAACTCAATAATTAACTATTCTAATTGGGAAGTAAGCCACAATTTAATTGAAAAAATACTTTTTATGACGTTTCGTCTTCCAATTCGGATTAATGATATTAAATATTAATATTTTGTATTTTGACAACGACGTCCGAATTGGAAGTTGAAACGTTAACAAAATTATTTTTTCAATTAAATTGTGGCTTATTTTCCAATTAGAATAGTTAATTACAAAAATGCCACAAAGAAATAGCTTCAGAACTCTATAATAACGTTCAGTGAATATGTCACATGTGTAAAAAAACTAATATGTCATGTATTTTGTCATAAAATGGTAATTATTTTAGTTCTAAAGTGTAACAATTCGAGTTGTTTCATTTTGTAACTGATTTTTTTCCTAAGCGTTTTATTTTCTCAGTCGCAAACAATTAGATTTCTAAATTTTTCACTTCAGAGTTGGCTTTGAACGTTAAACAAATTTTCAAAGACTGAATGTCCAAGGATGGATGATTAAAGAAATATTTTCGCAAGAAGGCATATTCGATTCTTTTCCTGTAATGGAATGTTATTACTGCTGAGCATTTATATGGAAATATCTTCTTTCAATACTGAGTACAATATTTAAATTTTTTTTAGCCAAATAAAGATGCATGTTTTTTCTGTGAATATTTTAAAAATCTATCCAATGAAGAGAAGCTGAAAAAACATGAAATCTTTTATCCTCACATTAATAAAAAGAACCAAAGTCAATTAGAAAAAGAAAACGATTTAAAACTGTCTTCTTCTTCAACTGTAGTATGTTGTTTTAACTTGCTAGCAGTTCAGGGGCCTGATTCTAATTCAAATTTCGACTGAAAACAAGTCGCTTTCAATATGGCGACGTTGAAATGCGACTGTGCGAGCCTTGTGGATTTTAGATGAACTAACGAAATGACGTCACGAAATAGCGACTATCGAAATTAATAGCGACTCCAAAAAAGTGGTTGATATTATAATTTCGACTCGAAATTATGTGACACGGACATGAATGAATGGCGAATGTCCCGAAAGCGAGGTTAGGTTTAGTTTAGGAGATGTGTTTTGTTTGTTTCTCGCAAGGAAAACTAAAGCAAAAGGTATTAATATGGCTGGGTTTTATGGAAATTTGCTGGTTTTGGAGGAATTAGATAGAATAGTATTAAATTAGAAATATAATAATTGAGAATTTCCACAATGTGAATTATCAGCTCAATGAAAGATGTTAGGTAATAATCTGGGAAAATTAGTATAAAACAAGGAAAATTATGTACCAGCTATTTTATTGCTGGACATGCTGGAATCAATTCTTAAGATTTCATATATTAGTAATATAGTAGCTATGCAAAGTCCGCAGAAAATGTACTATTTGGTCTATAAACAAATTAGCGCTCCGAAATCTTTTTTTTCAATTATTGCTCTGTAACTCAGAAGATTTTAACGTTAAACCAAAAACACTCACAAAAAAATTCACTGTTATTTAATTCTGCACATAGATATTTTTTCCGATTTCCTTCGGCGGAAATTTTTCTCGGAAAATTCGGGTTTTTCAAACAAAATCTTTAAGTGTCTAACGATATGAACATTGGTATGTACAAAGAGGACCGGAATAAAAAGGTAATGGTTCAAAGATTGAAATCGTGTTGTTTATAACTTTGTCGCAAATGCCGGTCAAATTTGACCGGTTATACCTGGAACCACTCCTCGCAATTCAATTTTTTTTCTTCGAAAAGGGCACAGAAGCCGTGCCCTTTTCAACAGCGTTAACTTAATTTAACAGCGTAACTTTTAATCTAATATTTTCTGAGGGGTTCTATTTATTTATAACCAAAAAAATTGTTTCTTTATAACATTCCTGAGACCGCTCAAATAGTCCAATTTCAATTCTGTAAAGTACGTTGAATAGGTATAGTGCTTTTTTATAACGAAAATCATAGTTATTCGTATCATAATCTCTCTGGTTATTATTTCGACCGAAATTTTTTAATTAACATTTTAGTTATTGCTAAGCTATTGGTTAGATTGTCGCCGGTCTCCTGATATTCAGAGAGGGGCTAAATTATGGAATAAATTCATTTTCTCTAAAATGGACGATTTTAGAGAAAAATCCCGAAACAGGTCGATTTTTATTCTTAAATTAAATTTTTTTGGCATATATTTCAAACTAGTGACGTCATCCATCCGAGCGTGATGACGTAATCGATAATTTTTTAAATAGGAATAGGGGTCGTGTGGTAGCTCATTTAAAAAGGCGTTCAATCCTATATTCAGTATTATATACATTAATATCATTATTTATACAGGGTGGCTAAACAAAAACTTTTTGAATTAAATTAATTGACGCAAAAAGAAGAATGTATGTAATTTATTTAACTCAAAATACATTCTATTGCTGTCAGAAAATAGAAAAAAATGTTTATTTGGCAAATAAACATTGCTTTTAGCTTAAATTAAATGTTCAAACTGCCAATAGGTAATTAAGTATTTTCGTTGGGAAATAAGCCACAATCTTACCAAAAAAATGAATTTATTAACGTTTCGACGTCCAAGTCGGGTGTTGTTGTCAAAATACAAAATAATACTAAATAAACAAAAAAGTTGTTGCTTAGTAAAAAATTCTTCTAATAATTTATTTAAATTTATTCTTCTAATAATTATTAATAATAATTATTCTTCTAACAATTTATCGATATAAATGAGTTAGATTAAATAAATTATTAGAAGAATTTTTTACTAAGCAACAACATTTTTGTTTATTTAGTATTATTTTTTATTTTGACAACGACACCCGACTTGGGCGTCGAAACGTTAATAAATTCATTGTTTTGGTAAAATTGTGGCTTATTTCCCATCGAAAATACTTAATTATAAAAATGCCACAAGGAAATAGCTTCAGAACAACATGCCAATAGGTAGGAGGGAGGCTGTTTGTTATTTAATTTAAGCAAAAAGAAATGTTTATTTGTGGAATAAACCTTTTTTTTTCTATTTTCTGACAGCAGTACAATGTATTTTGAGTTAAATAAATTACATACATTCTTCTTTTTGCGCCAATTAATTTAATTCAAAAATTATTTTGTGGCAACCCTGTATAAATAATGATATTAATGTTTATATTACTGAATAGAGAATTGAACAACCTTTCAAATGACCTGCAACACGACACCTATTCCCATTAAAAAAATTATCGTTACGTCATCACGCTCAGCTGGATGATGTCACTAGTATGAAATATATGCCAAAAAATTGTAAAAAATAAAAATAGACCTATTTCGGGATTTTGCTCCAAAATCGTCCATTTTAGAGAAAATGAATTTATTCCATAATTTAGCCCCTCTGTATAATCTACTTTAAAAAATCTTTCATGTCATCATTTTATTTAATTATTGATAAATAATTACTTCCCTAAAATTTTAATTGAAAATTGCAGATTTTTTGGATTTGAGAAAACTCGGATTTTCTGAGTACAATTTTTGTTGAAGGAAATCGAAAAAAAAAATAACTTTGTGCAGAACTAAATTACGGTGAGTTTTTATTTGAGTGTTTTTGGCTTAAAGGAAAAATCTTAGAAGTTGCAGAGCACTAATAGAAAAAAAAAAGAAGAGTTAGGAGGGCTAATTTGTTTATAAATAAAATAACACACTTTCTGCGGACTTGTCATACCCCATATTACTAATATATGCAATCTTAAGATTAGATTTTAGCAATAAAATAGCTGGTAAATAACTTTTCCCAAAAATGGCATTTTTTCGATAATTTTCCCAGACTATCAACAAATGTTGCGTAGCCAATAAAATCAATAAACCAGAGCGCCAACCCAAATTCTGAGCAGTGTCAAAATGATAACGTTAATATCCCCAGTTGTAACTAGCATCGAAATGAATAAGAATCGCTATAAATTGCGACCATCATGGCGGCCTCGAAATTCTATAGCGACCTCGAAATGAATTAGAATCAGGCCCCAGGTTGTTCCAAACGGAGACAGAAGTGATTTTTTTTTTATAAAAGAGGGCTTGCCTGTTACAATTACACAATTTACGATATACATAATAAACAAGGATATTGCTTTTTATGGCACAAAGAGTAGCTCATAGGGACATTAAAAAAATAGGTGGTTGTTCGCTAAAATATTTTTGAAATATTCTATTACAAAATGGCCAATACGGTTTATAAATTTTCTATTTGACAAAATACACGTCCACTTCTCTCTATATTTTCTATGTATTTGGGTGTTCCTTACAACACTTCGTTTATGTATCTATATTAAACAATATTATAACAGCTACCTGATATATGACTTTCCACAGAATATAAAGGGTGCTTTAAAAGTAAAAAAACTAAATTTAAGATCAATGTTCAAACTAAAAAGGATATACACCAGGTCTAAAGGCATGCAAAGAGAGGGCAAAAATACTCATTATTACAACTTATTATGCAAGGCAAAATCCGAGGAAAGCGAAATGTGGGAAGACGAAGAACATCCTGGCTTAAGAACTTACGGGAATGGTTCGAATGCAGTAGTGTAGAGATATTTAGAGCGGCAGTCAACAGGGTCCGCATTGCCATGATGATTTCCAACCTTCGATAGAAGATGGAACTTAAAGAAGAAGAAAGGCATGCAGAAAATGTATCACACTCATTATGAGTCCCATTCTACCTCATTCCAAAGGTATTACCTTCATGATAACTTTTCGACGGTATGAAAAATATTTTGGTTTAATATATTCGTGGAACGATGAGGAACTATGTCAAAAGGTGTCAGTATAAAAATAATTGTATTTTTGACACTGAATAACAAACAAAACATGTAAAGTTAGTGAGAACACGAGAACTCTTTGTCAACGTTATGTACATACAGAAAGAGAAAATAAAGGCTAGTTTAAGCACAGTTTAATCAAAGAAATACTCCATCCATCGGATGGAGTATTCTTCGGTTTAATGTTGAGTTTAAGAAACCTCAACAAAGAAATAAAACAGGTGCAAAGCTGATAAACAATACTACTATCACAACATGTATATGCAAAGAAATTGAAAGCCACAATCAAAACAACTAGCCAAGAGATCTATTTAGGAAAATACTCAGAGACTCTATACTCTACAAAAAAACTATGTCTGTTTTATTTGTTGAAAAATAATGCAAAATGTAATTGTAAACAAAAACAAATGATCAGGTTGACAAATGACGGTATCATGTCATTTTCCAATAATTCACTTTTGTGATTGGTTGAAATTTTCAACAACAATCCGGCAACACTGTTCGCAGTTTCTCTCATCCTTTTCTACTCCCTCTGTTCAAGAATACAGCTTTTTAAAATCGAGAAATTATGAAGGAGTAGAACAGTGAGTTAGCATAGTGGGGAGTAAAATTTTCTCTCGATTCAAGAATAAGCGCACTGTTGAGCTGCCACCCTCCCCCCTCCCACTTGCAGAAATTAAAAAAACAAAATAGCGCTGATTTACGAGCTATTTATGAGCTTTCACATACCGTAAATTAGTTTGAGCTCGTTACACTAGGCCGGAATTTAATATTTTAATGGTGAGGGGGGTTGGCGGGGCGAGGAGCCCGAGTCATTTATATTATTTTTAAACAAAATTAAAGGAAGATAGAAGTTTTAATTTTATACAAATCTTTATATAAGGTTTTTGTGTAAAATTTCCTGAATATTTCATGTCAATTTTTTTCCAAAGTTTATATTTTCGTAGGTATTTAAAAAACAACTAATTCCGCAATTCATTTGTTTAATAAAAAAAACTCTATTGACTCCTCTATTACTACTATACCCATTTTGTCTACCGATATGTTTCATTTGATTATATTTATAGTTGTAAATATATCAACCGATAATATTACAGTCGTTTCCAATTTAATGGACAGTCAATAAGACATATTAAAAGTATACGTAATTACCTGATGAATATGGAGGACTTGAAGACATATCAGATTGTGATCCATATGGTGGTAATAATTCATCTTCCTCTTTAAGGCCACTGGAAGCTCTTGATTCAGTCTGTGGGCTAACGGGCGTTCGATTTAATAGAATACCTTTACCCGTTGGTAGGCTCTCTCTTCTATAAATTGGTCTTGGCAGTGTATGTTCCATATTAACTGGCACAGAATGTCTTCTTACTTCTAATGATTCCAACGTTGGAACAGTAAGTGATTGTCTTCCAATATCCCTAAAAATAAAAGAATTTGTAAACTAATATAGAACTTCTAAAAATATTTTTCTTCAGTTCTTCAGTAAGTATATTCGCCTTTCGTTATACCAACGAATATAGACGCTAATACAGTTATGCAGTGCTAACCAAAAGTCCCCTCCCCCTCGTATCTTTTGAACGGTTACACTTATAATAGTGAAATTTGGAAGGAGGAAATAAACGGACGTACGATTTTCAAATAGTCATAACAGGTCACCGTTATTAGACTTTATTACGGTTGCCTTGACCGACGGTGGTGGCGAGACTTATATTTTTGACTTTACGTCACAAGAGTACCTACACATTCCCATATTTTTAAATGATTTTCGATCATTGAATGTGTGTTATTGTGTATATATGTATGTGTATTATTTGTGTTATTATGAAATAATAAGACAAATAGTACACATTTTATCTTATACCGGGTGATGAATCGTAAAAAGGGCCATAGGAAACTCAATGTAAAATTTTAAATTGTTGAATTCCTGCTTCCCTAATTATTTTACATCAAAAGTCATGACAGAATACTTGTAGAGAATTAAAATCAAAAGTTAAAATTGTTTTACGATTTAAATGTACCTATTCCAAAATTTTGAAAAATATGATACATTTACCACAATAGGTATGCGTGTAAAAGTTAGGCCACACGTTACTATTTAACTGACAGTGCTCACACCATTTGACTGAATAAAAAATACTTTCTCCGCAACTGATAATCTATGTGGTGAGACCGCTCCCGTCTGAAAAAGATTTCTGATTCGGTTTCTTTGTGGATTCCTATTCAAAAATGTCCCCTTTAAACAAATCTGAAGGGTGCCTGGCGGAATTTTTGGGCAGAAATTGTTTAAACAATTTTTTTAAACAGATACAAAAGATCATGTTTTTTGCTCTGGAACATATATTTTTAGATTTTTTGGGTCAATCTAAACAAGAAAGATATCTTGTAATTTTTTTTAGAAATTGATAGTTTTGGAGTTATAGGCGATTTAAAATCTGAAAAATGCGAAAATACGTATTTTCGAGGCTTAAAAACTCATATTTAAATTAGTATTTTTGAGGTTGCCAGATACTTAGATTGAAGACTAAACATTCAGCTTCAAGATTCTGAAGAGTTATCGCGTCTAACTTAAATTTATACCGTTGTTTTTTAATTGTTAAATATGCGTGTTGATCCGATTGTTTTGCCGGTGCGGCGCGCTCCATTTCAAAAATCTCCTATTTTTACCCGAAAAATATTTTTTCTAGATTCTTTGGGACATTCTAAATAAAATAAGTTTCTTGACATTTTTCTCAAAAGTTAATAGTTTTTAAGTTATAAGCGATTGAAAATCCGAAAAATGACAAAAAACGCATTTTCGGATTTTAAATCGCTTATAACTTTAAAACTATTAACTTTCGAGAAAAATGTCAAGAAACTTATTTTATTTAGAATGTCCCAAAGAATCTAGAAAAAATATTTTTTGGAGGAAAATAGGAGATTTTTAAAACGGAGCGCGCCGCACCGGCAAGAAAATCGGATAAACACGCATATTTAACAATTAAAAAACAACGGTATAAATTAAAGTTAGACGCGATCACTCTTCAAAATCTGAAAGCTGAATATTTAGTCTTCAATTTAAGTATCTGGCAAGCTCAAAATACTAATTTGAATATGAGTTTTTAAGTCTCGAAAATGCGTATTTTCGCACTTTTCAGATTTTAAATCGCCTATAACTCGAAAACTATCAATTTTTGAGAAAATTTACCAAATACCTTTCTTGTTTAGAATCACCGACAAAACTCAAAAATATGTTCCGGAGCAAAAAAACGTGATCTTTTGTTTTTGTTTAAAAAAATTGTTTAAACAATTTCTGCCCAAAAATTCCGCCCGGTACCCTTGAGATTTGTTTAAAGGGGACATTTTTGAATAGGAATCCACAAAGAAACCGAATCAGAAATTTTTCCAGACGGGAGCGGTCGCACCACATGGACTATGAGGGTATCTTATCAACTGATTTGTTTTTAAACAATAGATGATAAAATAAAAATATTGACAGTTCAAAAATGTGAACATTATTGCATTGTGTGTGGCCTAAGTTTGGGCTGAAAACTAAAATGTATTATATTTTTACAAAATTTTGGAATATGTTTAATTACGTAGACCAATTTTAACAGTTGTTTTCAATACAGATTTCAATCCTCTACAAATAGTTTCTAATGTCTTTTGATGTAAAATAATTAGGGAAGCTGGAATTCAACAGTTTAGAATTTTACATTGAATTAATGCAAAATTTTGACGCATGTCAAAATTCAAATTTTGACGCATGTCAAAATTCTCAATGTGTTTTAATTGTATTCATTTTTTTCGAATCCTGAGAAAACTAATAAATATTAAAAAAAAATTTAAACTCAGAATGAAAGACTACATTATTACCGAGGGCCGAAAGTCCCTGAAAACTTCTATAATGTTTATTTTAATAAGTTACAGGGCTGAAAATAATAGAGAAGTGTGATATTTAATTTCAAATATTTCATTCAATAGAAACTGCTTGTTTATTCTAAGGGGCTTTCCGCCCTCGGTAATAATGTAATCTTTCATCTTGCGTTTAAATTTTTCTAAAATACTTGGTTTTCTCGGGATTCGAAAAAAATCATATTACGATTCAAATGACAGTACACTCTCGTGACGTAATCGCGCCGTTAATATTCATTGGTTAGTCGATCTAGGCAACCGTAGTAATGTCTAAGAACCGTGATAACAGGTGACGTAATAATGACAGATGACGTTACAGAGCCACTTTGACGGATAATTTTAAATAAGACTTTATGGCAAGTGGTATCCATAGATATAATAACAACTAGATTAGGCCAGCTCCGAAAAATAGCGTAACGCGGAGCAGTTCGGGTCGGTGGTCTATCTGTCTCTCTCTACCGGCGCGCGGTGCTTAGATTTCTCTCTCTAGCATATGATGGCCGCCGCCTCTGTATCTGTGTCGTTCCATTACTCCCACCTCTTGGTAGATACGCTCACACTCGCACGACCGACAAAGATAGCTAAACCACCGTATTTGATATTGGCGTTACACCCCGATACATTGAGTGGCATATCCCTAGCCTGGTCTATCGTTAACATGTCTCTGGTGGTACCTTGCAAGGTATTAAAAATGCCTATTCAATCATACTAATTTTGTTTGGATTTAAGTTGATTCTGATAAATACATTTAGTCCAGGAACCGAAGCTTTTCATCTCGCAATTTTTACAGAATGGATCGATTTGCTTGAAAGTTTGAGAATGAGTAGTGGGTAGTCCAAGGATCAAAATCTATAAATATGATGCTGAAAGGCGCTTTTACCATGGGGGTGGTTGTCACCCCATCTCGGGGTGGAAATTTTTTATTATACATTGACCGCAAAACTTGATAAAAGCATTCATTCCAAGCAGAAAATCTTATATACATTTTTTTGATAAAATTAATAGTTTTCGATTTAATCGCTATCGAATGTGTTAGTTTTATATCGAAAAAATCATTGTTTTTATATATATCCTCATTTACTAGTCACTCAATTTTTACCATAGAAAAATTTTTTTAACGCCAAGTTCTTGGGAATTAAATAACCTACAATTTCTTATTTAAATATTTTTTAGTATATCTGATCCTAATCTTTCTATTCTGAAGAAAATGGCATCTTTTACCAAACTACAAAAATTCGTTATTCGCTTTTAACTCCAGTTTTTTAAAAACTGATCATTCTAAGCCAGTCAAACTTCTAGAATCTATTACTAATACACAAATAAAGAAGACTGAATAAGGCCAATGAATAAAAACACCGCTAACTTACATTATTATGCTTCTAATTTGATTTCTCCTTTTTTTTTTTCAAAAAATATATTGATTTTTTAACCGTAACTTTTTTTATTTTTTATCTTAGAAAGTTTATTAAAAAAGAATTTTATAGGCGCTTACAAGGTCTATAAGGCTATTAATATTAAATCCTTTTTAAATCCTCAGTCGCAAAAATTGGTGCCTTTGAAAGGGTTGGTAAAGGTAGTTTTTGCATGTTATTACAAGTTTTAATTGTCAATAGCTCACTCAATTTTTGCCGTAGAAAAAATGGTTGCAAACCAAGTTCTTAGTAATTAAATAAGCTACAATTTTATATTTAAACATTTTTTCGTATCTCTGATGCTAATCTTTCTATTCTGAAGAAATGAGCATTTTCTACCAAACTACAAAAATTCGTTATTCGCTTTTAACTCCATTTTCTTAAAACTAATCATTATAAGCCGGTCAAACGTCTAAAACCTATTAATAATACATAAATAAAGAAGACCAAATAAGCTCAATGACTAATATTAATTAGGGTGGTGATTAGGGGGATGCTTCCGATCACTTTTTCACTGAAAAAAATAGAGACTGACATTCTTTTCATTATAAAGTACTTAATTTTTGAGCTAAAGACTTTTTTTTATTTGTGGAGATAGATATTTGTAAATACTTTAAATTAGATTAAACAAGTTATCCTCGAAAAATGCATAGTTTTCCCGTCTTTTGAAATTGAAACTACAATTTTTAGCATTTGACGAAGAAGAGCTAACATAAAATAAAGTATAGTTCAATTACTATTGGTCTTAAAGAAAATAAAAAAACGGTTTTGTTTATTTTTTGAAAAGGTACATTTTTGTTAAGCAAAGTTGTTTTGATAAAACGAAAACTTTTTGAGTTATTAGCAGAAAACTGATTAAAAACATTATTTTTTCGATTTAAAATTAACACTTTCGATAGCGAATAAGTCGGAAATTATTAATTTTATCAAAAAAATGTATAAAACGTTTTTTGTTTAGAATGAATGTTTTTACCAACTTTTGTTGTCAAAATATAATAAAAAATTTCCACCCACGAAGTGGGGTGGCAACCACCCCCATGGTAAAAGCGCCCTTCGGCATCATATAGATTTTGATTCTTAGACTATCCACTACTTATTCCCAAATTTTCAAGCAAATCTATCCATTCTGTAAAAATTGCGAGGTTTTGTCCTATTTTAAGCTTCATACTTGGACTAATTAAATAAATACTAAAATTGTCGTTTCGCATTTAATTAATGAAGATTCAAACATAGATATAATAATACATAGATTAGGCAAGGTACGAAAAATAGCGTAACGCGGAGCAGTTCATCGGTGATCTATCTATCTCTCTCTACCGGCGCTCAGCTTTCTCTCTCTAGCATATGATGGCCGCTGCCGCTGTACTCTGTGATGATAAAATCACCTCCAGCGTTCCATTTCCCCCACCTCTTGGTAGATTAGCTCACACTCGTACGACAGGGAAAGATAGCTAAACCACTGTACTTGATATTGGCGTTACACCCCGATGCATTGAGCGGCTTATACCTAGCCTGGTCTATGGTTAATACATCTATGGATTCGAACGTCCGCCAATGGTTATTTGTCAAAAAAACTTGACGTTGACGTAAAAATACCTTTTTAAAAATTAAAAAACGTCAACTTTTTTGACAAATAATCATAAGCCGATGTTTGAATATTTATTTTTATTTTATTTAGCTTAATGCCTCGACAACTAATGGCCATTGTCATGGTACAGTGATTTTCGAAATCAGATAGCGCAATGTGTAGTGTGTGTGTTGAGTAAATGTCTTGTTACTTAGTAAAGCCAACTTCATTGTCTTTACAAAGATACGCTAATTGTATCCGAAGGTCTGTGCCTTGGCGTAAGGTCTTATTTAAAATTATCGGCCAAAGTGGCTCTGTATCGTCATCCGCCACTATTACGTCACCTGGTATGACTGAGACTACGTACGTTTATTTCCTTCCTCCAAATTTCACTATTATAAGTATAACCGTTCGAAATACAGCAGGGGAGGGAACTTTTGGCTAGTACTGTATATGTCTAGTATACTGAGTCACAAATAACTGAACTTGTCTAGATAATTTCCTCAGTAAACCAAAAACCGGAGACTTAGTACGATGCTGTTCTGGACTAAGTCAACATTCATTTAAAAAGCATTATATACGAAATTGGTCGGTTTTTCTTGCCCAATAACCTCGTATATCTAGTGGAACAGTTGTGAATTATTGTCGTTAAGTGCAAAATTCTTCTTCTTTTTATGTAGACATAACTCTGTCTGTTTTTTAAATGTGCCTCCAGCAAGTTGTCGTTCCACCGTTTTCGTGGTCTTCCCACTGATCTTCCTATTGGGAAACCGTCTTTCGCCGTCTTTTCTACTCTGTTGTCATTCGGCTTATGTGGTCGTTCCATTCTACTATTATGTTTCTTACTCAGTTCTTAATAGTCTCTACCTTAGATCTCCGTCGTATATCTGTACGTCTAACACTGTCCAATAGTGTCTTACCATCAATTTTTCAAAAGGTTTTCATCTCTGCTGTTTCTGACATTCTATTTGTCATTATTTTTGTTCTCTCTATCTAAGGTTGTGTTTCTGCAGCGTGCCATTATTGGTATCATAACTGTTTGTAAATTTATATCGATTATTTATATTGTTTCATTCATGCAACCTGCGGCTGTTTGCGCTCTATTTACTTGCTCTTCCACTTTTGTTTCGACCTTTCCGTAGCTAGATAGTGTGGGGCCTAGATATATATAAACTCCATTACTTGTTCGGTTATCTGACTCTGCAGCTCTAATTTACTTCGTAGTAGATTTGCTGTTATAACCAGGCATTTTGTTTTTTGAGGGGAAATTAACATGTTAAATTTTCTGGTGGCTATATTAAATTGGTACGGCATACGTTGTAAATCATATCGCACTAATAATACAATAGTGTCGTAACTCAAAATGTTTCGAATTTGACATGAACACTATTTTCGGACGTAAAATTCAATTCCCTACAAGTCAATAAAACCGTCGTTTTAATAGTGCAAAAAATGAATAAGAGATGGCGCCATAAGACGTTATTCATGACTGACCGACTGTCGTTATCGCCCTCATAATATTGCGCCATTTTTAGTTGCGGCCAACAGTGATCGGGAACGTACGTGTTGCTTTGCTCATCATTTTGAATTTCCACGTTATTGCTGAATCAGGTATGTAATTTGCATATCTATATTTTGCGTTATTGCATTCTTGTTGATTTGAACCTAACCATAACATTGCTGTTTTTCTACTTATTACACTATTACTGATTTACACAAGCACGTTTTAAAATAGTATTTTTACTAACGACACTATTATTGGTTCAGTTCATTATTTTTGACATACACTTTTTGATACACTATTGTCGAATCATAACTTTAAACCATTTTGTTGTTGTTTGTGAAACATTTATTAATCATTATCTATTTTTCAATCAACGTATAGGAATAACTCATTTAAAATGTGCTTATTATTAAAAAGTTATTAAAAAGCTTACTAAATACTAAATATTTTATAAATTTAGAGTTACCACACTCTTCGTGACATTCTTGTTCATTTCGTCAATTACCTATGTTAATAACTACTTAATTCATTTTTAAGGGGGCGATTCATAGCAACAAGTGATCGTGGGCGATTACTTGTTGCTATGGCAACAAATGTTGAGGATGGCGAGCATGAAAACTCTTCACCGTCGTTATTCCCACTGGTGAGTACAAATAATGAAACAGGTGCCCAGATAGAGAACAGTGACGTTACGGAAGTACAACCAGCACCTATACTTTCACCATTTACAAGTCATCAAAGTACTTCAAGAAATTGACGTAAACAATGACCTTTAGTACAAAGGATGACCTGTTGTGTAAAGGAAAACCTATAGTTTGTTTCGATGCCAAACAGTAAAACCACCACGTAGCTCTTCCTCAAGAAGCTCTTCTTCAAGAAGCTCTTCTTCGAGTAGCTCTTCTACTAGTAGCTCTTGGAAAATGCAGAAAACATGGCAAATTATGCAGGAAACATGGCAAACAACATACTGTGGAACCGGAGATCTATGAAGGTGTCAACAATTTTATAAACGCTATACCACGCGTCGAATTACATTACCTCAGAGCTCAGACGTCACGGGAATATATCCAGTGTGACAAGTCTTTAGCTGATTTATATCGAG
Source organism: Diabrotica virgifera virgifera (assembly GCF_917563875.1). Lineage (NCBI taxonomy): Eukaryota > Metazoa > Arthropoda > Insecta > Coleoptera > Chrysomelidae > Diabrotica > Diabrotica virgifera. Next base: position 123,910,585 of record NC_065450.1, read on the forward strand.
ACTACAAAGATAAATGTAAAGAAGAAAACCTCAGATCATTTACGTCTGCAACTACTTTTAACCGCATTTTTACTAAATATTTAACATCTCCTTCCATACACCAAAAAAGATCAATGTGATCTTTGTGAAAATTTCAAAAATGCTGATGAGGATGGAAAAAACAGTATTATTGTGACGTACGAAAACCACTTGAAAGAAAAAGAACTGTCCAGAAACGAGAAAGAAAAAGACAAAAATGCTAACATAGATTCAACAATATTCGCCGTATATGACTTGCAAGCTGTGCTACCAGTACCAAGAGGCCAAGTGTCATTAGAGAAGTAGAATTAACTGTTTTAATTTTACAATGAGCGACAAAGAGTCCGCAAAATTTCCCAAAAACTGACGTAAACCGCAGAAAAAAATTAGTAAATCAAATTGTAGTAACACAAAATATTTCATAAATAATGTCATAACTAAAAATAATATTTCGAACATTTTGCTTAGAACAATACCGTTTTAATTCAAAATTCTTAAATAACTTCACTGACAGTATTTTTAATTAAATAAGAGTACAAAGAATCTTCCTTTAATATTAATTAGAAACACATTATGTATTCATTTTTTGTTTACCTGCAATAGGAAGTGTGTAATGAGTTTTTCGTTGATTCTGAAAAATCATCTTTTTTGGGTTACGACACTATTGCATTATTAGTGCGATATTTACTTTGAGAAATTAGTATTGTCTGCATAGCAGATTATTTTAAGTTGTTCTCCCATTTGGTATTCTTTTTAGTGCTTACTTTTTTTTATTATTTTATCCATGATCAGGTTGAACAATAGAGGACTCATAGAATCCTCCTATCTTATCCCATTGCCAGCTTCAATTGAGTTAGTTAGTTCTTGTTCTACTTTTACTTTTATTGTGTTGTTCTGGTAGATATCTATTGCGTACAATCAATGGATAACGTCCTTTAATGTGACCCTGTCAAATGCTTTCTTAAGGTCCAAGAAACATGGATATGCCGGTTTGTTGAATTATGCATGATCTTCCCGACCTAAAACCTTGTTGTTCTTCTGTTAATATTATAATTCCAATCAGTTTGTTTGTTATCACTTTGGTAGTTAATTTTAATGTTGTCCGATTTGTCTAACGCTTTGAATAGAGGTATCAGGATACTTGATCTGCATTCTTGTGGTATTCTGTTTTGTTCTATTTTTTTTAGTTTTAATAGTTGTTTGGCCAGATCTCTGTACTTTAGGAGTTCATTCGATATTCTGTCGTCTGCTGACGATTACCTATTTTTAATTTCCGCAATGCTTGCCTAACCTCTCCCTCCTTCATGTTTATTTCTTCGTTTGTCATTTCAAGTGTTGGTAGTTCATTATCGTCACGTTTAGCAAATAGAGATCGAAAGTAATCTGCCCATGTTTCCTTCTTAATGTGTTTCGTTTTTATTAGTTGGTTTATCTCTTTTCTTTGTCCTCTGATCATTCTCCCTATTTCTTTTTGTGTTCTATAGAAGTAGTGTTCCATCTGTTTTGAGAAGAGTTGCGAGTGTTCTCTTTTTATTTGTCTAACTAAGGTATTCGTTCTTGATTCGTTTAACGTGGTTGTATGCATGTTGTGTTTGCTTTGTTCTGTATTGTAAAAAGGCTTTCTTCTTTACTTCATGTCATCTTCTGACGTATGTTATCTCGACGTATATCATTCTTACGCATTTCAGATGCAACTTCTTCTAATTTATAAAGATGAAAATGACATACGTCGAAACGCGTCCTGAATTTTTTTTAAATAAATTTAGTTTTACAATTGACTATTTATTGATTGATTTACTAGTAACAGAAATGGACTACTAGAGAAGGGCAGCAGGCAGATCAAGAAGAGATCCAATACCAAATGAGAGAATACGAGAAATGATGGGAGTCACACATACACTAATTGATGGCATAAAAACAAAACAAGTAATATGGTACGGACATGTACAGAGGATGCCAGATGACAGGATGAACGAGAAATCCCTCCAGGCCTATGGTTAAACAGAGAAGAATGACGCTTAGGAGTTGGAAGGAGTCGGAGAACGCTGTAAGCTGATAGTAGTAGTTTTACAATTTGTGGTTTTACTTAGAGATTAACAATCGTTAACAAGATTTTGGTGCCAAAACAAATAGACATTTTTTTGTGAGGATGTCGCTTCCATTTTGTTAATCCTTTTGCCATCTCCGTTAGTGGAGATTGGAGATATTAACGTGTATGAATCATGACATTTATCAATTTAAAATTTTATAATACCTATAGTATTGGGACCGTGCAAGTTCGGCAAAGCGACCCCTATTTCTACGCTCTGTACTATTATTCGCACTTTTAATTATATTGGCCAATTATATTAGTCCTGGTTACTGGATAATTGTCAAGGCCATAGTCCAAAAGAAATAATAAGAAGAAAAAATAAGATTCAGGTTATGTTATGAAAACATCAACAATTGTATGTAGTAAATAAAATTAGTTATTAAAATGCAGTACTGCAAGCAAAATACAATTAATTAAATTTACCTTTATATAATAATTGCATATCATATCAATATTGTGGAGCAATATATAATTTTTCTGCTTCATTGACAGAAGGTATGAAATATACGTCAATTTGACAATTTCAATTGACAATATGAATTATTTAAGATAGTTGCAATATTTCTCCGCGACTCGCGCAGGGTCGTTTCTCGTTTCCCTTTCCAAGTACTTGCACACCGCGAATAGAACATCTCGTAGAACAAAATGAATGACCAGTAGAAAAATGGCCAGTAGTATTAGAGAGACTGCTATTGAAATACTTGGGAAAACGTCAGGAAAAAAAGTTTGAGGATAAAGAGACTTGGTGGTGGTCAAACGAAGTGCAAGGAAAAATAAAAGAGAAGAGAAAATTATATAAAAAGTGGCAAGAAACCAGATCCGACACAGATCATCAAAACTATATGGTGGCGAAAAAGAAGCGAAAGTAGCAGTAGCAAAAGCCAAAGCAGAAGCGTATTCAAACCTATACGATCAACTTGATACCAGGGAAGGTGAAACGAAGATATATAAAATAGCCAAACAGAGAGCAAAGAAAGCAAAAGATTTTATTCAGATTAGATGTATCCGAGATGAAAATAATAAAATACTAGTTCACGAAAGGGATGTCAAAAAGAGATGGAGAAAGTACTTTGACAGCTTATTAAATGAAGAATTTGACAGACAGCCTGTAGAGTCAACGGAGACAGTAGCAGCAATGGTCACCAAAATAACAAACGAGGAAGTGGCTCAAGCGCTTCAAAAAATAAAGAAAGGAAAAGCGGTAGGACCAGATGATATTCCTGGGGAAGTATGGAGAGCATTGGGAGAGACAGGAACAAGGTAGCTAGCAGGTCTATTTAATAGAATTATGGAAGTTGGACAAATGCCAGACGAATGGAGAAGCAGTATACTGGTACCTGTTTACAAAAACAAGGGAGATATATAACAATGTACAAACTACAAGGCTATAAAACTGCTTAGCCACACCATGAAAATATGGGAAAGAGTAATTGATAGACGGATACGTGAAGAGACCGAAATATCCGAGAATTTTTTTTATGTAATTATGGTTATTTACAACCTACATCATTAAAAGAGTATTAAGTAAATTTGTTCCATGTTTTTGGGCATGAAGAAGAGACTTCCAATGATGTCTCATCTTATTCTATTTATGTTTAAGTTTTAAAATAGGTCCTGAGGCCAGGTTCGATCTAGTCTCCTTGTGGCAGGGCCATTATGGAATAATTCCCTTACTAACTCATTGTCATGGTGAATGGTACGCTCGTTTTGTGATTCAGATGCTCGATGGATTTCTTCTCTGATGAAAGGTATATTTAAGTCTTCGTGAAGTGTTTGATTAGTTACATACCATGGTGCATTCACTATTGATCTTAGAACTTTAGACTGAAATCTTTGGATGATATTGAGTGATGTTGACTTTGCACAGCCCCAGAGGTGTAGTCCGTAGTACCAAATAGGTTTGAGTATTGCTTTGTACAGAAGAATTTTGTTTTGGATGTTGAGTTTTGATCTGCGTCCAAGGAGCCAATACATTTGTCGAAATTTCAAGTCTACTTGTCTTCTTTTGGTCTGTATATGTTTTTTCCAAGTAAGACGTTGGTCAAGATGGAGGCCAAGGTATTTAGCGTCTGTTACTGTTGGTATTCGTAAATTTTCCATTTTTACAGGTGGGCATGTGTTGTGACGGTTTGTAAACGTTATTTGAGATGATTTTGTTTTATTTACTTTTGTTCGTCATTTTGTGTACCACTCACTGAGTATGTCCAGATGGTGTTGCAGGTCTTGTGAGGCTTGTATGTGATCTTCATTTACAGCGAGTATTGCTACGTCATCAGCAAAGGAAGCGATCGTAGTATTATGAGACTCTGGTATATCGGCTGTGTAGAGTGAGAAAAGCAGCGGCCCGAGAACACTACCTTGCGGAACTCCGGAGTTAATAGGACAGAGGCTGGATTGTTGGTCTTTGAATTTTACTGAGAAATATCTATTTAATAAGTAATATCCGAGAATCAATTTGGATTTATGTAGGACAGATCAACAACAGATGCCATTTTCATTATAATGCAGTTGATGGAAAAATACAGGAGTAAAGAAACAAACGCTCATATGGTATTCATTGATCTTGAGAAAGCATCTGATAGAGTTCCTCGAGAGATTCTGTGGCGGGCACTGAATAAAAAAGGAGTCCCTGGTGAATATGTAAAGATTGTGAGGGATATGTATGAGGGAGTAACGACTAGTGTTAGGACAGGTGTGGGAGAGACTGATAAATTTCATGTGAAAGTAGGATTGCACCAAGGCTCTGTGCTTAGTCCGTATTTATTCTCATTAGTTTTGGACCAGATAACAGCGAAACTACAGGGTAACATTCCATGGTGCTTAATGTATGCTGATGATGTCGTGTTAGTAGGAAATAGTGAAAGAGACTTAGAAGAAAAACTGGAACAGTGGAGGCAAGCTCTGGAGGGAAAAGGTTTAAAACTTAGTAAGACAAAAACAGAGTATTTGGAATGTTCATTTAAAGATGGAGTTACTACAAATAAAATGGTATCTTTGGATGGTGAACTGATCGTAAAAACCAATAGTTTTAAGTACCTGGGATCGGTATTACAGAGTAATGGAGAAATAGATGGAGATGCATGCAGTAAAATTAGGGCTGGATGGATGAAGTGGAAAGAAGCGAGTGGTGTGTTGTGTGACAGAAAAGTTCCAATGAAGCTGAAGGGAAAATTCTATAAAACAGCCATAAGACCGGCTATGATGTACGGAACTGAATGTTGGGCAGTGAAGAAGAAAGAAGAACAACGAATGCATGTGGCGGAAATGAGAATGCTTAGATGGATGATTGGGGTGACAAAGAAGGATAAAATTAGAAATGAGTATATTAGGGGAAGTCTAGGTGTGGCACCAATTGATGGCAAAATGAGAGAGCATAGGTTAAGATGGTTTGGTCATGTTCAACGTCGAGACGTTAATCACCCAATACGAAGAATAGCTGTAGTGCAGATTCCTGGAAGGAGTAGGAGAGGAAGACCAAAGAAGACCTGGGTGGAGACGATAAGGCAGGACATGTTGGTAAAACGGATTGACATTGATATGACCCAAGATAGAATTGTGTGGAGAAATGCAATTAGGGAAGCCGACCCCGCATAGGGATAAGGCAAACAGGATGATGATCTCGTAGAACAAAATGAAAATAATATTTAAGGCATATTTAGATGAATTTAAAATTATTACCTTGGCGCATGTGATGCATATTCTTGTGTACATCGACTTGTTGAGGATTTTGTTGTCAGTAGTTCTTCTTCGTCATCACTGGCAATTTCAGGTTCGGCGTCTGACAATTCCGTTTGTGTTTCTTCCGCTTGTTCGGCTTTTTCTTGTGCTTCCCAACGTTTTCGGTTAGTATCTAGAATGTTCATCATGTGCGTTGAAAGATTACTGCTCATAAATCTATGCCATTCAGCAAAGAGTGGTGTAACTACATTCTTAAAAAAACCTAAAACAAAAACCCTTTAAAATAAGTGCCTATACAGGGTGATTGATTAGTGTGATAAAGCTCAGTAGATCCGCTATAGTAATAGATAGCAATAAAAGTTAATAACAAAAGTTGTAGCCCGCTTTACATAAGCTTCATATTACAAAGTTAGTTATGTCCCATAGTTACAAAATGTTACAGGGTGTTCGATAACATAGTGGCAGACCAAACTTATGGTTTTTTAAATGGAACACCACATATTTTATTTTATATTTGAAATCTTCTTAACTTCCCCATCACAAAAATATAAAAGTTTGTTATGTTATACAGGGTATTTACAAAGTTATAACCCAACTTTTTATGAAAATCGTAACAAGTTCAGCTCCTTGTATAAATAAAAATAAGCACAATAGCAATGGTGTATTGGTGCCATATTCTCTTTGATTGTCCAAAGTTTTAAGAATGGTTGATATTGCTAATTTTCTTTATATCGAATACAGGGTGAGTCAAAACGCAAGTACATTCTTCTCTCAGAAATTTTAAATGGAACACCTATATTTTATATCACTATCGAAAATTACCATTACCGTACTTTAATTTTTATATAATATTCTCTATGTCCAAATTTGTTAGATTTCGAGATATTTTCATTTTTCAGGGCAAATTATTAGTTAGGTGTCTAACCTAGTAATAAAGTTATACCTATTAACTGAACCGTTTTTATGAAACGTATCTTCATCTCCAAATAGTACATTATCAGTAGTAATTGCACAAGAGCTCTAAAATTCTATATTAATTTTAGAGATCGAGTGCAATTTGTTGCGATTATTCATGAATAAAACTGTTCAAAACCAAAATTTTATTGTAATTTATTTATGTAAGTACAAATTAGCACTGTTAAACACACAGTTGATATAAAATATTTTACGGTTGAAAGTCATCACTTTTATAACTTTTAAAACATTAATTGTCATTAATGTCACTGAATGTATTTTTTCGTAGCAACGAAGGGCATCTGACGTAATATACTTGACGACGGGATATTATCAAAGGTAATACCACGAGTCCTCTAAATTTTATCGATAAATTTTTTTGTTTTCACGAAAACTTCTTTATTTGGTAAAATTACGAAAACAAACCGAATGATAAAATCACGAATCCGAAGGACGAGTGATTTTATCCATTTCGGTTTGTTTGAGTGATTTTACCCTAAATAAAGAAGTTTAAGTATGAAAACGAAAAAATTTATCAAGCAAAATTTAGAGGACGAGTGGTATTTGAAAAGATTATTTTGTGAACCAATATGTATTATTAGTAAATACGGGCATCTGTGAAATATTTTTAAGACAACTAGGATCAATGTCTTAAGTAGGTTATAGATAAATTATTTTATGATTTAAAAATGAACCAATTTATTTATTATATTGTTAATACATAAAAAACTGTTTAAATCGAAAATGAACAATTATTAAAAACACAATTTTTATAACTAATATAAGATTTTCCAATGTCGTTCGTAATTAAGGTATGTACATACGTATTATGTGAAATTTAGGGTACCTTAAGTTTTATCAGGGAAGAGACTGTTTTATCAAGGAAGAGGCTGTTTTATCAGTATTACACTCAATGATTGGCTAGAACGACGCGTGGTGATTGGCTGAAAAAGCAAAAACGTCAGAATTTGACAGGTGAAAAAAATAATCAAAAATTATCACCTTAATTTGCATTTCTGTAGCTTTCTATTGGTCAGAATCTCCTATGAATGAAATAAGCAGTAGTTATTGCACAAGAGCTCTAAAATTCTATATTAATTTTAGAGATCAAGTGCAATTTGTTGCGATTATTTCATGAATAAAACTGTTCAAAACCAAAATTTTATTGTAATTTATTTATGTAAGTACAAATTAGTAAAATTAAACAAACAGTTGTTATAAATATTAATTTGACGGTTGAAAGTCATCACTTTTATAATTTTTAAAACATTAATTGTCATTAATGTCACTGAATGTATTTTTTCGTAGCAACGAAGGGCATCTGACGTAATATATTTGACGACGGGAAATTATCAAAAATTATCGATTTAATTTAGATTTCTGTAGCTTTCTATTGGTCAGAATCTCCTATGAAGGAAATAATCGAAGAAATCAATCTCGAAGCTTTTAAAATAATATTCTCTTTTCAGAATCTTCCTGAATTAATTCTTGGTATAATTGAATGCGGTAAAGCTGCATTCTGTTTTTGCAAGAATTCTTTGCACAGAGTAGTAAATTAGTTCGTTTGCTTTGGAAATATCTGGTATACTTGTATGTTGATTTTCAGTAACGGCCAGCGAGACAGTTATTTCGTTTTCCCCTGTTACACACAACAAACCTTTATATTTTTGTGACGGGGAAGTTAAGAGGATTTCGAATATAAAATAAAATACAGTGTGTTCCATTTAAAAAAACATAAGTTTAGTCTGCCACTATGTTATCGAACACCCTGTAACATTCTAGCTAATTTTGTAATGTGAAGCTCAAGGTCGACTACAATTTTTGTTATTAAGTTTTATTGCTGTTTATTACTATACCGGATCTACTAAGCTTTATCACACTAATCAATCACCCTGTATGGTAAGATAAGATAGTATTTATTCGATAATACTTTAAACATTCATATAATAAGTTAAACTGTTTTTAATTAAAAGATCGTTTACCAAACTTTTTTGTCATATATCGGATGAATAAAACATGTTACTGAAAAGTTTTGAGTTTTTTTATCTTTTGTCAGTATTGTGAAACTCAGATATTGATCAATTAGGTGCGTACTCTTACCCCCTTTACTCTACATAGATCAGACAATAGAAGTTAAAAAAGGTAATGCAGTAATACAAAGCTATGTTTGTCAACAGTAAAATCAACTCAACATATTTCAAGAATTTGATTACAACAAGCGAAAAATTCAATCAGAACTTTTAAATAATTATGTAGAGACAACAAAAAAGTAAGAAAATGAAAAATATTTTTCTTCTGAAGGAGCAAATTAATATTACAGCGAAATATGTTAAGTTGGCGACATTGTATGGAAATTAAGATAGTGTTGTGTTTTTAATGTTTTTTACAATTTTCAGTACCGCTTACGGACCTTAAGAAGGCATTTGTCAGGGTTAATTTAAAGGACTTTATCCATTTATTGTACGCCAGAGAGGAATAATTAAAACGACCGAAAACATCTACCAGAATAACACAAAAGTAAAAGTAAAAGTAAAAGAAGAACTAACTGACCCAATTGAATCTGGCAATGGACTAAGACATGGGGATTCTCTGAGTCCTCTATTATTCAACCTGATCATAGATGGAATGTTAAAAAAAGTACGAACTAACAAAGGATGCCAACTGGGAGAAAAACAACTTAAAATAATCTGCTATGCAGACATGCAATAAGTACCTACTACTTAATCTTTCAAAGTGAAGATGATTTACAACGTATGCTGAACCAATTTAATATATCTGCCAGAAAATTTAACATATTAATTTCCCCAAAAAAGACAAAATAGATGGTTATAAGAGCAAATCTACTAAGACGTAAATTAGAGCTGGAGGGTCAGATAATAGAACAAGTGATGGTGATCGAGTCTAAATATCTAGGTATCACACTATCTAGCCCCCACTATGAGGCCCCTGCCTCGGGCCCGCATTTTAATGGGGCCCGAAAACATCACTAAAAGAAAATTTTTATTGAATATTGAACAAAATAAATTTTCAAAATTATTTCATTTTACGAACAGGAAATGATAAATGATAACAAATTAGGCTAGAGTGATATTCATAAACCATAAGTCCATAAACCATTCTTAAACCATAAACCATCACAAAACTGCAATAAGAGTAGGTATAATAGATTGCCTTGTCGGCACCAATAACAATAAGCAAAATTTATACACTACTCCGAAGGAATAACAAGAGGTAGGATTAAAAAGAGCTATCGTCACGTATTGTCATATTTATTTAAAATGCACTTTTAAATTTAATATTTAGTTTGATGTTTAAGGCCGTTTTATGCAAAGATAAGGTATTGCTTGCTTGTATGTATTAGTTTTCAGTAATGTGCTTTTTAAATTAGTTCAACTAATAGTCGTTTTATTAAATTTCTTTAAACACTTATTTTTCTTATCTAAGTAATCGTTTCGTTATTATCATGAGTTACAATCATTTAAGTGACAGTGAAAAACGAAAAAAGCAAAAATTAAGAGAACAGAAACGGCAGGCACAAAAAGATGCAATATTACCTTATTTTACACCTCAAAACAGTGCGCAAAAAGGAAGTTCGACCTCCCATTATGTTCTTCTTCTTCTTGTTCTATGGCACTAGAAATTGAGCCTTGGCCTCCTTTATTTTTTGCCTCCACACTTTTTTATCTGTGGCTGCTCTTATCCATACACGTACTTCTAAAAATGCTTGTGCATCGCTGGTTACTGTGTCTTCCCAGTACTTTCTAGGCTTTCCAATCTGTCTCTTTCCCTGCATCCTAGCGTTCATTGCTTTTTTTGGTAGCCTATCCTCTCCCATTCTTATCACATGTCCAGCCCATCGTAATCTTTGTATTCTAATGAAGTCTGACAGGGGTGTTTCCTTATAAAGTTGATAAAGCTCGTTGTTCTATCGAATTGTGAAGATTCTGTTTTCCCTCACAGGTCCTAGTATTCTCCTCAGTACTTTCCTTTCGAATGTGTCGAGTTTGTTTTTGGATGTTTCTTTCAGGACCCATACTTCACTGCCATAGCATGTATTAGTCGAATTAAGGTTTTATAGATTCTCATCTTTGTATTTCGGTAGACACTTTTAGATCGAAATATATTGGAGAGGACTAAATAAGCTCTGTTTGCCTGCGGTATTATTTTCCGTATTTCTCCATCTTCTGATCTGTCGGCGTATATTTCTACTCCCAGGTATGTAAAGTTTCCAACCGTTCCAATGTCATCTTCAGATATAATGTTTTGTGGGATTATATTTTTTCTTGTCGTCTGTATCATTATTTTTGTTTTTTTTTCTCTATGTTAATTTTCAGATCTAGCCTTTTCGTTTGCTTTTTTAACTCTGCATATGTTTCCTGTGCTCCTGTTTATGTTCAATATTAGTATCATCGGCATAAGAGGCCAGTTGAACGGTTCTGTTGGTCAGGAGGTTTCCTCGTCAGTTTGCATTTGCCTAACCGCATTCTCCAGTGCCAGGTTAAACAATGGTGGGGCCAGCCCATCTCCTTGCTTCAATCCCTGCGAGACTTTGAAAAAGTCTGTCCGGTGGTTTTGGTTTTGTACTCGTACACATGCCTGAGTTTCATACATTGTGGCTTTAATGAGTCTAATTAGCTTGTGTGGTATTGCCAATTCAGCTAATATATAATATGAAAAGCTTATTTCAGAAAGGGACCCAAGTCAGTCTTTTGTTATTTTTTGTTAAGATTGGATTCATTCACTATGATGGTAGACATATAGTTTATTGTAGCAAGTAACTAGGTTAAATATATTATAAAAATAGACAAATCGTATGGCGTACTTTTCGTTTACTACAGAAAAGCAGTTTATATCCAGACATATACATATCTCGAAAGTTAGTTAACATGACTCGAGTCCCTTTCTGAATTAAGCTGTTCATATAGTATAGTCTGTTCCTTTTGACTGAGTCGTATGCCTGTTTGAAGTCTACAAACATGTTGTGAACATGAATGCCGTGTCCCATGATTTGCTCAAGACCTGCTTGACTGTAAATATTTGATCCATTGTCGATCTTACCCGTCTGCAGCCCGTCTGATACTCTCCAATTAATATTTATTGGTTGTATAATATTTAGTGGTTGGAGCCACTGGTTTATAATATACTTACGTGAGGACTTTATAATAATATGCTGTACATAGTAGAGAAATTACACGGTAGTTTTTTGCACTTTAACCAATTCAACAATGTTAAATATAAATTTTATTTATTGTTAATAAAAATTTAAATTTCTGGTGCAACTATATTTCTATTAAATAATTAATACATTTAAAAAATTATTATTCTTCTTCTTGCAGTACCGTCTCCTATCGGAGGTTGGCTACCATCACAGCAATCTTAACTTTGTTGGCTGCAGCTCTGAACAACTGTATTGAACTGCACCCATACCACTCTCTTAAATTTCGCAACCAGGAAATCCTCCTACGTCCCACATTTCTCTTTCCCGAGATTTTTCCTTGGATGATGAGTCTTAGCAGAGAGTACTTTTCCCCTCTCATTATGTGACCTAGATATTCCAGTTTTTTCGTTTGTATGGTTTTTATGACTTCGCATTCCTTCCCCATCTTCAGCAGAACATCTTGATTTGTTACTCTTTCTGTCCATGGTATTTTCCACATTCTCCTGTAACACCACATCTCGAATGCCTCAATGTGTTTGATGTTTATCTTTTTAAGTGTCCAAGCTTCCATGCCGTACAGCAGAACGGAGAAAACATAGCACCTCAACATTCTTGTTCTTAAGTTTATATTTATGTCCCGGCTGCATAGGAACTTTTTCATTTTGACAAACGATTGTCTCGCTATCTCTATTCGCCTCTTGATTTCTCTTGTCTGGTCATTAGTATCAGTGAAGAAAACCCCTAAATATTTGTAGGACGTAACTCTTTCAACTGGCTGATTATTTATGGTTAAATTCACATTGGTGTATAGTTTCTTCGTTACAATCATGAATTTAGTCTTTTTGATGTTCAGTTTTAGACCATATTTATTGGTATGAGTGTTTATGTTTTCCATCAAATACTGTAAATTTGCTAGGTTATCTGTTACTATTAGCGTGTCATCAGCGTATCGTATATTGTTAATTAGCTCTCCTTTAATGTTCATACCAATATTTTGCTCTAGGAGTGCTTCCTGACATATTGTTTCGCTATATATATATTGAATAGTAGTGGAGAAAGCACACAACCCTGACGCACACCTCGACGAATCTCAATTTCTTCGGTTAACTCAATATCAACCTTGATTTTTGCTGTTTGTCCCCAATACAACCTGGATATAATATTAATGTCGCAACTATCGATGTTTTTGCTTCTTAGGATTTCATACAGCTTTTGGTGTCTGACTTTATCGAAGGCCTTCTAAAAATCTATAAAACCTACGTAGAGGTCTTGGTTTACATCCAAACATCTTTGCATTAACACACTCAGACCAAACAAAGCTTCCCGTGTTCCCAGTCCACTTCTGAATCCAAACTGTAAGGCGCTTATGTCCTCTTCTAGTTTATTAAATATTCTTTTGTGAATTATTTTTAAAAATACTTTTAGTGTGTGGCTCATCAATACTATATTTCTGTGGTCTGAACACTCTCTGGCGTTATTCGTCTTCGGGATTGTAACAAAAGTAGAGGAGAGCCATTTCTTTGGTATGATGCCTGTTCTATAAATTGTGTTAAAGAGGTTCACCATTATTTCAAGTGTGTCGTCATCTATAAGTTTCAAGATTTCTACAGGAATTTCATCTATTATCAATTTCATCTATTTCATCAAATTATTATTATTACTATTAAATTTTTATTAGGGGCCCGAAAATTATGTAGTGCCTCGGGCCTGATTTGAAGTAAAATAGGCTCTGCTATTTAGCTACGGAAAGCTCGAAACATAAGTGGAAGATCAAGTTAATAGAGCAAACAGAGCCCCAAGTCGTCTGAATGAAACAATGTAAATAAGAATGCTAGAAACAGTAGAGATAAAAACCCTTCGAAAAATCGATGGTACGACACAATGGACAGAGCTAGAAGTACAGATATAAAACGGAGATGCAAGGTGGAGAACATTAATAACTGAGGCGAACAGACCAGTAGAATGGAACGACCACATAAGCCGAATGACAACAAATGGAGTAGGTGGTAAGGACGACGAGAGACGGTTCCCCAATAGGAAGATGATCAGGGGGAAGACCACGGAAACGATGGAACGATTACTTACTAGAGGCACATTGAGGAAACAGACCTCATGTTTACATAAAAAGAAGAAGATGCTTTCAGAAGTATGGGTATTACGTTTTTAAAGCTATTATGTATATCGAATTATTTTAATATTAATTTAAAAATGAATATACTTACCCACTTGTATTTTTGCCACTGATGTAGATTGCTGATCACAAATTGATGTAACTGGAAGATTCAACTTTCTCTCAAATTCACCTTGTCTGAAGAATTCATCGCATACCTTTGAGCTCCACTTCTTAGATATGTCCCATGGACGAGTGGGATTTGAAATATCTGCGCACTTTAGGGCAATTTGCATGATGAACTGCCTATGATGGGCCTCTCGCAAATCCAATGTGTCTTCGTCTAAATGTTTCTAAAAATTTAAAATACACCATTAATTAACAAAAGGAAGGTTAACTGTTCATGATTATAAAAAAAATTATTCGAAGTACGAAATATTTCGTCAGTGACGTCATCCCGTGTTACTGGAATAAATTAAATTATGTGCATTTTTCTATTGATATGAATTAACTGAAAACATTATCCCATGAGATAGTCAAATTTTGGTTATTTTTTGATTTTTAACAAGTGATAATATATGGGCAAGAAAATAGACGAACGTAATAATTATTATTGTTGCCTTTGTAAACTTCTTTTTGACTTAAATTAAAACTCCGCCAATGATCGTGGAAGTTGACGGAAGGGGGTGAATTTAGTAGCTCTTCCTTCATGTCTGACGTCATTGCTTGTCCCAGCCAGGATAAAGGAGGAGGGCTCATACAACCGTCGACCAGATCCCTTCCGTCGCCCAGGTCCCTTTAACCTCAGCGGCCGCTCCGCAATCCATTTCGTCCAATAATGAGCCTGCCAGTTATCATTATAAAATTCTCAATATTCCACGTATCTATGACACCCAGAGGAAGTTCTTCCAGCTGCTTAATACCCAAGAACTCCTTAAGGGTGTCTTAATTAACATCAAAATGACCCCTAAGGCGTGACCCGTCAAAATAGCCCGGTCAAAACAGCCCCGTCAAAAAAGCCCCGTCAAAATAGCCTGAACACAAAATAGCCTCGACAAAATAGCCCGCAAACAAAATAGCCCCGACAAAATAGATCGCACACAAAATAGCCCCGGCTAAAACAGCCTCTTATAAACAATTACATAATTATTTATACAAGGTGTCCAAAATTTTTTTTTATTTAAATTATTTGACAAAAAGGAAGAATGTATTTAATTTATTTAATTTAAAATTCATTTTACTGTTGCCCGAAAACAGAAAAAAATGTTTATATCATAAATAAACATTGATTTTCGCTTAACTTAAATGTTCAAACTTCCAAGAGGCAGGAAAGACAGGACTCGAGTTCTCTGAAAAGACCATTTTTACTTTATCGTACTACATACGCAGTATGAGTATAATAGATAAAGTTATAGGATCGTGCAAAAATTTTTTTTTCAGATTTCACTTTTTTTCGACGATTTGAGTCCACCTGAGTCTAAAAAGCAAATAAAAACGCTGGACGAAAGGGTCGCCCGAGAACTTTATCGTACCGATCTATTATCGTTATGGTACTAGATACTGGCATTCTATAAAAATAACAAAGTTACTCGTTATTTTGATATTTTAGAATTTAAAATTAGTTCATTTTTCTGAGAAATTAATAGCTTATATTATTTACATTTCATTCTATTTCGATTATGCCAGTCAAGATATTATCTCCGAATTCTATCCTACTGCATGGATTTTAAGGAAATTTTGGGAGTAGTCCAATCTCCTAATTCAAAGTCAATCCTATATACTATGGCGCTTTTATCATGGGGGCGGTTCCCACCAATTCTCAGGGGTGAAATATTTTTATTTTCGAATTACATGTAGAAAAAGGAAGATTTTTAAGAAAATTTAAAAATTCATTCTATAATTTGATCACATTTTCTACAAAAACCATTCATTTTAAACGTTCAACTTTTTGAAAGTAGAAGTAACACTATATTAAAAGGTATTGCAAAAGAAAAACAATACATTTAAATTATGTTGGATGGGGAGTTAAATGTATATACTTTTCATTTTTCCTTAAAGTACATTAGTCTTATATTTTTTTACACCATATCTCGCTTAATTTGTATGTAACCGACATTTAACGGTGCTCTTTTTAAAGGCCTTTTCAAACACTACAAAAGGTGTTGGTAGCATTATACACCTAAAACCTACCGTTCCTCTGTTATTTTAAGTTGAATACACCAATTTGAGCATGCACCAAAAAACAAACTATTTTCACCTACCATATCTATTTTTGTATTATAAATACAACATTTACGAATGAACGAATCTCTTTATTATTTATAATCTAAATAATGTTTTATATAGTGTTTTTAGTTCGATGCATAGTTTTTAAGGTATTCACAAAAAATCAGTCCGAAAAGGTGTCATTTTTCAATGAAAATGGCCAATTTTCAACTACGCATAACTCAAAAAGTATTGAGTTCTCAAAAAAAAGTATAGACCAGTTTTTGCTTAGACATAGGTTCTTTAGCCACTTCCGTGCTTATTTTGACCAACAAATTTTCCACCCCCTTGAAGAAGTGGGAACCGCCCCAAGATAAAAGCGCCATAGTATACAGGGTACATTTTGTTTCTTGAGCTATTCCCTACTTACTGTGAAAATATCAAGTACATCAATGTAGTAGGATGGAATTCGGAGCCAAATACCCTCATTGACTGCCCTACAATAATGCTCTGCTATGAACGCGTGAGAGAGGACACACATAAGATTATAGCAAAATTTCTATTTACCGTAACTTTTCGAGTTTTTGAGGTACAGCAACGAATTTTATGTCATTGGAAAGGTAATTTTGCATTCTTTCAAAATATGTAAAAATATACAGGGCGCATCTAAAAAGATTAAGATTTTTTATTCATTTCCGGTTCAACCGGAAGCCATATTTTTGGTAAAATTTATTGTGATAATAGATAATAAAGTACCATATATGTCTGCAAAATTTAAAATTTAAGTTTCTATTATGAAGGAAGTTACGGGCACTCAAACATTTTTTTATAAAAAATACATAACTCGCCTCCTATAGGGAGTTAAGAAATCTGACTAATGTCATTCAATTTAGCGATAGGATATCAAAAACATATCAAAAAATAAAAAAATTCCTTGGAGCCATTTTTGAGAAAATCTAGTTCAAATTTATGTCAAATTTTGACCCCTTAAATATAGGCAACCCGTAACTTTCTCTGAAAAACGATAACATTCTTCTTATAGCCCCATCTTTAAGCTATATAACGACGTTTTCAAATTAAACTTATCTTAAACAAGTTTTTAGATAGGTAGCGAAATGTGTCGGGTGGGCGGTCGGCCATGTTGGCCGCCATTTTGAATTTGGAAATGTCAAATTCCGTATTTTTATTTACCTATAGATGAGCTTACTTTGAGTTGAATTTCATTCATTTCGGTAAAAATTTGCAAAAATGGGCCCTAAATAACCCCCCTATTTCGGCCCCCCTTTGAGAGGTTTTTTTTAAAAGCTTAGTTTCTCGACAAAATTCTCTTAAACTTACTCATACCGAATTTCATCAAAATCGGTCCGGTAGTTTTTGCTGGGCGGTGGCGACATACGTACGTACGTACATACGTACGTACGTACGTACGTACATACTTCCGACATGTTTTTTTTATTTGCTTTTTAGACTCAGCGGGACTCAAAACGTCGAAAAAAAGTGAAATCTGAAAAAATTTTTTTTGCACGATCCTATAACTTTATCTATTATACTATACTACGTATATAGTACGATAAAGTAAAAAAACATGTCGGAAGTATGTACGTACGTATGTACGTACGTATGTCGCCACCGCCCAGCAAAAACTACTAGACCGATTTCGATGAAATTCGGTATGAGTAAGTTTAAGAGAATTTTGTCGAGAAACTAAGCTTTTGAAAAAAACCTCTCAAAGGGGGGCCAAAATAGGGGGGTTATTTGGGGCCCATTTTTGCAAATTTTGACCGAAACGAATGAAATTTAAGTTAAAGTTAGCTCATCGACAGGTAAATAGAATTACGGAATTTCACATTTCCAAATCCAAAATGGCGGCCAGCATGGCCGACCGCCCACCCGATACATTTCCCTACCAATCTAAAAACTTGTTTAAGATAAATTTAATTTGAAAAAACATTTGTATAGCTTAAAGATGGGGCTATAACAAGAATATTATCGTTTTTCAGAAAAGTTATGGGTTGCCTATATTTAAGGGGTCAAAATTTGACATAAGTTTGAACTAGATTTTCTCAAAAATGGCTCCAAGGAATTTATTTATTTTTTGATATGTTTTTGATATCCTATCGGTAAATTCAATAACATCAGTCAGATTTCTTAACTCCTCATAGGAGGGGAGTTATGAATTTTTTATAAAAAAATATTCGAGTGCCCGTAACTTCCTCTGTAATAGAAACTAAAATTTGAAATTTGGTAGACATATATAGTACGTTATTATCTATTAGCACAATAAATTTTATCTACAATATAGCTTCCGGTTGAACCGGAAATGAAAAAAAAATCTTAATATTTTAGATACGCCCTGTATATTTTTACACATTTTGAAATAATGTAAAATTACCTTTCCAATGACATAAAAGTCGTTGCTGTAACTCAAAAACTCGAAAAGTTACAGAAAATTGAAATTTTGCTAGAATCTTGTGTGTGTCCCCTCTCACGCGATTATAGCAGAGCATTATTATAGGGCAGTCGATGAGGGTATTTGGCTCCGAATTCCATCCTACTACATCGATGTACTTGATATTTTCACAGTAAGTAGGGAATAGCTCAAGAAATAAAATCTACCCTATATACTATGGCGCTTTTATCTTGGGGCAATTCCCACCCCTTCAAGTCGGTGGAAAATTTGTTGGTCAAAATAAGCATGGAAGTAGCTAGAGAACCTATTTTTAAGCAAAAACTGATCTATACTTTTTTTTGAGAACTCAATACTTTTTGAGTTATGCGTAGTTGAAAATTGGCCATTTTCATTAAAAAATGACACGTTTTCGGACGGTTTTTTGTGAATACCTTAAAAACTATGCATCAAACTAAAAACACTATATAAAATTTTTTTAGATTATAAATAAAAAAGAGATTCGTTCCTTCGTAAATTTTCTATTTATAATACAAAAAGAGATATGGTAGGTAAAAAGAGTTTGTTTTTTGGTGCATGCTCAAAGTGCTCATGCTTTTGTAGTGTTTGAAAAGGCCTTTAAAACGAGCACCGTTAAATGTCGGTTACATTCAAACTAAGCGAAATATGGTGCAAAAAAGATATGACTAATGTACTTTAAGGAAAAATGATAAGTACATACATTTAACCCCTCATTCACCACAATTTAAATGCATTGTTTTTCTTTTGCAATACCTCTTAATATAGTGTTATTTCTACTTTCAAAAAGTTGGACGGGTGAAAAAAATAAGATCAAATTATAGGGGGCATTTTTAAATTTTCTTAAAATTCTTTCTTTTGCTCCATGCAATTCGAAAATAAAAATGTTCTATCCCCGAGAAGTGGTGGGAACCGCCCCCATGATAAAAGCGCCATAGTATATAGTATAATATAGGATAGACTTTGAATTAGGAGATTTGGCTTTGGGCTACTCCCAAAATTTCATTACAATCCATGCAGTAAAATGCAAATATTGTAAACTATTAATTTCTCAGAAAAATGAACTAATTTGAAATGAAAGTATGACTAATATTCTATTGATTTATGCAATAATCTATAGTGTGTCCCCGAACATTTTCTCAAATGCAGGAATTAATGATGCGTAGACCCATAAAATATTTTCAAGTATACAAGGTGTTTCTAAAATATCAAAATAACGAGTAACTTTGTTATTTTTATAGAATGCCAGTATCTAGTACGATAACGATAATAGATCGGTACGATACAGTTCTCGGGCGGCCCTTCCGTCCAGCGTTTTATTTAATGTGGTTAAGATAAACATATGAATAGCGGATAATTACCATTTCCGAAAGAATATATTTTTAAGGAATTATTTCATGATGAATTCAGAAAGGAGATTTTTTGTCGGGGCTATTTTGTCGGCGGCCTATTATTCCGCGGCTATTTTGTCTGCAGGCTATTTTGTCGGAGCTATTTTGTGTGCGGGATATTATGTCGGGGCTATTTTGTCGGAGCTTTTTTGACGGGGCTATTTTGACGGGGTACCCCCTAAGGACCAATTAGCTTTTCTGAAGACCAACCATCAGGTTGATCTCAAAATCATAACCAAAAGGCTTCAGGACAGAACTGGGGAGCCCACCATAGTAATCAAGTCCAAAGGCTCGCGTCCTTCTCGTCCAGCTAGACCACAAAATAAGCCAACCAAATTTTCAGAATTCCAGATTGTCATCACTGATCTTGATCCAGGGCTAACCTACGAGGATCTCAGCCAAAACTTAATGAAGTGGATTTCCCCTTCAATAAATTACATCGAATAGTTTCAAGACGTAAAAACAAATCTACGAGGCTAGTCCGGTTGTACCTCGACTCCAAGGCTCACTTCAAAAAGGCATTATCTAAGGGCATCTGCATAGATGGCCTAATAAGACCTTGCGAAGCGCCTGGAACCCTTTCCATGGCCCGATCCACTTCCAAATATTGCAGCCGCTGCTGCAAAAGTGGTCACGACATCTCGAAATGCGAGCAACGCCAAGTGATCTGCCCTAGTTGCGGTAGAGGCGATCACAAGGCGACTGAGTGTTCCAATCAAGACAATCCTACCTGCCCTAATTGCAAGGGCAAACATCCTGCGTGGCACCCAAGCTGTCCTAAGAGACAAGAGGCGCTACTCACAGTCAAGGAGTACAAACCTCTTGCTGTCAAGAGGAGGACTCCCCCTACGACGCTAAGCGAGGAAGCCAAACTCATCATGCAATTTACCACTACGTTACTTCTGAACGCACTCCCTGATCGAAGGGGTTTCATCGGTAAATATTCCTCCGAGCTTTTCTCCGCACCTTTTTGCCACTCAATGGTGCCACACAACAGGAACAATAGGTTAGAAATAACCTATGTTTCTAACCACTAAATTTCCGCCACATTCAACTGTGTAGTGGGTACGGTCAACTGTCGGGGTATCAGTAGAAAAAGAGCCCTAATAAAACATCTACTTTTTGAAAATAATATTCAAATTCTCTCCTTAACTGATACCTTGTCTAAAACCACACCTAATTTCACAGGATATACTATCCTACCACGTTCCAAATGGCCAGCTTAGTCATGGAAATGGCTTACTAATCCACAATAGCATACCTACCTCTCCTCATACCCTTCCTCCACATATCCAATTTCCTGATATTGATTTCCTGGAAGTTGACATACACGTACAAAACAACACCACTATTACCATAATCTCGTAGGTACTATAAACATCCAAATCAGTCCCTTTCTGACCTGCTTGTAGAGTATTTCTCTTCACTCAATGCAGCAGTGTTAATGGGCGACTTGAATAGCAGACATACCCAATTCGGTGACATCTCCACAAATATTCATGGCAGAACACTATCCAACATGCTTTTCGGTCTGTCCATTTTCAGAGTCACCAATAATAATGTCACGTTTTCCAATCACATGGGGATGTCCATCGTTGACCATATCTTGTGCACAGACACACTTTTTGATTTGGTGGATGATGAATGTTTCATAGCTGATTCGATAACCTCTGACAATCTACCACTGTTAGTTAAGACTAACTTCACAGGACCTCCACAACCAAGAACTGCTATATACAAACAAGATTATCGTAAAGCTAAATGGGAACTTTTCCAAGATTATATCAATCATAACATTCCTCAGCTAGGTAATATGTCAACGACAAATGCCGTTGACACTGAGATCTCCAAAATTGAAAGTCTTCTACAAGAAGCTTCATCCCTTGCTATTCCAATTACAAAATACAATCCATATACTCCAACATTACAAAATTATGCTATTCCAATTACAAAATACAATCCATATACTCCAACATTACCTCCTAGAATAGTCACAAATATCAAAACAAAGCGACGATTACTCAGAGAGTATAAGCGATTCAGAGACCCTCTTATCAAAACAGAATACAACCGACTCTCGGCTTCCATTAGGCTGGAGGTTAATAGGCTGAAACAAGCACAGTGGGTGCGTGTTACCTCTGGTTTGGAATATCGAGACGGTAGAAAATTCTGGAACAATTTCAAAATCCTAACTAAGCAAAAGTCAAAACCACATTCACATCTCATTGTCAATGATATCATACCTAATAATCCTCGAGATAAGGCTGAAGCTTTCAAAAGCTCGCTTCAGACAGCCTTCATCTCACCAAATAACCCAAACTTTGATGAGCGACATAGACACGTTACCGAGTTAAGAGTGGAAGAAATACTCCGTACTCCTATCCAGAATATGGTAGCTTACCCTCGTCCGATGGTAGCTTCTGTGCAGGAGGAAACCGTCAGGCAGATGTGTAATATTGGCAAAAACACATCTCCTGGCCCTGATGGCATCCATAGAAGATGCATCAAAAAACTCCCAGAGAGTATTATCCCGCTGCTTACTCAAACAATCAATGCTTGTCTTAAGCTGTGCTACTTTCCAACCTCATGTAAAGTAGCCAGTACAGTCATGATTCTCAAACCACTAATATCTCTTACCAGACCAATATCTCTTCTTAACACTCTAGGTAAAGTCTATGAGAGGATCCGTAAGGAAAGACTCATAGAATTCCTAGATGCCAACCATATTCTCCCCAGTTTTCAATAGGGATTCAGAGCTGAACATTCCACGCAAAATGCATTGATTTAAGCAGCAACCTTCATTTCCAAAACTACTCACTTTCCGCACTAGTTAGGAAAAAATTCGTAAAAATTATTCTAAGAATAATAAGACAAAAGATATACGAAATCAATGACGGAACAGTTAAATATGAAAGTATCCGGTTGTTTTGTTCAGTAGTATATTACTAAAGTTAAACAATAAATAGGTATATACTGATGGCCAAAAAAATGCAACGCTTTGTACACGGTTATTTATTTGGATCAAAAGTATTTCTTTGTAAGTCTTATCTAAGCCAGTCTTATCTAAGGTCTTATCTAATGACACAGTTTTTACCTCGTTATCTTTTCTTTAACTGAAGTTTTTTTCTTCTTTTTTCGCAAAAACGAAAATGATTAATTTTATGTATTTAACTTTAGTTTATTTGTAATTTTTAGTCATTTTGGATTGCTTTTGATTAACCCAAAAAAATTAAAATGCCAAGAGTATGCGACCGTCAGCCATTTCGTCATTTATGCGACTTCGAAAAAGGACGAACTGTAGTCATGAAAGAGGCCGGTTTTAGTTTACGGAAAATTTCACGAAAAATTGAAGCAGATCCATCAACGGTAGTAAGAGTTTTGAGGAGGTGGTCCAATGATGAGACTTATCGGCGTCGTGGAGGGTCTGGACGTAGGTACTCGGGACGTACTAGAATATTGTAATGTCGTGAACTGCGCCATCTTAGACTTCTTGCTCTCAGAAAAAACGGGACAGTGTACACCAAGTAAGAGATGATTTAGTTGCAGCTACAGGAAGGGTAGTCTGAAGAAGAACAGTTAATCAATGATTACTTGGAATGAAACTGAGAGCTTACCGTCTGTACTTGGTGTTACCTTTGACACCACAGCATAAGGCTCGACGCTTCGAATGGTGCAGAGCTCGAAAAAACTGGAATGGCCAATGGAATTTTGTCTGCTTCAGTGATAGATCTAGATTTTTTTGGGTGGCTCTGATGGACGCATAAGGGTATGACGTTTTTGAGGTGAGAAATGAAATATCCACTTGGCTGTTGAACGTCATACAGCAAGACAACCAAGCATTATGGTATGGAGTGCTATATGCTTGGGAAGCAGATCACCTCAAGTTTTTATTAACGGCATTCTGACAGCTGGACGATATATTGCTGAAGTACTGCAACCGGTTTTACTTCCCTACCTACAAACCATTCCAAATGCGATCTTTCAAGAGGAAACCATGGAGTTTCCATGATTTTCCATGAACACCAAGATCAGCTGATTTGTCACCCATCAAACATGTGTGAGATATGGTAGGCCAAAATCTAAATCGAGTGCCACGTCCTCCAGAAAACTTAGAAGACCTGTGGCATGCCACAAGCAGAATTTAATTGTTATTCATTTTTTGACGAAAATGACGTTGTAAATTTGTTTATATTATTAAATAATAAGAATATTATAATGTATACTTCCATAAATATATATTTAAAAAAATATTTGTATTTCTAGGTGCTGCATTTTTTTTGGCCATCAGTATATGATTTGATTACTTACTTTAAATTGCGTGAGGAATTCGTTTTGTCTATTGATATCCGTTGCTAAAATTAGATCTCGAATTTGTTGTTCCAATTCTGATCTATAAGGGGTTAATTGTTCAGCAACTCCACTTTCTAAGAGACAACCAACTGCTGACCTCCAGTGATGATTTTCAAGAACTGATTTATTCTAAAACAGAATTTTAAATTGTTAACTAATTATTAAATAAGAAGATGTCGTTATTAAAATTATTATAACAAAACTGATGTATTTTGTAGCTATTCATATACACTAAAAAAGTGAAATAATAGGATTTTCACAAGTGATTAAAATAATTACTAGCAGGTCATTTGCAATCTTCAAAGCAAAGTTTCACTTACAAGAGTTACATCATTTAAAAAAATACTTATAGTAAAGAAGATAGTGCGGAAACTGACTGTTGACCAAAAATGGGGAAAAATTCAACATGCCCTAGTGTCAGTTGGTAAAGAAACCCTCAAACCACTTGGAGAAAAAACAAAACCTTGGATGACAGTAGAAATTCTTCAACTTATGGAAGAACAAAGAAAACATAAAGCAAACGACCCGAATAAATACAAAGAAATTCAGAAAAACATCGGAAAGGAAATTCGAGAGGCAAAAGAGAGGTGACTCTCCGACAGATGCAAAGAAATAGAAGATCTGGATAAAAGGTATGATAACTTTAATTTACACAAAAAAATCAAAGAAATGACAGATTCTAGAAAAAGCACAAGAACGAATACCCTTAAAAATTATAAAGGGGATATTATTACTGATGTGAAGGAGAGATTGTGTCACTGGACCAATTATTACATCCAACAACTATTTAATGATAAAAGAGAAGAACTGTGATTAGAAAGCACAGAGGATACCGGACCACCAATATTAAGAGAAGAAGTCATCCATGCCATTAAAAACACAAAAGAGGGTAAAGCTACTGGACCAGATGATGTGCTCATCGAATTATTAAAACTTATTGATGAAGATGTTATTGATGTAATGGTTCAACTCTTTAATCTAATATATCACACTGTCACAATCCCCAGACAATGGCTGCAATCGACCTTTGTAGCAATTCCCAAAAAGTCAAGTGCAACAACCTGCTTAGATCACAGAACAATATCTTTAATGAGTCACACACTTAATACATTTTTGAAAATAATACACAGCAGAATTGTTAAAACTCTTGAATATGAAATTAGTGACACACAATTTGGTTTAATGCTTTGTTTAGCTTCAATGTGCTGGCCCAGAGATGCATTGACATGAATCAGGATATGTATTTATGTTTTGTAGACTTTGAAAAGACATTTGATAAGTTCAACATAAAAAGCAAAAATATATATTAAAAAGCAAAAATATTGACAGTCGTGATATAAAAATTATATCTAATATATATTAGAATCAAACTGCCAATGTAAGAGTTGACAACCAGGACACCCAAGATATCAAAATACAGAGACGAGTCCGTCAGGGTTGCGTGCTGTCTCCACTACTCTTCAATGTCTACAGTGAAGCGGTATTTCAAGAAGCGCTCTCAGATTCAATAGAAGGTAAATCTATCAATGGAGAAGATTTGAACAACTTACGTTTTGCAGACGATAGAGTAATAATAACGGATAACAACAATGATTTACAGAACGTAATGCAACGCATTAGGGAACGCTGTCATGAGTACGGACTGAAGATGAATTTAAAGAAAACTAAATGCATGATCGTGTCTAAATCAGCACACGCAAACATCGAATTGACTATTGAAGATACTGTAATTGAGAGTGTGGATAACTACAAATAAGAAACATGGAGAACGTCAATTGTAGACCAAATCAAAGAAATTAAGACACGTATCTAAATAGCATGTCCGTGTCTTTGGAGAACAAAATTTTCTAACATTTAAACACCTATGTCAAACAACTGACTGGGACTTCCGCTCTGTTGATGTCGACATCGAGTTTTCTAGATTCATAAAGCTATTGTCTGGTCTGACATACGAATCCTTTCCTCTTAGGCCCATCAAAACTAAACATCGTAAACCCGGGTCAACTGGAGGTCTACGTATATCTGAAAAGAACATGCGCTCATTATCGTACCTAAAAAAATTCTCGGACAACATATCCTTCCATGATTACGTTAGGCTTTACAGGAAAATTTACCATAAAGCCATAAAGACCGCCAAGGAAATTTATTATAATGCAAGGCTGGCTAAATCAGGTAATGTTGCTAAGGAAACGTGGTCTATCGTAAATGAACTGAGAGATAAGACTTCTTCTCCCACCACAATCCCGACTTCTCCTGAGACCCTGAACAATTACTTTGTAAATGTGGCAAAAAATTTAACAAATACTATACCTCCTTCTCATGATCCGATTTCATATCTTTCGCATAAGAATGTAAATAGTTTCCTTTTTACACCCATAGTATTAAGTGAACTACGCTCTACAATAAATGACATTAAAAATAAATCGTCATCTGGGACTGATGGCCTCACTCTTAAAATGTTTTCTGCTCTACCTGATTGCACTTTAAACCATCTTACTACCTTAATAAACAGGTCATTCAAACTGGAGTTTTTCCAAGCTGCCTTAAGACAGCGATAATTATTCCTATACACAAAGGAGGCGATAAAGAGCTTGCTTCGAATTATCGTCCTATTGCACTCCTGCCCACGTTGTCGAAGATAATTGAAAGTCTGGTTAAAAAAAGAATTTTATCTTTTCTGTTGAAATACAAATTGCTTACTCCAAATCAATTTGGATTTCTGAGTGACAAATGCACGAATGATCGATCATGTTTACTCCAGTCTAAACAACCATCACTCTACAGCAACAATTTTCTGTGATTTCTCTAAAGCATTCGATTGTGTAAACCATAACATCTTGACTGACAAATTACAGCACTATGGATTTAGGGGAAAGGCTCTTAAATGGCTTAAATCATATCTTAATAAAAGAAGTCAGTTTGTAAGGGTTGACACGAAGACGTCTTCTTGCATGCCATTAGGATGTGGGGTACCTCAGGGTTCAGTTCTAGGCCCTATATTGTTTCTGATATACATAAATGATATCTCCAGTCTGAACATTAAAGGTAAAATATGTCTCTTTGCAGATGATACTAGTATTACTTGGAGTAACACGGATATTATGGATCTTCGCAATACCATAGCTACAGACCTAGTCACCATTAAATCGTGGTGCGATTCGAATCTCCTGTTATTTAACGTTTCTAAAACCAAAGTCCTACCTTACAACAGTATGATGCAACCTTTAGTACTTAATAACAACAGTCTAGAGGTAGTTGAATCGGTGAAGTTCTTAGGGCTTATTGTGGATAAGTCTCTAAAATGGAACTTGCACATTGATGCCTTACACAAAAAATTAAGTTCTGCTTGTTTTGCGCTAAGATCAGTTGCTACGGAAATGAATTTGTCAACATCTAGGACCGTTTATTATGCCCTTTTTAAGTCTCATCTTCGGTACGCCCTTCCATTCTGGGGTAAGTGTTGTGCGATTCAATTTGAGCGTATTTTTAAACTACAAAAGAGAGCTCTTCGTTACTCCCTGAGACTCAATAGCAGAGTTCATTACCAAGAATTCTTTAAAAAATTTAAAATATTAACTCTTCCTTCTTTGTTTGTTTTTGAATCCGTTTGTTTAATCCGCAAACATGCATCAGAAGGTCCAGAGAGACCCACTCACAACTATCCCCCTAGAAACGTGGAGCATAATCTTTATCTGCCAACCCCACGGTCTGAGCTGGTTAAGTGCTCTATACTATACAATTCGAGAAAAATGCACAATCACCTGCCATCTAACATCAAATCTATTACAGCATTTCCCGCTTTTCGCAAGGCCTTGAAAGCTTATTTGCTAGATAGAGCTTTTTATACAGTGAATGACTTTTTTATAAACGATTTGAATTCAGCAAAATGACTTGCAGGATTATTACTTTCGAGTACTTTTGTACATATTTGTAGCGGCATAGAACTTTTGATTTACTTTCCCTTTCCCTTTTCCTTGTTCGCCTTCTTTTTGCTCTGACGTTGTATACATATTGTTTGCAAAATTTTTAATTTTTTAATGTGTACTTAATAACTGTAAAATTATATTAAGTAGTATAACTCACGCCATTTACTTGGTGTCTGTTTCTGTTTTTGTTTTGTTTGTAGTTTTTTATTATTTTTTGTTTTTTATTGTATTTTTTATTTTGTATAAGCTTTGTCCACAAATTGGTAAAATTTTATGACAATAAAGCATACCATACCATAGCACGTGCATCATCCATTCAACTTAAGAAGTTTCTTTGTTGTCGGGATATAAGGTTAGAACTACGCCTAAGGATGCTTCGGTGTTACGTGTTCTCTACTCTTCTTTATGGCTTGGAAGCGTGGACATTAAAACAAGTCCATCTGAATAAGTTGATCGTCTTTGAATATTGGTGTTACAGAAGAATCCTACGAATATCTTGGATTCAAAGAATGTCAAACGTGGAAGTAACTAGAACGATAGGAAATAAACCGGAAATAATATTAACTATCAAAAGACGAACACTTAGTACTTGGGACAGGTGATGATAGGGCAAAAATACTCATTATTACAAATTATTATGCAAGGTAAAATCCGAGGAAAGCGAGGTGTGGGAAGACGAAGAACATCCTGGCTTAAGAACTTAAAGGAATGGTTCGAATGCAGCAGTGCAGAGCTATTTAGAGCGGCAGTCAACAGGATCCGAATTGCCATGATGATTTCCAACCTTCGATAGAAGATGGAACTTACAGAAGAAGAATACTACTTATAGTATGGCATGATTAGACCCAAACCCTGACATCCAAAGTAAAAGTTATCCTTCAACACCAAATTGTTCTATATGGTGCATCTATAAATCAGTAAAAAAGTTACATTATTTCCAGCGCCGGGTTGGAGTTAGTTTTTTACGTTTTTTGCAAATATTTCGAAAACTATGCGGTTTAGCGTGAACAATGTTCTATACAAAAATGTTCTACGTTAAATTTAAAACAAAAAAAAAAGATCTGATGTATAATAATTGTTCTAAAATCAACAGTCTCGGAGTTACGAAGGTTGTAAAAGTGGAAGTTTTCTATATTGTTTATATTTTTTGGGAAAATTATAATATTATTACCGAGGAAACTAATTTCTTTAACAGGATTGTGTTTTGTAAATGTAATTTGCTATTTCAGTGGTCGGTGGTATGTTATTGATAAGCCCTTGAAGGGACGTCAACATCACCACCTTCTTAAGTGGCGCTACTTTTTAAGGTAAAAGAGGCTTCCACAGGCCTAGGCCATATAAACCTGTGGTACGGAGAAACCCACTCTGAACTTTCTATGGACAATGTAGCATGAGTATCTTTCCAACAGTAAATTCTAACAAAATAAGACTAAGTTTTCACTCTAATGGCATATAAAACAACACAATGCCATTCTACACCCCACCAGAATGAAAACAATGAGAACCTTCTCTGGTTACACCTCCGAGGCTTCTACAATTTGCAAGCCATACGGATGCTGAGATTAAGGAAGATGAGGGAATTCTACAATTTACAATTCACGTCCCATCTGCTCAGCGCGGTAAAGTTCCAACGAGAATGGTTCCCTTCGTACTCCAATAAGAGTAAATGTAAATCAAAATAAATAACCATTTTCAATTTCGTTGCAAAACGAAAATACAGCCGAACCATATTCTAGTCCAATCAGAGAGTGCAGCAAGCACCCCTACCGGTTTCGAAACTTATTAGTCTCTCATCAGGAAGCACATATCAGAGAGAGAGCAGCATATGTGCCTCCTGATGAGAGACTAATAAGTTTCGAAACCGGTAGGGGTGCTTGCTGCACTCTCTATGGAATTATAAGGGAATTATAATTATCATTCTCTAAGGGAACCATTCTCTATGGAACTATACCGCGCTGAGCACATGGGACGTGAATTGTAAATTGTAGAATTCCCTCATCTTCCTTAGTCTCAGCATCCGTATGGCTTGCAAATTGTAGAAGCCTCGGTGGTGTAACCAGAGAAGGTTCCCATTGTTTTCATTCTGGTGGGGTGTAGAATGGCATTGTGTTGTTTTATATACCATTAGAGTGAAAACTTAGTCTTTTTGCTAGCAGTTGCCGCTAGGGTATCTATGCCATTTCGTTCGTTGCAATCCGGGACTGCACGCTGGGGTTTGTTTTGGTTGGATCAGAGAGAGTAGCATATGTGCCACCTGATGAGAGACTAATAAGTTTCGAAACCGGTAGGGGTGCTTGCTGCAATCTCTGATTGGACTAGAATATGGTTCGGCTGTATTTTCGTTTTGCAACGAAATTGAAAATGGTTATTAATTTTGATTTACATTTACTCTTATTGGAGTACGAAGGGAACCATTCTCGTTGGAACTTTACCGCTCTGAGCAGATGGGACGTGAATTGTAAATTAAAGAATTCCCTCATCTTCCTTAGTCTCAGCATCCGTATGGCTTGCAAATTGTAGAAGCCTCGGAGGTGTAACCACAGAAGGTTCCCATTGTTTTCATTCTGGTGGGGTGTAGAATGGCATTGTGTTGTTTTATATGCCATTAGAGTGAAAACTTAGTCTTTTTGCTAGCAGTTTCCGCTAGGGCATCTATGCCATTTCGTTCGTTGCAATTCGGGACTGCACGCTGGGGTTTGTTTTGGTTGGATTAGGGAAAGCAGCATATGTGCCTCCTGATGAGAGACTAATGAGTTTCGAAACCGGTAGGGGTGCTTGCTGCACTCTCTGATTGGACTAGCATATGGTTCGGCTGTATTTTCGTTTTGCAACGAAATTGAAAATGGTTATTCATTTTGTCCAACAAAATAATTTTAAATACCCAAAATATTTCTTGCATAATAATGTTGAGTGCAATGAGTTTCAAGTAAACTTATTCATCCCTTAAATTAAACTTATTCATTAGTTTCAGTCCTCTTTAAATACAACATCCTCATCTTCTACATCTTCGTCTGTGATTGATGTGCCCCTATTATCACACCTAAGCCCGATCAATTGCTGCATATGCTTAAGCAGTTTAGACCACTCTTTCTACACTCACAGTTACGGATGCATTCATCTTTGCAACTACACAATATTAGGGAAAGTAATTCCTCGGGAACTTCAGCACATACTGTTGTAATTGGTGTCAGGTGTTAGTTAATCTTCTTCCAACCCCACTCGAGCGGATCCTTCTTCTCAATCAGCCACTGCTGTACATGGTGGTAAGTTCAGAACGAATGCTGGCTGGACTCTCCTGAAGTGGTCGTAGTGCAGCTAACTTGAGCAAAGAATGTGTAGGCTGCTTTGCAATAGCATTCAAGTAAGACTGGTAGCGAAAACAATCTAGATTTTCCATGTTCCTGGCATCAAACATAGCAAGAAAGAAATACTTTCCGGCGTCAGCTACTGCACTGGGTCAGCTTTGGGGTCGTTGAAGACTAGAAGTTTTCTACGAAGAGCGTCGTTGGCTTACACTTTCCTATACCGTGTAATTTTCTTCTTCTTCCTCAAAATGGTGTAACTTTTGACTGAACAATATATGAAACATGAAGAACAATTTGGTGTTGGGAAAAAACTTTTACTTTATGTCTGGGTTAGGTCTTTTTTTGGACCAATTGTATCATACTATTAATGTTGTTAATAAATATGCCGTTTAATGTAATACCACCGTTTTAAGACATACTGCTACTGTCTAGTTCCAATACAGATCAGCGATAACTCTTATGTCCTTGGCATCCAATCCTAACTCTTGTAGATATTGTAACATTAGTTCTTGTCTTACGTTGTCGAATGCTTTCTCATAATTGATGAAAAGAGGAAAACTTCTTTGACCTAAACAATTCTGTATTAAAAATGAATAACCATTTTCAATTTCGTTGCAAAACGAAAATACAGCCGAACCATATTCCAGTCCAATCAGAGATTGCAGCAAGCACCTCTACCGGTTTCGAAACTTATTAGTCTCTCATCAGGAGGCACATATGTTGCTCTCCCTGATCCAACCAAAACAAAACCCCAGCGTGCAGTCCCGGATTGCAACGAACGAAATGGCATAGATGCCCTAGCGGCAACTGCTACAACAAGACTAAGTTTTCACTCTAATGGCATATAAAACAACATAATGCTATTCTACACCCCACCAGAATGAAAACAATGAGAACCTTCTCTGGTTACACCTCCGAGGCTTCTACAATTTGCAAGCCATACGGATGCTGAGATTAAGGAAGATGAGGGAATTCTACAATTTACAATTCACGTCCCATCTGCTCAGCGCGGTAAAGTTCCAACGAGAATGGTTCCCTTCGTACTCCAATAAGAGTAAATGTAAATCAAAATAAATAACCATTTTCAATTTCGTTGCAAAACGAAAATACAGCCGAACCATATTCTAGTCCAATCAGAGAGTGCAGCAAGCACCCCTACCGGTTTCGAAACTTATTAGTCTCTCATCAGGAGGCACATATCAGAGAGAGAGCAGCATATGTGCCTCCTGATGAGAGACTAATAAGTTTCGAAACCGGTAGGGGTGCTTGCTGCACTCTCTGATTGGACTAGAATATGGTTCGGATGTATTTTCGTTTTGCAACGAAATTGAAAATGGTTATTCATTTTGATTTACATTTACTCTTATTGGAGTACGAAGGGAACCATTCTCTATGGAACTATACCGCGCTAAGCAGATGGGACGTGAATTGTAAATTGTAGAATTCCCTCATCTTCCTTAGTCTCAGCATCCGTATGGCTTGCAAATTGTAGAAGCCTCGGAGGTGTAACCAGAGAAGGTTCCCATTGTTTTCATTCTGGTGCGGTGTAGAATGGCATTGTGTTGTTTTATATGCCATTAGAGTGAAAACATAGTCTTTTTGCTAGCAGTTGCCGCTAGGGTATCTATGCCATTTCGTTCGTTGCAATCCGGGACTGCACGCTGGGGTTTGTTTTGGTTGGATCAGAGAGAGTAGCATATGTGCCACCTGATGAGAGACTAATAAGTTTCTAAACCGGTAGGGGTGCTTGCTGCAATCTCTAATTGGACTAGAATATGGTTCGGCTGTATTTTCGTTTTGCAACGAACTTGAAAATGGTTATTAATTTTGATTTACATTTACTCTTATTGGAGTACTAAGGGAACCATTCTCGTTGGAACTTTACCGCTCTGAGCAGATGGGACGTGAATTGTAAATTAAAGAATTCCCTCATCTTCCTTAGTCTCAGCATCCGTATGGCTTGCAAATTGTAGAAGCCTCGGAGGTGTAACCAGAGAAGGTTCCCATTGTTTTCATTCTGGTGGGGTGTAGAATGGCATTGTGTTGTTTTATATGCCATTAGAGTGAAAACTTAGTCTTTTTGCTAGCAGTTTCCGCTAGGGCATCTATGCCATTTCGTTCGTTGCAATCCGGGACTGCACGCTGGGGTTTGTTTTGGTTGGATTAGGGAAAGCAGCATATGTGTCTCCTGATGAGAGACTAATAAGTTTCGAAACCGGTAGGGGTGCTTGCTGCACTCTCTGATTGGACTAGAATATGGTTCGGCTGTATTTTCGTTTTGCAACGAAATTGAAAATGGTTATTCATTTTGATTTACATTTACTCTTATTGGAGTACGAAGGGAACCATTCTCTATGGAACTATACCGCGCTGAGCAGATGGGACGTGAATTGTAAATTGTAGAATTCCCTCATCTTCCTTAGTCTCAGCATCCGTATGGCTTGCAAATTGTAGAAGCCTCGGAGGTGTAACCAGAGAAGGTTCCCATTGTTTTCATTCTGGTGCGGTGTAGAATGGCATTGTGTTGTTTTATATACCATTAGAGTGAAAACTTAGTCTTTTTGCTAGCAGTTGCCGCTAGGGTATCTATGCCATTTCGTTCGTTGCAATCCGGGACTGCACGCTGGGGTTTGTTTTGGTTGGATCAGAGAGAGTAGCATATGTGCCACCTGATGAGAGACTAATAAGTTTCGAAACCGGTAGGGGTGCTTGCTGCAATCTCTGATTGGACTAGAATATGGTTCGGCTGTATTTTCGTTTTGCAACGAAATTGAAAATGGTTATTCATTTTGATTTACATTTACTCTTATTGGAGTACGAAGGGAACCATTCTCTATGGAACTATACCGCGCTGAGCAGATTGGACGTGAATTGTAAATTGTAGAATTCCCTCATCTTCCTTAGTCTCAGCATCCGTATGGCTTGCAAATTGTAGAAGCCTCGGTGGTGTAACCAGTGAAGGTTCCAATTGTTTTCATTCTGGTGCGGTGTAGAATGGCATTGTGTTGTTTTATATACCATTAGAGTGAAAACTTAGTCTTTTTGCTAGCAGTTGCCGCTAGGGTATCTATGCCATTTCGTTCGTTGCAATCCGGGACTGCACGCTGGGGTTTGTTTTGGTTGGATCAGAGAGAGTAGCATATGTGCCACCTGATGAGAGACTAATAAGTTTCGAAACCGGTAGGGGTGCTTGCTGCAATCTCTGATTGGACTAGAATATGGTTCGGCTGTATTTTCGTTTTGCAACGAAATTGAAAATGGTTATTCATTTTGATTTACATTTACTCTTATTGGAGTACGAAGGGAACCATTCTCTATGGAACTATACCGCGCTGAGCAGATGGGACGTGAATTGTAAATTGTAGAATTCCCTCATCTTCCTTAGTCTCAGCATCCGTATGGCTTGCAAATTGTAGAAGCCTCGGTGGTGTAACCAGAGAAGGTTCCCATTGTTTTCATTCTGGTGGGGTGTAGAATGGCATTGTGTTGTTTTATATACCATTAGAGTGAAAACTTAGTCTTTTTGCTAGCAGTTGCCGCTAGGGTATCTATGCCATTTCGTTCGTTGCAATCCGGGACTGCACGCTGGGGTTTGTTTTGGTTGGATCAGAGAGAGTAGCATATGTGCCACCTGATGAGAGACTAACAAGTTTCGAAACCGGTAGGGGTGCTTGCTGCAATCTCTGACTGGACTAGAATATGGTTCGGCTGTATTTTCGTTTTGCAACGAAATTGAAAATGGTTATTAATTTTGATTTACATTTACTCTTATTGGAGTACGAAGGGAACCATTCTCGTTGGAACTTTACCGCTCTGAGCAGATGGGACGTGAATTGTAAATTAAAGAATTCCCTCATCTTCCTTAGCCTCAGCATCCGTATGGCTTGCAAATTGTAGAAGCCTCGGAGGTGTAACCACAGAAGGTTCCCATTGTTTTCATTCTGGTGGGGTGTAGAATGGCATTGTGTTGTTTTATATGCCATTAGAGTGAAAACTTAGTCTTTTTGCTAGCAGTTTCCGCTAGGGCATCTATGCCATTTCGTTCGTTGCAATCCGGGACTGCACGCTGGGGTTTGTTTTGGTTGGATTAGGGAAAGCAGCATATGTGCCTCCTGATGAGAGACTAATAAGTTTCGAAACCGGTAGGGGTGCTTGCTGCACTCTCTGATTGGACTAGAATATGGTTCGGCTGTATTTTCGTTTTGCAACGAAATTGAAAATGGTTATTCATTTTGTCCAACAAAATAATTTTAAATACCCAAAATATTTCTTGCATAATAATGTTGAGTGCAATGAGTTTCAAGTAAACTTATTCATCCCTTAAATTAAACTTATTCATTAGTTTCAGTCCTCTTTAAATACAACATCCTCATCTTCTACATTTTCGTCTGTGATTGATGTGCCCCTATTATCACACCTAAGCCCGATCAATTGCTGCATATGCTTAAGCAGTTTAGACCACTCTTTCTACACTCACAGTTACGGATGCATTCATCTTTGCAACTACACAATATTAGGGAAAGTAATTCCTCGGGAACTTCAGCACATACTGTTGTAATTGGTGTCAGGTGTTAGTTAATCTTCTTCCAACCCCACTCGAGCGGATCCTTCTTCTCAATCAGCCACTGCTGTACATGGTGGTAAGTTCAGAACGAATGCTGGCTGGACTCTCCTGAAGTGGTCGTAGTGCAGCTAACTTGAGCAAAGAATGTGTAGGCTGCTTTGCAATAGCATTCAAGTAAGACTGGTAGCGAAAACAATCTAGATTTTCCATGTTCCTGGCATCAAACATAGCAAGAAAGAAATACTTTCCGGCGTCAGCTACTGCACTGGGTCAGCTTTGGGGTCGTTGAAGACTAGAAGTTTTCTACGAAGAGCGTCGTTGGCTTACACTTTCCTATACCGTGTAATTTTCTTCTTCTTCCTCAAAATGGTGTAACTTTTGACTGAACAATATATGAAACATGAAGAACAATTTGGTGTTGGGAAAAAACTTTTACTTTATGTCTGGGTTAGGTCTTTTTTTGGACCAATTGTATCATACTATTAATGTTGTTAATAAATATGCCGTTTAATGTAATACCACCGTTTTAAGACATACTGCTACTGTCTGGTTCCAATACAGATTAGCGATAACTCTTATGTCCTTGGCATCCAATCCTAACTCTTGTAGATATTGTAACATTAGTTCTTGTCTTACGTTGTCGAATGCTTTCTCATAATTGATGAAAAGAGGAAAACTTCTTTGACCTAAACAATTCTGTATTAAAAATGAATAACCATTTTCAATTTCGTTGCAAAACGAAAATACAGCCGACCATATTCCAGTCCAATCAGAGAGTGCATCAAGCACCTCTACCGGTTTCGAAACTTATTAGTCTCTCATCAGGAGGCACATATGTTGCTCTCCCTGATCCAACCAAAACAAAACCCCAGCGTGCAGTCCCGGATTGCAACGAACGAAATGGCATAGATGCCCTAACGGCAACTGCTACAACAAGACTAAGTTTTCACTCTAATGGCATATCTTCTTCTTTAAGTACCGTGCCCAAATTTTTAGGCGTGGGTAGCTTCCATAACAATTTGCCGATATCGTTCTCGATCTTGTGCGGCATGTAACAATTGATCTGCTGATAAGCCAGTCCATTGACGAAGGTTTCGGAGCCATGAATATTTCTTTCGACCAATTCCCCTTTTTCCGTCGATCTTTCCATTGAGTATTAACTGCAGCATCCTGTATCTGCTACCTCTCATTATATGCCCCAGATATTCAAGTTTTCTCTTTTTTATCATCTTCATTAAGTCACCTTCGCCTTGACCTACTCTGTTTAAGACTTCTCTGTTTGAAATGCGTTGAACCCAAGATATTCTGAGCATTCTACGATACGACCACATCTCAAAGGCTTCTAATTTGTTCATCATGTTAACCTTCATGATCCAGGTTTCACATCCATATAGTAATAGAGGATACACATAACATTTTAGGAACTTGATTCTTAGTTGTAAATTCAGCTGAGAGTTGCTCACAATAGATCTAAGTTTCATAAATGCTCCTCTTGCAATTTCTATACGAGTTTTAATTTCTTCATCCGGATTTAGTGTCTCGTTTATCCAACATCCTAGGTATTTAAAATGGTTAACTTTTGTTATTGATTCATCACTGACAATTAGTTGCATAGGGCCGACGTCTTGTTTACTAACCACAAGTAACTTTGTCTTTGTTGCATTTATGTTAAGTCCGTTATTGGAGCATTCTCTAGACACTCTAATGGCATATAAAACAACATAATGCTATTCTACACCCCACCAGAATGAAAACAATGGGAACCTTCTCTGGTTACACCTCCGAGGCTTCTACAATATGCAAGCCATACGGATGCTGAGACTAAGGAAGATGAGGAATTCTACAATTTACAATTCACGTCCCATCTGCTCAGCGCGGTAAAGTTCCAACGAGAATGGTTCCCTTCGTACTCCAATCAGAGTAAATTGAAAATGGTTATTCTGTTTTGATTTACATTTACTCTGATTGGAGTACGAAGGGAACCATTCTCGTTAAAACTTTACCGCGCTGAGCAGATGGGACGTGAATTGTAAATTGTAGAATTCCCTCATCTTCCTTAGTCTCAGTATCCGTATGGCTTGCATATTGTAGAAGCCTCGGAGGTGTAACTAGAGAAGGTTCCCATTGTTTTCATTCTGGTGGTGTGTAGAATAGCATTATGTTGTTTTATATGCCATTAGAGTGAAAACTTAGTCTTGTTGTAGCAGTTGCCGCTAGGGCATCTATGCCATTTCGTTCGTTGCAATCCGGGACTGCACGCTGGGGTTTTGTTTTGGTTGGATCAGGGAGAGCAACATATGTGCCTCCTGATGAGAGACTAATAAGTTTCGAAACCGGTAGAGGTGCTTGATGCACTCTCTGATTGGACTGGAATATGGTTCGGCTGTATTTTCGTTTTGCAACGAAATTGAAAATGGTTATTCATTTTTGATTTACATTTACTCTGATTGGAGTACGAAGAGAACCATTCTCGTTGGAACTTTACCGCGCTGAGCAGATGGGACGTGAATTGTAAATTGTAGAATTCCCTCATCTTCCTTAATCTCAGCATCGGTATGACTTGCATATTGTAGAAGCCTCGGAGGTGTAACCAGAGAAGGTTCCCATTGTTTTAATTCTGGTGGGGTGTAGAATAGCATTATGTTGTTTTATATGCCATTAGAGTGAAAACTTAGTCTTCTTCTAATTCTGTATTAATGTTTGCATACTAAAGATCGTATCTCTCGTGCTAAGTCGATTTTTGAATTTAAACTGACTCCGGTCACTAAACT
Organism: Diabrotica virgifera virgifera; assembly: GCF_917563875.1. Lineage (NCBI taxonomy): Eukaryota > Metazoa > Arthropoda > Insecta > Coleoptera > Chrysomelidae > Diabrotica > Diabrotica virgifera. The sequence goes on from NC_065450.1 coordinate 123,949,532, forward strand.
CTTCACATTTTTTAAACAATCTTGTGGGTAGTATTCTCAAGAAATGTTTTAAAAACTGACTCATTAGGCTTATTAGCTGTGGTATTTCTTTTGAAATCTGGTCCGTATGGTAGACATCGTAAAAACAGGCTTCACATTCTTTTTTGGTGACATATTTTAATGTAAAACAGGTAGCATTATGTATTAAACAAGTATTAAGTCAATAATTTAATGCATTCCTGTTGGTAAATCAAGAAATCATTCCGGAAACTAAGAGTCGGCCATTGTTATGTCACGTTAGCGGCTACTTCTTATCAGCTACTTTGGACGGAAGAATTTTGTTCATAGGTTCTATCCTGGGTATTTTTACATCAATGGTTATATGCTTCTGTTTATACTTTATTTTATCTCTAGATTTATTCGCTGCAGTGCATAGCAGTGTTTATTTTTTCCAAGTTGTTTTCTCTTTACGTAACATTTTTTGTTATCGTTTCCGTCAGCAACATATTTTCCTCTTGTTTCCCTTATTGACTTCAACAAAATTCGTTTGCTTTTGTATACTCAATTTTTTTTAAATAATATCTTCCATTGCGCTCCTACTATTTTCTATTCATTTTAACATGCTAATAAAACAGAGAAATTAAAAACAGAACTTTTACGTATAGTAGTAACATTGAATCACAGTTTTTGCTCCAACTTTTAAAGAAGCGCTTGGATTAAAATGAACTTTTCCATACACATAGGTAACATGTTAAAGAAAAAAAGTCATATTGTAACGATGTGTGCTTTTCCTCTGGGGGTGAGTTTTACCTCTTCTCGGGGGTGAAAAAATATACGTTCAAAATAGAGTTTTTTCACTAAGTTAATACTTTTCGAGTTATTTGCGAATAAATATGTTTATTTTTCGACAAAAAAACACATTTTTGGTCGGATTTTTGCAATTAACTCAAAAAGTTAGTATTTTATCGAAAAAAATATTCTTAGCAAAATATGGCTTCTAAAACCGTGAAAATGGAAGATTGTATTAACTCCCTAGACCCAGTAGAAGCAAAGTTATAGCTAATGAAAAATAGGTTAATATCTGTCAAATTTCAAAGCAAATATTTCAACGTGAAATAACCAAAACATTATGCACGTTTTGGGGAAAATTCATTACAACTTTTTTAAAGTGTTTAAAAAAATATTCCTTTTTGTTTTTTAAAAAAGTTTCTAGCATCAAAAGTAAAGAAGTCACGTTCAAAATAAAGTTGGTCCCTTTTTTTTTGGTCAAAAAAACTCGGGAACATCACCCCCTAGTTAGCATCTTAAATCAAATGAATCGTTACCGCTTCACAAGTTACTTTATTTGTGTATTATTTATACGATGTGTAAGTTTCATCGCCTCAAAGGGCTTTTTTAAAAAAATTGTTTTAAAGTAAATTTTTTAATTCTTAAATAAATTTTTTCAATTTTGATTTTCTGAATATTTTGATTTTTTTTTTGTTTTTCTGTAAGACAAAAATTGGTTAAGATATGGCTGATCAAAATTTGCATACACTCGTGATTATTGACTAGTTCAAGCCCTTTCAACTACAGCCGCTTCAATAATAAGCATTTTGAACCGATGAAACTTACAGATCATATACACGAGTAAAGCAACTTGTGAAGTGATGCTAGTTAGGGGATTTCCACGATTTTTTTACCAAAAAAAAGGTAATAACTTTATTTTGAGCGTAACTTCCTTTTAATGCTAGAGTCTGTTATGAAAAACAAAAGTAAAGCTTTTTTAAACACGTTAAAAAAGTTGTAATTAGTGTTTCCCAAAAAGTTTTTTTTTTTAATTGTTTTAAAGTAAATTTTCAGTCTCGATCCAACCTTTGCTAGAGACGGTCGCATAAATTTATTTTTAGTACAAAAATATCTAGTAACCAGTTTTTGTTCCAAACTTTATCGTTAATTAGTAATATTAATTACCAGTGTTTTAAAAACGCAAATAAAATAAAACTATTTCTATTTTCTATACGCAAAAATACCGGCAAATAAAGTCATAGGCGTCCCATAAAATAATTGTTCGTGATGTATAAAACATTTAATTGTGATACAGGATGAGCGAAAATGTAGAAATCATAGACAAAGACAATCCGTTTCTAAATTCAAATAAAGTGAGCGGATCTCCGACGAGAAGATCAACTTCAGAAGAATACACCGCTAACTTGCAAACAAATACCATGGAACAACCATCGAGAGATTCAACCACAGCCTCGTCTAGTGAGCAACAAAGCAATGAAAATTACTCAAGCATTATAGTGCACCAAGAGACTGATTCTACTAACAATCAACAAGAACAACCAGGTAACTCTTTTCTTTCTAATCATGCTTCTTCTTCTTCTTATTCTTATCAACCGTCACCAATACACATCAGTAATCTACACGATAGCCAAGAAAATCAGGACCAAGGATGGGACACTGTTCAAGCGCGCAAAAGAGCAAGAAAGGACAGCCCTGAAGCTGATAAACAACTAAGACAAACAATAATGAGCGATTACTGGCTCAAAGCACCCACACCAACGTCTAATAGATTTGCTAGCTTAGATGAAATACCTGATGAGACCAACCTAACCGAAACTGATGAAGTTAAAAATAGTATTCAGCCCCCACCCATATTTGTTTCAGATGTAGGTGATATAAAACCTCTTAGAGAATTGTTAGAAACAATATCCCCACTGGGATACACCATCAAATGCCTTTATAACAACCAAGTAAAGATCCAGCCCACAACCTCTGAACATTACCGAAACATAGCCAAAGCACTAAATGAGAAAAAAACCCACTATTACACCTACCAAACAAAGGAAGAAAGAACATTCCGAGTTGTACTTCGTAATATGCATCAAACAGCAGATAAAGATGCTTTAAAAGATGAGTTAGCACAAATGGGACACGAAGTTACCAACATAGCTAATATATATAAGAATGGATTCAAAACGGCGCTTCCGCTTTTTTATATAGAACTAAAAGCTAAGCCAAATAATAAAGACATTTATGAAGTGAGAGCACTTCAGAATATGATTGTGTCCTTCGAACCACCACATCCCAAGCGTCAGGTTCCCCAATGTACCAAATGTCAACGTTATGGACACACACAAAAATTCTGTTATATGCCTCCAAGATGCGTAAAGTGTGCAAGTAATCATCATACTCTAGACTGCCCACGCAAGGAACGCAGCAATAACGTACAATGTGTACTCTGTATGGGAAACCATCCGGCCAACTATAAGGGCTGCAGCGTATACAAACAAATACAAAAAGAAAAGTTCCCCCAACTCAGACAGAAACAAGAGACCCATAGAACAGACATCAATACAATTAACAGCCAAACAGTAATCCCTAGTGTTTCTTACGCTCAAAAAACGTCAGGAAATAGTCAAACAGCTGAAATCACAAACCAACAAAGTAATGTTGGCTCAAACCATTTAACGACAATTGCCAACCTAGAAAACATGATGGCAAAATTAATGGAGAGAATGGATACTATGCTTAATCTCCTTACCACTATGATCTCCAAAATGCACTAATGCAAAACGCACTTAAAATAGCCGTCTGGAACTCAAATGGGCTAACGAATCATATCCAAGAAATAAAAATTTTTCTCGACGAGAAGAAAATTGATGTTATGCTCATATCAGAAGCCCATCTAACAGACAAAAATTATATAAAAATTCCAAAATACACTGTTCACTACACAAAACATCTAAATGACAAAGCACACGGTGGCACAGCTATCATTATCAAATCTAATATAAAACACCATTGTATTAAATAGTGTGATGTTATGCCTTCTGGTCCCAATTAATTAAAACCCAGGTTTTCCGATAACATTATATTTAATTCGAAGCCGATGATTCACTACATAAGTTGTTTACAATATTAACTTGACCTATCCTATACGTGAATACCTTCCAACTACATCGATAATCATAATAATCTTTCTGCTTCAATCATACCTTACAGAAAGGAGATATCTGGTAAAATATAGTGAAGCATATACAAAACTCTACCCCATCCTATCTGGTGTACCTCAGGGTAGTGTGCTCGGACCGATCCTATACCTAATATATACGGCTGACTTTCCAACAAGCAACGACCTAACACTTGCAACATTCGCAGATGATACTGCTTTCCTGGCCTCTCATGGTAATCCAATAATAGCATCAGAGAGACTGCAACTACATCTGAACAAAACAAATGAATGGCTTAAACTCTGGAGAATTAGAGTAAACCCCTCAAAATCCACACACATTACATTCACTCTAAGAAGAGGTACATGTCCAGAACTTAATCTCGATGGACATCCTTTACCTCAAAAGGATGACGTAAAATATCTAGGTATTCACCTTGACAAACGACTAACTTGGACCAAACATATATGGACGAAAAGACTTCAACTGGGAATTGTATACAGAAAACTTTACTGGATGTTGGGAAAAAACTCTCACCTATCGATCGATAACAAGCTGCTTATATACAAAACAATAATAAAACCCATTTGGACATATGGTTCGCAGCTCTGGGGATCAGCTAGTAAATCTAATATTATGAAAATACAAAGATTTCAATCCAAAACTCTAAGAACAATCGCTAATGCCCCTTGGTACATCCATAATGACGCAATACATAGAGATCTTCAGGTACTATCAGTCTCCGAAGAGTGCAAAAAATCTTCTGAACAATATCAAAATAGGTTGCGGGTACATCCAAACACCCTGGCACACAATCTTCTCAACAAGCAACAAGCGAAGAGATTGAAGCGATATGATCCCTTGGACCTACCTAACCGATCCTGACAGAGCCTACAGCAGAGGAAGCTACGCCTTCAACAGCGTCCAGCCATTGTGTTCTGTGCTAGTTTTAGTTTTAGTTTTCGTGCTCGCGTATCAGTGTATGTGCGCATCTCACCGGTAAACAAGGTAATGTGTGTGTGTCGTGATGCTTTGGTCACTGGACCTTACATCTCTCTGCCATTGTAAAGACAAACAATTTTACTTATTGTTTTCATTGTAAAACAGATTGTAAAAAACTTGGATGTTAATAAAAAAAAAAAGAAGAAATTTTTTAATTCTTAAATAAATTTTTTCAATTTTGATTTTCTGAATATTTTGATTTTTTTTTGTTTTTCTGTAAGACAAAAATTGGTTAAGATATGGCTGATCAAAATTTGCATACACTCGTGATTATTGACTAGTTCAAGCCCGTTCAACTACAGCCGCTTCAATAATAAGCATTTTGAACCGATGAAACTTACAGATCATATACACGAGTAAAGTAACTTGTGAAGTGATGCTAGTTAGGGGATTTCCACGATTTTTTTACCAAAAAAAAAAGGTAATAACTTTATTTTGAGCGTAACTTCCTTACTTTTAATGCTAGAATCTGTTATGAAAAACAAAAGTAAAGCTTTTTTAAACACGTTAAAAATTGTAATTAGTGTTTCCCAAAAAGTGCCTTATTTTTTGGTTATTTCACGTTGAAATATCCGATTTGGAATTTGGCGAGTATAAACCACTTTTCATTAGTTACATCTCTTCTTTTACTGGGCCTTGGGATCTCATACATACAACTTTTTTCACATTTTTATGGACCATATTTTTGCTAAGAAGGTTTTTTTCGGTAAAATACTTAATTTTTGAGTTATTTGCAAAAAAACGTCTAAAACGTGTTTTTGTTGTTGTTGAAAAATGAACATATTTACTCGCAAAAGAACATATTTACTGTAAAAGCGTTCACTTAGTGACTAAATGCTATAGAACAAAAGTTGCTTAGAATTAGTCAGTTTATATATTTCCGGACTTATTTTGAACGTATATTTTTTCACCCCCGAGAAGGAGTGAAACTCACCATCATGGCAAAAGTACACATCGGCACAATATCACTTTTCTTCTTTGACATGTTTGCTAGGTGTATGCCAAATTTCATGTCAATCTAAGCGGTTCTTTAAAATTTATTATAAGTTTTTGCAATATTTTACCGTCAGTGAACGGACTAGTAGTATTATAAAAATTGTGAATTACTTACTTGATACAATATCGCTAGGTGATTCGAAGTGGAAATTAAGAAATGTTGGTTGACTCCTGGATGGTCTAAATCATGAGCAACAGCACCTATTAATGATGCCATAATTTCTAAAGGTGTTATATGTCGCCTTATCTAAAATAAAAGAAAATGGGTTAGACGTATACGAAAAATTTGCAAAATTTAATAGTACAAATTTTTTTTTTTTTTGTAAGCATTTATTAACAATCAGAATTACATATTCTATGAGTTAATTTGATAACAAGTACAATAACTTATAGTCTAAGAGCTGGGAGCGGACTTTCACCAACGGCCGGAAACCAGAGTTGGGGCTGAGGGTAGTTATAAGGGGTCAAAGTCGCGGATTTTATTATTTTTTTTATGACGCTCATGATCGAGATAGTGCACCAAAATTTGGGAATAAGTAGGTCATGACGTACCTAAGTAAAATCTCTAGGGGCTCAACGCTGCGGGGCCGACAAAGGGGTGGGGGTAGGGGTGAATATAAAAAATATAACGGGTTTTTTGCGACATTCGTGATTGATATAGTGCCCCAAAATTTGAGTATAAGTAGACCATGACATATATAATTAAAATCCCCAGAGCCGGAAACCAGAGTGGGGAAGGAAGGTAGTTATAAGGGGTCAAAATTCCGTTTTTTTATTATTTTTTTTGTGACGCTCATGGTCGAGATAGCGCGCCAAAATTTGGGAATAAGTAGGTCATGACGTAACTAAGTAAAATCTCCAGGAGTGGAACGCTGCATGGTCGACAAAGGGGTGGGGCAGGGGTGAATTTAAAAAAATGTAAGGGGTTTTTTGCGACGTTCGTGATTGAGATAGTGCACCAAAATTTGGGAATAAGTAGGCCATGACATAACTAAGTAATATCCCCAGAGGCGGAATCCAGAGTGGCGGACGAGGGTAGTTATAAGGGGTAAAATTCGCGGTTTTTATTATTTTTTTTGTGGCGCTCATGATGGAGATAGTGCACCAAAATATGGGAGTAAGTAGGTTATGACGTAACTAAGTAAAATCTTCAGGAGCGAAACGCTGCTTGGGGTACAAAGGGGTGGTAGGCAGGGGTGAGTATAAAAATATATGGGGTTTTTTTGCCGTTCGTGATCGAGATAGTGCACCAAAATTTGGGAATAAGTAGATCATGACATTACTAAGTAAAATCTCCAGGGGCAGAACGCTGCGTGGGGGACAAATGTTGTGCCGGGTCGCAAAAAAGAATAATACACACTGCGACTTTGACCCCTTAAAACTACCCTCATCCCCAACTCTGGTTTCCTGCTCTGGGGATTTTACTTAGCTAAGTCATGGTCTACTTATTCCCAAATTTTGGTGCACTATCTCAATCTATCACGTCGCAAAAACCCCTTATATTTTTTATATTCACATCTACCCCCACCCCTTTATCGGCCACGCAGCGTTCCACCCCTGGAGATTGTACTTAGTTACCTCATGACCTACTTATTCCCAAATTTTGGTGCACAATCTCGATCATGAGCGTCACAAAAAAAATAATAAAAACGGCGATTTTGACCTCTTATAACTACCCTGATGCCCAACTCTGGTTTCCGGCTCTGAGGATTTTACTTAGTTATGTCATGGTCTACTTATTCCCAAATTTTGGTGCACTCTGTCAATCACGAACGTCGCAAAAAAACCCCTTATATTTTTTGTATTCACCCCTGCCCCACTCCTTTGTCGGCCACGCAGAGTGCCACCCCTGGAGATTTTACTTAGTTACGTCATGACCTACTTATTCCCAAATTTTGGTGCACTCTCTCGATCATGAGCGTCACAAAAAAAAATAATAAAAACGGCGACTTTGACCCCTTATAACTACCCTCATCCCCAACTCTGGTTTCCGGCTCTGGGGATTTTACTTAGTAATGTCATGATCTATTTATTCTCAAATTTTCGTCCACTATCTCAATCACTAACGTCGGAAAAAACCCTTTATATTTTTTATATTCACCCCTACCCCCACCCCTTTGTCGGCCACGCAGCGTTCCGCCCCTAGAGATTTTACTTAGTTACGTCATGACCTACTTATTCCCAAATTTTGGTGCACTATCTCGATCATGAGCGTCATAAAAAAAATAATAAAATCCGCGACTTTGACCCATTATAACTACCCTCGGCCCCAACTCTGGTTTCCGGCCGTTGTTGAAAGTCATGTACACAACTAATTCAACATATCCCCGTATAGTTTTTCCATATTACTTATCACGCACAAAATCCGCTTCTATCTCTCCGACTATTATATCAATGTAGTATTGTAAACTAAAATAGTACAAAATGAAATTATAAATACCAAAAGTATCGATTGAATTAAGAGTTGTGTACTATATTCCTAAGCTTTGGTTACAATCCGGACAGAGCAAGTAATACCTATTAGGACTAAAGGACATTTAGCAACGTCTGCACTACGACCTATCGAGATCTTTAATGCGGAAGTCTTTTGTGTTTTATATAAAGTGTGTTGAGTAAACGTCGTCTTACTATGTAAAGCTAACTCCAAGTGTCGCTTATTGTATCCTGACGACTGCGAAGTCTCGGACTAAGTCCGATACCAGAATGACTCTATGAAGAAAAATTCCCGTGGCCACCAAAATTTGAATCAATAAACGAGAGGACTGGGCTCTGTCCACTGCGACGAGTGGAGAGAACGTGAAGTTTAATGAGTTAGGAATGACTAGAATTCACAGGGTTACCAGTGGCAATCAAAATTGGAAATTAAAGCATCTGGAAAATCTAGTGAAAAGTACGGCAATTATATGTATAACACGACTACAATCATTGAGCATTCCGCTCAGCAGCAAGCAAAGTAAAGATATCCATGATTATCTGCAACATCTGGTATGGATAAGCATTTTAAGAATAAGAGAGAAAATATCAGAAAATATAGTTCAACGTTGAAAGAACGAAGCACAGAGTGGTATTTCACATAAAAAGCTGGCCAACATGAAAATTTGAAAAACTAGCACTTCGGGCCAGTTCTTGTCCCTAAAACAGGTAGTTACCTATAATGTCAAGCCACCTGGCACTATAGACTCCCCAATAACCCAACCAAAAACATTTGACAGTTGTCACTTCGTAACACGTTTTGGCTGTGCTTGTTTGTAACGATTGGCCTCTCTAGCTACGAATTTCAGCTCGCCGGCAGGGTACCGAACGCTCATCGAAATCCACGCAGTCCCACTAGATTCCACCACTACCGATGGACGAAAAATAATTGACCGCCTAAAAAGTGCGTTCGCGGGTGCCTGTCGACGACAAATTAGCAGCAAATCGCATGCGCACTTTAAAATAATATAACTAATATCGTTAATAGATAAATATACAAGGTAGATAGATAGATAGATTTATTTAACTACTTTACAAAAAAAAATTGTTTGTAGCAAGTCAAAATTACAAAGTCAAAATAAGGAATATAAAAATTACAAGGTATATAAAATCACAAGGTATATAAAACAGAAATATAAAACACAACTTATAAATATGTATCACAAACAAGAATATAGATTAACAAAAAATATTTTGTGTCACGGTAAGCATTTCAGTAGATGTTCTGCAATGAGTCATATATTCTTCCGAGCAATAAAAGCAATGTTTCAACAGATACCTTTTTATTACTTTTTTGAAACTGTTACAGCTTAGCTGTTTAATATCTTTTGGTAAAATATTGTAGTAGTTATAATTAAGACAATTTTTATCTGAAAGACGCAATCTAGAGCGATTTGTTCGTAAATAGTGAGAGTATCGCGTATTGTGAACGTGAACATCAGACTGCTTTGTTAAATGGGACCTTTTTCTGTGAATTTCAGTCAGAACTTGATATATCAACAGAGTAGGTAGCGGCATAATTTTTAATTTGATGAAGAGAGGTCGGCAATGTTCCAGATAACTAACCCCTGCTAAAATCCGGATAGCTTTCTTTTGCATCCTGAAAATTTGAAGAGCATTTGTTGAATTGCCCCATAAGATTAATCCATAGCTTAGGTGTGAGTGAAATAAAGAAAAATATGTCACCTTCAATGTCTCAAAGTTGACAACCCTTGCTAGTTGACGAATAAGAAACAATGAACTAGACAGCTTCGCCTTTACTTGTGAAATATGAGCCGACCAGTTCAATCGATTGTCTATGGTTATTCCTAATAGTTTAGCAGTGTCTTTGTCATCTGGATCGCCATGTAAACCACTTGCAGATATAATCAAGTCCTGCGTTTTTTCAGTATTGAGTTTTAGTTTGTTCGCAGCAAACCATGTGCTAGATTTATCAGAGACTTCCTCGTAAGCCATTTTTAAATCCTCATTTTTATTACCTGATATTATGTATGTCGTATCATCCGCAAATTGTACTGATTTGTACGGAGATATGAAATGAGGCAAATCGTTGACATATATAATGAATAAAAGAGGTCCCAAGACCGAACCTTGTGGGACTCCATGTTTTACGGGTCGAAAATCGGAGAGATAACCTTTAGACACTACAGCCTGGTGTCTACCACATAGGTACGAAGAGATAAGCTTAAGAGGGATACCTCTGATTCCATAATAGTTTAATTTGTGGAGCAAAATGTCATGTGAAACGCAGTCAAAAGCCTTCGACAAATCGCAGAGAGAAATTGCTATGCGATTGCCACGTTCAAGCCCCTCAATCACCTCGCTCACAATATTATATACCGCGTTTGTAGTAGAACGAGCACTTCTGAATCCATATTGCGAGTTGCTAAAATAACTTTTAGACTCAAAATAAGAATATAATTGTTGTTTGATCACCTTTTCAATCACTTTCCCGAATGTAGAAACAATGCTTATGGGTCTGTAATTGTCAGCTTTCGAGGAATCACCTTTTTTATAGATAGGTAGTACCTTTGAGTACTTTAGTGCTTCTGGAAATACTCCAGTTGATAAAATTAAGTTAATAAGATGAGTGAAAGGTGTTAAAACTATTTGGTAAGTTTCTTTTAAAATTTTGCTATTAATTTCGTGAACGTCCTTACAATTGGAATTATTAAGAGATTTAATTATTTGAGAGATCTCATCTTCCACAACGGGTCGGAAACAAAAGGACTTACTCGGGGAAGGATAGTTTCTGTAACTGAAGAGGATATCGTTATTAATAGTGGGAAGGGATGTAATTATATTCTCTGCGATTGTAATAAAAAATTGATTTATTTCGTCTGGAGATAGATCTGGTTGTACCGAACTGGATCTTGTATTGCCTCTTTCGAAGTTTAATATTTTCCAGCAGTCTCTAGGTTTATTATTGGAGTTAGTAATAAAACCAGAGTAAGCCGACTTTTTAGTATTTTGTAACTGCCGATTATATTCATATTTTTGTTGTTTATATAGTTTGAAAATATCGGGATCCTTAGTGACATCTGCAATGTGTTTAATGAGAGAAAGATTAGATCTGTAAGACCTTAATTCGTCATTAAACCATTGCACGGGTGTTATTTTAGCAGTTTGTCGTACTTTTTTTAATGGAAAAAACTTTAATATTAAGTTGTTATAAGTTTCAGTTAAAAAGAACATCAAGACATCGGGATCGTTATTGGTGTCATAGAAAAAGTCCATCTTTGTACTAGCTAGTGCATATTTAAGCTTCTGCAAACCAGAAGAAGTAATAGACCGTTGAAGTGATTGATTAGTGTCAACAACTTTAAGATCAGAATCAATAGATATAAATTGTGCTCGATGGTCAGAGAAACAAGGTTCAAATACGCCCACCCTGTAGATATTTTCAGAAAAGTTAGTCATAATGTTATCGATGCAACTACTGGATTGAGATGTGATTCTAGTATAATCGTTTATCGTTATTTCTAGACCAAAAGACATTAACAGATTTTGAATATCATAAGAAGAGTCAGATTTAATTTTAAAATTTATATTAAAATCCCCAAGTATAATCAGTTTGTCTATTTTTTATAAGTATAATCAGTTAATCTATTTGTTAGTATAATTTAATAATTAGTTATTAATATTAATTAAAAGTAAATATACCTTGTATATTTATCTATTAACGGTATTATTTATATTAAGTGAGGTTAGAAATTGTCGGCGACAATTTGTCCACGGTACCCGCGAACGCAACTAGAACGGAGGTGTCCGCACCGCGCCAAGGATTATAACCGAATAGACTACAACCACAAGCTGATTGTAGATCGGCAAATACATCAAAATTTTAATAATTTTATATAATATAGGTAGGTACATTAACTCCTTCAGTCATAATCATCGCAGATCTTTTGGACCAGTAAATGTCCATTTTGGAGTGTAGGTAATTTTCAGGGTCAACTCCTAATTCACGGTGTTCAAGAGAAAATCTAAATAAAAGTTGATCGAACACCCTATTTTTTTGCTTTTATGCTTGCAGTATCCCTTGTAGATCAAAAATACGTTAAAATTAAAATCGGCTACGGGGCACTTTTTTGCGCATGCGTTAAAGAAGATTTTTTCTAATTATTATTTTGTTTTTTTATTTTTCTTTATCTGTATAATTGGATTTTCATATATTTTAATATGTTATGTATACGATATGTATACACACTCACATATACACACAGACATACACATACACACACAAATATACCGGATGTTGAATAGTCAAACGGGCCATAAGAAACAATGGGAAATTATAAACTGTTGAATTCCTGCTTCCCTAATTATTTTAAATCAAAAGTCATGAGAAACTTACGTTTCGTAAAAACGTAAAGGACTGAAATCTGTATAAAAAACAAATGTTAAAATTGTTCTACGAATTACACGCATTCCAGAATTTTGCAAAAATGTAAAACAATTGCCAAAGTATCTTATCCCATCGACCACTAACTCAGATTTTATATCTAAAAATCATACGAACTAGCTAAATTTTGCTAAGAATATCAATTTTGGGACCCTAAAAAAGATGAAAAAAATATTGCCACTCCTACCCTCGGGTTTCCTCCTAAAACCACCCCTCGTAGAGGGGGAAACAGAAAACTTCATATTACCAAGAATATGTTTATGCCTTATAAAAAAAATGTTTTAAACAACAAATGTAGCTCAAATTTTATACAAAAATGTTTGTCAGCATTTTTTGTGCAGCATTTTTTGTGCAGAATGAACCATTCTCTCGGAAACAACGCTTGAAGCGACCGGCGATTTTGAATGCCAGTTACGAGCGAACTCAATTTTTTAAATAGAATTTGTATCAACTCGACGGTAAAAATTCTATGTCTTTTGTTCAGAGTGTCCTATACCAAAAATAAAAATGCGTCTGAAAGATAAAAAATGTGTTGGTATCCAATTGTTGCATTTTGAGAAAATAATGTCAGTTTCTATATAAATTTTAAATAAATAAATTTAATGTTTTTTTTTAGCGATTTTTGCCATTTTTTAAGATTTTCATGAGATCGATATAATTTATTATTTTTATTTACTGGTCGCTATGGAGTTTTCATTATTAGAGTAGAGCAGAGTCTTTAAATAGTCCAGAAAGCCACTGCGCATCCGCTAGGAAAAATATTCTAATTCGGATTTTTTGCACAATCTTACTCAAAAAGGACTCCTTTTAACAAATTTGCATGTTGCCAGGACCAAAAGGTGGTCGAAAATTTTTTAAACGTTTTTTTTTGTTTTTTTCCTAAACTTATTTTTTTGCATGGAAAAAAGTTTTTTTTAGGTTTTTTGGATCATTACAAACAGAAAAGGTCTTTAGTGACTTTTCTCTAAAAATGATAGTTTTTGACATATAAGCGATTAAAAATTGAAAAATTGCGAAATCGGACATTTTTAACCCTGGAAAACTATGTCAAAAACTGAAAATTTTAATGTTGCCAAGGTAGGTAGATATTCTTTAAACATCGATTGATGAAATCCCGAAGAGTTTTTTGCAATACAATATTCAAAACACCTTTGTTTTTTAATTGCTAATCAAGCGTGCGCGACACCGACAGTATGGTGCAAATGAAAGGAATAAATTCGTTATTTCGTAAACTGGCGACTTTAAGGAAAAATCCCGAAACAGGTCGATTGTTATTTTTAAGTTATGATATTGTGGTATATATGGTATACTAGTGACGTCATCCGTCTGGGCGTGATGACGTAATCGATGATTTTTCTAAATGAGAATAGGGGTCGTGTGGTAGCTCATCTGAAAGGTTCTTCAATTATCTATTCAGTAATGTAAACATTTACATAATTATTTATACAGGGTGTCCTTCTACTTCTTTTTTTGTCAAATAATTTAGTTTAATAAAAATTTTTTGGACACCCTGTATAAATAATTATCTAAATGTTTATATTACTGAATCGAGAATTGAAGAACCTTTCAAATGAGCTAGCACACGACCCCTATTCTCGTTTAAAAAAATCATCGATTACGTCATCACTTCCAGATGGATAACGTCACTAGTATACCATATATGCCATAATATCATAACTTAAAAATAAAAATCGACCTGTTTCGGGATTTTTCCTTAAAGTCGCCGGTTTACGAAATAACGAATTTATTCCTTTCATTTGCACCATACTGTCGGTGGAAAATAGTGTTGCGCACGCTTGATTAGCAATTGAAAAACAAAGGAGTTTTGAATATTGTATTGCAAAAAAATCTTCGGGATTTCATCAATCGATGTTTAAAGAATATCTACCTACCTTGGCAACATTAAAATTTTCAGTTTTTCACATAGTTTTCGAGGGTTAAAAATGGCCGATTTCGCAATTTTTCAATTTTTAATCGCTTATATGTCAAAAACTATCATTTTTAGAGAAAAGTCACGAAAGACTTTTTCTGTTTGGAATAATCCAAAAAACCTAAAAAACTTCTTTCCATGCAAAAAAAAATAATTTTAGGAAAAAAACAAAAAAAAATCGTTTAAAAAATTTTTGACCACCTTTTGGTCCTGGCAACATGCAAATTTGTTAAAAGGAGTCCTTTTTGAGTAAGATTGTGTAAAAAAATCCGAATTAGAATATTTTTCCTAGCGGATGCGCAGTGGCTTTCTGGACTAAAAACTTGTAACGTAATATTTCGATTTTGAGTTTTGGCAACCAATATGAGGCATTTGAAATATGTCTAAATCACATTACAAATGATCTCACGCCAGGGACAATGCTTCCACTAAGAAAGAAGTGAGTGGAATTTGTATTTAAAGTTGTTTAATTTTGAAAAACTTATTTGTGCTATCGAACAGAAGCAGTTTATAACATTTTAGATCGTTTGTAACGTGAAAGTTTAAATTCAGAGTGTTTTAGTCATATTTCAAATGCCTCATATTTGTTGCCAAAACTCAAAATCGAAATATCCTGATATATGTTTTGAAGATTATGCTCTAATAATGGAAACTACAAAGCGACCAACCAATGGAAATAATAAATTGTATTGATCTCATGAGAATCGTAAAAAATGTGGCAAAAATCGAGTAATGTTTATTTATTTAACAGCTATACGGAAACTGACTTAATTTGCTACAAAATGCAAAAATTAGACACCAAAGCTGAACATATTTTAACGCATTTGAATTTTTGTCAAAAGCACGCTCTGATCGAATAATATTATGTTTATTATACAAATTTTATTTCAAAAATTGAGTTCGCGCGCGTTGTTTCTGAAAGAACGGCTATCAAACATTTTTGTTTAAAATCTCAGCTACATTTTGTTTAAATCATTTTTTTTTATACGGCGTAAACATATTCTTGGTAATATGAAGTTTTCGATTTCCTCCTCTACGAGAGGTGGTTTTAGGGGGAAGCCCGGGGGTAGGAGTGGCAATCTTTTTTGCATCTTTTTGGGGTCCCAAAATTGATATTCTTAGCAAAATTCAGCTAGTTCGTATGATTTTTAGAGGTAAAATCTGATTTTTAGTGGTCGATGGGATAAGATACTTTGGCATTTGTTTTACATTTTTGCAAAATTTTGGAATATGTTTAATTCATAGAACAATTTTAACAATTGTTTTTAACACGTTGGCACCGCAATGTATATAATATTACGGCTCTCTGGGCCGACTTCACTCTGAGCCGTGGTCCATCCATACAGTATAGCAGTCACTGCGAAGCAAGTGTGATTCGCGCGGCCCTCTAAGTTAAATAAGCGTGAATCGTATATGATTCGCGCGGCGTTTAACGTGTATACAGATTTCAGTCCTCTACAAATAGTCTCTCATGTCTTTTGATGTAAAATAATTAGGGAAGCAGGAATTCAACAGTTTAGAATTGCCCATTGTTTCCTATGGCCCGTTTGACTATTCCAACACCCGGTATATTTGTGTGTGTATGTGTATGTCTGTGTGTATATGTGTGAGTATGTATACATATCATATACATACTCAAATATATTAAAATACATGAAAATCCGATTATACAGATAAAGAAAAATAAAGAAAACAGAAAAATAAATAGAAAAAATCTTCTTTTACGCATGCGCAAAAAGTACCCCGTAGCCTATTTTAATTTTGACGTACTTTTTATCTACAAGGGATACTAAAAGCATAAAAGCAAAAAATAGGGTGTCCGATCAACTTTTATTTAGATTTTCTCTTGAACACCGTGAATTGCATGAAAATTTGGTTTTAGCTTCTACTTACCCTCCAGTTCAAAGTTGAACTTATACCGTTGGTTGCTTTTACTTGTGGGGTGAAAGTCACCCCTTATTAGGGGTGAAAAAACATGCGTTCAAGATAACTCTGAAAGTAGATATATTGACCAATTCTAAGTAACTTTTGTTCTATAGAGTTTTTTAACTTTTCGAGTTATTAGCGAGTGAAAATGTATATTTTTCAACAAAAAAAACCACGTTTTCAACCTGTTTTTCGTAAATAACTCAAGAAGTAAGTATTTTATGGAAAAAAATATTCTTTGCAAAAATATACTCATAAAAAATTAAAGAAATGGGGTATTAATAAAGTCTATAAACCCAGTAAAAGCAAAATTGTAGCTCATGAAAAATACGTTCTTATTCGTCAGATTTTAAATAGACTATTTCAAAGTAAAATAACCAAAAAATGAAACAATTTTCAGGAAAAACTTATTAAATTTTTTTAAAGTGTTTAAAAAAGCCATATTTTTATTTTGTACAAAAAAATTTTAGCATCAAAACTAAGCGAGTTATGCTTAAAATAAAGTTGGCGCAATTTTTTTGGTAAAAAAAATGGTGAAAATCTCCCCCAATTAAGCACCTTCAATAAAATTAATCGTTACCGCTTTACCATTTACTTCATATGTATGTATATTGTTTATACGATCTGTAAGTTTGACCGGTTCAAAGTGCTTATTTAAAAAAAAAATTGATTTTATAATAGAAAAAAATTGTTTCTAAATATCTTGGAAAAATGCTCTTTTTTCAAAATAACTTAAAAAGTATTAGCGTTACGAAAAATCTCAAATAGTAAAAAAATGTAGGTTTTGCTTTTGTAAATATGCTAGTTTCATTTTGTTTTTCTGGTAGACAAAAATTGGTTAAGATATGACTGTTCAAAGTTTGCATACACTCGTGATTAGTGACTCGTTCAAGCCTTTTCAGCTATAACCCTTTCAAAAATAAGCATTTCAAACCGGTGAAACTTACAGATCATATAAAATATACATAAGTAAAGTAAATTGTTTGTAAAGCAGTAACGATTAATTATTTCATTTGGGGTGCTAAATAGTGAGAGATATTCAGTATTTTTTTACAAAAAAAGGAAGCTAGTTTTGATGATAGAAACTTAAAAAAAATAAAAATAAAGCATTTTTTTAAACACTTTAAAAAAGGTTTATTGCATTTTTTCCGAAAAGTGCTTCATTTTTTGGTTATTTCACGTTGAAATACTCGATTTGGAATTTGACGAATAAGAACGTATTTTTCATGAGCTACAACTTGGCTATTGCTGGGTCTATAGACTTCACGAATACACAATTTGTTTCGTTTTTTTTTTCTATGCTACATTTTTGCTAAGAGTATTTTATTCGATAAAATACTTACTTTTTGAGTAACGTGTTTTTTTTTTGTCAAAAAATAAACATTTTCGATCGCAAATAACTCAAAAAATATTGACTTTTTTAAAAAATTCTATAGAACAAAAGTAGCTTAGAATTAGTAAATTTATCCATTTCCGGACTTATTTTAACCCGGAAGTAGTCGCGCTCACTTCTGTAACGTCGATAGTCGCGTGTGAGATTCTATCTCAAAATACGAATTTAAAACAAATTTTTATTTTGTACTATTTTTATCTACTTTTTATATTGAAAATATATATTTCTAACAATTTTATTAAAAAAACCTGTGTTAACGGCCACCTGCCAACATCGGCCACCTGTCCTAACGGCCAGTTTAAAAATTTCCCAAACCAATTATATGTAGACTACAAAAACTGGCAATACCGTCCACCTTTCTATATCGGCCAATACTTTCATTTTTAGTGGCCGTTATTGACAGATTTTACTGTACATATTACGAAAAAGGATGAAATGTGAGATTATATCTAACGGCGCGACTACTCGCGGGTTAAAGCTAATTGGCTCTCCCCAAAGCCATAAATTCCACAAAAAGAAGAAGAAAAAAAAATTCCTACGCATTACTACACCCTTCCTCGGGCACTTACGAAATTTTTTCAAAATTGCAAAATTTTTCATCAAGTTATCGCGAAAAAAGATAAAAATTGAGTTTCTATCTCACCGCGCGACTACTCGCGGGTTAAACACGCATTTTTTCACCTCCGAGAAAAGATGAATATCACGCCCCAAGTAAAAGTAACCAACGGCACAAGTTCAACTTTCAAGTGGAGGGTAAATAGAACGTAAATCCAAATTTTCATGCAATTCGGAATTTTTATGAGAATTAATGGAGGTTCAAGGAAATCGGAGGTGAAAACCTTCGGTGACTGCACTTTCAGAGATGTAAAAAATAATTTTAAAGCAGGGGTAGATTTCACCCCTAAAATGCAAAAAGCGCAAGTTGGCACCATATCATTTTTTTTTCTTGAGGTATTTTATAACTACTCACCAATTTTCATAAAAATCAATGGGGTTCAACGAAATCGGAGAGAAAAATATAAAACATAATTTTAAAATAGGGGTGCATTTCACCTCTAAAATGCAAAAAGCGCAAGTTGCCTCTATATCACTTTTATTTCCTGAGGTATCCTCTAACCACTTACCAATTTTCATAAAAATCAATGGAGGTTCAACGAAATCGGAGGTGAAAACCTTCGGTGGATGCACTTTCAAAAATATAGACAATAATTTTAAAAGAGGGGTGGATTTTATCCATTAAATGCAAAAAGCGCAAATTGGCACTGTCACCTTTGTTCCTTAAGGTATCCTCTAAAAACACCAATTTTCATAAAAATCAATGGAGGTTCAACGAAATCGGAGGTAATAGCTCAAATCCAACTTCAGTGACTGCACTAGATTGAAATATTTACCATTTATAAAAACAACTTACTCTTTACATCAAATAATGAATAAAACTGACAACTAACATTTATAAAAATATGTATTCATTAATCCATTTTAGAGCAAAACTTGAATAGACAGTTGTAGTAAACTAGTAAATTATGGTAGGGGAGCAAAGTATGCTAAATGTGCAGTCACTCGAGCGTTATGGGGACCTAATGGGTTGTGAAGAGTAGATCCTAAAACCAAAAAAGTTAAGTAAAGTTTTCCATTTTAGTAGGGACTTTCCATTTTTAATTTAATTTTCCATTTCCAACAATCGTTTTTTTAGATTATAGCGCAATCTATCCATAAATTGAAAAAATGTCTCGAATAAAAGTAAGTATACTTATTTTTACGTAAGGAATCCAAATCTGCAATAAAAAATGGGGGCTCCCATTTAAGATTTTAAAGTAATCCCCATCTAGTATGGTATAGTTAGACCCAAACCCAGACATCCAAAGTGAAAGTTATCCTCCAACACCAAGTTGTTCTATATGGTCCACATAATGTTCAGAAAAAAGTCACACCATTTTGAGCGTCGGGTTTGGGGGGGAGAGGGGGGAGAAATCTGCAAATTCTTAGTTTTTTACGTTTTTCGTCAATATTTCTAAAACTAAGCGGTTTAGCATGAACAACCCTCTACACAAAATTGTTCTACATTAAATTTGAAATAAAAAAGGCCTATGCATAACCCTTCTAAAATGAACGGTTCCAAAGTTACGGAGGTAGTATAGTATAATTGGTCCAAAAAAGGCCTAACCCAGACATCCAAAGTAACAGTTTTCTTTCAACACCAAATTGTTCTATATGGTCCACATATTGTTCAGTAAAAAGTTACACCATTTTGAGCGTCCGGTTTGGGGGGGGGGGGGGAGATGGGGGAGAAGTCGGTAAATTAGTAGTTTTTTAAAGTTTTTCGTCAATATTTCTAAAACTATGCTTTAGCTTAAGGAATGTTCTATAGAAAAATATTCTACATAAAATTTAAAACAAAAAAGGTTCTATACATAATTGTTATCAACGGTTCCAGAGTTACGGAGGGTGAAAAGTGGAGGTTTTCGATACTTTTTATATTTACCGATTTCTCTCCCCTCTCCCCCCCCCCCAAACCCGACGCTCAAAATGGTGTGACTTTTTTCTGAACATTATGTGGACCATATAGAATAATTTGGTATTGGAGGATAACTTTCACTTTGGATGTCTGGGTTTTTGGTATAGTTATATCATAAATAATGCCCAAAAAATATAAAAAGTATCGAAAACTTCGACTTTTCTCCCTTCTTAACTCTGGAACCGTTGATTTTATAACAATTATGTATAGGACATATTTTGTTTTAAATTGCATGTAGAATATTTTTGTATATAACATTGTTTACGATAAAGCATAGTTTTAGAAATATTGACGAAAACCCTAAAAAAACTACTAATTTACCGGCTTCTCTCCCATCTCCCTCCCAAACCGGACGCTCAAAATGGTGTAACTTTTTACTGAACAATATGTGGACCATATAGAACATTTTGGTGTTGGAGGAAAACTTTTACTTTGGATGTTTTGGTTAGGCCTTTTTTTGGACCTGTTATACTATACTACCTCCGTAACTTTGGAACCATTCACTTTAGAAAGATTATGCATAGGACCTTTTTTATTTCAAATTTAATGTAGAACAATTTTGTATAGAGGGTTGTTCATGCTAAACCTCATAGTTTTAGTAATATTGGCGAAAGACTTAAAAAACTACGAATTTACCGATTTCTCCCCCTCTCCCCCCCAAACCCGACGCTCAAAATGGTGTGACTTTTTTCTGGACATTGTGTGGACCATATAGAACAATTTGGTGTTGAAGGATAACTTTCACTTTGGATGTCTGGGTTATGCCATCTTTTGGATCAACTATACTATACTAATCCCACCTCCGTAGGTGGTCGTGTTTAGTCCCATTCGATAGATTTTTCAAATATGTATATTGAATAAGTGTATTTTTCAGTTTTTGGACTCAATGTTCATTTCGCGAAATATCGCGGGATTCGTATTTACAATAATAAATTTCCCCCCACCCCTCTCCCTGGGAAGTCGTATTTGAAGACACAAGTGCATGAAGGGTCTATGTGACAAATTTTTCAAAACATGTTTTTTATGTTAAAAGTAAGTTGTTCGAACCTAAAAATCTTTCAAACAAGCTAAAATTAATATTTTCTAAGTTACTAGAGTGTAAAGTATGTATGTACACAGTAAATTTTAAAATGTAAGTGCATAAAGGATCTATGCACACTTTTTGTATATAAAAAATGTATAATAAAAATAAATATTTTTTTTCTACAACCGTGTTAAAAATGCAATTTTTAGCACTCCATACTATAAAAATGCTACTTTAAGGCACTAGTGCTTTAAAATTTTTATGGCACTGCAGTTCGTATTAACCGTATAGGCAATTTTGATGTAATGTCAAAAAAATATAAAAATGAAATGTCAGTCAAGTTCAAGTAAAAGTTTTTGTAGATATTGTCCTGTAATTACGTTTGTAGAAAAAATATTGTATGATATGCGTGTTAAAAAGTACATTTTTAAGGCACTCGTGTGAATTGCAGAACTCGCTTCGCTCATTCCGCAAAATTTCACATGCGTGCCTTAAACGTGTACTTTTAACACTTATATCATAAATAACTATTGAAGTTTTTTTTTAATAGTGTTAATAAATATAATAGGCAAAGTCAGGCAAATATGCAGGCTGAAAAGTAAGATATATGCGCATATATATGCATAATATTTCTATCAAATATGCATGCATATGCATTTATTTATGTCAAATATGCATGTATATGCATATATTATTTGTGTCAAATATGCATAGAGATGCATTTATTTAAACAAAATGTGCACTTCATAATCCGTTTAAATACAAATCTTTTTTATATAACTGAGTTCTTGTTCTTATAGGTGCCAAGAAATATTTTTTTCATATTTGAGATTAAATTATTAACAAGAGGAAATTTATTTCTAATTTCTTCGTGAAAACGTGGTAATTTTCAAATTGTTTCCTACTTTAACCATGTAAGGTTCAGCATCTGAAAGTAAAAGCAAAAGTTTGTCGTTGGGAACAGTTGTTAAGGGAAGAAAAAAATTTGCTAAACTGTCTTGCAAAAACCTTGAAACTGTTAGTGCGTTGGTTTTATCCAACTGCTTGGAAGCAATTACGTAAATGTCATTTACAAGCTTGCTCATTTTTAAGAAATCTGATTAGTAAATGTGCTATGTAACGTCTAGAAGAATCTATTGTTTCATCCACACATACATAAAAATAATTGTCTCCTATATCTAATTATTTTACTCAGTACCGCAGAATATACAGAATCGACTTCGTTTCTTCTTAAGCTTCTTTCACTTGGAATATTCCATTTGCAATATTTTCCAAGAAACATACGCAAATTTTCATTTGATAATTTGGACAAAGGCATATTTGAGCTTAACAATGCTTCGCACCAATCATGGTTAAATATCTCTTGCTCACTTGATTTCCGATTAGTTGATCGTAAGCACCTAGATATCGAATCTTACCTTTTCTCCCACGATTCTAATTTCTTTTTTTTTTGCCGGTGTGTAAAATAGTTTTGCAGTACTGAACTATTTGCAATTTTTTTTTGGATGGTATCTGCAAAAAATTTCCCAAAGTAAACTAAGTAATTTTTAGATCCAGGGTTATTTAAAGCATCTAAATATGTAACAAAATAAGTTAACAACCAAAAATGTATATTTTTTTTGGTTTTCTGATTATTTCAATGCAATTTAAAGTACTTAGTTTTACTTGTTAGTTGTAATTGTATTTATTTGCAATTTTACTGCATGCTGAGCAAAATACTTTTCTCATATCAATGACTTATTCTGGATATGTCTTGATCTATGCAGACACATTAGCTTCTTTATACATTTATAACTACACTGGATAAAACTTTTTATCATTCTGTACACTCCAAAAGTAACTGCTTAAGTTCAATATATAAACTATGTGGTACATTGGCATTTTCCTTACCTAAGTTAAAAAAAAGGACAATAAGAATCCCCAATAGGTTAATTCCTGGGAATTTTTACTTTCTATTTTCAGATACCTTTTTAGAAATTGTTAAAGGATTAAGATAAGAATAATATTACATATTTTGGAAATATCGGGTGCGAAGGTATTTGATCCATAAATCAACAAATAAATTTGTTTTGAAAAACTATTATAAGCACTTTATTTTTAAATATACCAGTATATGCAAAATTCAAAAGAAAATACAAAAATATGCAAATGCATATGCATATGCACTATTGCATATTTGCCTGACTCTGATAATAGGTTTGTTCTAGCAAACAGTCAAACTAGTCAGAAACCGCCAGCAAAAAGTTGGTCAGTGAGAAAATATAATACAGTCACCAGTGCTATTCCCTCTACTCGCGCTGGTCCACTATTCGTTGATAGTTTCAAACCGTTTGAAACTGATGCTAGAACAAACCTATTAGTTTTAGGACTACCTATCCTATAAATTTAATCTATTTAGATCTTATAGGAAAAAAGTTCTAGTATAAAAACTTTAACTTCATTTTTTTCAATAACTTGCAAATGTCACATAGACCCTTCATGCACTTGTGTCTTCATTTGGTATCATTCGATATATTTTTGAAAAATATTGAGCACGTATTTTTTTGTTTTTTAATCTGTCACTGATTTCGCGAAATATTCGCTTTTTTCTTGTGAGACTTGGGGACTCAGCCATTTACTTACGCCCCGCTCAAATCGTCAGATTTTTTAAATATACACTGTTTTGCAAGTACTTAACTTACCTTTCTGACGATTTCGAATTTTTCTAAGGATAGATTTTTTTTTCGGCCCCCCCTTAACGAACTCCCCTGCATTAAGAGCCAATATATAGTAGAGGTACATTTTCAGGGTACAAGGTTTCTCCCCATGTAATAATCTGACGCGCTCGAGTAACTGCAAAAATCCTCGCTTGGGCTCCCCTACCATTATAAAAAGCCACAATTTTCGTTAATGAGTTGTTGCAAAACAGCCCGCGAAAGGTCCAAAATAGCCGTTTTTTGCAATTGCATTATTTATTGCAAAAATAACTTTTTTTATTCTTTAATCTCTTTCTAATTCTAAATAACTTTAATAGATTTCAATCTATTAACATTATTGATGAACGGGGGTCGAGTCGCTGCATGGGTCTGGGTGTGTGGTTGTTGATATTTTGATTCCGTGATTGCGAGACTATGTAGTTATTCCGTATTGAGGAACAGCGTGGTTGCGAGTATGTCCGTAATTATTAATACATTTTTGATAATAGTAAACACAAATTTGTTTTTCTTTTACAGACATCAGCCAAGAGGCCTTCCTTCGGGTTCGGAACGAAGAGCAGAATATTGTGTTATTTTATTATTTTTATTTTATTTTGTATAGAAAGAACAAGAATATATTTATTTATTTTAATTGAACCTGTGTTTAACTGAGTATGTTGTCCGAAACTACCCCGTTACAAGTTGTTAGATTTTACTACACTTTTGGTACGATATGTGATTTCTTTATTTTTATAATTCAAGTGAGTTTTATCAAGTGATTTAAATATGCCACGGGAAGGTGCGGACTGAATATTGAACCATTTTTTAAAATCTCGTCCTTCTAGAACTTCAATCAAAATCAATCCAATTTTTTTATATCATCATAAATATAAACGGATACTTTTAGTTACTCTCTACACATCGATAATGCATAAGAGTTATAGGCTAGCGGCAGGCACCCCCAAAATGACCAGGTACTGACCACGGAGAGGTGAATATACATACTGTATGTTTTTGACGGTGCTGAAAACGAAAATGAGATTTATTTTGAATTTCATGTGTGGGAACATTGTCAAGAAGGCAATTTTACCCTAAAAATAAATAAAAATAAAATCACGTTTTTTGCGTTTACCTCGCTACAACTCCATTGTTCCATTTTAATATTTTTTTCTGAAATTTTTACAGTATATAGCTCTAACATTTCTGAAGACAACGGTACCTGTTTCAAGCTTTAATTCTTATTCTGATAAAGGTTATGAATTTTTCAAAGGAAAAGGTGCGGATTTTTGCATCTATTTGATTACGTTTATGTTAAACCATAGAGTTCAAAGAAGTTTTATGGGGAGTTTTAGGTCTAGATGTGTTATAGAAAAAATATGGTGCAACTTTTAATTTTAAGAAAAACGTGGTTTAATTTTTTTTTTATTTTTAGGGCAAAATTGCGATTTTGACAATGTTCTCCCATCTAAAATTCAAAATAAGCTTGATTTTATTTTGATTTTTTCAGCACCATCAAAAAAATAAAGTAAGACCAAAATTAGCCATTCACTACCACTGATCAGTATCTCGAAAAATTAGCGTTATTTTGGGGATTTATAACGTAAATATTAAAAGTTGCACTATTTGTTTTCTATAAAACATTTTGATCCTAAACTTTCCAGAAAACTTCTTTGTACTCATGTTTTATTTTTGAATTTGATTTAAAATCTATATTTCAAATTTTGTCAGACAAATTTTGCGATTAAACTTTGCAATTCACGAATCTGCACCTTGTACTTTAAAATATTCATAACTTTTACTAGAATCAGACTAAAAGCTTAAAGCAGAAACCATTGTCTTCAAAAAAGTGAGCGATATATAGTGTACAAACTTTAGAAAAAAAATATTAAAACGGACCAGAGTTGTAGCGACCTAAACGGAAAAAAACATGATTTCATTTTTTTTTAATTTTTAGGGTAGAATTGCAATTTTGATAATATTCCCCCACCTAAAATTTAAAATAAATTTCATTTTCGTTTTCATCACGGTCAAAAACGTAATCTAAGACCAAAATTAGCCATTCACCACCCATGGTCAGTATCTCGAAAAATAATCGTTATATTGGGGATTTCTCATGTCGACATTAAATGTTGCACTATTTTTTTTTCTATAAAACGTTTTGATCTGAAACTTACCAGAAAATTTCTTTGTACTCTCTATTATAACATAAACGTGATTAAGAAGCTAAATTTTAAACTTCGTCACACAACTTTTGCGATTAAAATTTGCAATGCACAAATCCGCACCTTTTCCTTTGAAAAATTCATAACCTTTATCAGGATAAGAATAAAAGCTTGAAACAGATACCGTTGTCTTCAGAAATGTTAGAGCTATATACTGCAAAAATTTCAAAAAAAATATTAAAATGTAAAAGAGTTGTAGCGAGGTAAACGCAAAAAAACGTGATTTTGTTTTTTTATTTTTGGGGTAAAATTGCGATTTTGACAATGTTCCCCCACATGAAATTCAAAATAAACCTCATTTTCGTTTTCAGCACCATCAAAAACATACAGCATGACTAAGATCGGCCATTCACCTCTCCGTGGTCAGTATCTCGAAAAATAAGCGTTTTTTTTTGGGTGCTCCGCTCGTCTATTATTTCATAATAAAGATTAGACTAGGTATCTGCTTTTATAAAATAGTTTTCACAAAATTAAATAAAAACGAAAATATTTTGAGTAGTACAATCTAGTTTGTGAATTTCTTATTAACCTTCCGATGACCAACCTTTTTTTGTTACACGGGTGACCAAGGGGGGGGGGGGAATGACCCCAGGTCAAAAATGACAATTAACAAAAAAATTAAGTTTTTTTTTATTATTTTTTTTTTATTTTTTTTATGGCATGGACTTTATGTCATTCAGCCAGTCACAACATAAGTATTAGTGTCGTGTGTAGTGTGTACGTTGAGTAAGTTTCTTGTTACTTTGCAAAGTCGACGTCATTAGCGTAAAACTACTTGAAATTACACATAATAGACGCTATTTTACTAAACATCGACTTCAGAATATATCTTTTATTCGCAAAATATAGGGAATTTTTTTTATTTCAAAATATGAGGATATCTAGAATGGTATTAAAGTCAAATAAAAAAATAATGAGTTAAATATTGAAAATACTTTTGAATTTATTAAAGAAAAACATACGCTGGTGTCACAATTTCCCCCGCTTGGTCATCCGAAGGTTAAACACCATGCTTCAAAATGTGCAAAAATATTTGAAAAAATAGCTGTTGTTTTTTGACCTGCACTTTGAATCTAAAATACCTTGAACCTTCTATCAGTTCCGTTGATGCCGGTAGTAATCATTAACTTATTTAATTTTAACTTTTTTCAATAATTTTTTTATTTTCCATTGAAATTCTTTTTTTTTGAAATTTTATTATTCCTTGAATTCGCATTAATTTCTATATTTATATCATTAATGGTTACTTCCGGTAAAAACGGAACTACTAGAAGGTTCAAGGTATTTTAGATTCAAATTGCAGGTCAAAAAACATAGTGCTATTTTTTAAAAAATATTTTTGTACATTTGGATGCATGATGTTTAATAACAAATTCACATATTTTATTCATTAACGAAATTAACGAGTAGTAATTAAGACTTTTCTTAACGAAATTAAGACGTTCTTAACGAGTAGTAATTTGTCAGGCCGTGGAGTTGGAGTATCTACATTGTAAAAATGTCGTGTACCCCATCCTCCATGCTATGGCATGCTGGACGAGCCATACAGTCTGTAGTCAACACCCCGAAGTATGAGCTGGAACTCAAAATGTATTAATACTCCGAACGATTACCGGTATAAGTAATCCCCCATTTGTTGGTCAACAGCTACGGGTGAAAGAACCGACACTTGGTAGGACACTTCATTGCCCTGAAGCTGGGAAATTGACTCCGAAGACGGATGAGCTAAATTAGCCAACGGCATTGAGATGTGGAAAGCCACGGGATGACTATGACTACCACATTAAAGATCCATAAGGATATCCCCAGGACACCACAATGGCTAAAAACCCAAAACAAACGGCCCTCAGTCCCGGGCAACCCTTAAGTGGGGAGAGGGTGCTAAGAATCCCCCGGTCAGCCAATAATGCCCCAAAAGTGAAAAAGATCGGTACATGGAACATTCGAAGCATGTATCAAGCAGGCAAGGCAGCAAATATTATTCAAGAAATGACTCGCCTGAACATAGATATTTCAGGATGCAGTGAAGTTCGTTGGCCAAATTCTGGCATAAAAATTATAGGTGAACACCATATCTATTCGGGAGATGACACAACAAGAAACAGAAATGGCGTAGCGATGATAGTAAAAAGGGAAATAGCCAAAGCAGTAATAGGATTTACGCCCATATCAGACGGAGTTATGCTATTGAAGATTAATTCAAGTCCCTCTAATATAAATATCATTCAGGTCTACGCACCGACATCCGAATCAACTGAAGAAGAAATATAAAATTTCTACCAGACTCTAGAAAACTCTCTAAAGCTGAAAAAAAACATGAGCTAACTATCATCATGGGCGATTTCAATGATAAAAAAAGGACAAGGTACGGTCGAGAATGTTGTCGGGTCATATGGTCTTGGCACAAGAAACGAAAGAGGAGAAAAGCTGATACAATTCTGCCAAGAGACGGATATGGTTGTAATGAACACATTTTTTAAATTACATCCAAGAAGGCTTTATACATGGAAAGCACTCGGTGATATTCCAGAGAAAATCATAATAAACCAAATTGATTTTATCAACATAAGCAAAGGGTTTAGAAATTCTGTCACCTCAACAAAAACATATCCAGGCGCCGATGTCTTCTCAGATCTGTTAGTTGCAAATATCAACATACGACTAAAAATAATTCATAAGAAAATAAGACCCAAGATAGATATAAAACTACTGAAAGAAAATATCATCCAGGAAAAAGTAAAAACAGAGATTAATATAAATTTTGCGAAAATAGTTGAAGAAGAATTGAACGAAATGAAGACATCTATTAACACACTTTCGCATGAATATCTTAAATCAAGAAGAGAAAAGAAGCAAGAATGGATGACAGATAAAATATTGCAGATGATGGAAGAGCGAAAGAAATTAAAAGGTAGAAATGACAATGAATACAAAAAGTTGCATAAGAGTACACTAAGGGAAATAAAAGGGGCAAAAGAAGCATGGATGATGTTCAAAAGAAGCATGGATGATAAGCACTCGCGCATATACACCAAATTAGAAGAACAGCTGAGTGAAGTTCAATTTGGATTCAGAGCAGGACTCGGAACGAGGGAAGCACTTTTCAGCTTGCAAGTTCTAATACAGAGAGCCAGGGATGTCAACTGCGATGTGTATGCATGTTTCATAGATTTCGAGAAGGCATTTGATAAAGTCCCACATGGAAAACTAATCGATATCCTAAAAACATCAGGACTCGATGGTAAGGATATAAGACTCGTCTCAAACTTATATCTCCAACAAAAAGCAACAGTTCGATTCGAAAATGAACTGTCCGAAATCTTCACAGTCTAAAAAGGAGTCAGACAGGGTTGCATACTGTCACCAGCATTATTTAACATATACTCTGAAAACATCTTTAGAGAGGCCTTGGACGAATCAGAAGATGGTATTGCAATAAATGGACAACTTATAAATAATATTAGATATGCAGACGATACAGTATTGCTGGCAGATAGTGCGCAGGGGCTCCAAAGGATCATGGATAATGTTGTAGAAGCATGTAACAAATACGGCCTAAAATTCAACTGTAAGAAGACAAAAATAATGATCATTAGTAAAAACACCAACATAAACGCCCAAATTACAGTAAAAAATACACCCCTAGAGAGAGTACAGAAAATATGCTATCTGGGCTGCAACATTAAGGATACTTGGGATCATAGCTACGAAATAAAACTCGTATTGAAAAAGCCAGAAGCTCTTTTAACAGTCTTAGGAAGATTCTGTGCAACTTGTCTTTAAGTATCAATATACGCATAAGAATTCTTAGATGTTACGTCTTTAGTGTCCTCCTATATGGAGTTGAAAGCTGGAGCCTGACAGAAGATGTCATAAAACGGTTAGAGGCATTTGAAATGTGGTGCTACCGACGTATGTTGAGGGTCTCATATATACACCACACAACTAATATAACTATTCTCCAGAGGCTAAGAAAAGACAAAGAAATAATTAACACCGTAAAGAACAGAAAATTGGCTTAATTCGGCCACATTATGCGTAATGAAAAATACCGACTGCTACAGTTGATTCTACAAGGCAAGATTAAGAGCAGGAGAGGCCCTGGACGTAGACGTATATCCTGGCTGGCGTATATCCTAATCTTAGGAAGTGGACTGGTCTAACGTCAACTAATCTATTTCGAGCTGCCGTAAATAGAATAAGATGGGTCAATGTGGTCGCCAACATCTCCAGAAGATAAGCACTTTTAGAAGAAGAAGAATTAAGACTAATTATCTAATCATTTGTAATGTTTTGATTCTAAATAAATATCTTAACAAGCGAACCTTCTGTCTTCGGCTGAATTTTTGTTACCTGGAGCAACAAACGCAACGACCTCGTTACAAACGCAGAAAACACAAAAATCGCCGATGTAACTTAATTATCCTATGAAATGCCAATAGTATCAAAATTTCATAATTTCAATAGTGTCAAAATTTCGTAAGTTGGTGGAGTAAACTTGCCTGAGGTTAGACCAATTACAAACAAGCATGACGGCGCGGTAAATTTGAATTACTCCTCGTAGTTTAAAAACAGGGTATAGGTACCTGCTTTAGAGACAAGAATCGGCCCAAAACGCTAGTTTTTGAAATTTTCGTTTTGGCCAGCTTTTTATGTAAAATATAATTTTGTGCATCTGTGCGACATTCAAAATACAACTATCAAAATAAACCTAAAATAATTTTTTGAATAATTCCGAAAATATGAGCGATAAAAATAATTTATTATTGTAGTTGTTCTGGTGAGGTATTATAGTCCAGGATCCCAGGCCCATTTTCACCATTTATTGCTAACAACCTAATTTTTTGTGAGTAGCTTCATTTTGACGAGACGCCCAACTTTTCTCCTTACAATAATTTTTGTTTGTGGTAGCTAACAGGGGTAGCAGGGTTGAAATGTGTTGATTTGACGATTTTCAAAAATTTATTACTTTTGTATGTAATTTTTCTGCACATTACAAATATTCAATTTGTCTAGACATTTACTAATTTTTAAACAATCTAATTTGTTTAAACAATTTTTTAAAAAATAATTTTTTCCCAAAAATCCATGTTTTCAATCGTACTATCATTATTAATCATAGAAAAAGTTAAAGTATACTTCTATAAATACATTATCTTCAATAAATAATTATCTAATAACAATAATTTAAAAGTGTACTTTAACTTTTTCTATGATCATTATTGATACTATGATTAAAAAAATACATTTTTGTAAAAAAAATATTTTTTCAAGAATTGTTTAAACAAATTAGACAGTTTATTAATTAATAAATTTACAAACAAATTGCATATTTGTAATGTACGTAGAAATTACATACAAATTAAAACAAGAAAGATCAAAATCCATTGAGTTGATCCGGAGATACAGAAAATTGTATTAGCTTGAAATTGCTTTTTCAGTATTTTAACTCGGTGGATTTGTAGGTTCACCCTAGTAACCGCTTGAACTACATTTTTGAAAAATCGTAGAGGGTGCTGTGAAGCTACAATGTGCTGTTAATGAGATTCCTTAATTATTATAGACAAATTAGCTGTGAATTAAAAAAAAAGAATGTGTGTGTACTTTGTACGCACGTAAGAAGTTATACTTCTATTATATGATTTAAACGAAATTAATATACTTTTTATTTATATTTTATTTAAATATTAAACTAATTTATACTTACTACTTCTCAAACATTTTTATTAAAACAGTGCCAAAAATTAAAATAATAAAAGAATAAAACACACACAAACACATTAAAAATGCCACAAATGATTTCTGAATATTAATTGTCCGAAAATTTTTTAACTAAATACGTATTTTCTGAAAATATAAATATACTTACAATCATAAAATGTATAAAAAAAATCAAAAAATAAAAGTTTTTATTGGGATTCGAACCAGCTATCAGCGCGGTTGGTATATTGGGGTTCATTCGCCTTAAACGCTTCGCCACGGAGGCAATGTGTCATTATGTGCGAAGATCGACTAACTAAACGGATTAAGCTTTTGACATTTTTGAATTAAATTAAATTATTTTGATTTTGAATTGAAATGATTTAGAATTGAAAAAATACAACAAAACATGTAAGAGTAAGAAAACAATATATTAGGTGAACATTGATAGAAATTTTGATCGTAATCAAATTATGTAAATAAAAGTATTACATACTATGTATTTTGGTAGGTTCAAATAGGTAGGTACCTATGATACATTTACAATTATTACGTACCTGTTGCTTTTAAAAACTATTTAAATGTCACTAAAATTATAAACTTTTTTGTTTCTGTCCTCACAACAATAAAACTAATATATTATACATTTGTTTACCTTCATATTGAACAATTATTTATTATTGACAGATCATTTCAACACCCAATCAGAGCCCGTATAACGACTAATACCATACTGTCGGTGTGCGCATGCGCGCAGATCAATATAAATTCACCCTCAATCTCAATCGCGCCTAAAGAAGTATAACTTCAAAAACACATGCTAACTTTGTTCCAAATGAACCCAGGCTAAATTTCTTTATTTGAAAATTCGTGTTAAAATACTAGCTTTTCGAATATATAAAATAGGTATTTATGAAACAGTTCGTGAAGTATGCTTTTTGCGAACGCACGCGATTTTTAGAGCACGAGCGACAACGGAGCGAGTGCTATACATCGCGTAAGTTCGCAAAAAGTACTTCACGCACAGTTTCATACAATATTTTATCTACGATAAACAAATAAAAAACTGCAACTCTTCGTCACTGGAATTCATTTCTATTCTACAATTTTTAGAACTTTGACATTTAAAAATCCTAAATACTTTCAAACCACAAAACTGTCAAAAATTTTGTTGTAAGTCATTGCTCATATTGTCATCACCATGACAACGCGAAAGTTAAGAATATTTGATTATATGAAAGTGTGCCAAAAAACCCATTGAAAGTGTGCGAAAAAGTAAATCCCATTTAAAATACATTGTTACTTCACGCACACTTTAAACCCTTCACGCACTGCTATCTGTAATGACAGTTTTCACAAACTAAAAACCTATACATAATATGACATAGAGTAGATAAAGATTGTTTCTACAGATAATATTTTTAAAATTATTCTAAATGTTTATAAACTACAAAATTTCAAAAATTTGGCATTAAGATTTTTGGCTATATTAATTAATTTTTTATCTTTTTTAATACATTTTGATACTACCACTCTTCTACTTTCATTTGGCATACTCAGAATTGCTCTATGTTCATTATTTTCTGTCTTATGTTATTGCAAAATAAAGGTCTATGGGATAAACAAATAGAATAACTTTTAAACTAATTAATGGATCGGTCTCAAATTTTGAGCGTTTGTTAAGTACCAAAATACCGAACGTTGTGTGAAACCCTAAAATTCTAAGTTAAATTTAGTAAAAGTTATTAACAAAAATCGATTTTCATTTATTTTGCAATTTGCGAAGCAACAAATGGGGAACTTGCACATTTTTTTATTACATAATAATGTTCAGTTTTGTTTAAAAATGAGATTTCCAAAACTTCACGCTTCAAAAACTCGTAATAACTTAGGAATACAAATTTAAAGTCTTCTGCGGTATAAAATAGTTCAAACGACCCGTGACGTCACATAGTTTTATTATATAGTTATGATTAAGGTTATATTTAGGCATATTCTTCTTCCCCTTCTTTAGTTTATTGG
This sequence comes from Diabrotica virgifera virgifera, assembly GCF_917563875.1. Classification (NCBI taxonomy): domain Eukaryota; kingdom Metazoa; phylum Arthropoda; class Insecta; order Coleoptera; family Chrysomelidae; genus Diabrotica; species Diabrotica virgifera. The sequence goes on from NC_065450.1 coordinate 123,983,731, forward strand.
CCTCCACCTACTTGGGTATTTGGCCAGCTCATCGTCGCGGAATAAGAGAAAAATATTTATATTCTAATGACATTTATCGTATGTCATTGTAATAATATATACCAGTTTGTTGAGATTGGAGTTTGATACAGTTTTTGAAGGAAAGGAAACAAGGTTTACTATGGAAAATAAAACCATTTTGTAAAAGTACACGTTTTCTATGAACAGTTCAAACGATCAAAAACACTTGTGACTGTATAACTGTATTTTCTACTGACGTTTATAATGTCTAATTTAAAATTATATACAATTTTGATTACTTTGTTGGTGCTAATGTAAACATATAACCGGATAACGTCACGACGCGTTTTGGACTGGCTGATATAATTTTAATTTTTAATCATCTTTAGGAGCCCAATGAAAGACAAAAAAAAACTATTTTATCTTTGATACATGTTTTAAATTATGTTCTGTTGTGATTTATAACATTTTTTCGAATTTAAAATTTTATGCAAGTTTCCTATTGACTTTTTAACATTCAAAAATCGGTATTTTGAAGCTTTTTTATAGTTTTAAATAATCAAATTTTGTAATTTTATGTCATCTATTTAGCTTTTGAATGGGGTGCAAAAATCGAAAAAATCGCGTTTTTTGTACTAATTTGTTAATAATTAAAAAACGGACAAAAAACTCTAGGCAGGAAACAGGTAGGTTTTCTTCCTATAGGTCTACAATAACTAAAAAAGTAGTCAGCTACCTGGATCTTTGAGTGTCCTGAGAAAATCCTTTTATTTCTCTGGACTATAACGATTTTATAGTTTTCTAAAATAAGGACACAAACAATTTTATTCCATAAGTGGTTTCCATACTTTAAAAATTTCAAAATTTCGCCCTTTATTATTTATAATACAACCTACATGATATCGTTTGTTGAAATCAGGGTGATAAGCAGTTTTTAAAAATATAAAAATATATAGGGTGTTCCATTAAAAATAAAGCTTGTGAACTATGCTAGGCTTGCGTGAATCACCCTGTACATTTAAATTTATATCTAAAAAGCGCACAGTTATATATATATATATATATATATATATATATATATATATATATATATATATATATATATATATATAAATATGGGTATACTGTATACTATATAATATGGTTAAATTTAAATACTATATATATTTATAATTTAATATGACTAACTAAATACTACCTAAATACTAATTTCTATGTCTGTAACAATAAAATACTGAAAAACTTTTGTTTTTTAATACTTCCACAAAATGTATAATACATTTATTATAAGTTAATATACGATTAAGATATAGCAGAGACATGGAGATCGTATTGCATGGACCTATATAAAGATGATCAACGCCAAGAACCTGTTAACCAAATCTCTGACGAGGTGGAAGAAGAACCTGATATACTTGAAAATGAAGTAAGACTCGCGATCAGTAAGCTCAAATATAATAAAGCACCAGGTCCAGATACGATAACAGCAGAAATGCTCAAAGCCACAGAAGAAACTGGCGTAAAATTACTTCATCTACTCTGTAACCAAATATGGCATTCAAAACAATGGCCTGAATACTGGACAAAATCTACAATAACCACAATTCATAAAAAAGGCAGCTTCCATAAATTCGACAATTACAGAACTATTTCTCTTATATCACATGCCAGTAAAATAATGCTACATATAATCAACGAGAGACTAAAAACTTCAAAGAGAAATTCCACAAGAGCAAACTGGATTTACCAAAGGTAGAGGTACTAGAGAACAACTGTTAAATATAAGACAGATAATCGAAAAATCTAGGGAATTCAATATTCCACTGTACATATGCTTTATAGATTATCGTAAGGCGTTCGATAGGGTCAAGTGGAGACACTTATGGCAAATACTAAAAGGAGTGGGCGTACCCCAACACCCTATTTCGCTTATAAGTGAACTATACGAACACACTACTGGATCAGTTAAAGTGCTTGACACACTTTCAAACAAATTTCATCCAGAACGGGGTGTCAGACAGGGATGTATACTCCATAATTCTCCATAATTATTCAATATATATGGAGAGCATATTATGAGAAGAGCACTTGAAGGATGGGAAAAAGGCATCTCAATAAATGGTAATAAAATAAACAACCTACGTTTCGCAGATGACACGGCCCTTCTTGCAAATAGTCAAGCAGAGCTGATTGATCTTATGCGACTGGTTGAAAACGAAAGTCAAATATTTGGTCTGCAATTAAACATATCAAAGACAAAGATCATGATAGTGGATAGACTACATAACAATCATCCACACATAACCACAATTGATCGGTTTGAGGTTGTGAGCTCATACTTATATCTGGGATCATTAATCACAAACACAGGGTCACTACAGGAAGAAATAAAACGTAGATGTGATCTAGCAAAAGTCGCCACAGCAAAAATGACCACAATATGGAAGGACTGTCAAATTTCAAGAGCGTTAAAGATGAGGTTGATCAACTGCTTAATATTCCCAAAAATTGACTTACGGATGTGAATCTTGGACCCTGAGAAATTCGGAAAGAAGAAAGATAGACGCTACTGAAATGTTCTGTTGGAGACGAATGCTACGAATTCCTTGGACCGACCAAAGAACAAATAATTCGATTTTAAGAGAGCTAAAAGTTAGCCAACGGCTCTCCAATAAAGTCCATCTCCAACAATTAAAATACTTTGGACATGTTATGAGAGCCAACACAGAAAACATGGAAAGACTCATTATACAAGGAAAGGTGGAAGGCCGAAGATCACGAGGAAGATCCCCAACAAGATGGATCGATCAGATTACAGGAATATGCAAAAAACCTATGCATGAGTTAAAAGAAATGACCAGAGACAGAGATCTTTGGAGACGGACAATACACGACATCACGTCGACCACTACACTCCCTCCGGGGGGTCAGGATTGAAGAGAGAGAGATAAGTTAATGTCACTACAGCTGTTTCGGCAGAGTGCCTTTCTCAAGTGGCTGCACTTTAAAGTCTTTAATTGAATAGGTTAAGGAGTGGGGAGCTGTTTGCCTCCAGTTTGCATTAAATGTATGCAATTTATTTAATTCAAAATATCTTGTAATGCTGTTAGAAAACAGAAATAAAAGTTTATTGCACAAATCTTCTTCTTCTTGTGCCACTCCTATCGGAGATTGGAAATCGTCAAGGCTACCCTGACTTTGTTTACAGCTGACCTAAAAAGTTCAATAGTGGTGCAGCCAAACCACTCTCTCAAATTCCGCATCCACGACATTCTTCTACGGCCTGGATTCCGTTTTCCTTCTATTTTTCCTTGCATTATATTTTGAAGTAATGCGTACTTAAGACCTCTCATCAGGTGACCCAAATACTCGAGTTTTCTTCGTTTTATCGTTAATAAAATTTCTGGGTCTCTTCCTATCCTTCGTATTACTTCAAGATTTGTGATTCTTTCAACCCAACTTATCTTCAGCATTCGACGGTAGCACCACATCTCGAAACTTTCAATATTTTTTATGTTGTTCTGTTTGAGAGTCCAGGCCTCTACACCGTATAATAGCGTGTTAAATACGTAGCCACTTAGCATTCTTAATCGTAGAGGGATGCTTATATCTCTGTTGCAGAAGAATTTTCTCATCTTTATGAAGGTGGCCCTGGCAATTTCGATACGTCTTTTTATTTCATTGTTTTGGTCTCCAGTTTCGTTTATTAAAGTTCCCAAGTATTTATAACTTGATACTTTTTCAATTTGAATGCCGTTTATACTAATATGTGCTGGTTGTGTCATGATTTTACTGAAGACCATATACTTGGTTTTTTTGATATTAATGTTTATGCCATAATTGTTGCAAGCAATATTTATGTTTGTAAGTAATCGTTGTAATTCTTCTACTGTTCTTGCAACTAGTACAGTGTCGTCTGCGTATCGAATATTATTTACAACCTCTCCATTGATTACGATTCCTTCATTTGCTTGCAAAAGGGCTTCCTGACAGATGCTTTCACTCTATACATTAAATAGCAGTGGTGACAAAATGCATCCCTGTCTTACTCCTCTACGTATTTCTATTACTTTTGATATCTCGTTTTCTATTTTGATGTTAGCTTTCTGATTCCAATATAAGTTGAGAATTATTCGCAGATCTTTATTATCTATGTCTTTTCTTTCAAGAATGTCTCTTAGCCTATCGTGGCGTACTCTGTCAAACGCTTTTTCAAAATCGATAAAAAATGCATGTACTTCTTGATTAACGTCTAGGCATCTTTGTGTAAGAACATTCAAACCGAAGAGAGCTTCTCGAGTACCTAGTCCTTTCCTGAACCCCATCTGTGTATTACTAATATCTGACTCCAACTTTTGATAAACTCGGTTGTGGATGATTTTTAGAAATATCTTTAGTAGGTGGCTCATTAAAGATATTGTTCGATGCTCTGAACATTCTTTTGCATTGGATTTCTTTGGCAGTGTAACGAATGTAGACAGCAGCCACTCTTGAGGTATAATACCAGTATTGTAAACTGTGTTAAATAAGTGCAATATTATACCTATTGATTCATCATTCAAGAGCTTTAGTAATTCAGTAGGAACCTCATCGGGTCCATTTGCCTTTCCAGTTTTGGAATTTACCTTGTCAATGTTATTTCTGTTGTCCTCAAACAATTCTCTTATGTATTCACTCCATCTATTAATTTTTTCTGTTAAGTCTACAATAATATTTCCGTCTTTGTCCTTAAGCAAACTTATTTGATGTCTTCTTTGGGTTCCTGTAAGTTCTTTTACTTTTTTATGTATATTGAATGTGTCATACTTTCTTTCATAGTCTTCCATTTCTACACATTGTTCTTTAATCCATGATTCTTTGGCCTTCTTTATTATTTGCTTTATGTTCTTATCAACCTCTCTGTATTTTTCTGAATTATTCTTCAATTTGCGTCTTTCATCCATTAGTTCTAGTATGTCTGGTGTCATCCACACCTTATGTTTCTTTGGAGATTTGGTTAGGTGTTTCTTTCCCGTAGTTCTTATTATAGTGTTTATATACTTCAGTTTTTCATCTATGTTGTCTGTTCTGCGGATTTGGTTTTCTGCTACACTGAGGTCGGTGTTGATTTCTTCGCGCACTGTTTGTCGAATTGCACAAATAAACATTGCTTTTTGCTTAAATTCAATGTTCAAACTGCCAAGCGGCAGAAGGGTTGCAGCTTGAACGTTGAAATTAAACGAAAAGCAATGCTCATTATTTGTCAAATAAACATTTTTTTATGTTTTCTGATAGCAGTGAAATGTATTTTGAATTAAATAAATCACGTACATTCTTCTTTTTGTGTCAATTATTTAATTAAAAAATTTGGACACCCTGTATAAATAATTATGTTAATGTTGAACAGGATATTGAATAGAGAATTGAATAAGTTTTCAAATGAGATAGCACACGACCCCTATTCTCATTTAAAATAATCTTCGATTACCTCATCACGCCCAGATGGATGACGTCACTGATGTCAAAAAAATGATAATTTAAAAATAAAAATCGACCTGTTTCAGGATTTTTCCTTAAAGTCGTTGGCTTACGAAATAACTAAGTTATTTCTTTCATTTGCACCATACTGTATAATGTCGAATGGTCAAAGCTCCATCATAACAAAAATCGTAAAGTCCGTAAATTTTTAAATCAAACATGTTGTGTACAAAATGCTTTGCTAACTTTTTGCTTTCCATTATTAATTGAATAGTTGGCTGTGTGTTGACATTTGGCCATACATTTTTTGCGAAAATCGATGCTTTAGCTTAAAGCACATATTATGTTTGCGAAAAAGTGTACTCTACTACTGGATTTTTAGTCCATAATAGAACCGTCAATCTCATAATTAAATTAGACTTTGGACTAAATTTTGTGTAATTAATCACCTAATCGGTTGCGTCATCCTTTATACTTTTACCTTTATACTAACTATTGTATTAAATTGATATACCTATGTATAATATTTCATTAAGAGGCTACATCAGCGCGTCATCAAAATAGAAAACGCGTTTTAAGATTGCAGCTTAATTTTGAATATTTTGTTGAGATATTTGGCTAATACAGGGTGATTGATTAGTGGGGTAAAGCTCAATAGATCCGCTATAGTAATAGATAGCAATAAAAATTAATAACAAAAATTTTAACCACCATTGAGCTTCACATTATAAAATTAGTTAGAATATTGCAGGGTGTTCGATAACACGGTGGCAGACCAAACTTATGTTTTTTTTAAATGGAAACCTATATTTTATTTTAAATTCGAAATACTGTTAACTTCTCCATCACAACAATATAAAGGTTTGTTATGTTATACAGAGTGTTTACAAAGTTATAACCAATTTTATATGAAAATCGTAACTAGTTCAACTCCCTGTATAAATAAAAATAAGCAACACAGCAATGGCTTATTAATGCAATATTTTTTTACGTATTGTCAAAATTTTCAAGAATGATTGATATTGCTAATTTTCTTTATATCAAATACAGGGTGAGTCAAAACGCAAGTACATTATTTTCTCAGTAATTTTAAACGGAACACACTGTATTTTATATCACTATTGAAAAGTACCATTTCCGTACTTTAATTTTTAGATAACATTCCCTAAGTCTAAATTTATTATTTTTCGAGATATTTTCATTTTTCAGTGGACCAGTAGCGTGGCCACCCAAATCACCAGAGTTTAATAAACTGGACTGATTTTTTGGGGTTACGTTAATAATGAAGTTTATAAAATACCTCCAACAAAAAGGGATGAGATGAAAAATAGAATACAAAGTGTATTTCGATGTGTTAATTTACAAATGCTTCGTAGAGTAAGTAGCTCATTCAATGATCGTTTTTAGGCGTGCATAAATGTGTTAGGGGGTAATTTTGAACACCTTATGCAATTAAATATTAAAAATATTTTATTAAAAGTAACTTGTCATGTTTGCAAAATGTATTACTGATGAATTATTTTTCGTTCTTTATTTGTGACATTGTTACATTTACATACAAAAGTAGTGATTCATTGTCTTCACAAAATGTTCTATTTTGTGTTTGTGTGATTTTTTGTAAAATTTATTACTCATTTTCTTTCTTTATTTGTTACATTTACATAAAAAAGTAATTTTTAATTGTTTCAAAAATGTTGAATGTTGTGTTTGTATTTTTTTTGTAAAATGTATTACTAATAAATTATTTTTATTTCTTTATTTGCTACATTGTTACATTGATTACCGGATTGATAATCAGTAATCGTCAATTGTCAATTCAGTCATGGCTTACTTAAAATTTAGATAAATTTAGACACCTAAAATAATTTGCTCTGAAAAATGAAAATATCTCGAAAACTAATAAATTTTACATAGAGAATGTTACATAAAAATTAAAGTACGGTAACGTTAATTTTCAGTAATGATATAAAATAAAGGGTGTTCCATTTAACATTACTGAGAAAATAATGTACTTGCGTTTTGACTCACACTGTATTTGATATAAAGAAAATTAGCAATGTCAATAATTCTTGAAATTTTGACAATAAATAAAAAATATGGCATTAATGAACCATTGGTGTTGTGCTTATTTTTATTTATACAAGAAGTTGAACTTGTTACGATTTTCATACAAAACTGGTTATAACTTTGTAAATAACCTGTATAACATAACAAACCTTTATATTTTTGTATGGAGAAGTTGACAGGATTTCGAATATAAAATAAAATATAGGGTATTCCATTTAAAAAAAAACATAAGTTTGGTCTGCCACTGTGTTATCGAACAACCTGTAACATTCTAACTAATTTTGTAATGTGAAGCTCAAAGTTACTAGCTACAATTTTTGTTATTAACTTTTATTGCTATGTATTACTACAGCGGATCTATTGAGCTTAACCTCACTAATAAATCACCCTGTATATTCGCAATTTTGTAAAGAATGGCGATACAGAGCCCAATTTGAGAAATATGTTAGTATGTGGAAATAGGGAACTTGCACATAAAAATATTTTTGCAAAAAATTGTTAATTAGTGTTTAAAAATGTTATATTCAAAATATTACTTGTTAAAAATGAATAAATATTATAGTATACGTACAACAACTGATAGTAGTTGCGCGCCCAAATTTACCGTTTCAAACAACTTCAAAAGCGCGCACTTGGGTTTGACGTCACCAACCATGATGTTTACCACTGTTCTCGTTTGGCTAGTGCCAGACGTGCACTGTGCAGAGAATATTTTCAAATTTTAAAGATTTTCATTCATTTATAATATTGTTCTTAGTTTACGGAAATACATTTTTATTTTACAACCTATCTCAAATGCCCAATTATATTATAAAGTTTGAACAAAATTAAATACTAATATCATATTTCTTAAAAAAATGTAAGTACATATGTACATAGATACTACTAAAAAATTACTTTTAAAAAAGAAAGGATGTTTTATTAAAATATATTAATATATATTTAGTTTAAAATTTTAATTTTATTCTCACATAAAGATATAAAAAATATTTTTTGAAAAAAACTTTATTTTATCAGAGTTTTATTCCATTTATTTTTAAAAACTAGCAGAGCGCCAAATAGATGGGGGAAAATATTTACACTCCAAAAGTCTTTTGTTATACTAATCAAACTGTCAATAAGACCCGCGTCATATTGTATCAAAATATAAGTAAATTTTGAATTATTTTCAAAGTCTGTATCTGCTATTCAAAAAAACACTTATTTTGCAACTGTTCTTGTGCATTGTACATTGTAACATTGGTTATTTGGTTGTCTTTAGTTAAATAACTAGAAAAGTTTTTACTTGACTGTGGACAACAAAATTAGATTTTAGCTCTCGGTATCGGTTTTCTAACAACACAACTTTTAAATCCAAATCGTTCGTCTCTTATAATAATTAAATGTTCCGAATACTTCTGGTCGTAATATTTTGTAATAAACGAAACTAAAACCTATCATTATAAATATTTTAGATTCATACCAAAGAAGAAAGAAAAGAACTTAAAATAAACAAAACTTCTTAATAAAAGTAAGAGTAACTAATGCCTGGTTGCACCAACAGATCTTAAGTTCCAGATTAGCTAAGCTCTACTTATAAATAGGGCCTCCTTGAGTATCACTTACGTTGCACCATAATTTTAGATTCTTCCCTTATTATCAATTATATCTATTATTATATTATGGTATTCTTATTGTAATATATTATAATTATATTATATTAATTCTTATGATATTCTCGACTTAAGCTTAAGATATGTTGGTGCAACCGGGCATTAAACCTATTGTAATAAACAATTTAAACATATTTATTAATAATTCTTACTTATTTGTCTAAACACCTGATCAATTTCACTAATTTCAGTTTGAAACTAAATAAACTGATTATGAACTATACAAGAAAGAACACAAATAATACCTTGGAATTTCCAATTAAATACGATTAAAATGAAACTAATACAATCCCCAAAACAACCTAATTTTCTTTTGAACTTTTATTTATATGTATGTACAATGAACTTCTACATGAGAGTTTTAAGTGAATGTGAATGAATTTGTAAATATTTTCGAAATATCCTAACGGTTTTGTTGTCGATGGCAGGTAGACCGTGGGTTGTGACGTCAGACCCGTTTACGCGCCTCTAAAGAAATTTGAATTTCATAGCATTTTCAAATCCTCGTAATAAGCGTATGAGTTAAAATATTTGTTTTTTTTACATGCATGCGTTTTAAGATCATGTTACCTTATATTTTTTAATATTAATTTAATATTTAAAAATATCTGCAAGTTCATTCATAATTTACAATGTACATATACATACTGTTATTCCAATTTTTACATACCTCGTATAAAATTGAAAAAGTTTGATATCTGATGGCTGCATCTTAGATTTTAGACCAGTCAGAGAATTTTATGAAGAATAACTTTTTTTCGTAAAATTGATAATAAAATAGTTGTCAGAATTGTAATCAAATTATGTTGGGTATACGTATCTAATTTCAGAAAAAAGTTTTTTTCAATTAGAATGATGTATTTGCATATTAAAACATAGTTTTTAATTCCAAACAACTTTTCATAATTCAAACAATAATTTTTGATATTCTGAAATATAAGTACTTACAGTATAACAGAATTAACAAAAACCCTTAAGGTCATTTGCACCGCATAAACGAACGTCTGTCGTCTTTTCTCCTCACGGTTGCAGACAAATTGGTTTTATTAATGTTGTTCTGAAGCTATTTCCTTGTGGCATTTTTATGATTAACTATTTAGATGGGAAATAAGCCACAATTAAATTGAAAAAAATAAATGTATTAACGTTTCGACGACCAAATCGGGTGTCGTTTTCACAATACCTTGTGAATGCGAACAATTATATTTAGGTGAAACATCAAGACCATTAAACGTTAGAATAAGTGAACATCAGCCTTATATTAAAAATAGAGAATTTGATAGATCTCAAATATGTCAACACGCATGGGATAATGAACATAGAGTTCAGTGGAGAGATTCAAGTGTAGTCCTGAAAGAATCAGATAGTAAAAAGAAAAAAATCAAAGAAGCGGCTCTAATTATGCTAAATGAAACTAATTGTGTCGTAAATTCCTCGGTAGAATTTAGTAGGATGTGGTTACCCATACTGAAAGAGGAAGTCAATAGAAAGAAAATACCACGATTAGTAAGTCACTAACATATCGAGTTAGTACATATTTTATATTTTAGATTACTTATTGTAAATCTATGTATTATTAATATTATTTATAATTTAAACATATTAAAGTCGGAATTTGGTATTATTTTTTGAGAGTAAATTAAATATAAGACCAAATATTTACGATGTCGGGATAGTATCACGAGGTTTTTTCCTGGTTTTCCCTCGTGATTTACTGTGGAATCTCTAACTCGAGAATTTTACTATCATCGTTTCATTTGTTTGTCTTTTTAAAGACAGATCACATGCTATGATTTTTTTGTGACGGATATTCTTGAGTTGGGGTTGATTTCATGTAATCGAATGAACTATCTTTCAGTAAAGTCGTCCCAGGAACGCAACTCATAAATATTGGCAATATAATTTTAAAGTCTTCTACTCAAAGTGGATACAGTGATGTGATATAAGACAAATTCATATTGAAAATAAAGAAGAATAGGTAACGGTATGACATACTACATGTCAAAATCTACGTCCTGAAACATCCATGTCAGTAGTTAAGGGTGAATGAAGAAAAAAGTGTAGGAAATCCATCAACAGAATATAGCAGACTGAGGTTACCAATATTAAAAGAAGAACTTAGCAACAAGAATATACCTACACTAATGGATTAGTAGAAACACACAAAAATCAGAATTAACATCAGGCCTGTCAAATTGACTTAAAAAACAAAAAAATAATAAAAAACTACAGGTTAAAAGCACTCCTTGTTTTATAATCATCTTTTTTTAAAAGTATTTCCGGATTGGAGATCCAAAAGTCAAAATAAATGTAAAACGTAATTTTTATTACAATATATTGTGGTTTAATCCCATATAAGTAAATACGATATTTATAAATATTTATTTTTAATTTAATTTTAATTTATTTTTAAAATATTTATTATAAATACAATATTTAACGTTAAAAACTATTTCAAAAATCTCGTCTTCAATAAATGGCAAATTTAATGGACACAATCGGAAATTATTCAAAATAGATCCAACCTTGCTCACTAAATTACCACAAATGAAAATAAGAGAAAAGTCTTTCACATAATATAGTCGAGGAAATAAAGCATTTTGGCTCGCAATTTTTTCGTCCAGCATGGATTTACTTGAAATTTTCACAGAAGGTACGGAATAGTCCAAGGATCATTTTCTATATCATGTCGCTGTATGCTAAAACCTTGGGGGTGGTTGCCACCACATCTCGGAGGTGGGAATTTTCTATTACATTTTAACCATGTAAATTGATGTAAAAAGTAATTCTAAGAAAAAAATGTTTTTTGCATTTTCTTCGTAAAACTAATATTTTTCGAGTTAGTCGCGCTTGAAAGTAATAGTTTTTCGACGAAAAAATCGACTTTTTTAGAGGGTTCTTTGATAATACCTCCCTTAGCTTTTCTCGTCAAATGCATAATCTGAAATATTGAAAGCCAAATAACGGGAAAAATTTGCATTTTTAGAGGAAAAACTAAATAATCTTTTTTCAAGAATACAATTAAACCTTTCAAAGAATAATAATAATAAATTTCTAGCATGAAAATAGAGCGACTTATGATCAAAAAAAGGTCGGTACCTGCTTTTCTCTACGAAAAAATCAGTGAAAATAACCCCCTAACTACCCTCCTAATTAAAAATTGGTCTTTACCTTTCTGTTATTCCTTTTATATTTGTATTGTCAATACACCCAAGAAGTTTGACCTATTTAACAGGCCTAATTTTAGAAAAATTGGAGTTTAAAGAAAAATCGATTTTTTGCAATTTCGTATTTTTCACCTTTTACTTCAAAATATCTCCGAAAATACTGGAGATACAAAAAAATGATAGACTACTAAATTATAGCTTTTTTAATAACTAAAATTATATTGTACATAGATTTTCATTGCAGTGAACAGTTAGCGAGATATAGATATTTAAAACTTCTATTTACGAGCAAACATCCCCTTATTCGAGCCCTTTAAACCCACCCCAATTAAAAACTAAGGCTAAGAACAGAACAAGTGGGTCGAGGTGAAGGTGTAGGTCGCGGTGGATGCTACTAGTTAAGTCGATGTCGACTGCACATAGCAAGGAGGTCACCTGCGCTGTCAGTCGAGTTAGAGCCACTATCAAGTGAAGTAGTTTAATGAAATTTGAATGACAAAAAGACTGAGCTTTTGCGATGTTGTGTCAGTCAAGTGATGATAGTGATGAAATGTCAGCTGTAAATAATCAAATGCGTCTTCATATTTCAAAAATTTACTGAATTTAATTACTTTAGAAATTCAAAAATAAACTGAATACAAAAAAAGGGATTATATAAAAAGTATCAAGTCAGATAGCGCAGGTAATGACAACTTGGCTTCGAACGGACCAATCACAGGGAAGCATCCTTGTAGGCTGCGCAGTAGGCATTCATGTAAAACAAACTCATTTTATTTTCAAAAGCATCGATGTAAATCTCCTGGATGGCATCGCGCTAAACCTCCACCGCGACTTACCTGCTCTGTTCTCTTCCATTCACTACAATGTGTTTGTTTTATATGGATATCGACATCGACCGCGACCTCCACCTCCACCTAAACCGCGACCCACTTGTTCTGTTCTTATGCTAAGGGATCTTACGGAATTTAATTTACACAGTCTTATAGCTCTTCAAAAATTCTACAAAATCATTTTAAAAAAATTTTTATAGCCAAAAATAAAGGAGCTATGTTTATAAAACGAATTTTTATTTTCGAAATATTCCAATAGTCCGCTCATGGAACATTTTCAATGCGTTTATAATACCACAGAACTGGTTCGTATACTGGAAGATGACTTAAAAACTATTATTTGTATTTGTACTTCTACATATTTGTATTTAAATTCGTATTTTTGTGTAAATAAATGTTTGTGTAATTCTACTTTTTTTTCTGTAAAGATCTATTAAATTATCTACTTATAAAAATTGTAATGCTCTTAAGGGTTGTTTTTAATGGTTGAAATATTATGATATTATATCCTAAAGCATAAAATAATCATTATTTTTAGCCGATCAAAACCAAATTTTACCCATATTAAAGTTTACAATGTTTTAAGGGGTAGTTTACACCCCTAAAAATAATCGACGCCCTTGAGCATGATATAGAATATGAAGTACAGGGTGAGATGATCTTAATCCCAAATTTTTATGTAAATCGATGCAAGCCGAATTTATTCTTTTGGGATAAGTAATTTTTTATACATAGCTCCAACAAGGGTGGTTTTAAGGGTTGAAATATTATGATAGTATAATTATCTTAAAGCATAAAACAATCATTACAGTCGGAAAAATGAAAGAATACCCATGAGCTCACATTGATCACTTAATTTTATATTTGCTATTTTTTTCTATAACAAACGTTCGTTATTTATAGAAAAAGACAGCCAGTACGAAATCAGTGATTGATGTGATCGTTCATGGGTATTCTTTCATTTTTCCGCCTGTATGTAACGAATAAGAAATTAAGAACCAAATCTTGACAATATTAAAGTTTAAAATGCTATTTTATAATTTTTTACAAGTAGTTTTTTTAGGGGTACTTTTCACCCTTAAAAAACCAAAAGCGTACAACGGCTCAATATAGAAAATGAACTAGAGGGTGAAATGAGCCTAATTCTAAATTTTTGTACAAATCGATGCTGGACGAAAAAATTGCGAGGTTTTGCCATTTTTTCAGTTTCATTTCCTCGACTAATACCTAAAATAGCTAGAATAGCACACGAAATACCCAGAGTCACCTAATGCAAAATCATGATTATTAAACTTTTTACTTTCACTTCACAATTCAATTTCCTGTGGAGTTCTCTCAACATTGCAAATTTGCAAAATTATGCTGGGACCAAAATTATTTTATTTTAGCCCAGAATAATTTTGCAAATTTTAAATTTTTTGGAGATCCTGGATTGCAAAATTATTATGCAAAAACTGTTGAACGGTTTCTACGAACTTTAACATAAATTAATGCTATTTTTCAAAAAATAAACATTAACTTTCCATTTCTACTATATTTTTTTTATCTGAAACGAAATTTTAAAACGAAACTTCTACCTAAATTATATTTTAAGATACGAGAGCTATCCAGAAATTTCGATTTGTAGCCACTAGGGGCGGGGCTAGCGCGGACATCTTAGCATCGTGGCGTTCCTCCGTTCAGTAGCTGTCCAGCTATGCTAGCACGAAGTCACTGTCTCTTCTCGTTATTTTACAAGATCTGTTTGAAATGTGTGCCGCGATCGACAACCCCGCAAGATGTGAGGTGCGATAATACGGTTATAGCGATACGCTTTAATTACTATTTTTGCTAATTTTATTTTCTTAATTTTTAATAACTTTTCTCAAAACGAAACATTAGTCATTTAAAATTTACATTTAATACACAAACCATATGCCAACAAGGGCCGTTGATTTCGAGAAACGAAAATATATCCCTAAACAGATTGTATAAAATTAATGTTTTTTCAAGGAAACACTAATTGATTACGATGCCAGATTGCCACACTCCTCATGTCAACTTCTTAAAATAGAAAAAAGGTTCTCATCTTTTAAAAGGCAGATGCAGTAATTTATGGCCCTTTCTGGCCATTATCGCAAAACCGCAAACCAGTTGACATAATAGTTGGTGGTCCGGCCAGTCAGTCTCTACACAGCATGCGAACGATTTAGACACACCCTAGCTCTCGCTAACAATACCCTTTCGAGATATAAGCAAAACATCACGCTTGTTTACCCAAAATAAATAAATATATTACTGTTTGTTGTTACACTTATTTTTAATTAATTCCGTCAACACACACCACCGGAATACGGTTCTTGTTGGCTAAAAACAACAAACCAATTGAAATTTAACGCGAAATTTGTGCTGTTTGTGAGAACAATGTGATTACTGAAGGTGGAGTGCGTCAATGGTGCATTAAATTCCAAAATGGCCGAACCAATGTGCACGATGAAGGACGAAGTGGACGGCCAAGCATTGTGACTGATGAACTTGTCTCTTCAATTCGAGTGGGAGGTGTTGCTTCATCCGCTGTATAGTCCGGATCTTGCACCTAGCGACTACCACCTGTTTCGAGCAATGAAGACCTGCGGATGACGATGCGGAGCTACAGGACGGCGTTGAATTTTATGATAATGGTATTTCAAAGCTAGTTCGCCGCTATGATAAGTGTCTGAATTTGTTGGGAGATTATGTAGAAAAATAGTATTTGAGTGTCTCTTTCAAATGTATATAATAAAATCTTTTTTATATACATATACATTTCTAGTTGAAATTCTACTCTTCAACATGAATGTACCATGGACGTAACTACGATGTTGGGGGCCCCGGGGCAAACGTGATCTGGGGCCCCCTACCGGGGGTCTGGTGGGTTTAATCCCCAGCGGAAGGGGGTTCGGAAAAATGATTGATATTTAGCCCCCTTGAATTGATTTTTATGCATTCCATGACTGAAGTTTCTTGTACTAACTTACATATTGCTATTTTAGTTGACCAACACAAAAATTTTTTGAAATCACCCTATTGTAAGCTAAATAGTTTTGCGAGTACCATCAATATAAATCTTTTCTGTTTTCATAAAAAAATATAGGTACTATAATATTAATTACATAGTTCGGCTGCAATGTACCGGGTGTCCCAATAAGAATGGCTCTCGGCTATATCTCAGGAACCGTTTATAGTACAGCTTTGGAAAAAAAAAATTTATAACAAAAGTTGCCTCGGGAAAAGCCTGGAAATTATTTTCATAATTGTAAGCCCACCGCTAGAGGGCGTAACTGAATATCAAAAATTAAAAAATCAAAATTTTACAAAATTTACCCAATGAAAGGGCACTGGAAATCCGATCATCGTATTCTTTATAAAATCCTGCGCATATTTTATTTCGCAAGTTTAAGTCTATCTTTTCAAATAAGAGGTGGGGGTGAGTGGGAACCTTGTTATGAAAAAATGGCTGTAGGTCCGGTTCTGCTAAATCGATTTTTGCAAACTTGGTCTCGTTGAAAACAGATCTTTTTCGTCAATGTAAGAGATATAATTACGAAACAGATTAATAAGTAATATACCAGATAGGGGGCGCTATTTTATGTTTTTCGGAAATCTAGTTTTCTTTAGAAAATATTAAATACAAGTATGCATTTTTAATCCTGTATTGCAAAATTAGACCAAATTAGCAACAGAGTAGCGAAAACCGAATGTCGAAACCTTTTTTGTATCTCGAGATATCTTAAGAAACGTGTTATGTTTTAAACATAACTGATAATGTCTCCTGTAAACGAAGTTACGGAAATCAAAGTGGAAACAAGTAGTGTGCTGTGGAAAAAAATTAGAGCGTGGCACTTGCGGAATGCCGACAGAAGTGAATACTTATTATAGATTCGATTATATTCGTTTGATTCAATTCGATTCCATTCGATTAGATTTAATTTTATTTAATATATATTATGCCTATAATTTAATATAAATATATAATATATACCTAATTTAATACATAATATTATATACTAGTGATTTTACCCGTTAAAATTAGGAGTAATAAGATATAAAGATACATAAAGCTTTAAATTATTTTTCTTAATAAAGTAACCGATATTTTTTAATTTAAAAATTTAATTAATGATGAAGTACCTACCTATAGTAAATACTTCGTGTAAATTTTAAACGTATGGAAGAGTTAATTTATTAATAGATACTCTCATTAAAGGGGAGCCCGTTATACAAAAGTGACCTTTTTAAATTTGTTGATTACATTATTCCTTTCAACCTACTTATCCTCAAATTATATTTTTAAACATCCTATTTATTGTATATAATAATAATTAAATTCACTATCAAATTTGAAGTAAAACTTCTTTGAAAGTTTGTTAATTCTAAAATTAACGGGTAAAATCACTAGTACAGTTTGTCAAACGTAGCAAAAAGTTTAAAAATTTCGGCGATTGTAAGATTTTCAACCTCTTTCCTACGTTTGACAAACCATATATATTATGTATTAAATTGGGTATATTTTAAACATATTAAATTATAAGCACAATTATAATAAATAAAATTAAATCCAATCGAATGGAATCGAATTGAATCGAACCGAATATAATTGAATCTATGAGAAATATTCATTTCTGTCGGCACTCCGCAAGTTCCCCGCTCTAATTTGTTTCCATAGCACACTACCTGTTTTCACTTTGGACTTCGTTTACCGGTGACATTATCAGTTTGTTTACAATTTATACGTTTCTTAAGATATCTCGAGGTATAAAAAGGAATCGACATGCGGTTTTCGATATTCTGTTGCTAATTTGGTCTAATTTTGTAATACAGGGTTAAAAGTGCATACTTGTGTTTAATATTTTCCAAAGAAAACTAGATTTCTGAAAAACATAAAATACCGCCCCCTAGCTGACATATTACTTATTAGGCTGTTTCGTAATTATAACTCTTACATTGACGAAAAAGATGTGTTTTCAACAAGACCAAGTTTGCAAAAATCGATTTAGCAGAACCGGACTTACAGCCATTTTTTCATAACAAGGTTCCCACTCACCCCCAGCTCTTATTTGCAAAGGTAGAGTTACACTTGTGAAATCAAATATTCGCAGAATTTTGCGAAGAATACGATGATCGGATTTTCAGTGCCCTTTCATTATGTAAATTTTGTAAAATTTTGATTTTAAAATTTTTGATATTCAATTACGCCCTCTAGCGGTGGACTTACAATTATGAAAATAATTTCCAGGCTTTTCTCGAGGCAACTTTTGTTATCATTTTTTTCCCAAAGCTGTACTATAAACGGTTCCTGAGATATGGCCGAGAGCCATTCTTATTGGGACACCCGGTACATAGGTTTGTAATCGCGTTATATTGTCTATTAGTCCATGTGGTGAGACCGCTCCCGTCTGGACAAATTTCTGATTCAGTTTCTTTGTGGATTCCTATTCAAAAATGTCCCCTTTAAACAAATCTGAAGGGTACCGGGCGGAATTTTTGGGCAGAAATTGTTTAAACAAATACAAAAGATCACGTTTTTTTGCTCTGGAACATATATTTTTAAGTGTTGTGGGTCATTCTAAACAAGAAAGGTATCTTGTAAATTTTCTCAAAAATTGATCATTTTCGAGTTATAGGCGATTTAAAATCTGAAAAATGCGAAAATACGCATTTTCGAGGCCTAAAAACTCATATTTAAATTAGTAGTTTTGAGGTTGCCAGATACTAAAATTGAAGTTTAACCATTCAGCTTCAAGATTCTGAAGAGTGATTGTGTCTAACCTTAATTTAAAGCGTTGTATTTTAATTGTTAAATATGCATGTCCATCCGATTTCTTTGCCGGTGCGGCGCGTTCTATTTCAAAAATCTCCAATTTTCCTCCGAAAGATATTTTTTCTAGATTCTTTGGGATATTCTAAATCAGCGGTTCTCAACCTTTTTGAGTGATGTACCACCTACAATTATTTTTTATTATTTTTGGTACCCCCTATACTTTTAAATTGTATTATCAATACTAAGTACTACTTTAATTTTTTCTGTGTTTTGTGTACCACCGCCAATAATGATATGTACCACCAGTGGTACATGTACCACAGATTAAGAACCTCTGTTCTAAATAAAATAAGTTTCTTGACATTTTTCTCAAAAGTTAACAGTTTTAAAGTTATAAGCAATTTAAAATCCAAAAATGCGTTTTTTGGCATTTGTCGGATTTTAATTCGCTTATAACTTTAAAACTATTAACTTTTGAGAAAAATGTCAAGAAACTTATTTTATTTAAAATATCCCAAAGAATCTAGAAAAAATATATTTTGGAGGAAAATAGGAGATTTTTGAAATAGAGCGCGCCGCACCGGCAAAAAAATCGGATAAACACGCATATTTAACAATTAAAAAACAACGGTATAAATTAAGGTTAGACGCGATGACTCTTCAGAATCTTAAAGCGGAATGTTTAATCTTCAATTTAAGTATCTGGCAACCTCAAATATACTAATTTAAATATGAGTTTTTAAGCCTCGAAAATGCGTATTTTCGCATTTTTCAGATTTTAAATCGCCTATAACTCGAAAACTATCAATTTTTAAGAAAAATTACAAGATACCTTTCTTGTTTAAAATGAACCAAAAAACCTAAAAATATATGTTCCAGGGCAAAAAAACTTAATCTTTTGTATTTGTTTAAAAAAATTGTTTAAACAATTTCTGCCCAAAAATTCCGCCCGGCACCCTTCAGATTTGTTTAAAGGGGACATTTTTGAATAGGAATCCACAAAGAAACCGAATCAGAAATTATTTTCAGACGGGAGCGGTCTCACCACATCGACTATATAGGCAGTACAAAGCGATTTAAAACCTATGTACAGTCAGCGCTAGCCGAACAATGTAAAAGGCAATCTGCCTTTTTACTAAATGTTGTTATTATCAAAAGATTTCTATTATTAATTGTAATTTTATTTTACCATTTAAATTTTATTAGTTTGAAATCTCTTGAGACACAAAGTGAAACGTAGTTTAACATACACTTTATTACTCTATATATCACTGACTTATTAGTGGTATATAGAGTGCATTTGAAAGCTTTATTCAGTATGTTTAGAAGTGTTGTTATAAATAAAGATGGAAACTAGAAGCAAACAAGAATCAGCAAGGTTTGAACAATTGTTTCAAATGATAAAATCACAACAAGAAAAGGCTTTATAGAGACAAACAAGTCAAATACAAGCAATGAAAGAATAAAATAAACGGTTTTATTACGCCGAAATAACTAATTTCCTAATTAATAATTTAAATTTTTATATTAAGGTCTCGGGGACCCCTGTTCTATTCCAATTGCATTTTAGTCGAAAAGACTAATTTTCCCAGTGAAAAATTAAAACTTTATATTGAGGTTCTGGGGTGTCCCTACAACTTTTTTTTTTTAAATTTCATTGAAAATATTTTAGTATGGTATAGTTAGACCCAAACCCAGACATCCAAAGTGAAAGTTATCCTCCAACACCAAATTGTTCTATATGGTCCACATAATGTTCAGAAAAAAGTCACACCATTTTGAGCGTCGGGTTTGGGGGGGAGAGGGGGGAGAAATCTGCAAATTCGTAGTTTTTCACGTTTTTCGTCAATATTTCTAAAACTAAGCGGTTTAGCATGAACAACCCTCTACACAAAATTGTTCTACATTAAATTTGAAATAAAAAAGGCCCTGTGCATAACCCTTCTAATATGAACGGTTCCAAAGTTACGGAGGTAGTATAGTTTAATTGGTCCAAAAAATTGCCTAACCCAGACATCCAAAGTAAAAATTTTCCTTCAACACCAAATTGTTCTATATGGTCCACATATTGTTCAGTAAAAAGTTACACCATTTTGAGCGTCCGGTTTGGGGGGGAGGAGATGGGGGAGAAGTCGGTAAATTAGTAGTTTTTTTACGTTTTTCGTCAATATTTCTAAAACTATGCTTTACCGTAAGGAATGTTCTATAGAAAAATGTTCTACATAAAATTTAAAACAAAAAAGGTTCTATACATAATTGTTATAAAATCAACGGTTCCAGAGTTACGGAGGGTGAAAAGTGGAGGTTTTCGATACTTTTTATAGTTACCGATTTCTAGCCCCTCTCCCCCCCCCCCAAACCCGACGCTCAAAATGGTGTGACTTTTTTCTGAACATTATGTGGACCATATAGAACAATTTGGTGTTGGAGGATAACTTTCACTTTGGATGTCTGGGTTTTTGGTATAGTTATATCATAAATATTGCCCAAAATATATAAAAAGTTTCGAAAACCTCGACTTTTCACCCTCCGTAACTCTGGAACCGTTGATTTTATAACAATTATGTATAGAACATTTTTTGTTTTAAATTTCATGTAGAACACTTTTGTATATAACATTGTTTACGCTAAAGCATAGTTTTAGAAATATTGACGAAAAACGTAAAAAAACTACTAACTTACCGGCTTCTCTCCCATCTCCCTCCCAAACCGGACGCTCAAAATGGTGTAACTTTTTACTGAACAGTATGTGGACCATATAGAACATTTTGGTGTTGGAGGAAAACTTTTACTTTGGATGTTTGGGTTAGGCCTTTTTTGGACCAGTTATACTATACTACCTCCGTAACTTTGGAACCATTCATTTTAGAAAGATTATGCATAGGGCCTTTTTTATTTCAAATTTAATGTAGAACAATTTTGTATAGAGGGTTGTTCATGCTAAACCGCATAGTTTTAGAAATAGTGGCGAAAAACTTAAAAAACTACGAATTTACCGATTTCTCCCCCCTCTCCCCCCCAAACCCGACGCTCAAAATGGTGTGACTTTTTTCTGGGCATTGTGTGGACCATATAGAACAATTTGGTGTTGAAGGATAACTTTCACTTTGGATGTCTGGGTTATGCCATCTTTTGGATCAACTATACTATACTATTTCGTAAGGATCGGCTTTTAAAATATATATTTTTATTTTCCTCGTTAAAATCTATGCACGGCCAACCAAAAGGGGGCCACTGCTGGGCCCTCTTTGGCCGGGGGCCCCGGGGCACTGCCCCGTTTGCCCCGTTTGCAATGGTAGTAACGGTCTTGAATGTAACATATTTATGTAATAAAGGTTTTCACGAGACAAAGCAAATATCATATACCGTTACAGGACATATTCATGAACACAACAAAGACGTATAGATACCAATTGTGAAATGACGTTTAAGCAGTTGAGATCCATTATTGAATGTTGACATTTAGGGAAATCTAATTTATAATTTTATACAACAGCATGATGGCAAGACCAAATAATGTAACGTGATACCTACACATAACAAAATAAAGAAGTGTATCTACATATACAGTGAGGACGTTTGAGTTGGAATAAATTCATTATCTCGAGAATGGGTAAGTTTGGAGAGACAGGTCGATTTTTATTTAAAATTATGACTTTTTGCCATATATATCATACTAGTGACGTCATCCATCTGGAAGTGATGACGTAATCGATTATTTTTTTTTAAATGAGAGTAGGGTTTGTGTGATTGCTCATTTGAAAGGTTATTTAATTCTCTATTCCGTAATATAAACAATAACTTAATTGTTTATACAGAGTGGCCAAAAAATATTTTTTTATTAAATTAATTGACACAAAAAGAAGAATGTATACAATTTATTTAATTCAAAATATATTTTACTGCTGTCAGAAAACAGGTAAAAATGTTTATTTCACTAATAAACATTGCTTTTCGCTTAAATTCAATGTTCAAACTGCTAAGAGACAGGTGGGTGGCAGCTTTAACATTAAATTTAAGCGAAAACCAATATTTATTTGTCAAATAAACATTGCTTTCTATTTTCTGACAGCACTTAAATGTATTTTGAATTAAATGAATTACATACGTTCTTCTTTTTGTCTAAATTAATTTAATTTAAAATTAATTTTTGGGTACCCTGTATAAATAATTATGTTAACGTTTATATTACTGAATAGAGAATTAAACAATCTTTCAAATGAGCTATCACACAACCCCTACTCATCTTAAAAAAAATCATCGATTACGTCATCACGCCCAGATGGATGACGTCACTAGTATGATATATATGCCAAAAAATCATAATTTAAAAATAAAAATCGACTTGTCTCAGGATTTCTCGCTCATTCTCGAGATAATGAATTTATTACAACTCAAACGTCCTCACTGTATCTATATATAGGCCAATAGATGACCATTTTGGAGTGTAATTTTCTTTGAAAATTTGGAATTAGGTTTCTCTTACCTTCTACATACTTCATTATTTGACATAAGCCCAGGGTTGCTTTTACCTAGGGTGTGAAATTACCCCTTCTGGGGATGAACAGACAGACGTTCAAAATAAGTCTGGAAATAGATAAACTGACTAATTCTAAACATCTTTTGTTCTATAGAGTTCTTTCACTAAGTCAATACTTTTTGAGTTATTTGCAATTTGCTATTTGAGTGCAAATGTTCATAGTTCAACAAAAAAAAACACGTTTTAGACGGTTTTTCGCAAATAACCCAAAACGTAAATTATAAAAAAAACAAAAAAAAAAGATGTATGTATGAATTCTGTAGACCCAGTAGAAGCTGAGTTGTAGCTCATGAAGGCTACAAATTCAAAATTGCAACATGAAATTACCAAAAAATGAAATACTTTTCGGGGAAAACTTTTCAAAACTTTTGAACGTGTAAGAAAAAGTGTTTAAAAAAGCTTTATTTTTGTTTTTTAAGTCTCTATTTGGTATCTTTAAAAAAATTGTGAAAATCAACCCCTCATTAGCACCCCAAATGAAATTAGTCGTTGTCGATTTACAATTTACTTTACTTATGTATTGTTTATATAATCCGATGATTTTGAAAGGGTTGTATTTGAAAGAGCTTAAACAAATCACTAATCACGAGTGTAGGCAAATTTTGAACAGCCATATCTTAACCCATTTTTATCTTACAGAAAAACAAAAAGAGGCATTATTTTTAAAATAAAAAAAATTTACCTTTTTCTAAAAAATATAATCATTTTGAACCAGTGACCCGACATCCAACGCCCTGAAAGGCACTAAGAATTATGAGAAAGAAGAAAAAGAAGAACCGGTAAAACTTACAGATCATATAAACAATGCATAAGTAAAGTAAATTGTAAAGCGGTAACGATTTATTTCATTTGGGATGCTAATTAAGGTGTGATTTTCACGATTTTTTTCCCAAAAAAAGGATTAGGAGGGGGTAAGAGGTCCAGTAACTTTATTACTGTAAAAAAGGCTTTTTAAACACTTTAAAGAAAGTGTTTAATGAGTTTTCCCGAAAACAACTTCGTTTTTTGGTTATTTTCCATTGACAATTCGCTTTGGAATTTTATTAATAATAAGAACCTACTTTTCATGAGCTACAACTCTGCTTCTACTGGGTCCAGAGACTTCATACATACATCATTTTTTATAAGCTACATTTTTTTCGATAAAATTCTTATTATTTGAGTTATTTGCGAAAAACCGTCTCGTGGGTTTTTTTTGTTGAAAAATGAACATTTTTGCTAGCAAATAACTCGAAAATTATTGACTTAGTGAAAAACTCTACAAAACAAAAGTTTAGAACAGTTTATCCATTTCCGGACTTATTTTGAACGTATGTTTTTTCACCCCCTAGAAGGGGTGGCTTTCACACACCACCCCAGTAAAAGCAACGCTGGGCTCAAGCCCAAAAGTAGAGGGTAAGAAGAAACCTAAATTCAAATTTTCAGTAGTAAGTACCCGAGAGCTCTAAAATTATCGATTTGTGTGACACTATCGAGTGACACTTTGACAGATTTAATTTGACAAAGTGTCACGAGGGCAAAACAAATCGGTAATTTTTAAGAGCTTGAGTGTAATTCGGTAAGATTATTTCATGAATAAAACTGTTTTTTAAATCATTTTAACTAATATTTTATTGATATCTTCACCTGAATATTTGCTAAACCTGTTCATGGTGTTCTCTTTGACAAGTTGTAAAACATTAATTGTCATTAATGTCACTGCATGTTCATAATTGCGTAGCAACGAAGGACATCTGACGTAGGTAATACTTGACGACGAGAAATTATCGAAAATAATTCTCAACATTAATATCACAAGAGGGTGAGAATAAATTGACAATAATGCGACAATTTTTCGAAAATTTGTTTCCTGGCAATAGACACAAGAGCCCGGAGGGCTCGAGTGACTATTGCCGATTGGAAACAAGTTTAAGAAAGAAAATTGGAGCATTATTTATTCTTACTATCGTGTGATATTCAACAAATTATTTTCTAATACTTACATATAAAATTCAAGTCATTGTATAAAAACATTCAGTGACATTGATCCCAATTAATGTGACACACATTTTTCAACTTGTCAAAATGAACAGCAAAGTTTAGCAAATATTTAGACGAAGATATTAATAAAATATTAGTTAAAATTATTTATAAATACAATTTTATTCATGCAATAATCTTACTGAAGTAAAGTCGAAGCGCTTAAAATTGCCGATTTGTCTTTTCCTCGTGACAGTTTGAGAGTAGATGAAGAACTAAAAATTTGTTATGGATATTTTCTTAAATGTGACAGTTGTCAAAACTTGGAAACTAGTTGCAATTAAACAGAAACAATCTACTTATAGTCCAGAAAGCCACTGCGCATCCGCTAGGAAAAATGTTCTAATTCGGATTTTTTGCACAATCTTACTCAAAAAGGACCCCTTTTAACAAATTTGCATGTTGTCAGGACCAAAAGTTGGTCAAAAATTTTTTAAAAGTTTTTTTTTTGTTTTTTTCCTATTTTTGGCATGGACCAAATTTTTTTTAGGTTTTTTGGATAATTCCAAACCGAAAAGGTCTTTAGTGACTTTTCTCTAAAGTTGATAGTTTTTGACATATAAGCGATTAAATATTGAAAAATTGCGAAATCGGCCATTTTTAACCTTCAAAAACTATGTGAAAAACTGAAAATTTGAATGTTGCCAAGATAGGTAGATATTCTTTAAACATCGATTGATGAAATCCCGAAGAGTTTTTTGCAATACAATATCAAAAACCCTTTCGTTATTTCGTAAACCGGCGACTTTAAGAAAAAATCCCGAAACAAGTCGATTTTTATTTTTAAGTTATGATATTGTGACATATATGGTATACTAGTGACGTCATCCATCTGGGCGTGATGACGTAATCGATGATTTTTTTAAATGAGAATACGGGTCGTGTGCTGCTCATTTGAAAGGTTCTCCATTTCTCTATTCAGTAATATAAACATGTACATAATTGTTTATACAGGGTGTCCAAAAAATTTTTATTAAATTAAATCATTTGGCAAATTGAAAAAAAAATTAAATTATTGGACACCCTGTACAAATAATTATGTAAATATTTATATTACTGAATAGAGAATTGAAGAACCTTTCAAATGAGCTAGCACACGACCCCTATTCTTATTTAAAAAAAATCATAGATTACGTCATCACGCCCAGATGGATGACGTCACTAGTATACCATATATGTCACAATATCATAACTTAAAAATAAAAATCGACCTGTTTCGGGATTTTAAGTCGCCGGTTTACGAAATAACGAATTTATTCCTTTCATTTGCACCATACTGCATACACATGCAACGGTGGAAAATGGTTTCGCGCACGCTGATTGGCAATTAAAAAACAAAGGGGTTTTTGATATTATATTGCAAAAAACTCTTCGGGATTTCATCAATCAATGTTTAAAAAATATCTTCCTACCTTGGCAACACTCAAATTTTCAGTTTTTCACATAGTTTTTGAGGGTTAAAAATGGCCGATTTCGCAATTTTTCAATTTTTAATCGCTTATATGTCAAAAACTATTAACTTTAGAGGAAAGCCACTAAAGACCTTTTCTGTTTGGAATGATCCAAAAAAACTAAAAAAAAATTGTTCCACGCAAAAAAAAATAATTTTAGGAAAAAAACAAAAAAAAAAAACGTTTAAAAAATTTTTGACCAACTTTTGGTCCTGGCAACATGCAAATTTGTTAAAAGGGGTCCTCTTTGAGTAAGATTGTGCAAAAAATCCGAATTAGAATATTTTTCCTAGCGGATGCGCAGTGGCTTTCTGGACTATTAAAATTATTCCCACTTAGTCCAGGAACCGAAGCTTTTCACCTCGCAATTTTTACAGAATGGATCGATTTCCTTGAAAATTTGAGAAGAAGTAGTGGATAGTCCAAGGATCAAAATCTATAAGATAACGAAAGGCGCTTTTTTCATGGGGTGGTTGCCATCCCATCTCGAGGGTGGAAATTTTTTATTATATTTTGACCGCAAAAGTTGATAAAAACGTTCATTTTAAGCAAAAAATCTTCTATACAGTTTTTTGATAAAATTAATAGTTGTTTTCGATTTATTCGCTATAGAAAGTGTTAGTTTTATATCGAAAAAATTAATGTTTTTCTACATTATACTCATTTACGATTCACGGTGTCCCGAACAAAGTACGTGCCTCCTAGCGGCGGGACACGGGCAACAATACATTGGCTTATAGGGCAGTCCTTACAGTAGGGATGCTGGTCTATACAGAAAAATGCAGGCGGGTGTGGGGTAATACTGCACTTTGGCTGCATTGGTGGTGTATTAGCTAAACGTGCAGGGCAGGGTATGGTGTTGATAGAAAAGGCATTCAGGCATCAAATATCCAAACAAAAGCTTTTCAGGCCATAATAATGAAAAGCCCTTCTCCAATGAAAAAAACTTATACTGAAATGATGGCATCTCCTGAGGTAAAATGTGCCGGAAGTAAAATGAGCCTCCGTTCGGATTTCCGGGTGAGGACTATCTCAGGGGGAACACCACTGCAGGTTAGAAAAATCAGGATAGGGTCGTGGAATCTTGGTAGTCTTACAGGTAAGAGTTTGGAGTTAGTGGATGCGCTCAAACGAAGGAGAGTTCAAATTGCTTGCATTCAAGAAACTAGGTGGAAAGGACAAAGGGCGAAAGAACTAGGTGGAGGATAAAAATTGTGGTATGCAGGGAGTAGTAACACTAGAAATGGAGTTGGTATAATTGCTGCTAGTGAAATGAAAGATAACGTAGTGGAAGTTGTAAGAACGAGTAATAGAATAATGTCAGTGAAATTTGTAATTGATAAAGAGGTATTGAATGTTGTGTGTGTGTATGCTCCTCAAACAGGTCTGGGTGAGAATGAAAGAAGAGTTTTCTATGACCAACTAGGAGACGTCCTGAGTGATATTCCGTCAGAGGAGAAAGTGATAATAAGGTGATTTCAATGCACATGTGGGCCAAGCCAAGGCAGGATACGAAGCAATACATGGGGGATTAGGCTTTGGACCTAGAAATGAAGCTGGAGATGATATGCTTGAATTAGCAACAGCATTGGATATGGCCATTGTTAACACATTCTTTAAAAAGAGAGAAACTCAACTTATTACCTACAAAAGTGGACAATATCAATCAAAAATAGACTACTTCATGATAAGGAAAGAAGACATACGTGAATGCAAGGACTGCAAGGTAATAGTTAGTGAGACAGTAAGCCAACAACATAAGCTGCTTGTTCTGGACATCGAAGTAAAAAGTGAAACTAGAAGTAAAAAAGAAGGTCTATTCAGGGAAAGAATAGTAGAGAAAATATGTTGGAACATAAAAGGAAGCCCCACTACAATTTGGAGAAACATGGCCAGTAGTATTAGAGAGACTGCTATTGAAATACTGGGGAAAACGTCATGAAAAAAGTTTGAGGATAAAGAGACTTGGTGGTGGTCAAACGAAGTTCAAGGAAAAATAAAAGAGAAGGGAAAATTATATAAAAAATGGCAAGAAACCAGATCCAACACAGATCTTCAAAACTATATGGTCGCGAAAAAGGAAGCGAAAGTAGCAGTAGCAAAAGCTAAAGCAGAAGCGTATTCAAACCTATACGATCAACTTGATACCAGGGAAGGCGAAACGAAGATATATAAAATAGCCAAACAGAGCAAAGAAAGCAAAAGATTTTAATCAGATTAGATGTACCCGAGATGAAAATAATAAAATACTAGTTCACGAAAAGGATGTCAAAAAGAGATGGCGAAAGTACTTTGACAGCTTATTAAATGAAGAATTTGACAGACAGCCTGTGGAGTCAACGGCGACAGTAGCAGCAATGGTCACCAAAATAACAAACGAGGAAGTGGCTCAAGCGCTTCAAAAAATGAAGAAAGGAAAAGCGGTAGGACCAGATGATATTCCTGGGGAAGTATGGAAAGCATTGGGAGAGACAGGAACATGGTGACTAGCAGGTTTATTTAATAGAATTATGGAAGTTGGACAAATGCTAGACGAATGGAGAAGCAGTATACTAGTACCTGTCTACAAAAACAAGGGAGATATACAGCAGTGTACAAACTACAGGGCTATAAAACTGCTTAGCCACACCATGAAAATATGGGAGAGAGTAATTGATAGACGGATACGTGAAGAGACCGACATATCCGAGAATCAATTTGGCTTTATGCAGGGCAGATCAACAACAGACGCAATTTTTATTATAAGGCAGTTGATGGAAAAATACAGGAGTAAAGAAACAAACGCTCATATGGTATTCATTGATCTTGAGAAAGCATATGATAGAGTTCCTCGAGAGATTCTGTGGTGGGCACTCAATAAGAAAGGAGTCCCTGGTGCATATGTAAAGATTGTGAGGGATATGTATGAGGGAGTAACGACTAGTGTTAGGACAGGTGTGGGAGAGACTGATAAATTTCATGTGAAAGTAGGATTGCACCAAGGCTCGGTGCTTAGTCCGTATTTATTCTCATTATTTTTGGACCAGATAACAGCGAAACTACAGGGTAACATTCCATGGTGCTTAATGTATGCTGATGATGTCGTGTTAGTAGGAAATAGTGAAAGAGACTTAGAACAAAAATTGGAACAGTGGACACGAGCTCTGGAGGAAAGAGGTTTAAAACTTAGTAGGACAAAGACAGAGTATTTGGAATGTTCATTTAAAGATGGAGTTACTACAGATAAAATGGTATCTTTGGATGGTGAACTGATTGCAAAAGCAATAGTTTTAAGTACCTGGGATCGGTATTACAGAGTAATGGAGAAATAGATAGAGATGCATGCAGTAGAATTAGGGCTGGATGGATGAAGTGGAACGAAGCGAGTGGTGTGTTGTGTGACAGAAAAGTTCTAATGAAGCTGAAAGGAAAATTCTATAAAACAGCCATAAGACCGGCTATGATGTACGGAACTGAATGTTGGGCCGTGAAAAAGAAAGAGGAACAACGAATGCATGTGGCGGAGATGAGGATGCTTAGATGGATGAGTGGAGTGACAAGAAAGGATAAAATTAAAAATGAGTATATTAGGGGAAGTCTAGGTGTGGCACCAATTGATGCCAAAATGAGAGAGCATAGGTTGAGATGGTTTGGTCATGTTCAACGTCGAGACGTTAATCATCCAATACGAAGAGTAGCTGAAGTGCAGATTCCTGGAAGGAGTAGGAGAGGAAGACCAAAGAAGACGTGGGGGGAGACGATTAGGCAGGACATGTTGGTAAAGGGGATTAATAATGATATGACCAAGGATAGAATTGTGTGGAGAAATGCAATTAGGGAAGCCGGCTCCGCATAGGGATAAGGCAAAGAGAATGATGATGATGATGATGACTCATTTACGATTCACTCAATTTTTGCCGCAGAAACAATTTTTTCAAACCAAGTTCTTGGGAATTAAATATCCTATAATTTAATATTTAAACATTTTTTCGTATATCTGATGCTAATCTTTCTATTCTGAAGAAAATGGCATTTTTTACCAAACTACAAAAATTCGTTATTCGTTTTTAACCCCAGTTTTTTAAAAACTGATCATTCTAAGCCAGTCAAACTTCTGGAATCTATTTTTATTTTTTATCCTAGAAAGTTTGTTAAAAAATAATTTTGTAGGTTTTTATAAGATCTAGAAGGCCATTAATGTTAAATCCTTTTAAAACCATCAGTCACGAAAAGAGGTGACTTTGAAAGGGTTGGTAGAGGTGGTTTTTGCATGTTATTACAAGTTTTAATTGTCAATAGTTCACTCAGTTTTGCCGTAAAAATAGTTATTTTCCTAACTAGTGCGGAAAGTGATACTTTCACGCACGAGACTGCCGTTGACCCGAACGACGCGATAGCGGAGTTCGAGCAAGCAGTCGAGTGCGGGGAAGACACTTTCCGCATGAGTTAGAAACAATATTTTTTCTAGGGTCGTACGTTTGGAAAAAAGCCACAAAAAATAGAGTTATATAAATTTTTATTTAGAAGTGAAAATACACAAATTAATTCTTTGGCAAGGTTGTCAAAACCAAACTTTCAATATAATGGGTTACCACGACGACGATATTGGTTTCCATGACGACGATTCAAAACCATTGTAATTTTCTACTGATCTGACTTTTAAATATTATGTCAAAATATATTTATTTCATCGAGTTATCGTACTAATTTCATTAAAACATGAAGACAATAAGATTAATTTGAAATAAATTAGTAAATAATATCTAAATATTAGTTTATTGCATGTATTATAATATATTATAATGCCATATTACAAGGTATTTTACTATCCCGCACACCGTGCGGGAAAATTTACTTTCATGCACGCCGTGCGGAAAAGTGCAACTTTCGGAAACGAAATGCGTGCGTGGAAGTGGCTCTTTTAGCACGGCCGTAGAAAAAACTGTTTTCAAACCATGTTCTTGGGAATTAAATAACTTACAATTCTATATTCAAATATTTTTTCGTATCTCTAATGCTAATCTTTCTATTATGAAGAAAATGGCATTTTTTACCAAACAACAAAAATTCGTTATTCGCCTGTAACTCCATTTTTTTTAAAACTAATCATTATAAGCCGGTTAAACCTCTATAACATATTAATAATACATAAGTAAAGAAGAACAAATAAGGTCAATGACCAATTAGCGTGGTGAGTAGGATGAAGTTTCCGATCACTTTTTCGCTGAAAATAATAGGGACTGACATTATTTTTATTATAAGTCACTTAATTTTTGAGCTAGAGACTACTTTTTTATTTCAGGAGATATATATTTTTAAATACTTTAAATCAGTTTGAACAAGTTATCCACGAAAAATGCATAGTTTTCCCGTCTTTTGACTTTGAAACTACAATATTTAGCATTTGACGAAGAAGAGCTAACATATAATAAAGTATAGCTCGATTACTATTAGTCTTAAAGAAAATTAAGAAAGACAGTTTTGTTTTTTTTAAGGTACATTTTTGGTAAGCAAAGTTCTTTTGATAAAACGAAAACTTTTTGAGTTATTAGTAGAAAACTGATTAAAAACATTGATTTTTTCGATATAAAACTAAGACTTTCGATAGCGAATGAATCGGAAACTATTAATTTTATCAAAAAAAAATGTATAGAACGTTTTTTGCTTAGAATGAATGTCTTTACCAACTTTTGCGGTCAAAATACAATAAAAAATTTCCCCCCCCACCCCCATGGCAAAAGTGCCTTTCGGCCTCATTAGATTTTGTTCCTTGGACTATCCACTACCTAGTCTCAAATTTTCAAGCAAATCAATCCATTCTGGAAAAATTGCGAGGTTTTGTCCTATTTTAAGCTTCATTACTTGGACTAACTGTAATAATGTACAGTAGAAAATTACCGCTGTAATGATAATCTGATTGGACAGAATTAAACACGTGATGAAAAATCTTACTACACGATTGGAAGTTAAAATCATTAAAAAATAATCACTGAATTTTTATTCTTGTAGCTTTCTATTGGTCAGAATCTCTATGAACGAAATAATCAAGCAAATCCGTCGTGACGAGGAAAGCTACACTCCAAATCGGTCATTTACTGGCCTACAGTTATAAAAACTAGGATGTTGTAGGCAACTAGCGCACCGAATTTTTGAATTCATTGAAATTGCCTGGACTCCCACCTCAGAATTTACATCAATAAACGTAGGATTAGTTGCCATTATACAGTGCTAGTCAAAAGTCCGTACTCCCCCTCGTATCTTTTGAACGGTTATACATATAATAGTGAAATTTGGAGGGAGGAAATAAACGGACGTACGCTTCTTAACTAGTCATGACAGGTGACGTAATAGTGACAGATAACTTTGCAGCGCCACTGTGACAGATAATTTTAAATGGGACCTTATAGCAAGTGACAGCTCATTTGAAAGGTATTTAAAATACCTATTCAGTCATACTAATTTTTTGGGTTTAAGTTGATTTTGGATTTTGGTGAATAAATGAAATAAATATAACTTTGTAGTTTCGCATTTAATTATTAAAAATTCAAATGTCCGCCCATGGTTATTTTGTCAAAAAAGTTGACATTTTTCAGCTATAGATGTCTATGACAGACATAGATTTGCTGGTTAACTTACACCAACTATCTCATCACCTTCAAGAACTCCTAAGTCCCATAGATTTGTTTACCTTTGCTGCATCGTCCGTCTATTCCACCATATCCCGTTAACATAACCTTAAAAGAAACATCATGATAATGAACACTGAGTTGATAGCACCATGTATCCGAATGTAAGTACGACACGTTATGATTGCATGATTATATATAGCATACTTCTGCGCATGTTGTTGCGTTTGAGGGAAGTTTTGTACCACCACCCCCATGAATGCTTGCATGTGCATTGGTATGCTATTTCGCTACTTTTATGTATGTTATTCAACATTGGCTTTATCATATGGATCTTTAGCATCTTTTACAACCAGACAATGTCCTAATTCTGGTTTTTATTTGTAGCATTTTGTAACTTGTTACCTTTGACCTGAAGATGCTCTACAAATTTTAAAGAGCGAAACCGGTCGTCGGAAGTTATAATAAAGATTGAGAGTAAGTCTGACTTTTACTTCATATTTTTTTTAATTGTTATGGAAGAAGGTTTCTTATGGGGCGACGGGCATTAACAACTAAAAAACAATGTTTCAGAATTAAGTAAGTCCAAAAGACTTATCAAGAACTGATAGAATAAGGTTTGAACTTGAATTTGGATACTTCGTAATTTCAAAAATGATATTTTATACTATGTTTTTGAGCCTTGAAAATCGTTATATTTCGTTTTTTTTCAGTTTTAAATTGTTTATAACTAGAAAACGATCAACTTTAGAAAAAAATTACAAAAGACCTTTTGTGTTTAGAATAACCCAAAAAATCTGAAATAATATCTGACCGGATCGAAAAATTTTTTTTAGAATTTATAAAAAAAATGTCATGGGGCGACGGGCATTAACAACTAAAAAACAATGTTTCAGAATTAAGTAAGTCCAAAAGACTTATCAAGAACTGATAGAATAAGGTTTGAACTTGAATTTGGATACTTCGTAATTTCAAAAATGATATTTTATACTATGTTTTTGAGCCTTGAAAATCGTTATATTTCGTTTTTTTTCAGTTTTAAATTGTTTATAACTAGAAAACGATCAACTTTAGAAAAAAATTACAAAAGACCTTTTGTGTTTAGAATAACCCAAAAAATCTGAAATAATATCTGACCGGATCGAAAAATTTTTTTTAGAATTTATAAAAAAATGTCATTTTCTATTAGGTATTAATTAATTATAGTTAGAACAAGATTAGATCGGGCAACCCTTGTTTTTTGT
Organism: Diabrotica virgifera virgifera; assembly: GCF_917563875.1. Taxonomy (NCBI): domain Eukaryota; kingdom Metazoa; phylum Arthropoda; class Insecta; order Coleoptera; family Chrysomelidae; genus Diabrotica; species Diabrotica virgifera. The sequence goes on from NC_065450.1 coordinate 124,018,542, forward strand.
AATTGTGAACATGCTAAATTACATATCCAATAATTTTAATCCATAAAACATATCGGTGCAAATCGACCTTATATCGTATCTTAGACTATTAGGTTTCCATGTTTCACGCATGGAGAATAATTATACGTGGCATGTTTGCACGTGGGAAAACCGCCATCGTTGTATATTTACACACCGCAAAAAATATTGTTTACCAGAAACCATTAAGGTACGTATCCATACGTTGGTGCTCCGTGATCCGTGTAGCAGCTCCACATAGTGTATACGTTGGTGCTCGCCTCTCACCGCATACCGTATTCATGTGAGCAGCTACATGGAGCACCAACATATGGATACGTACCTTTATACTTTTTTCATACAAAATATTTAAAAAAATTTTTTGGTTTTGTGTTAATTTTTAGTTATTGAACTTTGACATATTTTCTAATTCTAAGACGGTACAAAGTTCGCCGGGTCAGCTAGTATATCTATATTATACACTACATTCCTTTTACAAACTTTTCGGAGTGCAATTGTAAAATATGGACAGATATAGATTCAATATTAAGATAAACTTCAGCATAGGAACAAATTATTGTTGTTTTAAGATCGTTTTAGTATTAATAGTAGTCGCTGAAGGTGTTCAGCTCCGATTTCGTTGAACCTCCATCGATTTTCATCAAAATTGGTGAGTAGTTAGAGGATACCTCAAGAAACAAAAGTGCCAACTTACGTTTTTAACCTGGGGGTGGATGCCACCCCTTCTCGGGGGTGAAAATCATCTTCTTAAAAATATATAAATCATAATTTATATAAATAAGTCAATAGAGAAATAAATTCTAAGCAAAACTTGTTATATACGATTATTAGAATAAATCGATACTTTTTCAGTTATTAAAGATCAAAGATTTCTTGAAAAAATTGCATGTTATAAAGCGGTTTTTTATAAATAACTCAAAAACGATTGTTTTTACAAAAAAGATATCATTGCCCAAATTGAAGCTAATAAAAAATCGAATAAATTCCTTACTTGAAAAACTGAGTTAAATTAAAAGTCAGTTATAGGTAATAGGGAACTTGCATACAATTTTAAATTCGAAAAAAATGGTATAAATCACAACAGAATATAATTTAGAACCTGTATCAAAGATAAAAAAGTTTTGTTTGTCTTTCGTTTGGCTCCTAAAGACGACTAAAAGTTCAACTTATACCAGCCAGCCCAAAACGCGTCGTGACGTCACGGGATTATATGTTTACATTCTACACCAATTGTATACAGTGCTAGTCAAAAGTCCGTACCCCCCCTCGTATCTTTTGAACGGTTATACCTATAATAGTGAAATTTGGAGGGAGGAAATAAACGGACGTAAGCTTCTTAACTAGTCATGACAGGTGACGTAATAGTGACAGATGACGTTACAGAGCCACTGTGACCGATAATTTTAAATGGGACCTTATGGCAAGTGATACCTCGTTTGAAAGGTATTCAAAATACCTATTCAGGCATACTAATTTTTTTGGGTTTTAGTTGATTTTAATTTTGGTGAATAAATTAATAAATATAATATTGTAGTTTCGCATTTAATTAATAAAAATCCAAATGTCCGCCTATGGTTTTTTTGTCAAAAAATTTGACGTTTTTCAATTCTCTAGTAGTTTTTACGTCAACGTCAATCTTTTTGACAAGCAATCATATGCGGAATTTTGAATTTTTATAAATTAATTCGAAACTACAATTTTATATTTATTTCATTTATTCATCAAAATTAGCTTAAACTCAAACAAAATTAGTATGACTGAATAGGTATTTTCAATACCTTTCAAACGAGGTATCACTTGCCATAAGGTCCCATTTAAAATTATCTGTCACAGTGACGCTGTAAAGTCATCTGTCATAATTACGCCACCTGTCATGGCCAGTTAAGAAGCTTATGTCCGTTTATTTCCTCCCTCCAAATTTCACTATTAAAGGTAAAACCGTTCAAAAGATATGAGGGGGGTACGGACTTTTGACTAGCACTGTATATAATTTTAAATTAGACATTATAAACGTCAGTAGAAAATACAGTTATGTGACGTTACAAGTGTTTTTGATCGTTTGAACTATTCATAGAAAACTTGTACTTTTACAAAATGGTTTTATTTTCAATAGTAAATCTTCTTACCTTTCTTTCAAAAACTGTATCAAACTCCAATCTCAACAAACTGGTATATATTATAACAGTGACATACGATAAATGTCATTAGAATATAAATATTTTTCCTTTATTCCCCGACGACGAGCTGGCCAAATACCCAAGTAGGTGGAGGCCAATAAACTAAAGAAGAAGAAGAAGAATATACGTAAATATAACCATAAACGTAACCATATAGTTAAACTCTGTGACGTCACGGGTCTTTTGGACTATTTTAAGATACAGAAGACTTTAAATTTGTACTTCTAAGTTATTATGAGTTTTTGAAGCGTGAAATTTTGGAAATCTCATTTTTATACAAAACTGAACATTATTATGTAATAAATAATGTGCAATTTCCCTATTGAATGTATATTTTTTTCGGCGAGTACTTAAATCCAAATGTTCAAGCTTAAATAATTTATAGTTAATCCCTATAAGATTTTTTTTATTTTAGCATAACTAATGACCTCAAAAATTTTGACCAGGTTGGAATGCATATTTTTAAAGAAAAAAAAATATTTACGCAAATCAGAATTTTTAAATTTTTCGTTAATTTCTTTTGATATATAATAACATCAAAAAATTATTGACAAATGTAAAACATGATAGAGACCACAGATAAAAAAATAGCCAAAATAGAAAGTAAGGGATTTGAAAGATTAAATTGAATACGATGTATTAAACGACACCCTTAAAATTACCTTTTAAATGATTTTTAGATGAACCTAATATCGTAAAAATCAACGGAGTTCTTCTAAAAAAAAAAAACGAATAACATGTTTTTGGAAAAAATTTTGGGTCATACATTTTAAAATTTTTGGATCATAAATTTGATGCTATCAACTCCTACTGGAGGTCATTTGATAGGTATCTCTGAGTATTTTGACAAGTGTTTAGTAAGTATATTTTATAAAATGCATCATTTTTCCGTTATTATTTAAGCTTCAATACATACATAGATTTGAGTATTCGTCAAAAATATATATATATATATATATATATATATATATATATATATATATATATATATATATATATATATATATATATATATATATATATATATATATATATATCTGAATTATATGCAAACAATCTACCTACTTGTTTTGGTAATGAAACCTGTATGGCCTTCCACTTTGAAGGCACTAGATGGCGCCCGGTATTTAAAATAAAATACCTGGAACGCCGAAAACAAGAGGCAATAATTGCTGCTTTCTACTTTAACAAAAGTATGAAAATAATGTGTAAATAATATACGAAATTAATATTCACACCTCCGTCTCTCCTACCATTCGTAGACCGGTTTCTGCATTATTGCGTCATCAGTACGACTTTATAGGAAAGACGAAGATGAGAACATTCCTTTCGTATATCTGAGGCCGCGATGCAGCCAAAAAGTCATTCAAAGACTGGTGCAATCTGAATTATATGCAAACAATCTACCTACTTGTTTTGGTAATGAAACCTGTATGGCCTTCCACTTTGAAGGCACTAGATGGCGCCCGGTATTTAAAATAAAATACCTGGAACGCCGAAAACAAGAGGCAATAATTGCTGCTTTCTACTTTAACAAAAGTATGAAAATAATGTGTAAATAATATACGAAATTAATATTCACACCTCCGTCTCTCCTACCATTCGTAGACCGGTTTCTGCATTATTGCGTCATCAGTACGACTTTATAGGAAAGACGAAGATGAGAACATTCCTTTCGTATATCTGAGGCCGCGATGCAGCCAAAAAGTCATTCAAAGACTGGTGCAATCTGAATTATATGCAAACAATCTACCTACTTGTTTTGGTAATGAAACCTGTATGGCCTTCCACTTTGAAGGCACTAGATGGCGCCCGGTATTTAAAATAAAATACCTGGAACGCCGAAAACAAGAGGCAATAATTGCTGCTTTCTACTTTAACAAAAGTATGAAAATAATGTGTAAATAATATACGAAATTAATATTCACACCTCCGTCTCTCCTACCATTCGTAGACCGGTTTCTGCATTATTGCGTCATCAGTACGACTTTATAGGAAAGACGAAGATGAGAACATTCCTTTCGTATATCTGAGGCCGCGATGCAGCCAAAAAGTCATTCAAAGACTGGTGCAATCTGAATTATATGCAAACAATCTACCTACTTGTTTTGGTAATGAAACCTGTATGGCCTTCCACTTTGAAGGCACTAGATGGCGCCCGGTATTTAAAATAAAATACCTGGAACGCCGAAAACAAGAGGCAATAATTGCTGCTTTCTACTTTAACAAAAGTATGAAAATAATGTGTAAATAATATACGAAATTAATATTCACACCTCCGTCTCTCCTACCATTCGTAGACCGGTTTCTGCATTATTGCGTCATCAGTACGACTTTATAGGAAAGACGAAGATGAGAACATTCCTTTCGTATATCTGAGGCCGCGATGCAGCCAAAAAGTCATTCAAAGACTGGTGCAATCTGAATTATATGCAAACAATCTACCTACTTGTTTTGGTAATGAAACCTGTATGGCCTTCCACTTTGAAGGCACTAGATGGCGCCCGGTATTTAAAATAAAATACCTGGAACGCCGAAAACAAGAGGCAATAATTGCTGCTTTCTACTTTAACAAAAGTATGAAAATAATGTGTAAATAATATACGAAATTAATATTCACACCTCCGTCTCTCCTACCATTCGTAGACCGGTTTCTGCATTATTGCGTCATCAGTACGACTTTATAGGAAAGACGAAGATGAGAACATTCCTTTCGTATATCTGAGGCCGCGATGCAGCCAAAAAGTCATTCAAAGACTGGTGCAATCTGAATTATATGCAAACAATCTACCTACTTGTTTTGGTAATGAAACCTGTATGGCCTTCCACTTTGAATCTTCGTCTTTCCTATAAAGTCGTACTGATGACGCAATAATGCAGAAACCGGTCTACGAATGGTAGGAGAGACGGAGGTGTGAATATTAATTTCGTATATTATTTACACATTATTTTCATACTTTTGTTAAAGTAGAAAGCAGCAATTATTGCCTCTTGTTTTCGGCGTTCCAGGTATTTTATTTTAAATACCGGGCGCCATCTAGTGCCTTCAAAGTGGAAGGCCATACAGGTTTCATTACCAAAACAAGTAGGTAGATTGTTTGCATATAATTCAGATTGCACCAGTCTTTGAATGACTTTTTGGCTGCATCGCGGCCTCAGATATACGAAAGGAATGTTCTCATCTTCGTCTTTCCTATAAAGTCGTACTGATGACGCAATAATGCAGAAACCGGTCTACGAATGGTAGGAGAGACGGAGGTGTGAATATTAATTTCGTATATTATTTACACATTATTTTCATACTTTTGTTAAAGTAGAAAGCAGCAATTATTGCCTCTTGTTTTCGGCGTTCCAGGTATTTTATTTTAAATACCGGGCGCCATCTAGTGCCTTCAAAGTGGAAGGCCATACAGGTTTCATTACCAAAACAAGTAGGTAGATTGTTTGCATATAATTCAGATTGCACCAGTCTTTGAATGACTTTTTGGCTGCATCGCGGCCTCAGATATACGAAAGGAATGTTCTCATCTTCGTCTTTCCTATAAAGTCGTACTGATGACGCAATAATGCAGAAACCGGTCTACGAATGGTAGGAGAGACGGAGGTGTGAATATTAATTTCGTATATTATTTACACATTATTTTCATACTTTTGTTAAAGTAGAAAGCAGCAATTATTGCCTCTTGTTTTCGGCGTTCCAGGTATTTTATTTTAAATACCGGGCGCCATCTAGTGCCTTCAAAGTGGAAGGCCATACAGGTTTCATTACCAAAACAAGTAGGTAGATTGTTTGCATATAATTCAGATTGCACCAGTCTTTGAATGACTTTTTGGCTGCATCGCGGCCTCAGATATACGAAAGGAATGTTCTCATCTTCGTCTTTCCTATAAAGTCGTACTGATGACGCAATAATGCAGAAACCGGTCTACGAATGGTAGGAGAGACGGAGGTGTGAATATTAATTTCGTATATTATTTACACATTATTTTCATACTTTTGTTAAAGTAGAAAGCAGCAATTATTGCCTCTTGTTTTCGGCGTTCCAGGTATTTTATTTTAAATACCGGGCGCCATCTAGTGCCTTCAAAGTGGAAGGCCATACAGGTTTCATTACCAAAACAAGTAGGTAGATTGTTTGCATATAATTCAGATTGCACCAGTCTTTGAATGACTTTTTGGCTGCATCGCGGCCTCAGATATACGAAAGGAATGTTCTCATCTTCGTCTTTCCTATAAAGTCGTACTGATGACGCAATAATGCAGAAACCGGTCTACGAATGGTAGGAGAGACGGAGGTGTGAATATTAATTTCGTATATTATTTACATATATATATATATATATATATATATATATTTAATTACTTATAACTCACTTTATTAATATTAAACGGTTTGTAAAGTAAGGAATTAATTCGATTCTATATTAGCTTCAATTTTGGTAATAACAGTTTTGTAAAATCTTATAGTTTTTGAGTATTTTATGAAAAACGCTTTAAAATATGTTTTTTTTTTCACGAAAAATTAAAATTTTTGATCTTTAATAACTCAAAAAGTATTGATTTATTTTAATAACTTTATATAATAAAATTTACTTAGAATTTTTGTCGCTCTATCGGTTTATGGGGATATTTTTAGTAAAATAATTTTCACCACCGAGAAGGGGTGGCATCCACCCCCAGGGAAAAAGCGCTAGTTGGCACCATGTCACTTTTGTTCCTTGAGCAATCTTCTAACCACTCACTATTTTCATGAAAATCGATGAAGGTTCACCGAAATCGGGTGTAATAGTTGATTTGTACCTTCATTCACTGTAGTATATAAAAAGTAGTGCTGTAAACATGTAATAGTAATTAAGAAATGTTTAAATAAGTTAACTTTGTGTGCACTACTACCAAAGCAACCAGAACAAGCAATAGGTAGATCTAAATTAGTTAAGCAAACTGTTATTATACGTTCATTATGAAGAATGGTTTTATGATCTGTTTTCTCATCAGGTTTAAATATTATGTTTTAATATAACAATAAATTGTATTTAGTGTTTTTTTTTTATAATCAATACCACCACATCTTTCCTTGCGTTTTGGTTTTATAAAACATTTCGTGATTCTGCAGATTGTTTTATTAATAATTGTTTAATATGATCAGGTTTTTTCTTAACACCACTTATAAAGCTTTTGAAAATTCATTTTTAAAACAAACTAATGAACAATGAAAGGTGCAGTGAATGAAACTTTTTACAGCATCAAAGCTAAAGTGGCTATTATGTGAATCTTTGATTTACCGTTTGTTTTTTAATTTTCGAGTTTTTTGTTTAATTAATTTTCGCAGCCCGTAGATATTGGTGGCATCCGGCATCATCTCTTTCATTTTGTCCCATATCAAAAGTTTATTTCTTTATACCAATTTACACAACAATTTGGCTGAAACCTAAAAAAAATAAAAAATTTAAAAAACATATATGCAAACTAAATAAATATAAAGAGGCGAGGCAATGAAGCAGTAAAAGGCCTAATACCTACCAAATTTTTGCAGTTGGATGCATCTCAATGAAACTTGTGAATTCGATTCGTAAGAGCCTTAGAAAACATTGTGAACTAAAGTGATGATGACGAAATGAAAATTGCCTTATTGAAGAAGTGCATTTCCTAAAATTTATTTCGAAATGATGAAAAATGATATATTTGTAATTCGGACGCAATTAAAAGAAATCAGTTCAATATTACTGGTTGGGGGTTTTGGGACCGCTGAATACGAATATCGTGACGGCGATCGTCTCCGAGGCACCTGATGCCCAGGACGGGCCTCGTCTCCTAAAGTTTTGAGGAAATTCGACATAAAATCAGTGCCAAATTCGCTACTTGGTGAATATAAATATGACAGCGATGGTCTCCAAGCAACCTGATACCCAGAATGGGCCTCGTTATTCGGACTTTACTATTTTTGTAAAATGGCAACGATGGCAACACTGCGCTTGCCTATGCTCGCATATTACTAATTCAGTATCAACAAGTAACTCAGCGTAGATACATAACCCTAGACGTGTATCAATGTAAATCTATTATTCAATTACAAGTAATACAGTCCACAGTTGTTTATATTCTATTTCTAGTATACCAGTAAAAGTTGTCCCAACCGCTCGTCTCCTGGAATTTTGTGGAAATTCTATACAAAATCAATGAAAACTCTTTAGTGGGGGGTTTTGGGGTCGCTGATCACAAATATGACGACAGCGATGCTCTTCGTGACATCTGGTAGGCAAGACGGGTCTCATGTCCTGAAGTTTAAAGGAAATTCGATATAAAATCAGTGCCGAACTCGTTACCTGGTGAATACAAATATCATGACAGCGATGGTCTCCCAGCAACCTGATACCCAGAATATGCCTCGTTGTTCGGACTTTTACTATTTTTGTAAAATGGCAACGATGGCAACACTGCGCTTGTCTATGCTCGCATATTACGAATTCAGTATCAACAAGTAACTCAGAGCAGATACATAAACCTAGACGTGTATCAATGTAAAACTATTATTCAATTACAAGTAATACAGTCCACAGTTGTTTCTATTCTATTTCTATTATACCAGTGAACCAGCGAAGTGAAGACATACAGTTTTCACAACCGCTCGTCTCCTAGAATTTTGTGGAAATTCCATACAAAATCACCTTTTGGGGTGTCACTGATCACGAATATGATGACAGCGATGGTTTTCGAGGCACCTGGTAGCAAAGACGGGCGTCGTCTTTTTTTTTTTAGCGACGTTTTTAGTTCGTGATTAGCGACGTTTTTGGGTCGCTAATTACGAATATCACGACGGCGATGGTCTTCGAGACACCTGGTGACAAGGAGAGGCCTCGTTGCTTGAAGTTTTAAGGAAATTCGGTAAAAAATCAGTGCAACTCATTACTCGGTGGTTTTCAGGATCGCTGAATACGAATATCATGACAGCGATGGTCTCCGAGTATCGTGGTACCTAACCTGGAACCTGGTCTCCAGAAGTTTTATGGAAATTTGAAACAAAACCAATGAAAATTAGTTACCCGAGGATTTATGGGCTCGCTGATCACAATTATCATGAGGCGATGGTCTTCTTCGAGGCACTTGCTGACCAGAATGAGCGTCGTCTCCAGAAGTTTTGTGGAAATTCGGCACAAAATCGGTACAAACTCGTTACTTGCTGGTTTTTGTTTGCTAAATACGAATATCGTGACAGCGATGGTCTCCGAGCAACCTGGTACTCAGGATGGGCCTCGTCTCCAGATGTTTTATGGAAATTCGATACGAAATCACTGAAAACTAGTTACTTCACGAATATTATGAAGGCGATGGATTTGAGATACCTGGTGAATAGGACGGGCCTCGTCTCATGAAGTTTTGTGGCTTAAAGTTCACAGGGATGGGAACTTTTCCCATAACAATGACACAATAACCTAGTCCACTTAAACATCATGAGCTTCAGATGTTGCCGGTGCAAAATCGATTGTGGAAATTCATGTGGATGCAGGAAGAACGGATTGCATGGAATTGTCGCATGCAAAAAATGTGCAGTAACTAATTACAGAAATATCGAAACATAATGAGTTCATAGACGAAGAAAATGGGACAAAGCAAGTAAATAAAGACATTGCATTATAAAACATGGCTAAAATCCTCATAACGAGGTCGGAGATTTAATCGGGTTTAATCTGAAAAGGTCGAACCTTTTCCGAGCCCACCACAGCTCGGAAAGGAGGGGTGTAAAATCAAAGTCGGCAATCTCCAATTTCCATAATTTTGGGAAACCGCAAAAAACTGTAGAAACTAACAAAATTAAATTAAAACAATAAAAATGATGAAGAATCACATAAAATTTGGTTTGTGATCGGATGTCCAGAAAGAGGAGCTTAAGAAATTATTTCTTTTCCTTTTTTTAAATATTTTAGTTTGGATATTGCCGTTTTTGTTTGCAATGGTTAGAGATTGACGGATATGAAAATGATCTTTAAGGATATTGCCAGGTTTGAAACTAATAAAACATCATCGTGCCGGTTACTTAGTGAAGAAAAATATGTTTTGATATTGAACAATAATATAATATAGGCCTGGATCCCGCGTACCAAAAAAAGTTGATTAAGAGCAAGCTGAAAATTTGTTAATAGCTTAACAGTGTCTAGTCGGACAAACTTTGATGTACGGGAACACTGGAACAGGGGAAGTTTTAATTGTGGAACAGGTTAAAAATTTGGAACGTCAGACTACGAAAACGTCCGATGTATTTTGTCGGAGAGAACTTCCAATCGATTTGTTACCCTTTCATTAAACTCTCATGCAAAAATCAGGCTGCTATTTATCACCAATATAATTCCTGTCATTTGACATGTTCTACGTGTCGGACCTATTAAAATGCCCAGTTGGTGATAAATACCAGTCTGATTTTTGCATGAGAGTTTAATGAAAGGGTAACAAATCAATTGGAAGTTCTGTCCGACAAAATAAATAGGACGTTTTCGTAGAATGACGTTCAAAATTTTTAACCTGTTCCACAATTAAAACTTCCCCCCTGTTCCAGTGTTCCCATACATTAAAGTGTGTCTGACTAGATACCGTTAAGCTATTAACAAATTTTCAGCTTGCTATTAATAAACTTTTTTTTGGTACGCCGGAACTAGGCATAATATGTAAAAGCAATTTATATGCATATCACTTAAACTACAATATCCGGAAGTTGGGGTATATATTCACAGGTTTCGACAGAGTTCACGACATTCACAGTTGATCACGTGCGATCGCTACGTGGTTCTTATTGGCCGTAGCGGAGATTGCCGTGTTTGGTACGCACTCAGCTATGGAGATTGCCGCTTTTGATAGCAACATGAATTTTTCGCTGCGATTTGAATACAGTTAAGACCGCTTTTGGTTATTACAAATAGTTTTATCTAACAGATAATAAAAAAGGCAACAGATGGCGCCCCTAACTCAAAACAAGAAAAAGTGAAGATTGCCGCCTTTGATTTTACACCCCTCAGTAATAAGTCGATGCGCTGTTGCCAAATCTACGGAATGAAATAAATTTTGTTCTTTGTTGATAATTATCGACTGAATATTATTTAATGAACATTTATTATCGTGAAATTTAAAAAATCGTATAATAATTACAAGAGGTGATTCCATTTCAAACCACTCAATTTTGGATCAAAATAATTTTGGATCTTCGATTTGTCTGAAACTTGGTATATCTTACGTGATATACCTTACGTGGAATGTAAAAATAAGCTCGATCTGAAGCATTTAAGCCAGAACAGTCTTCTTCTTTTTTTCTCTCAAAATATCATTTTCAGCGATATTACAGTAATTTGGTATTTATTTAAATAAATTTGTATATTTTTAATATAAATATTTACTTACTGTGTGTGTGTAACCTAACAGCATAATATTTGTGGTAATCATAAAACTCCCGAGTAACGAGTGTACCCTTATCGAATTTACACAAAACTCCAGAAAACGAGGCCTATCCTGGGCTCCAGGTGCCTCGGAGACCATCGCTATCATGATATCCGTGTTCAACGAACCCAAAAACTCCCGATTAGTAATATTGAACTCATTTCCGTCAATTATTTCCGAATTACATATTAATCATTTTTCATCACTTCGAATTACATTTTGAAAAATGCATTTTCCTTGTTCAATAATGCAATTTTCATTTCGTCATCATAACTTTAGTTCACAAAATTTCATAAGGGACTAAGGCTCGATGCACATTTGCGTATTTTCAAGCTGCGTGCCCGCTGCGGGCGATCGCTGGCGGGTCAGCAGTACATGAGTTGATGTTATTCACTGCACACTCGCGTGCACGCCACTGGTCAGCTCGAGTGTGCAGTGAATACATTCAACTCATGTACTGCTGCTGCTGACCCGCCAGCGATCGCCCGCAGCGGGCACGCAGCTTGAAAACACGCAAATGTGCTAATGTGCCTTACGAATCGAATGCAAAAAGTTTCATTGAGATGAATCCAACTGCAAAATATTTGGTAGATTTATTGCTTCATTGCCTCGCCTCAAAAATTATATTAAAATTTGAAATGATAAAAACAAAGGCTAGAACATACTTCGATTTCCCACGCAACTAATAAATGGAAATTTTTCAATAAATATGGGAAAACTGCTTACGAAGAACCATGAGCGCCGTCAGGATTATTTTGAGGGAGGTGCATCTACATCTATACATATTACGTACTATTAACATAATGAAATGAAACTATACATGTATAGCGTGTCGAACAGAGTTACAAGTATTATTGTAAGTACTTTTCTAATGCATTAAGCTTTCATTACCAAATATTACTCGATTTTGAAATTAGAGTATGAAATGACATTGAGTACTTTTTATTTTTATTTTGTATATTTTATTTTCCTAATAGTTTTTTTTTAAATAAATTTTGTAATAATAATGAAAATATTAAATGAATGAATTTCCTACAGCTTTTGTCCGATTTAAGTGATTTTTTTATTATGTTATAGCCTTATTCTTTAAAAATATCGCTGTAATAATATTGTTGCTAGACAGGTAAATTGTCATTGTATACCGGGTATACCAATCAAAATGTGTTTTTTTCTCAAAGTTCGCAACACTCTGTGGAATATTTTATTATTTACGAAATAATACCTGAAATTAAAACCCAACTATAGCCTCAGGTTTTCTTAACATTTTATTTTTTGATTCATTCGCATATGTTGGATATTAAAAAAGATAGGTCCTTTAACAACTAGCCATGTTTTTCATCAATATATCCTCATTTTCTGATTAGTTTAATATACAAGCCCAAGGTAGGCTATGAGAAATTAACAATTTGATAAATGTCAAATTGTTAGCAGTCAAAAAGTGTCTGGTTTGTTGTGAAAATTAGTAGATTTATTATTTAAAGTTTCAATTATGTCCGTAATTTTTTTTGTTGTTTGGTGGAAATGAAACGCGCTACAGGAAATTTGATCCGCGATGAGTATGTTCAAGCAGTGACCTTACATAGCTAAGGACTTATCTACCAAGCTATCGGCTCCTTATAGTGGTAACAATTTTTTGCTAATGCACGATAATGCACGAATATAACCGAATATTTACAACAGGTGGGTAAATCTTCGGACTTCGAATTGGCCACCGCATAGTACAGATCTTAACCCGATCGAACATTTGTGGGACATATTTGCAAAAGACTACCACAGCGTTTGCCAACTTCTGGAGCCTTAGAAGAGGTAGAAATAGTAGCTCTCGAGATTTGGAATGATATTAGGGCAGGGAAAGAAGGTTTATCTCGGGACACTGATCAAGCCAGGCTGCAAACGGGTTTTTGATTATCATATCCTAATAAATTATACATACACAAATGCCCGTCACAGTTAGAGGCATATAATAGTTACTAACAAATAAGGGTCAAAATGGCAGTTTTTTCGTTTAAATAGCTATAGATAAAATTAGAGTAATAAAAAATATTATTTCGAGTACTTATTCATACTTTAGTAGATGGGAAAATGTTTAAAATTGAAGTTTTTGAATTTTGGTACGATCATTTTTGTTGCTTCGGAAATTACAAAATAATGGCTAAAATTTCGAAAATCAACAATTTGCTATAACTTTTGCAAAAAATGAACTTAGGGCGTTGATAGGCCAGTAGTTCTTATAATGCACAAAAAATTTCAAGACGATTCGCCAATTAGTTTAAATTTTATTCAATTTGTTTATCCCACAGAGCTTTTTTTACAATGTTATTGCTCAGAAAATAATAAAGATACAGTGATTTTGCGAGAACCACATCAAATAAGAGGACTTATATTTTCAATATTTAAAAAACATCAATAAGAGTCATTTTTCTATCGATCGCTATCGATTTAATGGGGTATTTTTAATAAAATAATTTTCACCCCCAGGATAAAAGCACAAGTTGGCACCATTTCACTTTTGTTTTTTTAAGGTATCCTCTAAGTACTCACAAATTTTTACGAAAATCGATAGAGGTTCAACCAAATCGGAGGTGAAAACCTTCAGTCATTGCACTATTTCCGGAAAGGGGGGTGTAAGTGCACCCCCTTGCACCCCGTTGCCGGCGCTCATGCGAAGAACACTAAACAGTTTTTGTCTATGTGTAAATTTTTAACTAAAACGTTATACAAATAGGATTTCTTCAAGCCGCACCTTTTTCTTAATATATTCATGAGGTCGCATAATAATGTTCTAAAAATAAAACTCGCAAGTTTCAAGAATAAGAAACTAGTATAAAAATACGCCATGCTCTTGGCTGGTCCCAAGTTAATATTGAGATTGGACAATGAATATACGACTTAATTTCCTAGCATCACCGGTACGAGACAAGAATAAGTTGTCATTAATTCCAATTCAAATTAGTCGTATACCCGATACCGGAATGCGACGTTTCTTCGCCGCCGTTTCGATGCCGCCGGTTCATCGCCAGTCCATTTCATCGCCGTCCGTTTCATCGCCGGCCGTTTCATCGCCAGTTAGTCAGTTGATTTTGTATTATGGGAGATGACACGAGACGACGTTAAATTCAGTTCAAAACTTATGACAAATAAAAAGACAAAAAATATTATTATATTAATTTACTGTTCTATTTCTACTTCCCCTAAATTTGATACTAAATAGTATTAAATTTGTAGTGCTAAATTATATTTTATATTATAAAAGTTTAAAAGTCTATTAATAAATTAAGTGTGGCAACGGGAATGGTCATATCTCGCATTTCCTAGAATTCCTAATTAATATTAAAAATAAATAATAAATGTAACTGTCGAAAATTCGGAAATATATCAGTTAGCGATTAACTGACTGGCGATGAACCGGCCGGCGATGAATCGGCCGGCGATGAATCGGCCGGCGATGAACTGGCGGCATCGAAACGGCGGCGATGAAACGTCCTAGACCCTAGATATAGGTATCCATCCTTGTTCTTCTTCCTCTTTATAAACAATTCTGCTTGTTCATTGGCGGTTTGATACATCTATGGAAGGTTGCCAGTTGTCACTCAATCTTTTACGCGGCCGACCTATACTTCTAGGCGAAGCAACGAAGCACTAAAAAGCCCAAAACCTAGGAATTTTGTGCAGTAAGATGAATCGTCATGCAACTTTTTGCATTCGATTCGAAAGAGTGTCAGGCAATTTTGTGAACTAAATTGATATCCGGCAAAAATTTTTGTGTATAAGAAAATGCATCTCGAAGAGATGGAAAATGAAAAATTTAGAACTCAGGAAATATTGACGGAAATGAGTTCAATTTTCATACTTGGGGGTTTTGGAGGTCACTGAACACGAATCTCATGACGGCCATGGTCTCCGAAGTACCTGGTGCCCAGGGTGGAATTCGTCGCCTGGGACGATCGAATAAATCGCGAAATGAAGATTGGATCGAAAAACTGAAAGATACGTTTTCAATATTTTTCAAAAATCTATCGAATGACACTAAACACGACCCCTCACTCCAAGAGGTGGGGTGGGGGTAACTTTAAAATAATAAATTGAAATCCCCATTTGTTATTGCCGATTTGGATTGCTTATGTAAAAATAAGCAACTTTTATTGGAGACATTTTTAGAAATGTGGAGAGATGGCGCTATAATCGGAAAAAACGATTTATCGCGATACTTTAGGTAAATTATACAGTAAGAGAAACCGTACTAGACACATGGGTAGGTACCTAATTGCTATGCTTGTGGGCTAATCCGGTCCGTTCTCAGATGTGACTTTTATCCCTGTCACGTTACTGTCAAGAAACTATTCAAAATAATTGTTTTTCGATACAAAGAATACATAATAGTATTATTACTCTGTTTTAAAATAACTTTATTCAAACACCAAGAATAGTACAATACTTTACAACTTGTCCAAATTAGATCAGCTGGATTAATACAGCTTATCTATTATTTTTCAACTTTCTATGTTAATTCAGTTTCTATACATTTTCTGACGTACTAAACGCCACTTGACATAAAAATAAACATTGTAACAAGTGAAGGATCCATAACTCACAACTGTAATAGCTCAATGTTCCTACGTGTCTAGTATGCTGGCTCTTACTGTAAAGTAAAAACGGTCTAATGTCTCGAGAAATACACTTCCAAATAAAAAACCAAAAAATACGTATTTAATATTTTTCAAGAATCTATCTAATAACATTAAACGCGACTCTTCACTCCAACCCTTGGAGGTGGGGTGCGGGTAACTTTAAAATCTTAAATAGGAGTCCCCATCTTTTATTGCAGATTTGGATTCCTTATGTAAAAATAAGTAACTTTTATTCGAGATATTTTTAAGAGTTATGAAAAGATTGCACTATAATCGGAAAAACACTATTTATTAGCGCCATCTATCAACAATTCTAAAAAATGTTTCGAATAAATGTTACTTATTTTTTCATGAGGAATCCAAATCTGCAATAAAACATGGGGTTCCCTGTTGATTTTAAAGTTACCCCCAACTCTACCTCCAGGGGGTGGAGTAGAGGGTCGTGTTTGATGCTATTCGATAGGTTCTTGAAAAATATTAAACCTGTATTTTTTGGTTTTTTATTTGGAAGTGCATTTTTCGAGATATTAGACCGTCAGGCCCGGCCCTAGGGATTTTGCCGCCCTGGGCAAGATCGGCGACCGCTCCCCCTACTTAAGATTGTATTTTTATTTATGTATTGGTGCTAAATTATTTAATATGCCATTTTCTACTGTATTTGAACGATACACGCTCATAAACACATACATATATGTATTTGCAATATTTTCGTGAGATTTTACTACATTACTGTATATTAACATGTTTTAATATCCAAAAACTCACTATCCATATCAATAATTACACACTTACTTTTATAAGTAAGTAGCGCTCTTCTTATGTTGGCACGGGAAAAGTCTTTTATTAATTCTCCAAGATCCAGGGACTCAGCTATGTATTTCGTGTTCAATAGAGATTGTCGCTAGAGCTCTCAAACGTTCCTGGGACAGTTGATTTTAAGTAATTTTTTATCAGTTTTAGCTTTGAAAAGCTTTTCTCTCCAGAGGACACTGTCACTGGTAGGGTTAATAAAATCCTCAAAGCAACATTTTCAGGGTCTCTAGAGGTGTACTCTTCGGCTTCACAATCGTGGAAAGTACTTTGAGTTCATCTTTTAGATCAGCATAATTTAGATCTAAATCTAAAAGCATCACATAGCTTAAAACATTTATCTGATAAATCATGCGTCTCTTTTGTGTGGGTGTCAAACAGCCCTGGAATTTTAAATAACTTCTGAGAAATGTAAAATGGTTTTCCGTTTTTTCTAATAAACTGACAGCTTGATACATTCCTATATCAATACTCTGCAGTGATTTACTGACTATGTTGATGTGAAGTAAAATGTCATGCCATATTACCACAGAGTAAAGAAAAGTAAAATCACTGATTTGATTTGCCAAACAGCTTGCCTCATGAGCAACCATTTTATCACTGTTTTTATTGACAGTGATTTCTACAAGAGCATCGTAGCTTTCTTCAATTTGGTATCTGATCGGAGTAAAATAGCATCAATGATCATCTAGTTCCCATCTAGTTGCGGACAAAGGTTTCAATGTTATGCTAGATATATAATTTTTTAGTATAGCCCAACGATGAACAGATGGTGAGAAAAAGTTGTAAATTTTTGTAACTAAGGAAATTAAACAAACTGCAAACTGTGCGGCTTTAGTAGCATCGTTCACAACTAAGTCGGGTGAATGGCTAGAACATGGGACAAAAAGTTCTTCACTTTCATGTTTGCCCCATTATCATACTCTTGTCCTCTCATATCTTACAAAGGTTTTCTCAGTTCATTTAGTTCTTGCAAAATAACGTTTGTAAGTCCCAAGTCAGTCGTTTCCAGTGCAGGCACAAATCGAAAAAAATGTTCTGCAATTTTAACACTTTGTGAACAGGAACCTAAATCGACAAAATGTACAACAAAATAATCATCTGTTCCACCCCAGAAATATCAGGTGTACAATCTAAATTTATGCTATAATACTTTGCTGATTTCAAAAATTTTAAAATTTTATTTTTGATTTGGTCATGGAGGAGCTGAATAATTTCGTTTTGAATACGTTTTCTCAAGTAGTGATGCTGCTTGTTAGTAACATTCGTTGTTCTCCTAATGTGCTCTTGTAAAACAGAATCAAATTTTCCAAATAGCTCAACAAGCTTTAAAAAATTACCATTGTTGTGATGAAAAAGTCTATCAGAATCGCCCTTCAATGACGTACAGTTCTCCAATGACGAGTTTCTGAATTTAGAACTTTTTGTATTTCTTCGTCTATGGTTGTGCCCGAATCTAGTCTAATTGCTAGTTCTACCACTGTCGCTGTGACTGTAGATGAGCTGGAGACTTAGCGTGGCTGTACAAAGCTTGAGCCACATGTTTCCAATTATTATATAAATCTTTTTTCAGTGAATTTAATTAAGTTCTGATCCCACTATTATTATGCGATGAAGAAGAAGGCGGTGTTGTCAATTTCCCGTCCCTTACAGCTGCATTTTTGCCCCTCTTGTTCATAATATTGATTTTTTATCATATTAAAAACATAATTTATTATTTCTTCAAATTCAAAAATTGGCTGTCCTCTAAAATTTGCCGCTCCTAAATTTTCCGCCCTGGGCGGCTGCCCAGTTCGCCCACCCCTGGGGCCGGGCCTGTAGACCGTTTCTATAATTTACCTAATGGTAGCACGATAAATCGTTTTTTTCGATTATAGAGCCATCTATCCACAATTCGAAAAAATCTCTTGAATAAAAGTTGCTTATTTTTACGTAAACAATCCAAATCTGTAACAACGAATGGGGGTTTCCATTTAAAAGTTTAAAGTCACCCCACCTCTAGGGGGTGCAGTAGGGGGGTCGTGTTTAGTGTCATTCGATAGATTATTAAAAAATATTGAACACGTATTTTTCAGTTTTTCGATCCAATCTTTATTTGGTGAATTATTCGATCGTCCCGCGAATTATTCGATCGTCTCAGGCGACGAGTTCCACCCTGGGTACTAGGTACCTCGGAGACCATCGCTGTCATAAAATTCGTGTTGAGTGACCTCCAGAAACCCGAAGTATAAAAATTGAACTTATTTCCGTCAACATTTCCTGAGTTCTAATTTTTTTTTGACACTCTCTCTATTCGTCTACCGATTGGTGATTTATCTCCTGCTATTTTGACCACACGTGTCTCCTCCATTCTGCTTATGTGGTTATTCCATTCTTTTTTTTTCAATTTAGTGTTCATTGGTTTATACATTGTACGTTACGTTTTCTTCTGATATGTCATCCAGAGGCGGCTTTACCTATTGTGAAGGGTGTGCGGTGCACACGGGCGCCGGGATGTTGGGGGCGCCGAGCGCCAAAGGGCGGGTCCTTTACTTTATTCAACATAAAATATGCTTTAAAACGATAAATGAAAAATTACATTGGCACTTAAGCACGATTTATAGATTGCCGCCCGCCCGGTTGTCCGTCCAACGCACGGGCGGCAATCTTTTGATTCGTTTGAAGACATAGGTACCGACAATGATTCCGAAATCGGTTGTGAAACCTATAAAGGTCAAATTGCTTTTGATTTTCCGGGCATTTTCAAAGGCGTTGAATTAATTGGTATTATTCAAGATTTTGCTAATACAAAAGCACGAAAAGTATTTTTTTCATGATAATTTCATATTTCAATTTCATATATGTAATTATTATATGTTATAGTATGTGCATCCTGTAATAATTCGTTAATAAATTATTATTTTTTAAATAATTACAAAGTTGGTTTTTTATTCATCTATAACCAATTCCTTCGTACTATTTACTCGTGTAGTGAAACCTGTCAAATTTCCTCAAACAATTTTCAACCTTCATCATTATCCAACCAATTTACGTCCACTGCTGGACATAGGTATCCCCAATTGTTTCCACACTTCACGGCTTTGTGCTGAATGTTGCCAGTTTTTACTAATCCGCCTGATATCATATGTCCATCGTGTAGGCAGCCTTCCTCAACAGCTTTTATCTTCTCTTGGTCTACATTTCATTAGCTTTCGTGTCCTTCTTGAGTCCTTCTGCCTGGCGACGTGTCCTGTCCAGTTCCATTTAAGCTTGGTGACAAGTTATTTAATATCTGTGATCCCGGTCTATAACCGGTTCTTCGTCTCAGATCTTCATTTATTATTTTATCCCGTAGGGTTACGCCCAGCATGGATCTTTCCATACGCTTTTGAGCAACCCTCATTTTCGACGCTGTTGCCTTAGTTAGAGTCAGTGTCTCTGCTACATATGTCATTACCGGTAGCACACGTTGATCGAACACTAGTCTTTTGAAACTGATTGGTATACTGCTCCTAAATATGTCTCTTAGCGCTCCGTAAGCTGCCCAAGCAAGAGTTAATCTTTTTATTTCGCATGTTTGGATATATCTGCCAATTCTAATTTCATGACCTAAGTAAATGTACTTTTCCACCAGCTCTACTTCCTGTTCACATAGCTGTCCGCTAGAAATCAGATTAGTCATAAATTTAGTTTTAGTAAAGTTCATTTTCAGGCCTATTTTCCAGAAGATAGCGTCTAACTCATTTAGAATTTCCTTTACTTCTCCTAGGTCATCAGTTATAAGGACTAGGTCATCTGCAAAACGAAGATAATTTTACTTTTCTCCATCTATTGTGATCCCTTTATTGTCACAGTTAAGGATCTTAAAGGCATATTCCAGAATAGTTATGAATAGTTTTGGCGAGAGTGTGTCGCTGTGTCTTACGCCGCGTTCTATGTATATTTGTTTGGTTTTATCATATATCTTAACACTCGTTTTTGCCTCTTTATAAATATTATAGATGATTGAACAATAACGATAGTCAATGCTGCATTCATTTATAGTTTTTAAAATGCTATCCAGCTTTATCGTGTTAAAGGCTTTATGAAATCCACGAAAGCTAGGGCAAGAGGCTTATTATATTCCATTGACTTTTCAATTAGTAACTTTACTGCCTGCAGATGGTCGTTTGTTCCAAAGTTTGTGCTAAATCCAGTTTGTTCTTTTGGCTGGTAAACATCTAGCTTCTTTTCTACTCTTGATGTCACTACTATTGTAAAGAGTTTGTATAAGTGGTTTAGCAGGCTAAGTAGTCTGTAATATTCTGACTTAACTCCCTTCTTATACAAAAGTACCTTTATAGTATTATTTTCAACCTTACCTCATAAATAAAAAAGTTCATTTTTAATTAAATATTTTTAACAGATTTGGGTAGGTTGTTCTGACGCCGTGAATACCAATTCGCTCCCGACATCTTTTAATATTGCACTATTTGCATCTGGACTTTTGTTTGTATTATAAGTGTACCTAATGTAATAGTACTAGGTAGGTACCTATTCGACTAGTCCATTTTGACTGCGCGTCTATCAATGGGCGCCAGGGCATCGACTGCACACGGGCGCTACATGGGCTAGGGCCGCCTCTGATGTCATCACTCCTCTTTCAATCTCTGAGCGTATTTCCTGTAATTCTACTCAGTACTGTAATCTCTGCCGTTTACAGTAGCCTTTGTATTGTGGCTGTATCGGGTCTTGTTTCTGATGCATACGTCAGTATTGGTCTTACACTGGCTATAACTTCTTGACTTTATCTCAGTGTTAACATGCCGGTTTCGCCATATAGTGTTATTAAGGCTTCCTGACAGTCTATTTGCATTTTGTACTTGATCTCTCACTTCTTTGTCAAGGTCTCCATAGCTGGACAGTGTTATTCCAAGGTATTAAGAACAAAACACCAGAACACACCACAAAGCTAAAAGTCAAAAGCTTACAGGATGACTTCATAATATACCTATGCCAAAACAGAAAGAACAAGAAACATATATGTCACAGAAAGTGATGTAGTCGAAGGACACTGGGCAAAAATTAAGTCTAATATCTTAGCCTCAGCCAAGGAAGTTCCCAAAGCGAAGTACAGTTTTGTGCAGAAGTGAAGGAAAAGTCTAAAGAAAAGAAAAAAGCTTATCTGGAACACACGCAAACCAAGACACAAGAGGCATACGATAATTAATATAAAAAGTGATACAAAACCATGTGCTCTAATTATACATGCATCTCCCTACTTAATACGACTTACATCTTATCGAACGTATTATTAAGTAGGCTAACACCAATTTTTATAACAACTAAGATTTATTTCATAATATAATTAAGTACAAAAGATAAATCTAAAATTCATTATAGATATTAGATAAAAAATTGTCATATATTTCGGCAAAAATGTTGCATTTAAATTGATATAGACAAAACAAGAAATAATCAGTGTACGATTGTCGATTAACATAATCGATTAATGATAAATATAATAATTAAATAGTAGTCTATATCTGCTTATTTAAATAACATATGCCACAATTTAAAACAACTATAAATCTATAATTTTTTACAAAAACCAATTTTGTTTACCAATTTCACTACAAAAATATCATATTAAATTAAAAACACTGCATAACGAATAGTTTAATATTTTTCTGCTTTTATTTTCGATAACGTTTTCAATAATTTCAAAATTTTTCTTTCTGTATAGTGGTGTATCAGTTAAACCATCTGCTTATTTAATAACAGTTTGCTCTTTTTGTTTGTACGTTTTAAATGTTGATCAATTATTGTTGTTGTTAACTTATTGATAAGTATCATTTTAATTGCGTTGATATATTGTACACATTTTAGCAATTAATAAAATAAACAGTTTAAGTTTTTGATATTTAATACGATGGGATATATTTACAAATACATAATGATACAATTGTTAAATTAAATAAAATAAATAAAAAAAGACTTGCAATCAATTTATTCTACCAGGACGACCGGTTTCGAATACTACAATTTACTATGCACCCTCAGGTCTCCAGTAAGGCAAAATAACCATACCTAAAGATATGCTATAATTCCTCAATTTGGAAGAGTGACGTCATCATTTAAAGGCGGAATTGCGGAATATCCTCAAATTTAAATGTACACAGCTGGCCTCGAAAACTACCTGTTTAATTTGCGTTTTCTCATAAGAAATCACAGAATGTATCTTCTTCTTGCAGTACCGTCTCCTATCGGAGGTTGGCTGCCATCACAGCAATCTTAACTTTGTTGGCTGCAGCTCTGAACAACTGTATTGAACTGCACCCATACCACTCCCTTAAATTTCGCAACCAGGAAATCCTCCTACGTCCCACATTTCTCTTACCCGAGATTTTTCCTTGGATTATGAGTCTAAGCAGAGAGTACTTTTCTCCTCTCATTATGTGGCCTAGATACTCCAGTTTTTTTGTTTGTATGGTTTTTGTGACTTCGCATTCCTTCCCCATCTTCAGCAAAACATCTTGATTTGTTACTCTTTCTGTCCAAGGTATTTTCCACATTCTTCTGTAACACCACATCTCGAATGCCTCAATGTTTTTGATGTTTATATTTTTCAGAGTCCAAGCTTTCATGCCGTACAGCAGAACGGAGAAAACATAGCACCTTAACATTCTCGTTCTTAAGTTTATATTTATGAACCGGCTGCATAGGAACTTTTTCATTTTGACAAACGATTGTCTCGCTATCTCAATTCGCCTCTTGATTTCTCTTGTCTGGTCATTAGTATCAGTGAAACAAACCCTTAAACAGAATGTATAATTACTACCTATATTTATTTGTGCTTCTCTATAGCAGAGTTGGTCGGCTATGGTCATAGAAAACCTGAATTCTCCGACGCAGCGATTATTACCGTCATAAAAATACCAAAAAACATGTTTTTTTTTTCAATAGTAAAAATTAGTAAAAACTGAGGCAATAAATCAAGAATCCGTAGATAAGAGGGTTAGGTTACAAAAAAAAAACAGTTATTTCTTGCAAGACACGTTCATTTACATAGGCCGTTCTGGGGGAGTTGCATTTTCTGATTATTTATAGTGAATTTTTAATTATATACAGGGTGAGGCAAATAAAGGGCCTATTAGAAGTATCTCGAGAACTAAAGGCAACAGAATCATGAAAATTTGAATTAAGGGGTTTTGAAGAGGCATCTATTTAATGAAAATATTTTCATCTATTTGCTACTTCCGGTTATACCGGAAGTTGCTTATAACTTCGTTTTTTTAAATGGGACACCCTGTATATTTTTACATTTTTGGATTCTCTTCGATGTCTTCTTTTTTAAAATATGAGGTTTTGTAATGTTATACAGGGTATTTAAAAGATAATTACGTTTTTGTATTAATTTCGTAGCAACATTCACACCCTGTAGAAATGTAGTAGTTTGACATATAAAACTCTACTTACGTTCAAATGATGTTTAATATAGTCTACTATTAATTAATATAGTCTAGACTACAACCCGAGAGTAGTTGCGCTCACTTCTGTAACGTCGATAGTCGCGTGTGAGATTCTCAAAATACGAATTTAAAATAAATTTTTATATTGAAAATATATATTTCCAACGAATTTATTAAAAAACCTGTGTTAACGGCCACCTGCCAACATCGGCCACCTGTCCTAATGGCCAGTTTAAAAATTTCCCAAACCAATTATATGTAGACTACAAAAACTGGCAATACCCTCCACCTTTCTATATCGGCCAATAGTTCTTTCATTTTTATTGACCGTTACTGACAAATTTTACTGTACATATTACGAAAAAGGATGAAATGTGAGATTCTATCTAACGGCGCGACTACTCGTGGGTTAAAGCTAATTGGCTCTCCCCAAAGCCATAAATTCCACAAAAAGAAGAAGAAGAAAAAAATCCTACGCATTACTACACCCTTCCTCGAGGCACTTACGAAATTTTTTCAAAATTGCAAAATTTTTCATCAAGTTATCGCGAAAAAGGATAAAAATTGAGATTCTATCTCACCGCGCGACTACTCGCGGGTTAAGAATAATTAGTATAGCTAAATTTTTATTTTTAGTATACAGGGTTGGTCGAAACTCGGAATGAGTATTTTCTGAGTTTTCTTAAATGGAACAGCCTGTATTTTAGTATTGTGATGAAATTATATTTTATGGTACTTTTTTATTTCTCAAGCATTCCCTATACCTAACTGCTTTAATTTGTGCTTAACTGTTAATCGCACCAACAATCTTAACTACGTAGGTATTTTGATACCTAAACCATTATTGGTAATTTTAAGGATTAGTCTGGATTAATATGTATCTATTTCTGAAAAATTATTTGTGATTGAATTTTTTCACGGCCAACGTAATAAAATTTTACGTATTTTTTGTTGCAATTAATGTTTAGCTTGAATCACCAATAGCTCACAAATTAAAGCAATTAGGTATAGGGAATATTTATAAAATAAAAAAGTACCATGAAATATCATTTCATTACAGTACTAAAATACAGGGTGTTCCATTTAAGAAAACTCAGAAAATATTCATTCCGAGTTTCGACCAACCCTGTATACTAAAATTTCAAAATTAGCTATACTAATGATTCTTAAGGTGAAACAGTAGCGATCAACAGGTAGCGAAAACGCGTTCCAAGATTGCGGCTGTAATTTTGAATATTTTTTTCGAGATATTTGGCACACGTATTCGTAATATAATAAAGAATGGCGGTACAGAGCCCAATTTGAGAAATATATTAATATGTGGAAATTACTCTGTAATTAAATACAATATTAAAAAAACGAGCCTGTACCGCCATTAAGAAGAACAAAAAAATACACTTTCTTCAAATAAACTTTTTTATCCGATGCCTAGATTTTGTGTCATTTTGGAACTACTAATGAAATAAAAATTTTAGTAGTTCCAAAATGACACAAAATCTAGGCATCGGAAAAAAAAGTTACTTTGAAGAAAGTGTATTTTTTTATTCTTCTTAATGGCGGTACAGGCTCGTTTTTTTAATATTGTATTTAATTACAGAGTAATTTCCACATATTAAAATATATCTCAAATTGGGCTCTGTACCGCCATTCTTTATTATATTACGAATACGTGTGCCAAATATCTCGAAAAAATATTCAAAATTACAGCCGCAATCTTGGAACGCGTTTTTGCTACCTGTTGATCGCTACTGTTTCCTCTTAACAATAGTAGACTATATTAAAAATCACTTGAACGTAAGCAGAGTTTTTAATGTCAAACTGTTACAATTCTACAGGATGTGAATGTTGCTACGAAATTAATAAAAAAACGTAAATATCTTTTAAAATACCCTGTATAATATTACAAAACCTCATATTTTAAGAAAGAAGATATTGAGGAGAATCCAAAAGTGTAAAAATATACAGGGTGTCCCATTTAAAAAAACGAAGTTATAAGCAACTTCCGGTATAACCGGAAGTTGCAAAGAGATGAAAATATTTTCATTTAATAGATCATCCTTCAAAACCCCTACATTCCAATTTTTATGATTCTGTTGCCTTTAGTTCTCGAGATATTTCTAATAGGCCAGTTATCTGCCTCACCCTATACTGTGATTATTAAAATACAATGGCCGAACAACCGAATTGTTCCAAGAGAAGACAGCAAAATTATTCTGATGTTGATTCCAATAATGAAAAGTCCCAAAAGGGACGGAAAATGATAACGTCAGAAGAGAAGGCAATGATACGAAACGGTTATGAAGGAATTTTCGACATAAAAATGCCATCAAATGTTAGCCAAGAGCGAACTCGACATTTGTAGCAGTTTAACAAAAGTATCCGTTAGCTGTATTTATCGTGCGCTTTAAAATACATCGGAAAATAAAAAGCAAGAAGAAGGTAAAACTAGAGGTAGAAAAAACATAGTTTTGGATGACGAGACAAGAAATATTATACGTCGAAAAATTCATTGATTTTATTTTCGGAGTGAAATTCGAATACTGAAAAAAATTTCTCAAGAGCTCGAAAACGATGACTGCTTACCCAAAATATCTCATAGTGTATTAATCAGGACTATGCGCGAAATGAACTTTCGATATGTGAAACACAACAGAAAAAGCATGTTATTAGAAAAAAATGACATTTTGTGTGGATACGAAAATATTTAGAAGAAATACGCAAAATTCGCAGCACTGGACGGAAAATATATTATTTGGATGAAACCTGGATTAACGAAGGTCATACAGTTGGAAAAGTTTGGCATTTAAGGGGCTATCCTAGTGTAAAAGTACGAAATTCATATACTTTTTTTAGGGGAGTGCATTTAGATTTTCACTTCGGAAAAAATCAAACAAGATAAAACTTTTTGTAATTTCATTAAGAAATGTTTAAGAAACAACATATCAAAAAGTTCTACTCGAGAAGTGGGTGCTTCATTTTTTATTAAACAAATGAACAGCAAAGTTAGATATTTTTTTAAATAATTCCGAAAATATAACTTTTAGAAAAAAACTGACTTAACCATTTGAAAAATTCAGAAAATTTTACAAAAAAAACCTTATATAAAGATTTTTCTAAAATTAAATCTCTAGCTTCTGTAATTTTTTATTTATAACGCTAAAGTCACCCTTCTCACACACATTGGCGCACTGTAAACTAGCGTTGGAAGAAGTGCACGGTTGAGTTTTTTAAATGTAATTCTTTAACTGATGGATCAAAAGAAATTTTACAAATTGGACATAAAAGAAGATGAAATAAGCTATCTTATGGTTGTAATAAAAAGAAATAAAATGTATGGACATAAGTACAGTGTGGGCGGAAAGTGAGCCTTACATGAAATTTGTTTAAAAACGATTTAAAAATGTGTAACTAATACAATTTTACTTGTAAAACTCTCACATTTGCACAACTTACCTCTCAATCATCTTACTAAACGATGTTTCATTCAAAAAAAATCTCAAAAATTTAATTCAAATAATACGCTGTCTCAAAAAATGTAATTTTTGAAAACTTCGTAGTTTTACAGAATTCCCACCACTTTAAGACTGTATTACTCAAGTTTGAATAAATCTAATACAATTTTTTTAATATTTTTTTTAAATCTTAGGATGTAATCTTTAAAGAACACTGAATTAGTTTAGTTTAAAAATGAAATAAACAATTTCTTTTTGAGAAAACTAGGGAAGATAACAAAAATGTAATACAAAAACCGAAAATTACCAGCTGAAAAAATGTATATACAGAGTGATCAAAACTTTTTTCTGTAAAACTTACCTAAAATATATTTAATAATAAGCTTCAACAATAATAAATGTTCAACAACAAAATTTTGTTAGCTCTTATACAGTATGTCTGCGTAACTTGGAACCTGTAGATAACTTTTTTAATATCAGCTTTACGAAAAAAAGGTATAATTTATAAAATACTCTGCATTGTATATAACATAAGATTTAACCATCAAAATATCAAATTTTGTTAATTTTGTACGAGGTATGTCAAAAAATATGAATTTTACTCAAGAGTAAAGTACCTTTATATTTCACAATATCGAAAATTTTTATAAAGAAAAGTTGTTTGGAATTAAAAACTATGTTCCAATATGTAATTATATCCTTTTAATCGAAAATTTGTTTTTTTTTTAATATTGTTTCAAATTAATTATACCCAACATCATTAAATTTTCACTTATTATTTATGATAACTGATTTATTATTAATTTTATGAAGTTATTTGTCATAAATAGCTGTGCATGGTCTAACACTTAATATGCAAATATAAAATAATATTATATTTTATCAATATTATACGAGGTATGTAAAAAAATTATATTTCGCGCAATAAATATATGTACCTTTATAGTTCACAATGTTTCGATAAGAAGAGTGTAATTGCATATTGACACATCGTTTTTAATTCTGAACAACTTTCCATAATAACAATTTTCAGTATTATGAAAAATATAGGTATTTTACTCCTAACTGAAATTTTTATTTATTGACATATCTTGAACAAAATTGTTCAAAATTGATATTTTATGATTGCATTTAAAGTTTTAGAATATGCAGAGCTTTTTACTAAGAATAACTTTTTTATTTATGATCCCATTGCAACAATTTTTTGAATATTGAAGAGATAGATTTTGAATAATTTGTTCTTTCTTTCTAATACATTTTAATTTTTAATATTATTGTGAAAATTATTTGTTTATTTTTTTAAGAATGAAATTCCATATTTGTTTGATTGGATTCTACTTGTTTTTTATTTAAATATCCGCCATTTTGGATCCGCCATTTTGAAATTTAAATTTTTAATCTTTAATTCAGATTCAACAACCTGTTAAAGATAAAGACAATAAATGTTTTAGAAAAATGTTCTTTTTTATGTCCTTTTTAGAAAATCCGCATTTTGGATCCGCCATTTTATAATTTATAATGTTAACATTTAAGTTAATTTTATCAAAGCTCTCAAAAATAAATATATGTAGAAATAAATACATTTTGTAAAGAAATTATGATTTTACAACTATTTTTTAAGTTATCCGCCATTTTGGATCTGCCATTTTATAATTTAAATTATCAAAATTTGATTCAGGTTCAGCAACCTCTCAAAAATATCCACATATATGTAAACAAACACGTTTTATAAAAAAAATTCCGATTTTACAACTGCTTTTTAAGGATTTTTAGGAAAAAATCCTCCATTTTGAATCCGCCATTTTGAATTTGCAAATTGTAATGTCAGAGTCGGGTTCAGCATAATCAAAACTAAAATAAACATTTTTTGTCAAAATAAAATGTTGAATTCACCCATATTCTTAACATTATTTATACAAAAAAATTGTTATTGTTTAAACAATTAATAAACAATTAGCGGCGAAATTTGTGAGTAGAACTTTTTACTTTAACATATTTATAACCTAACAAAAAAATTTTTAGAAAAATATAACCTTGTTTGATTTTTTCCGAAACATTGTATCTTTTCGTTCTAATTGCACTCCCCTATTTTGGGAATTTCTAAAACAAAAAGTACTTTACCAATTGTTTTGAAAATTTGCATGAGCATTTATTATAAAAACGTAGTACATACATGTAAAACAATTTTCATAAATAAATATTGAAAACTAAACGATTTATGCGCCATCTACTGGCACCGTGAAAATAAAAACATGGTCCCACTGCTGCAGCGATTGGGACTAATAGAGCTCCTGAAATATAAAATTCCAAAGTGATTATTGAAATATAAGTTATTTCCTATACCATCAACTAGGAGTTTTGAAAAGTATTGAAATTTGAAGAAATGACGAAGTGTTGGGAAAAAAATTTTTAGAATTAGCTAAAAAATTTTCAGTTTCAGAAATCGCCAAATTGGCATTTTTTATCCGATCAAAAAACCCCTAGTTGATGGTATAGAAAATATCTTATATTTCAATAATATCTTTGAAATTTCATGTTTCAGGATCTCTATTAGTCCCAATCACTGCAGCAGTGGGACTATGTTTTTATTTTCACGTTGCCAGTAGATGGCACATAAATCGTTTAATTTTCAATATTTTTTTATGAGAGTTGTTCTGAATGTACTTCTTTTTATAATAAATACTCATGCAAATTTTCAAAACAATTGATATAGCACTTTTTATTTTAGAGATTCCCAAAAAAGTATATGAATTTCGTACTTTTACACTAGGATAGCCCCTTAAATGTCACAAGCAAACGCGAAGCATTTATAGAAGGCTGGTCTACAGGATTGAAAGCTCCATCAGGAAAGGGACGGCGTTTAATCATTACCTATATAGGAAGTAATATAGGGTTTCTTGATGATGGTTTGCTTCAATTTGAGTCAAGAAAAGCAGGATATTATCATGAAGAAATTACTTCCGAAGTATTTGAGCAATGGTTTGAGAGAATCTTAACAAAATTAGAACCTGGGTCTGTGGGTGTTATGGACAATGCGCCATATCGTAGCCGCAGACTAGAAAAATTACAGACGACGGCATGGCGGAAAGGGAGAATTCAATAATGGCTTACAGAAAAGGGGATTGCATACGAAGGATCAATGCTCAAAATTCAGCTACTTGACATTGCGAGGTTAAGGAAAATGGAATACCTGAAATATGCTGTGGATGAAACTGCAAAAGATTATGGTGTCAAAGTTCTGCGTCTACCACCTTATCATTGCGAACTTAACCCCACTGAACTTATACGGCGCAAGTGAAAGGAGAAGTAGCACGCAATAACAAAACGTTCAAATTAAACCAAATTAAGGAACTTCTGATACAAGCAATCCTCCATGTACCTCCAGAGGAATGGGTTACATGTATCTGCCATATACTTAAAGAAGAACATCGTATGTAATGGGCCATTCCACGAACATACGCCTGTTTTGGATTACTTCGACAACGAATATTTTACTGTGCAACACAAGAAGTACGAAAGTAAATGGCGCTAATAATTATTCCAATAAACAACAATGTAATTTGCAATTTACTTTCGTTCTTCTTATTTTGTACAGTAAAATATTCGTTGTCGAAGTAATCCAAAACAGGCGTATGTTCGTGGAATAGGGATAGGAACTTGACACTCATATCGAAGTTTTAATAGAACCAATTATAATTACACCAGGTGAAGAAAATGACAGCGATATCAGCACTGCATCTTCAGATTTAGACAGCGATTAATATTTTCTAACAGTTTAGTAAGTTTGTAGTGTTTAGTGTTTATAAAATAGGAAGTGGTTGTATGCTCGAATATATTAAATTTACGGAAATAAAAGGCAGACATCGAGCACTGAGCTCTATTAAATCTTGCCCAAGTATACTTTCGCCCCTTGAGCATCTTCAGTGGCATTTCGTCAAAACAGGAAGGTAGGTATCCTCGAATGTTATTAACTTATGTCTGAATTCTGGTGGCAATTTATCATATAACATATACGTAACATACACTAGACGAAGGACAAACAGATAAAAATTGATTGCCGATACTTCAATATGCAGAAGTACTTAAGTACCGGCAATCAATTTTTATCTGTGTGTCCTTCGTCTAGTGTATGTTAAGTATATGTTATATGATAAGCTAAGATGCCACCATAATTCAGACAAATGTTAATAAAATTCGAGGATACCTTCCTTTTTTGACGAAATGCCCCTGAAAATACTCTAGGAGCGAAAGTATACTTGGGTAAGATTTAATAAAACTCAGTGCTCGATATCAAATCTGCCTTTTATTTTCGTAAATTTAGTGTTTGTGTTTAAATAATTAGAATAGTAGAATGTTACATTAGAAATTATTTTTATTTTGTTTTTATAGGATTTTATTTTGTTTTGTTTTATATTGTTTTGAAGTTTTTGAATGAAATTTTTTGTTCATGTTATTTACAACAATCTGGCAATCTAGCTCTTGACTAACAACCATTTAAAAAAAAGTAATGCGCCAAAAGACATACCTCTTGGATGGTGTGGAAATTGTCTTTTATTTGTTTTAAAAAATTAATTGTTTAACTTCTTAAGGACGGGTCACGTCAATATCCGTTTTAGCTTAACTTCCGTGACACGCGGAATACCAAAAAGCTTTCTGCAAATTTACTTGTTATTTTCTATAGCCTTTTGCTTGTGGCATTCTGTATTTTTAGGGTAATGTAGGGAATAATCCACAAAATATTTATTCATATGTTTAATTTATTGACGTTTTAATCTCTATATCCAGAGACTGTTTTCAAATATAAAACTGATAGTTATATTTATTTTTCTATGCCTTTTAGCTTGAGGCATTCTGTGTTTTAGGGAGAATGTTGAAAATAAGCCACAATATAAATAATTGATGGATTGGACCGTTACTTGATGGAAGTTCATTTTATCTCACAATAAAACACTAAAAACTTTTGTTTTCTATACTTCCACAAAATTTATTAATTACAACTATGTGACTACAGCTGTTTCGGCAGAGTGCCTGTCTCAAGTGATATAATTTACAATGTGTTTGCCTTTTTAAGTCTCTAACTGAAGAGGTTGAGGAGTGGGGAGCTGTTTGTCTCGAGTTGGTCATTCAGAATTATATCTGTATTTTTCAGTTTATTAATTTCCATAGATTCTAAAAAAGATAGCTTAATGCCTTTATTTTGGATATGCAGAATTTGAAACTCTTCATTGAAAGAATGATTATGATCTAGAAGGTGGAGTGCGTATGTAGAAGTGTCTGTTTTTCTATTGTTGAAAGCCCTTTTGTGTTCTGCTATCCGTTTGTCAAAAGTTCTGCCAGTTTGGCCGATGTACGTTTTCGGACAGTCACCACAAGTTAGTTTGTACACACCACTCTGTAGTTGCTTTCTCTTTCGGCTTTTATTGTTCTTAATATATTTGCTTAAGTTGTTGTTAGTTCTGAAAGCTGGTATTATTCCTTTCTTTTTATGTATCTGGCTATTTTTGTTGTTGACAGTATATGTGACAGAGCAGAAGGTACTGGGTTCTTTCTGTGGTGGTGGAAACAGTTCTTATATTGGTGGAGATATGTGGATGATATACTAGTATGCTTTACAGGAACTAACAGACAACTTGACCAATTTCTATCATACATTAATTCACTTCATAGTAATATTGAGTTTACAATAGAAACAGAACAGAATAATTCCATAAACTTTCTAGATGTAACCAGACTACACAACAAACATGAGTTCTCCGTATATCATAAACCTACCCATACTGACACAACTGTGGTATATTCCTCATATGGAATACAGGAATATACCACACAACTATACACAATTCATCATCCCATCGTACACAACACAAATTAGCAGCCTACCATAGCATGATACATAGACTGACATAAATTCCCATGACAAAAAATAACTTCGAGATAGAACTAAACATCATTAAACAAATAGCAGTAAACAACGGCTATAACGAACAAACAGTTAACAAAATTTTAAATCAAAAACTCCATAAGAAAGCCCTGAAATTAGTGTATCCACCACCACAGAAAGAACCCAGTACCTTCTGCTCTCTCACATATACTGGCAAGATAACAACAAAAATAGCCAGATACATAAAAAAGAAAGGAATAACACCAGCTTTCAGAACTAACAACAACTTAAGCAAATATATTAAGAACAATAAAAGCCGAAAGAGAAAGCAATTACAGAGTGGTGTGTACAAACTAACTTTTGGTGACTGTCCGAAAACGTACATCACTCAAACTGGCAGAACTTTTGACAAACGGATAGCAGAACACAAAAGGGCTTTCAACAATAGAAAAACAGACACTTCTACATACGCACTTCACCTTCTAGATCATAATCATTCTTTCAATGAAGAGTTTCAAATTCTGCATATTCAAAATAAAGGCCTTAAGCTATCTTTTTTAGAATCTATGGAAATTAATAAACTGAAAAATACAGGTATACTTCTGAATGACCAACTCGAGACAAACAGCTCCCCACTCCTCAACCTCTTCAGTTAGAGACTTAAAAAGGCAAACACATTGTAAATTATATCACTTGAGAAAGGCACTCTGCCGAAACAGCTGTAGTCACATAGTTGTAAATAATAAATTTTGTGGAAGTATAGAAAACAATAGTTTTCAGTGTTTTATTGTGAGACACAATATAAATATCTATTTACATGTTTAATTTACTGACGCTTCGATCTTTACTCCAGAGACTGTTTTCAAAGTTAGAAAAAAAAAATAGAAAATAAATAATATAAGATTATATAAATATAAAATAAACAAATAAAACAAATATAACTATCATTTATATCTTTGAAAACGATCTTTGGACAGATATAGAGATCGAAACGTCAGTAAAAACCTGTAAATAAATATATTGTGACCTATTTCGAACAAATAATATTTAAAAAATATAATATAATTAACGTTGAAATAAAAGTGAGTGTACGCCACTGGATCTTCAACGTCTTTCCCAACTTCACCGCCTTCAAACGATGATATCACTCTCCCAAATTGTGGAATTATAGCATAGCTTGAACCTGGTGATCATTGGCTTTACTGCAGTAATTGACAAATATTGGGAAAGTTGTTGAGGAGACGAGTAATGTTAACAATCAGGATTAGAAAAGGAGATTATTTATGTAAGTGTTTGTGATGAAAAATACCTGTAATGTTATATTGGTCATTTAGTTTTGCCGTATCAAAGACCTGAGGATGCATAGTAAATTCTTGTATGTGAAACCGGTTGTCTGTGTTAGAATAAACTGCTTGTGAGTAAGTATTTTTTATTTATTTCTCTCTTTACCTAAAATGATCCAATTGTCTAACAAACTTACTACTGCACTGCCCTTATATTACACTGCGCCTCTGCCGTTCGGCAATTCTATGAACTATTTCACTGTTTTCTGAGCTATAAAACTTAACTGAATAAATTTTTGGGTAAGCAAACCAAGTTCTTGTACTGTATTTTTATGATTAATTCATTCATAGGAGATTCTGACCAATAGAAAGCTAGAGACATGCAAATTAAGGTGATAATTTTTGATAGCCTCCCGTCATTAAGCATATTACGTCAGATGCCCTTCGTTGCTACGAAAAAATACATTCAGTGACATTAATGACAAATGTTTTAAAAATTATAAAAGTGATGACTTTCAACCGTCAAATACATATTTATAACAACTGTGTGTTTAATTTCACTAACTGGTACTTACATATATAAATTACAATAAAATTTTGGTTTTGAACAGTTTTATTCATGAAATAATCGCAACAAATTGCACTCGAACTCTAAAATTAATATAGAATTTTTGCCCTCGTGACACTTTGACATAATTTCACTCGCCTTCGGCTCGTGAAATTAAAACTGCCAAAGTGACACTCAGGAAAAATTCAATAATTTTAGAGCTCTTGTGCAATTACTACTGAAAATTTTGTGACATAATCATTAAAATGACGGACGTTCGTAAAACAATTTGAAATGGGATTAAATAGCTAGCCTCTCTCATAGTCAGTGTGGCAAGTATGGTAGAATTATTTTATTTATAAACTAAATAAGCATATTCAGTACAATTCAAAGAATATTCAAAAAAACATTCAAGCAAAAATATTGAAAAATAAGCCAACGGTGGCAAATTTTAAAAACACCTCAAAAGATTTGGCGGTGAACATGAGAACTCACAACTGGATCATGTGAAACAACAAATTCAAAAAATTTTATTAACTTATGAGTTTCTCGTGGTAATACTGTCGAAATTTTCTAGTTTTAACGATTTTTGACTTTTTGGTATCAATCAGAAGTCAAAACAACGAAATTTTTTGCAAAAAGTGTGAAAATCAACATATTTATTAATGTTTAACAAAAAATAAGCATAAAACAAAAACTATCTCGACAGCGTTACCTCAAGAAATGTCTAAAGAAAATATATGCAAAATTTTAAGTGGATTGGTAAAGTACTTTTTGCTGCAGTTTTGAGATAAACGCGTTTAAATTATTGTCAACTTTTATTTTCAATTTATTTTTTGTCTGTAAAATCGTAAAGTGATGCACACCGGAATATGTGTTTGAATCGCGGAGTAATTTACAAAAGAGAATGGGAACAGCTGTTGACCGTTGTTCTCTACGCTCAAGGGTGCGAATCTGCTGCAAAGCGAGTCGAAGGAAGGGATATTCAACAAGCTGTATGTCAGGTAATAATGCTCCAATAAATCTGAAATTTTTAGATAATATGTACAAAATTTCTTGAAGTTATGTACACATATCAAAATGTTCAAATCCCCCCCCCCCTCCCATCCCCTAATAAATAAAAAAACTTTGTGTAGCAAGTTTCACCCATTTTTTTACCAATCAAATTTTATTGAAACTAAAAGTTTAAAACATTTAAAATAGGTCTATGAGGTATTGTCTATGAGGTATTGTCTACGTGTTAACGTTCATGGGTGACGAGTTGAGTTCACTCCCAAAATATGAATAATACCTGACTCCGTAACGTAAAAGGTAATGTTTGAATTCACTCCCGGGCGATTTTAAGACGTCATTATTTCATTTTAAGACGTCATTAGTAAAAGTAATTATTATACCTTAAAATATGGACACTGTTGACAAATCGTTCGTTTAAAAGTGTATTTCTTTTTTAACGTTCTTGCAGATCTACATCTAATTGGAATGATTTTTAAAAATGCAACTTTGTGATAATTCAAGAAAACAAAGTTTCATTGTTATGGTCTTGTTAATATTTGGTCACTAAGTTTCACATACATTATAGTAAAGATGAAATTGCTATACCTACCACGCTTACTTTTTTTACAACATTTTGATATTATTTTTTCATCGAATAGCTTATCTTAATTTTTAAAATGAAACAGTAGTTACTCGTGAATATTTTTATTTTAAGAAATTCTGAAAAAATTTTATATACTACTTTAAAACTTTAAACAAATGATAAAAACATGATATAAAAATTTGTAGTAGTCATTTTGTAGTTCTTTCAAATTATATTATCCATAAAGTTTTTCTCAATATCACTTTTCTATCGTGCACTTTCACAACGGTATCTACATATACAAACTTTTAAGTTTTGATATAAGTATCTAATTTAAAATCTCGAAGAACATGAATAAATTTGTTAAAATTTGGATATGTATTGTAAAATGAAGCATTATAGCGAGAGTGAAAAGACTCACATGCGTTTGTTGTCCTTTGTAAAGACGAAGAATTCTCGAAGACGAAGAATGTTGATGTTTCTTCAATATAGGTTTCAACTAAATGGTCACTAAACTTATCACTCTTTCATCTTCAGGTCGAATTGCAACACGCTATATGGCAAAGCAATCCGTAACGTCCTCTGCTTTGAGAAATGGTAAACCAAATATATAAATTTAATAGTTATATCTGTTTCTGCACCGTTTATTAACAAAAGTACTATTTGACAACAATGTTTAAATTTCAGAAAAATAATATATTTTAATCATCCTTTATTGTAAAATCGCTCGGGAGTGAATTCGAATAGTGTCGGGAGTGAACTCGACTAATAAAATAACTACCTGCTCAAGAAGGGAGTGAACTCAAAGTAGACCAGGGTAATAAGGATTTTCTCGGGACACTCAAAGATCCAAGTAGCTGACTACTTTTTTAGTTATTGTAGACCTATAGGAAGAAAACCTACCTGTTTCCTACCTAGAGTTCGCGTCCGTTTTTTAATTATTAACAATTTAGTGCAAAAATTGCGATTTTTTCGATTTTTGCACTCCATTCAAAAACTAAATAGTTGACATAAAATTATAAAATTCAGTTTTTTAGAACATTGAAAAACCTTAAAAATGCCGATTTTTGAAAGTTAAAAAGTTAATTTGTTGCTGCGCAAACTGCAAAATAAGTGAAAATCGTTATTTGTTAATAATTTTTACCAAAACTACCTTAGAATTTTAGTGTTTCACCCAAAGTTGGATATTGGGGTACTTAACAAACCCTCAAAATTTGAGACCGATCCATTAATCAGTTTAAGAGTTATTCTATTTGTTTATCCCAGAGACCTTTATTTTGCAATAAGATAAGACAGAAAATAATAAAGATAGAGCAATTCTGAGTATGCCAAATGAAAGTAGAAGAGTGATAGTATCAAAATGTATTAAAAAAAGATAAAAAAATGATTAACATAGTCAAAAATCCTAATGCCAAATTTTTAAAATTTTGTAGTTTATAAACATTTAGAATAACTTTAAAAATGTTGTCCGTAGAAACAATCTTTTTATATATTCAAAAAGATAGTATTTTAACACGAATTTTCAAATAAAAAAATTTAGCCTGGGCTCATTTGGGACAAAGTTAGCCATATGTTTTTTAATTCACAGCTAATTTGTTTATATTAATTAAGGAATCTCATTAATGCCATTTTAAAGAAGATTTGTATTTTTTCTTAAAAAATTTGCACAAACATTATACGTTTACAGCACCCTCTACAATTTTTCAAAAATGTAGTGCAAACGATTACTAGGGGGAACCTACAAATCCAGCGAGTTAAAATACCGAAAAAGCAATTTCAAACGAATATAATTTGCTGTATCTCCGGATCAACTCAATGGATTTTGATCTTTCTTTTTTTAATTGGTATGTAATTTTAACGTACATTACAAATATGCAATTTAACAAAACAGTCTAATTTGTTTAAACAATTCTTGAAAAAATATTTTTTTTTTACAAAAATCTATTTTTTAATCATAGTATCATTAATGATGATCACAGAAAAAGTTAAAGTACACTTTAATAAATAAATGATTTTTATTAGA
Organism: Diabrotica virgifera virgifera; assembly: GCF_917563875.1. Classification (NCBI taxonomy): domain Eukaryota; kingdom Metazoa; phylum Arthropoda; class Insecta; order Coleoptera; family Chrysomelidae; genus Diabrotica; species Diabrotica virgifera. The sequence continues at coordinate 124,057,788 of NC_065450.1, forward strand.
TAATTATTTATTGAAGATAATTTATTTATTAAAGTATACCCTAACTATTTCTATGATTAATAGGGATAGTATGATTAAAATCATGGATTTTTGGGAAAAATTTATTTTTCCAAAAATTGTTTAAACCAGCGGTTCTCATTCTTCTTGAGTCATGTACCATCAAATACTTTTTATTATTTTTAGTACCACCTAACTGAAATACCTATCTAGTTAGGTGATCTAATTAATTATAATAGTGTTGCTGATTTTGGCTGTTTTTGCGTTTTGTGTACCACCTGAAATACTGATATGTACCACCAGTGGTACATGTACAGATTGAGAACCGCTGGTTTAAACAATTTAGACTGTTTATTAATTAATAAATGTCTAGAAAAATTACATATTTGTAATGTACAGAAAAATTACATACAAATTAAAAAAAGAACGGTCAAAATATATTCAGTAGATCCCGAGATATAGAAAATGATAGTAGTTTTAAGTTGCTTTTTTAGTTTTTGAACTCGTGCATTTTTCGGCTCCCAGCTCCCCCTTCATTTACCACGACTAGTCACCAGTTAAACTACATTTTTAAAAAATCGTGTATAATACCAGCTTTTCTAATATGTAAAATGACTTTTTCTACAGACAATATTTTTAAAGTTATTCTAAATGTTTTTAAACTACAAAATTTCACAAATTTGGCATTAGGATTTTTGACTATATTAGATAATCTTTTTATCGTTTTTTAGTACACTTTGATAGTATCAGTTTTCTACTTTCATTTGGCATACTCAGAATTGCCCTATCTTCATTATTTTCTGTCTTATGTTATTGCAAAATAAAGGTCTCTAGGATAAACAATTAGAATATCTCTTAAACTAATTAATGGATCGGTCTCAAATTTTGAGGGTTTGTTAAGTACCCCAATACCCAACTTTGAGTGAAACACTAAAGTTCTAAGGTAGTTTTAGTAAAAGTTATTAACAAATAACGATTTTCACTTATTTTACAGCTTGCGTAGCAACAAATTAACTTTTAACTTTCAAAAATCGGCATTTTGAAGGTTTTTTAATGTTCTAAAAAATTAAATTTTGTAATTTTATGTCAACTATTTAGCTTTTGAAAGGGGTGCAAAAAATCGAAAAAATCGCGATTTTTGTACTAAATTGTTAATAATTAATAAACGGACGCGAACTCTAGGCAGGAAACAGGTAGGTTTTCATCCTATAGGTAGTCAGCTACCTGGATCTTTGAGTGTCCCGAACATGGTCTATTTCTAGATTATTACCCTGGTCTAAAGGTGCCCCGTTCATGGCTACCGGGCAAGCAGTGCAAACAGGTAATTAAAGGTACAGAATTACTTAATTGATTAAATAGTGCAACCTAAAGAGTGCAGAGGGTTTAAAGGGATTAATAAATTAATTATTAAAAAGTTACTATGTGCTCATGAAATTACGAAATTCAAATTCCATTAATATAATAATATTATATTACCATATGGTATGATGCAAATGAAAGGAATAAATTCGTTATTTCGTAAACTAAGGAATAATAAAAAAGAAAAAATTGTGATATTTCGGCATATATCATACGAGTGACGTCATTCATCTGAGCGTGATGACGTAATCGACGTAAACATTGCTTTTCGCTTAAATCCAATGTTCACGCCAGCTCCTGCCAGCCACGTGCCTCTTGGCAGTTTGAACATTTAATTTAAGCGAAAAGCAATGTTTATTTTTCAAATAAAGATTTTTTTCTGTTTTCTGACAGCAGTAAAATATATTTTGATTTAATTTTGAAAGGACCCCCCAACACTCCTTATGGAAAAGTGCCCCGGTCAAATTTAATGAAAATTTAGTCAATGATAGTTCTCAGTGCGTAGATTAAAAAAATACATGGGACTTAGGTCTGAAAAACTATTATTCTAAAGCTACAGCTTTCTGAAGTTTCGATTGAAGACTGGATTCAGGTGCTCGGTATATATTCACGGTCAAATGAACGAAAATATTTATTATTGAAAGAAGAGAGACTCATTTTCTTCATGCATATTTGCGTCTTGCATATGCATTCGTGGTCAAAAATAGATGCATCGTATTTTAGTCTTTAGAAAACTTCGGAAAAGTCCTCAGAAAACTGAAGAAGGGCGATAGAAAATGTGCTGCTAGAGGGACAAAGATGAAATAAAAAAGCTGCGAGAAACAAACGAAAAAGCTATAAATCAAATAGGTCAATTAGAAAAAGAAATTAGTATAGCAAATGAAAAAATAGAGAAATTGGAAAGAGAAAGAAAGAGAAAAAATGTAATAATACAAGGAATAAAAATTGATACAAATGATCAGAAAGTTTTACGAGGGGCTATGGAGAATTTTATGGAAAAAGAGCTACAAGTTTCAGTAGATGTAAATGGAGCAAGGAAAATAGGAGAAAATACTGTCATAGTGGAACTCAACAGCGTGAAAAACAAAATAGAAGTAATGAAAAATAAAAGTAAATTAAAAACCAAAAAGGACGAAAGAATCTATATTAATGATGATATGTTAAAAGAAGAAAGAATTATTCAGAAAGAAATTAGAAGCAAGGCTATGGTAGAGAGGCATAATGGAAAAAATGTAAAAATAGGATACCAGAAGCTAATCATTAATGGTGAAATATGGACATGGAATAACAGCCAACAACAACTCATAAAAGAGAAAAATATACAACCAAAAAACTAGCAATACAACGAAAGCAGACTGAAATAACGGAGACGACATGGCAAAGTACAGGTACACGAAATAGACAAAATGTACAGATTATTAATGAAAAGCAGCCCATAAAAGAACATATATTAGTAGGAACATGGAATGTAAGAGGAACATACGAAGAAGGAAAACTGAAACACCTAGTAGATGAATGTAAAAAATATAAATTCGAAATAGTAGCACTACAAGAAACGAAACAACTAGGCCAAAACTCAATGGAAATAAATGACTATTTATTTTTCAATAGCGGAGGCGAAAATAGAATGTTAGGCACAGGATTTGTAGTAAACAAAAAGCTGAAAGATCTAATCGTTGACTTTAAACCAATTTCAGAGAGAATATGCATACTAAGAATAAGAGGAAAATACCAAAAAATAACATTTATAAACATACATGCACCGACTGAAGAGAAAAACATAGAGATAAAGGAAGACTTCTACAGTCAAATAGATACAGTATTCGAAAATATTCCCAAATACGATATAAAAATAGTACTAGGTGATGCTAATGCCAAAATAGGAAAAGAAGAAATATACACACCCACCATAGGAAAATATAGTCTGCATGAAACAACGAATGAAAATGGTCACCTCTTAATAGATTTTGCAAAAGAAAAAAACATGATCGTTATGAGCACGTACTTTCAACACAAAAGAATATATCAAGGAACATGGAGATCACCAGATGGAAAAACCATAAATCAAATAGATCATGTGCTCATCGAAAAAGACATGGAAAAATGTATAAAGAACATAAGAACATATAGAGGACCGGATGCAGACACAGATCACTTTATAGTCGGAATACAACTTAAACAGGTTATACCAGTTCTTAGAAATCAACAGAAAAAAAGGTACAAAGTAACTAAACCTATTAGACTACTGTCAGAAGAAGAACAAAGTAAATATGAAAGACTAGTCACTAGAGAACTGGAAAATATTGCAAAAAATGAAAACATCGAACAAAAATGGACGCAAATAAAAGTATGTATGACCAAAGCAGCGCAAGTCAGTAATAGAAATATAAAAGATGGATTCAAAGAATGGTTTGATGAAGAATGTAAAATAGAACTGGATGAAAGAAATAAGTTAAGACTCAAAATGATGCAAGTGAAAACACCAGAGATGGAGATACAATACAATGAACAAAGAAAACGAACTAAAAGAATCATAAGAGCAAAGAAAAGAAAGTACAACGAAGATAAATTGAAATGCATAGAAGAAAACTATAAAAATGGAGAAGTCAGGAACTTATATCAAGGAGTAAAAAATGAGAAAAAGGGGTTCCAAAGAAAACCTGTACACTACAAAAGCAAAAATGGAAGGAATTTAGTAAGCGACGAAGAAATACTGAGCAGATGGAGAGAATACTTCGAAGAGCTTCTAAATGAAATTCCCACAACAGAATATGCAGAAGAAGAAGAAGAAGAAGGACCGAATGAAAATATTGATCAAGAAGAAATACAGGAAAGACCGCCTAATGAAAAAGAAATAAAAGAAATAATAGAAAAACTAAAGAAAAACAAGAGCCCAGGTAAGGATGAAATAACAGCTGAAATGTTTAAATATGGAGGACCAGTACTAATTAAGCATTTGGAAAAGCTGATAAAAGAAATTTGGGAACAAGAACACATACCAAAAGAATGGACTGAAGCCACACTGTGTCCAATTCACAAAAAAGGCGACAAAAGTTTATGCCATAATTACAGGGGAGTAGCCCTACTAAACGTTGCATATAAAATACTTGCAGTACATATAAAAGACAAGATAACACAAAAGATAGATAATGACATAGGAGAATATCAATGTGGATTCAGAAGAGGACGCAGCACGGTGGATCAAATTTTCCTGCTGCGTGAGATACAAGCGGAAAGCTACGAATACGGAAAATCTACAATGGCCCTATTCATTGACTTTAAACAAGCTTTTGACAGAGTTAAACGAAAAGAAATATACAAAGCACTATGTGAAATTGGAATTAGTAAAAAATTAATAAAGATGGTAAAAGTTACACTCAGAGAAACAGAGAACAGGGTTAAAATAAATGGAAAGGAAACAGATAAGTTTAGGGTCGGTGAAGGGGTACGACAAGGAGACCCACTGTCATCACTGTTGTTTAGTATCCTTCTTGAAATAGTCATCAGAGAAGCCGAAATTAACAGGACAGGACTTGTATACCAACGAAAACACCAATGCTTGGCATTCGCTGATGACATAGTAATAATAGCCAGAAGCAAACAAGAATTAAAAGAAATACTAAAAAGACTAGAGGCGATAGGAAGAAAGAAAGGGATATACATAAACGAAGAAAAGACTAAATATATGGAATGGACAGAACGAGAATACACACAAGGACAATACCTGACAATAAACACAGAGGCAAAAATATATAAATTCGAGGAAGTAGAGAGATTCCAATATCTAGGAGCGACATTCACTAGGAGACCAAATATAAAAGAAGAAATCCAAGCGAGAATTATGGCTGGCAATCGTTGTATCTTTGCTCTAAACAACTTATTGAGAAATAAGAACATATCTAGAGGGGCTAAGATAAGAATATACAAGACAGTGATAAGACCTATAGTCTTGTATGCCAGTGAAACATGGACGATGAACAAATCCGAGCAAGTCATGCTTAAAGTATGGGAAAGAAAAGTCCTAAGAAAAATATTTGGCGGAAAGATATGGAATGGAATGTGGATAAGAAGACCAAATGTGGAATTGGAGAGGATGTATGGTGAACCAAACATAGTAGGGATCGTAAAATCACAAAGACTGAGATGGTTGGGACATATCCAAAGGATGCCAAACACGAGACTTCCCAAAAAAATACTAACGGGAGGAATAGGAGGAAAGAAGAAGAAAGGTAGACCGAAAACCAGATGGAAGAAAGATGTTGAAAAAGACATAGAAGAACTGAAAATCACAAATTGGAAAAATAAAGCAGCAAATAGGAGAGATTGGAAAGGAATAGTAAACCAAGCCATGGGCCTTCTAGGCCTGGAGAGCTAAACTATATATATATAGAGGGACATAAGAATTATTATATTTTTATGAGTGCTTCACACTTATCCAATACCAGCATAGCTGCAGTTCCGCCTTATCTTTAGAAAACTTCTGAACAGTGGCGGAGATATGGAGTGAATAGAGTGAATCTCTGTAACACAGTCCAGAATTAAAGTTGAAAAAATTTTTGAAACATAAAAAATGCATTAGCTTACATGAAACTTAAATTACAGACAGACAAATTCAACACAATAAACTTGATAGTTTAAGTTAAGGCAACTTATTTCATATAAGTAATTATCTATGTCTTTTATGTAGTTTGGGTTTATCTATTTTGTCTTTCGGTATCCCCCTTCCCCAGGAAAATGTCCCGACACACTGAAGCGCCTTCAGAAAATTGAGGAACCACCACAACAAGACATCTTACGTTTTCACGCAAGCAGAATAGAGTGCGTCTAAAAAACATAAGATATGCGGACGAAGCAGTAGTTTTTGCAAATAGCTTATATGGTTTGCAAAGAACAATAATAATGTCAAAGTTGAGTCAATGTTTAAATGACAGTTTCCTCATGGTTTTGTTCGATATAATAATAGCAACAATTTGTTAGTACAATAGTAGATCGTGTTAGAACATCACCCATTCAAATAAGGTTTACTGTGCAAAATATTTGATAGAATGTAGTTGTGCCATAGTATTTGGTGATTTTTTTTTCTAAAAAAATCTTAAAAGAAATTCTGCATAATATGCGTATAATAACGTGATATTTTCTAAGGACTTTTCGGAGGTTTTCTGAAGACTAAAATACGATGCATCTATTTTTTACCACGAATTCGTATTAGTCCAGAAAGCCACTGCGCATCCGCTAGGAAAAATATTCTGATTCGGATTTTTTGCACAGTCTTACTCAAAAAGGACCCCTTTTAACAATTTTGCATGTTGCCAGGAACAAAAAGTGGTCAAAAATTTTTTAAACGTTTTTTTTTTTGTTTTTTTCCTAAAATTATTTTTTTTGCATAGAAAAAAGTTTTTTTAGGTTTTTTGGATCATTCCAAACAGAAAAGGTCTTTAGTGACTTTTCTCTAAAAATGATAGTTTTTGACAAATAAGCGATTAAAAATTGAAAAATTGCGAAATGGGCCATTTTTAACCCTCAAAAACTATGTGAAAAACTGAAAATTTGAATGTTGCCAAGGTAGGTAGATATTCTTTAAACATCGATTGATGAAATCCCGAAGAGTTTTTCTCAATACAATATTCAAAACTCCTTTGTTTTTTAATTGCTAATCAAGCGTGCGCGACACTATTTTCCACCGACAGTATGCTGCAAATGAAAGGAATAAATTCGTTATTTCGTAAACCGGCGACTTTAAGGAAAAATCCCGAAACAGGTCGATTTTTATTTTTAAGTTATGTCATTGTGGCATATATGGTATACTAGTAATCGTAATCGATGATTTTTTTAAATGAGAATAGGAGTCGTGTGGTAGCTCATTTGAAAGGTTATTCAATTCTCTATTCAATATATTTCTACTTCTTTTTTTGTCAAATAATTTAATTTAATAAAAATTTTTTGGACGCCTTGTATAAATAATTATGTAAATGTTTATATTACTGAATAGATAATTGAAAAACCTTTCAAATGAGCTAGCACACGACCACTATTCTTATTTAAAAAAATCATCGATTATGTCATCACGTCCAGATGGATGACGTCACTAGTATACCATATATGTCACAATATCATAACTTAAAAATAAAAATCGACCTGTTTCGGGATTTTTCCTTAAAGTCGCCGGTTTACGAAATAACGAATTTATTCCTTTCATTATCACCATACTATCGGTGGAAAATAGTGTCGCGCACGCTTGATTAGCAATTAAAAAACAAAGGAGTTTTGAATATTGTATTGCAAAAAACTCTTCAGAATTTCATCAATCGATGTTTAAAGAATATCTACCTACCTTGGCAACATCCAAATTTTCAGTTTTTCACATAGTTTTTGAGGGTTAAAAATGGCCAATTTCGCAATTTTTCAATTTTTAATCGCTTATTTGTCAAAAACTATCATTTTTAGAGAAAAGTCACTAAAGACCTTTTCTGTTTGGAATGATCCAAAAAACCTAAAAAACTTTTTTCCATGCAATAAAAATAATTTTAGGAAAAAAACAAAAAAAAAACGTTTAAAAAATTTTTGACCACTTTTTGGTCCTGGCAACATGCAAAGTTTTTAAAGGGAGTCCTTTTTGAGTAAGATTGTGCAAAAAATCCGAATTAGAATATTTTTCCTAGCGGATGCGCAGTGGCTTTCTGGACTATATGCAATACGCAAATATGCATGAATAAAGAGAGTCGCTTTTTTCAATAATAGATATTTTCATTCACTTGACCGTGAATTAATGTACTTAACGTAAACCGTGTACCTGAATTTAAGAACTTCAGAAGGCTGTAGCTCGAGAATAATAGTTTTTCAGACCTAGGTGCCATGGACTTTTTTAATCCACTTACTGAGACATGGACTTAACGGGGGGATAGGGAAATTCCTCCGTAAAACACGATCCAGAATTAAAGAAAAAATTGTTGAAACATAAAAAATACATTAGCTGACATGAAACTTAAACTACAGACAGACAAATTCAACCCAATTAACTCGACAGTTAGGAAAATTAAGGGAACTTATTGCATATAAGTTATTATCTATATCTTTTATGTAGTTTGGGTTTATCTTTTTTATGTCTTTTGGTTGGTGTTTCATTGGAAGTCGCCCCGTTCCCCCAAAAAAAATGTCTAGTTCCGCCACTGCGTATGAAGCGCCTTCAGAAAACTGAAGAACAACGATAACAAGTGCTGCTAGAGCCGCACAAGACTTCTCAAGTTTTCACGCATGCTGAATATAAACCTGATGCTTAGCAACAGCACCATTTAATTAAAAAAAAAAAAAAAAAACGTTGAATGATAATTTCGCCGGTCCAGAATAATAATGACGTAACTGCAAAAAGCCAAATTTTTCAGGAGAGCAAAAATCCGCTTTTTAAATATTTAAAATAGGGATTAACTAAGGAGTAATCGTCCATGAGCATCGGTGTGGCGTTTATTGTTAAAATTATGGCTTTTATTTTTATTCCTAATGGTTCGAATTTCATTATCTTAATTTAATTTCTCCATTTCAACCCATTTTACATTTTGTTATGCTTCATCTAAAATTTTTTAAATGTTTAAAATAGTGATTAAATAAAGAGCAACCGTCCGGAGCATTGGTATGGCGTTTATTCTTACAATTATGGCTTTTAGTTTCATCCCCATTGGTTCGAATTTCATTATCTCAATTTAATCTCCCCATTTTCAACTCTATCTACAGTTGCATCATTCTTGATCTGAAAATTTTTTTGTACAGAAAAACTATTGTTAAATATTTATTATGTCGTTTATTCTTACAGCGATGGCTCTTATCTTCATCCCTATTGGTCGGAATTTCATTATCTTAATTTAGTCCCCAAATTTTTAACCCTATTTACAGTTGCGTCATTCTTCATCTGAAACAAGGTCTAAAATGGTGCATATTTCAATAACGACGGCACTACCCTGTGGTGGCGCAGCAAATAGTTACAGTTCTGTCGCTTTTGTATCATCTGTATACAGTATACAGTATTTTAGAAGGTAATTACGCAATAAACAGGAATTGACAACATTTGCAGTTACGTCATTCATATTCCGGACCGGCGATTTAACAACTGAAGAACCGCGACACTGACATTTGCTGCATTGAGAATACCTAAAATATCACGTTAATTCTGCATATTATGCAGAATTTCTTTTAAGATTTTTTTAGAAAAAAAAATCATCAAATACAAGGAGCTATAGCACAACTAGATTCGATCAAATATTTTGCACGATAACCCTTATTTGAATGGGTGATGTTCTAACACGATCTATTATTGTACTAACAAATTGTTGCCATTATTATATGGAACAAAACGACAAAACCATGAGGAAACTGTCACTTAAACCCTGTCTCTACTTTGACATTATTATTATTCTTAGCAAACCATCTAAGCGATTTGCAAAAACTACTGTTTCGTCTGCACATCTTATGTTCTTTAGACGCACTCTATTCTGCATGCGTGAAAACGTAAGATGTCTTGTTGTGGTTGTTCCTCAATTTTCTGAAGGTGCTTCAGTGTGGCGGAACATGTGCTTTGAGGGCGGGGGGCACTGAAAGACAAAATAGATAAACCCAAACTAGATAAAAGACATAGATAATAACTTATATGCAATAAGCTGCCTTAATTTTCCTTACTATCGAGTTTATTGGTTTGAATTTTTCTGTCTGTAGTTGAAGTGTTTCATGTCAGTTAATGCAGTTTTTACGTTTCAACAATTTTTTCTTTAATTCTGGACCGTGTTACGGAGAGAATTCCCCTATTCACTCCATAGATCCGCCACTGTTCAGTAGTTTTCTAAAGATAGCGTGAAGCATTCATGAAAATATGATGATTCTTATGCCGCTCTAGCAGCACATTTTCTATCGCACTTCTTCAGTTTTCTAAAGAATTTTCTCAGGTTTTCTAAAGACTAAAATACAATGCATTTATTTTTGACTACAAATTCATATGCAACACGCAAATATACATGAAGAAAATGAGTCACTCTTTTTTCAGAAATAAAATTTTCGTTCATTTGGCCGTGAATTAGTGCACTTAACGTATACCGAGCACATGAATCGAATAACTTCAGAAAGCTGTAGCTTCCGAATAATAGTTTTTCCGACCTAGGTCCCATGGAGTTTTTGAAGTTATACTTCTTTACCGGCGATAGAGGGTAAATTTTTATATGGGAAAACCTAGCGACCGGGCGCATGCGCATTATAACTTTGTTCTGATTGGATGTTCAAATGACATGTCAAAAATTATTCAATATGGCGGCTGTGGCACAGCTGTAGTTAGATTATTTATGGTTGTTGCGTTTTAAAATTTGTGTGAAAAGAAACAACAAACAAAAGTTAGTTAATAGTTATACTGCCTTTTTAAATAGTTTTCATAAACCTATATTTTTGGATTTTTGGACTATTTTGGACAAGGAAAACTCATTCTAATTTGGTAAATAGTTTTTATTATAATCATATTGTAATTATACATTTGTATTAGGTTGAAATACATACATTTATTTTCTCAAGAATGCGGATTTTAGAGAGAAATCCCAAATTAGGTTCGATTTTTATTTTTAAATTATGATTTTTTGGCGTAGATTTATTTATCTAGTAGGTATGTAATGCTTTGATTTACATACTTAATTTGATTACCAACAAAAGTTCTACCAATCTTCATCTAATATATTGTTTTCTTACTGTTTTGTTATATTTTTATATTTTCTTCCACAAAATTTAACCTACATAATTTAATTTTCAAAACAACTGTCAAACAGTAAAACGTTCAGTTACCGTATTTTTCCACATGATAAATAATGTGGGATTGGACGAGTGAGTCTACGCTTCGATTACGTGTCAAAGCGGCACGAAATTCAAGGGTTCAATACCCGATGCAAGTTTTACTTTTTTATTTTTTATGCATGTTATGATTGTAAGTATATTTGTTATATAATTTTTTTTTCAGAAAATGCGTATTTAATATTTTTGCCAACAATTATTATCGTTCAGAAATCATTTTTTCTTTGTGGCATTTTTCAATGTGTTTGTGTGCGTTTTATTCTTTTATTTTTTAAAATTTTTGGTATTGTTTTAAAAATCACATAATATGTAGTAGAAGTATAACTTCTTACGTGCGTACAAAGTACACACACATTCTTGTTTAATTTACGCACTGAGAACTATCATTGGCCAAACTTGGGTTAAATTTGAGCGGGGCCACTTTTCCATAAGGAGTGTTGCGGAGTCCTTAGATACATTCTTCTTTTTTTGTAAATTAATTTATTTCAACCCATTTCTTTTGGCCACTCTTTATAAATATTAATGTTAATAAGACTAAGTTTTCACTCTAGTGACATATAAAACAACATAATGCTATTCTACACCCCACCAGAATGAAAACAATGGGAACCTTCTCTAGTTACACCTCCGAGGCTTCTACAATATGCAAGCCATACGGATGCTGAGACTAAGGAAGATGAGGGAATTCTACAATTTACAATTCACGTCCCATCTGCTCAGCGCGGTAAAGTTCCAACGAGAATGGTTCCCTTCGTACTCCAATCAGAGTAAATGTAAATCAAAAATGAATAACCATTTTCAATTTCGTTGCAAAACGAAAATACAGTCGAACCATATTCTAGTCCAATCAGAGAATGTGGCAAGCACCTCTACCGATTTCGAAACTTATTAGTCTCTCATCAGGAGGCACATATGCTGCTCTCCCCGATTCAACCAAAACAAACCCCAGCGTGCAGTCCCGGATTGCAACGAAAGAAATGGCATAGATGCCCTGAGCAGATGGGACGTGAATTGTAAATTGTAGAATTCTCTCATCTTCCTTAGTCTCAGCATCCGTATGGCTTGCATATTGTAGAAGCCTCGGAGGTGTAACCAGAGAAGGTTCCCATTGTTCTCATTCTGGTGGGGTGTAGAATAGCATTATGTTGTTTTATATGCCATTAGAGTGAAAACTTAGTCTTGTAGCTGTTGCCGCTAGGGCATCTATGCCATTTCGTTCGTTGCAATCCGGGACTGCACGCTGGGGTTTGTTTTGGTTGGATCGGGGAGAGCAGCATATGTGCCTCCTGATGAGAGACTAATAAGTTTCGAAACCGGTAGAGGTACTTGCCGCACTCTCTGATTGGACTAGAATATGGTTCGGCTGTATTTTCGTTTTGCAACGAAATTGAAAATGGTTATTCATTTTTAATAATGTTAATGTTTATATTACTGAATAGAAAATTAAATAATCTTTCAAATGAGCAAGCACACGACCACTATTCCCATTTAAAAAAAATATCGATTACGTCATCACGCCCAGATGGATGTCACTAGTATGACGTATATGCCAAAAAGTCACAATTTAACCCGGGAGCAGTCGCGCCGTTAGAAAAAATCTAACATTTTACCCTTTTTCGTGATAACTAGATGAATAATTTTGCAACATAATTTTCCACTCCTAAGTGTCCTGAGGATGGGTGTAGTAATGCGTAGGTTTACTTTTTAAATTGTTTTTCTTCTTATTCTTCTTCTTCTTTTTGTGGAATTTATGGCTTTGGTGAAAACCAATTAGCATTAATAATTGTTAGAAATTTGTTGTAAATTCGAATTTATATTAGTATTGTTAGATAAAATCTAACGCGCGACTGCTGACGTGACAGAAGTGAGCGCGACTCTTCCCGAATTAAAAATAAAAATCGACCTGTTTCGGGATTTTTTCTTAAATTCACCGGCTTACGAAATAACGAATTTATTAATTTCATTTGCACCATACTGTATATTATTTTAATTTGAATTTTGTAATTTCATGAGCACGTCGTAACTTTTTAATAATTAATTTATTATTCCCTTTAAACACTGCACTGTTTAGGTTGCACTATTTAATCAATTAAGTAATTTGAATAACTTAATATTTTATTTAAATAATAATTCCTCATTAACGTTTAATAAAAAGATTTTTATTACGTAAGTAGTAAGTGGCTTTGAAGGCAGTGAGGACTGACTTTTGAGTTTTTCCCAAAAACGTGGCTAGAAGCGATTCCTTTCGTACGGCACCAAACTGGCGTGTTTTTTTTTAACCTAAGCACGCTTTCAGAATCAGAACCGCAACGAGAATTTTTATAAAAACATTTTCTATCGATCAATACAAAAATTTACAAAAATTTTTTAAACGATAGAAAAATTAATTTGTTGATTTTTTTATAAACCTTTGGCAGGGTACCATTAGTGGGACGATATTATTATACGACATTCAAATAATCGTGCAGACCAATCATTTTTTAAGTACTAATTATATTAGGTACATTTTATCGATCACAACAAAATTTAAATTTTTTAAAAGTTAAAAAAAATATTTTTTGACAGATTTTTGAGGTTATTAAGTAAAAACGCCAAAAAACCGGGTTTTTGGTTTTTGAGCATGCTGTGGGCGAAAAATCATAGTTTTAATAGCTGATTTTGACTGTAAAGGTAAGACTACATATTTATAAAAATGTAAATGATCATTAATTGAACCGTATTTATGTTGTAGAGGTTATGAATCAAAAACTGCAGAAAAATGTGAAAAAACAATTTTTTTCGATTTTTAAGGATTTTCCACGTTGAAAATGATAATTATGTCTATGCCATTCGAAAGAACAGAAAACACATTATTTTATTGAGAGAAAAATTCAGAAAAACACATTATTTTAAAGTTAGCCAAAAATTTCCAACATAACCTAAAAAATCACTGAAAATTTCAAATATTTTTATAGGCAGCTATGTATTGTTAAGATATCCATTCTATATCTGATCTAATAATAACAGAGGAGTTTGTTTACAGATGGACAGACAGACATGAATACTTCAAGGTGAAAACGGATAGGTAGTTATAAATAGTAAAAAGTTAATTAGTGCAACTTAACTTTCAATTAAAGATGCAGCCAGTTGTGATATTATTCTAATTAATAAAATTATCTCAGTGAACAAACAATGTAGTGTATTAATTAGAAGTTTACCTAGAACTTTAGCTCAAATTACCATTAATTTAAAATATTGTAATTAATTGAAACTATGATTTTAAAATTAGTTAAATGTTGTTTGTTTGGAAATTATTTTGTAATGCATTATACAGATTGCCATGTACGAATAGATGTGTTATGGAAATTAATATTTGATGAAGAATAAAGAAAATAAAAGAAATAATACAGGGTAAGTCATGAGGAATTGTACATACTCCTACTTCGTATGGAGGTCCCTATGGGAAATATCAGATGACCATTAAAAAGTGTCTGCTCCCATTTTTTAATAATATACAGGGCGAGTTGTTAATTTTTACAGAAATTTGTATTCGTCATAATTTTTGAACGGTAAGATTGATGTGTCTCTTATTTTATTCAATCGTTACACTATTACCACGTAATTAACTGATTTATTCAAATTAGAAAAAAATTACGTCCGGATTGAAAAAAATTGTTCGTTTTGGTCTTCGAAAAAATTCCACCATGTATACGGTTTTTGAAAACTTTAATACGAATTTTACAAATTAGACAAATAAGCAATTATGGCTTAATTATTTTTCCCCACACGATTAGGGGCTGTCCATTAATCACGTGAGGCTGGAAAAGGGGGAGTGGTCCATAAAGAAATCACGAAATGTCACAATACACGTGATATAGGTGGTCTTAAACCTCACCATGTATCACCAAGGGTGAGGGGGGGGGGTAAAAAATGCCAAAATAAACATCACGTGATTAATAAACGACCCCTTACTTATTTTTTTATAAAAAAATCAAATTTTACTATGAATTAAAAGTTTGGTGAAGTGAACCATAGATTTAAAAAAATTAACTTTTATTACAAATATTAATTTTTTTTTGAACAAATATTTAATTTATAAGTAATAATACTACCACTGCTCGTGATATACGTTTTAAGTAATACAAACCTTTTAGCCAAGTTCCAGAATTTCAAAAGGGACAGGTTGTTTTGAATAATACTAAAACATCCCCTTGATAATATTTGTTTGTAAAACGGAGCCAAACAAATAAACCCAAATTAAACAAAAACAAAAAGAAATATTTTCCCCTCATTTTTTGCATCACTACCTTCTCACCATGTATTAATACTAGGTTTGTTCTAGAAAGCATTCAAAGTAGTCAGAAACCGTCAGCAAATAGTTGGTCAGTGAGAGAACATAATACAGTCACCAGTGCTATCCCCTCTACTCGCGCTGGTCCTCTATTCTATCTATTCGTTGATGGTTTCAAACCGTTTGAAACTGATGCTAGAACAAACCTAATATGTATGTGTATAAAAATGTAAGTGAATCTTAGAAGGCTATGATAATTTGATATTTTCGTTGTTTGAGTACACAATTTGACTTTTCGTTCGCCATCGTTATTATTTATTTGTGTTTCTTACACTATTTTTACTTTTTTGCATTTTTTTTGAGGTAGTGTACGTTATTTAAAGTATTTTAATTAATTGCAAAATGCCACATAAATTTTCAAATTTAGAATATGCAGACATTATTTTTGTTTACGGGTTTTGTGATGGAAATGGCAGGGCTGCCAGCAGAGAATATCAAAGACGATTTCCAAAACGTCTAGTTCCGAATCATCTAACGTTTGCATCCGTGTTTAATTATTTAAAAGAAAATGGAACATTTGCTAAACCAAAATCTGAACGAGGAGCATTAGATCATTTCCAAGCAGAACACATAATTGGTGCCGTCGAAGCAGATCTTAAAATAAGTACGAGGTAAGTAAGCAGACAATTAGGTGTTTCTCAACCAAAAGTTGACATAGTGTTAAGAAATAATAATTTACATCTTTATCACATCCAACAAGTCCAACGATTGCATCCAGGAGATGAAAGCCTATGATTACAATTTGCTAAGTGGATTGCGAAGAATGATCTCTTATTGTATACGACCCTATTTACTGGCGAAGCCCAGTTCACGAGAGATGGAATAAATAACTCGCGCAACTCACATATTTGGGCAGACGAAAATCCCCATGCGATTCGCGAATCTCGTTCGCAGTATAGATTTGCAGTGAATGTTTTTCTTTAATGCACGGTTGACAGGTGCTGTGTACTTAGATTTCTTACAAAATATTTTGCCGAATCTACTTGCCAATGCAGCCGCCCGAAGTATTACTTTATACACGATGGGGCATCACACTTTTTTTGGGGACATTTCTCAGTTGCTGTTCGTTAACATCTTCATGTAACATGGAAATAGGTGGATAGGACGCAGAGGGCCTCAAGCATGGCCCCTAGATCACCTGATTTTAACCCTGTCGACTATTCCATATGGGGTTGATTAAAGAAATGGTTTATCGAGAAAATATCAACACGCGACAAGAACTAAGTAATTGATAAAATTATTGATTCTTGTAACATTATTAGAAATAATCCCTTAACTCTCAGGAGGTCTATTAGACAGTTGATGGTCCGACAAAGGTGGATTTCATTCCGAAAATCTGCTATAAATCTCAAAAAAATTTTGTTTTATTGTTTTATTTGTTTCTTAAGTTCTTTTATGTATGTATTGTTCGTCCGCTATAATTTTTCCCATGCGTCACGATTCATTTTCAAACAAATTAAGTCAAAACATAAAGTAAAACGTACGCCGATGTATGTAGTATATAGTATGCAGTATACAATATGTATTCACATCGACGTTCGTTTTACTTTATGCTTTGACTTAATTTGTTTGAAAATGAATCGTGACGCATGGGAAAAGTCATAGCGGACGTTATGTTCTACCTAATATGTACATATCTTCTTTTCGTTAATTTCAAAAATAAACTAACTGTATTTTGCCTTTTGAAATAAAATTCTGATATTTCAATAAAAACCGATGAATCTGTTCCTTTTGAAATTCTGGAAATTAGCTAAAAGAGTTTTATTATTTACAACATATAGCACAAGCTGTGGAAGTATCAATACATATGTATAAATTAAATACTTGTTAAATTAAATAAATTTTGCAAGAAAAGTATTTTTTTAATCTATGGTTCACTTCACCAAACTTTTAATTCATAGTCAAATTTGATTTTTTTATAAAGAATTAAGTAATCGTGTGGGGAAAAAATAAATATACCATTTTAATTGCCTATTCGTCTAATTTGTAAAATTCCTATTATAGTTTTCAAAAACCGTATACAGGGTGAAATTTTTTCTAACACCAAAACGAAATAATTTTTTAAAGCCGGACCTGATTTTTTTCTGGTTTGAATAAAGTAGTTGATTAGGTGGTAATAGTATAACGATTGACTAAAATAAGAGACACATCGATCTTACCGTTCAAAAATGATGACGAATACAAATTTCTGTAAAAATTAACAACTCCCCCTGTAATGGGAGCAGACACTTTTTAATGGTCATTTGTAATTCCCCATAGCGACCTCCATACGAGGTAGGAGTATGTACAGTTTCTCATGACTCACCCTGTATAAGGCATAATCAAATTGCATACACCATATTTTTAACTCAATCAGAACCGAATACAGCATGCAGATAGCACGCACAAAGAGACACCTATGTTGCAGTTTGTATGAGTAGAGAGTTGTTATATTCTTTTGCCATGTTTTTGGCAAAACTATTGCGATTTTTCTTGATACATATCAACGATAAAGAAAAGTCCCGAGAATTCCACAGGATTTGATACTGATTACTTACTCATTTGACTGAAAGTCGATAAGAGGAAATTTTCCAAATTGATAAGGCAGCAACATGTCGAGTAGATATCGATGGCTGAAAGGCAAAAATTACCATTACCAAAGCGCCATTTGGCAAACTTTACACTGGAGCAACTTTAATAAGTTTGAAATTTTGAAAAATAATTTATAAAATATTATTCAGTAGTTGTATTGTCATATTTCCAACGAATTTTAAATGCAGTTTATGAAATAAGTATTTTTTACATAGTTTATGAAATACTGTCGGTTAAATAAATATTATCTATCCAAAAAGCATACATGTTTTGTGAGAGGTAAAATGGTTGAACTTGAAAACCAATAAAAATATAAGTATACAAGACAACTTTTTCTAAGGTAAATACAAAAACTTTACAGTACAATAGACATTATCTAGTTTAGGTTTCACTTGTTTTCTTCACATAATTGAAGACTCTTGGACAAAGAATTTAAAGAGGAAGTAAATAATATAAAATATTTGATTTTTCTAGTAGTCTATTAATACTTAAAACACAATACCTATTCTACTCATCAATTAGGTATAGATGGAAATCTAATGTAAAAATGTAAGTAAGAAATGGGTATTTAATAGTAACAATCATTGACTTCAAGTTTGAATTCTACATTTTTAGTATGGTCTTAAATTATATAAATTATTCCAATTATGTAAAAAATAGTAAATTATAACGTGAGAAATACTTTTTTCTATAAACATGAGTATTATAAATAGTATATTGTACAACAAGAGAGAAAAAAGACATATTTCTCACGAGCGCAGAAGTTTGTTGGCACGAGCCGAGGCACGAGGCGAGTGCTGCAAATCAAGCGAGAGAAAATATGTCATTTTATCTCGTGTTGTACACTGTACTTTTTCTATGGATGCGTTTTTGTCAAGAGTTCAAACTTCAAAATTAAATAATTTAGGTGGTTTTAGGTATATTATATTCCTAAATTGAAATAAAATACATATATACACATAGGCATTTAATATTCTTAATATGTATATACTTTATTTATTTAAAATTATAATTCACAGTTGAACAGTCTTAAAAGGTAATTTTTATAAGTTTTGACAAGTTTAAACACATTTTGTTTGACAAAAATAATTGTGTTTGTATTGTGCATGTTACCATGGAAATGGCGATCACATGTATGTAAACCGGCGGTGAACCCGTGAGAGAAAATATTTCTCACTGCAATGGCCGACTTTTCTCACTGCCTGAGGAATTGTTCATTTTGAATGTATGTAAGTCGTGAGAGAAGTTGCACATTGTATAGCATCCATAGAAAAAGATACATACTTAAAATACAATATATTCAAGAACTTCAAACTACATGTAATCTAAAATGTCAGGAAAATATTTTACAAACAAATTAGCAGTCTTGTATTTTTAAATAATCATAGCAAATTGCAGTTATCAAATAAATATTTCATGTACCAGGTCATTTAGCACTAAAAACAACGGTATATAAAAATGACTACAATAGAAAAATGGGTGGAAATGCATAATTGCATTTAGAGTGCATAAAATGCATCCAAAAGTGCATAAACATGTCAAAATAAGCATATTAAGGGCCAGAATGTGTTAGTCGGTGGTTTTTGGGGTAGCTGAACACGACTACGCCAAGAGAACTGACCTTCGGAGCACCTGGTGCCCGCGGCCACTACTAAGGTCCGTCACCTGGAGGTTCGTGGGTTATCGGCACTAAATTGATGCAAACAGAATACTTGAAGGTTTCTGGAGTCGCTGAACACTAATACGCCAATAGAACCGCCCCCCGGAGAACCTGGTGCCCACAGTTACTGATAAAGTATGTCATCTTCAGAAGTTTCGAAGGCCAACTTCACATAGAGAAAGGTAAAAACCAACTTGGCCTATGTGAAGACAGAGAATTCAACTCAACAACCCACGTGCTTCGTGGAAGGTTATATAATGCCTTAGGGTAGATCCTTAGTAATTTCATCCATCATCATCCTAATGTAAGACATTTAGTCGACATTTTAACGGTTTTAACTGACGTATTTTTGGTGACTTAGGACTTAGCATATAGAGCTTGCAAATAACACTTATGATGCTCTCTTTAGAGCGAAAATCACGGAATTGTAAATCTGTGTATTGAGGAACAATATTTTCAACATAATTCATATTTCTCGTGACAATTATTATTTATTTATGGTGGGAATACTTCATCATCCTCCAATGGTTCTGCCAAGTCCAGCACAGCCAGCAGCACTAAAAATTATTTCTTGTTCATTTCATTATCAAACAACAATAAAGGTAGTATATATTATCCATGTTTTAATTAAATTTGTGTAAGACACGTCCAAGTTATCGTTGAACGATAGTACGATATAAAAATAAACAAAATCAACGAATCTCGTTTTAGGTTAAGTTCATAATTCATAAAACATGCGAGAAGCGAGAACACAAAACAAAACCAACTATGAAAGTGTCAAACGGAAAAATACCATTCACCAGACTGAACGTAGTTTTAAAGCGCTGAAAGACAGCTGTTCAGTTGAAACTTAAACCGATTATTTCTGGTGAACGCAGCCACTGTTTACATGAATAATTGTTTACAACGAGTTACAATTAGTTGTTTAAAATTTGTTTGTATCTAACTTTTAAATGGATATTTAACAATATTCGATTACTATAAATTCTTTAAACGGGCTCCACACTCTCGGCGAAGTTACTTCGCCAAAGTTGACCGAAGTCCGAAGTATCCTCTCTACACACTCGTTCTAAGTGTGATACCGACAAAGAGCGGTACGGTACCGACAAAGATCACTTTGACCAGACCTACAGATTTCGGAAGTAGAACGAAGTTAGGCAAAGTTACACAAGGTCGCCGTCTACACTCTCGTACTTGTTGAACCTCGATCGACTTCGGCGAGAGTGAAGTGCTGGCTTTTATACTATATAAATAATCTAAATAAGCAAAATCAAATAAAATTCTTATCGGTGTCGTCTTTGTATGAGTCTGAGAATATATCTTTGCTATCTGAATCTTCACCTAAATTAATATTAGGTACATGATTATACGGCAGCATCAACTAATGGCTCCTTTGAAGTGAAATCCTCCTCAATAATTTTTACTTTATCTACAATTTTTTTCACTCTTCTACGGATAATATTTCAAAGAACACGTCCGACAATTTTTGAATAGAATTAAAAGTGAAATCTACATTTTGTGTTCCAACATAATATTTTAGTGTGCCCAGACAAGCTTTATCGGGTTTAAATCTCGATGATATGGTGAGAGCCTTAATACGTCATGTCCCTTATTTCTAATAATGAAATCAACAGCAAATTTAACATATTTCGGCTTATGTAATTTTTAAAAGCATACAGATCTTGTCTGAGAATGTTAGCAGGAAAAGGGATATTTCTAGCTTTTAGCCAATCTATCATTTTACTATTTGTTGTTGCAAATGTTGGCGCTCTATCCTCTTGAGTATTATGATAAGGTACATTGTCCATTACGAGACAAATTTTGTTTGGGACTCTCATCTCACATAGGATCCACCGACGAAACCTGCTTTGTTTCGTGCACCCACAATGATTAAACGTTAGCCCTTGCAAACGGGTTTTTTAAACCCACTGTTTGTTCCATCAGTTCAACTATTACCGCGAGTATTGCTTGAAAGTAAAGACGTTTCATCAGTAAACACAATAAATCTTTTTTCGTTCCTAAATTACAGTTGAGTCCGCGAGTCTTTACACGTGCGTCATCATTTAAAGCATACGAAATAAGTCGGAAATTTATTTCACGCAATAACAACTGACAGAAAGTGGCTACTGTTCCGATTACGGGTTTTATTATAAAATTTGACGTTATCAAATATATAAAATGTCAAATGTAAGTTTTGCTTCAAAATTTTTGTGCAGAACTACAGCTACAATTGAAGTAGCTTAATAAATTCTTTTATTATTATTGATTAATAAATAAATAAACAATTTTTAAAAAAATTCAATAACATATTTTATTTTTGTTATTTTATTTACTTTGACGGAAATCTAAACACAATAATTTCTTTACTGTGTGAATGACGTTAGGTTTGTATGTTTTAAATATTAATTGCCAAAATATAATTATTTA
Organism: Diabrotica virgifera virgifera; assembly: GCF_917563875.1. Classification (NCBI taxonomy): domain Eukaryota; kingdom Metazoa; phylum Arthropoda; class Insecta; order Coleoptera; family Chrysomelidae; genus Diabrotica; species Diabrotica virgifera. The sequence continues at coordinate 124,079,942 of NC_065450.1, forward strand.
CCTTAAAATTGCAAAGCCCAATATAACATTAGTTGTGAAAACAACTGTTTGTGTAATATAAAGAAACTTCAAAACGCAAAAATTCGACAAAAACCGCAAAAAATTCAACTGACTGACAGCCACAAAAGTAAACAAAGCAGAAACGTCAAACAAATTGGGCTTAAGGTGATACAATAGCGATCAACAGGTGGCAACAAACGCGGTCCAATATTACAAAAGTTCCGCGAACTATCAAAAGTGAGGCAACAGAGCGTCGGTAATTCGACACTGACAGTGACGTTTATACCATCAAAAACAATAAGTTTTATACACATAGGCGCGACATGTTGCCAAGTCAGTGACGTTCGATTTCTTGTAATAAAAAAATCAATTTTTAGTAGTTCCAAGATTACACAAAATCTAGGCATGGGATAAAAAAGTTTATTTGAAGACAGTGTATTTTTTTGTCTTTCTTAATGGCGGTACAGGCTCCTTTTTTCAATATTTTATTTAGTTGTAGAGTAATTTCCACATACTAACATATTTCTGAAATTGGGCTCTGTACCGCCATTCTTTATTATATTACGAATATGTGTGCCAAATATCTCGACAAAATATTCAAAATTAGAGCCGCAATCTTGGAACGCGTTTGTTACTACCTGTTGATCGCTACTGTTTCCTCTTAAGAGGAAACAGTAGCGATCAACTGGTAGCCAAAACGCGTTCCAAGATTGCGGCTGTAATTTTGAATATTTTTTCGAGATATTTGGTACACGTATTCGTAATATAATAAAGAATGGCGATACAGAGCCCAATTTGAAAAATATATTAATATGTGGAAATGACTCTGTAATTAAATACAATATTAAAAAAACGAGCCTGTACCGCCATTAAGAAGAACAAAAAAATACACTTTCTTCAAATAAACTTTTTTATCTGATGCCTAGATTTTGTGTCATTTTGGAACTACTAATGAAATAAAAAATTTTAGTAGTTCCAAAATGACACAAAATCTAGGCATCGGATAAAAAAGCTTATTTGAAGAAAGTGTATTTTTTTGTTCTTCTTAATGGCGGTACAGGCTCGTTTTTTTAATATTGTATTTAATTACAGAGTAATTTCCACATATTAATATATTTTTCAAATTGGGCTCTGTACCGCCATTCTTTATTATATTAAGAATACGTGTGCCAAATATCTCGAAAAAATATTGAAAATTACAGCCGCAATCTTGGAACGCGTTTTGGCTACCTGTTGATCGCTACTGTATCACCTTAAAATATGAAAACACACCGAATCGTCTTTTTTTGTACCTATCTCTCTTCAATTCAGTGAGTCTAGATGGTTCATAAAAATAACATGTGTTTTTGCTTAATAACAAACGGCAGCTAGTTTGTCATGAGTTTCATGCGTGGAAGAGAATGATGCTAGATAAGAAGTATGTGTTTTATCTCGCCAGGTATTAATGACGCACGGGTAAAGACTCGCGGACTCAACTGTATTTAATCTGTCTTACATACTGTAATCGTAGGTGTCTTAATATAATGTTTGTTCATCAAAAGTTTTCGATTATTTTCTGTTTTTTTTTAACGAGACCAGAGATTCCTTATTTTCAAACGCATACTTTCTTTGCCTCCTTTACAAGCAAATTCGTCAACAAATATCTTATGCATTTTATTTACAGTGGCCGCTTGTTTCAGCTATATGAAAATTAATAATTTACCGACGCAACAGACCTTGTGCAACTGTTTGTAATTTTATTTTTGAAGATTTTGTCCGTCTCTTATTGTGAGTGACAAAACGGGATATACTTCCTGCTGCATTTCGTGGCCCCCTTTTGCAATATTTTTGATGCTACACACAGAAACTCCTGAAAATGCAACCCACATATCTAAGATATATACTATTCTTGTTATTAGAATATTTATCAAATTACCTGTCATAATATAAGCCACATGCTCTGGAACTTTTTTAAAGTTTAAAGTGTTAAGTTAAGTCTTAAGTTTAAAGTTTAAAGTTTATCAGCAGTTGCTTCTCGTTTTCACGAGCGAATTTTAACACAGATTGTATTATTTCACGAGCTTGAACATTTAAAATTTTTCGCTTCACTTTATACTGTTGATCCATTTTTAGATTAAGATTAAATGAACAATTATTAGAAAATTCAAAATCACTATTATTAAAAATAGGGAACTTGCACATTTTTTTGTTACATAATAATGTTCAGTTTTGTTTAAAAATGAGATTTCCAAAATTTCACGCTTCAAAAACTCGTAATAACTTAGAAATACATATTTAAAGTCTTCTGCGGTATAAAATAGTTCATACGACCCGTGACGTCACATAGTTTTACATTAGTTATTATTATGGTTATATTTCGCTGTGTCTAGGTACACTCTAACGTGTACGCAAATAAAAAAGTTAGGTACACGCGAATTAAACTTGATCAAGCCAGTGACTTCATTATTTAACGTGCGCAGTGACTGTATATTTTGGTACATGCTATTTTGATATGTTTAGTGTTTGTTTGATAGAAAAATACTTGTTAAGGGAAGGGAAGCAGAACTATTTAGATGTTTCAAACTTAATTGTAATAAATCAATGTATATATAAAAGTATATATTTAGGTTAGCAAAATAAATATATGTATTTAGTTGATATGACACGTACAAAATATTGCTAAAATAATTTTTATACGTAAGTTAATTATTATAATCAACTATTCTAAATGGGAAATAAGCCACAATTTAACTAAAAAAATGATTTTATTAACGTTTCGACGTCCAAATCGGATGTCATTGTCAAAATACAAAAATTAGTCAGATTAAATAAATTATTAGAAAAATTTTTTACTAAGCAACACAATTTTTGTTTAATTTAATAATATTTTGTATTTTGACAACGACGTCCGATTTAGACGTCGAAACGTTAATAAAATCATTTTTTGGTTAAATTGTGGCTTAGTTCCCATTTAGAATAGTTGATTACAAAAATGCCACAAGGATAATAGCTTCAGAACAAGTTAATTATTATTGTGAAAGCTTTAGGTCTTCTTTTTATTTTAATCTTTTACGGTAATACACACTATTTCATTTATAACTAAAAAAAATATATGTTAATTTATAGTCTCTTATCTTTTTCGTACTGTTTTAAAATGTTCTTAAACTCATTAAAAGAACTAAATAATTGTCCACACTCCGTAGTTAATTTAAAAACAAACACTAAACAAATAAAAAATAAGAAATCACTGACACTAACTTTTTTATTTGCGTACACGGTAACGTATACCTAGACACAACCTTATATTTAGGTATATTCTTCTTCTCCTTCTTTAGTTTATTGGCCTCCACCTACTTGGGTATTTGACAAGCTCATCGTCGTGGAATAAGTCAAAAATATTTATATTCTAATGACATTTATCGTATGTCATTGTAATAATATATACCAGTTTGTTAAAATTGTAGTTTTATACTGTTTTTGAAGGAAAGGAACGAAGGTTTACTATTGAAAATAAAACCATTTTGTAAAAGTACACATTTTCTATGAATAGGTCTAACGATCAAAAACACTTGTAACGTCACATAAATGTATTTTCTACTGACGTTTATAACGTCTAATTTAAAATTCTGTTTACTTTATTGGAAAAATGTAAATGTAAAACCAAGTGACGTCACGATGCGTTTTGGACCACCTGTTTTAATTTGAATTTTTAATCGTCTTTAGGGGCCAAACGAGAGACAAACAAAACTTTTTTATCTTTGATACATGTTTTAAATTATGTTGTGTTGTGATTTATAACATTTTTTTCGAATTTAAAAATTTATGCAAGTTCCCTATTCTTAAAAATCGAGATTTTATGCAAACCTATACCTATAATACACTGCGGTGCAAAAAAATCGATCCACTAAAAATTTAATCATTTTTGGTGTTTCGAATTTCCTAAACCTGTTGTCCGATTTAAGTGATTTTTTACCACGTTATAGCCTTATTCATTGACAATATCGCTGTAATAATATTGTTGCTAGACAGTCAAACTGTCAATTGTATACCCGGTGTACGAATCAAACTGTGTTTTTTCTTAAAGTTCGCATCGCCCTGTGGATTATTCTAGCATTTATAAAATACTGAAATTAAAACCCAACGATAGCCTCAGGTTTTCATAACATTTTGTCATTTGATTCATTCGCTTATGTTGGATAATAAAAAAGTTAGGTACTTTAACAACTGGCCATGTTCGTCATCAGTACAGGGTGTTTCTAAATAAGTGCGACAAACTTTAAGGAGCAATTTTACATGAGAAAATAATGACAATTTGCTTCATAATCATATGTGCGCAAACGCTTCGTTACCGAGATACGGGATGTTCATTTTTTTTACAAACTGACGATTTATTTATTGCTTTAAAACCAGTTGAGATATGCAAATCAAATTTGGTGGGTTTTAAGACGTAGTTATTGCACATTTTTTGACATACACTTAAGAATTTAATATTCACCATTGGCGAGCAAACTGGTATTATGACCGATAATATTACCCGTACGCACGCCAATGGTGAATATACAATTTTTATTTGTATGTTAAAAAATGTGCAATAACTACGTCTTAAAACCCACCAAATTTCATTTGCATACCTTAACTGGTTTTAAAGCAATAAATAAATCGTCAGTTTGTAAAAAAAATTGAACATCCCGTATCTCGGAAATAAAGCGTTTGCGGACATATGATTATAAAGCAAATTGTCATTATTTTCTCATGTAAAATTACCCCTTAAAGTTTTTCGCACTTATTTAGAAAACACCCTGTACTGATGACGAACATGGCCAGTTGTTAAAGTACCAAACTTTTTTATTATCCAACATAAGCGAAGGAATCGAAAGACAAAATGTTAAGAAAACCTGAGGCTATAGTTGGGTTTTATTTTCAGTATTTCATAAATGCTAGAATAATCCAGAGGGTGATGCTTACTTTGAGAAAAAAGCAGTTTTATTCGTACACCCGGTATACAATGACAGTTTGACTGTCTAGCAACAATATTATCATAGCGATATTGTCAATGAATAAGGCTATACGCTGTGAGCTCGTACGTAGAGGGGATATTTATAAATTCGTGAGCGCCAGTAGTGACAAGTCTTTAAAAGTTTACCGGAAATTTGACATAAATGTCAAAGTGATTAATTTTAAATTAAAATTAAAAACATTAATTATAAAAAAATATTAGGTGATCAAAGCTGTGGTATATATTTTTACCTTAAATATACTTACGTTTTAAATACTGAATTTGCGTTTTTTAATGTTCTGTAATATGTAATTATAAATTAATCTTGGCGCCATCTACATGATAATTGTGAAAGTATCCGAAGTAAGAAATTAATATTTCATCAACAGAACGTCAAAATGATTAGCAAAATCTTAAAAAAATCTATTACAATTTAATTACTTTTTAGCGTTGTAAATATTAAGCGATAAAAATTAAATAATAAATTTAAAAATTACCGGTGAAAGTTGAATTAGTAACCGCTAGGAGCGACACCAGCGAAGCTCAGAGCGTATAACGTGGTAAAAAATCGCTTAAATCGGACGACAGGTTTAGGAATTTCGAAACATCAAAAATGACCAAATTTTTAGTGGATCGATTTTTTTGCACCGCAGTGTATATGGTAAAACTATCCACATAAACAGCTAAGCGGTTGTCGATCAACTGAGCGCTCTGTGCCGTAATTTGAAATCTGCTAGTGCGCACAATATGTTCACGTCTATTCCTATTACGGTTCACCTGTAATATCTTAATTGCCAATAATAGTATATTATTCAACGAGCATGTAATGATGACTATTACTCACGATGATGAAGTTTACGACTTGAGCCGTATGCGAGTGTCGTAATTCATCAGAGTGAGTAATAGCCATTACATGCAAGTAGAATACTATACTTTTTCTACGATCTTTTTTATTTGGATTAGTAGAAAAATATAATTATCAACTACTAACATTATTTAAAATCGAAAGATTTTATTTTTCATAAGAAAACATATTTTATACAACTATGGCAACACTGTTAGAATTGCTCTCCTTGAGCTTATGAAACAATCAAACAGTTGTCATTAATAGTGTCATGGAATGGCGGATGGCGGTGGCTTTTAAAAATAATACATATATTTTAAGGCAATTACATGAAAAAGAACGTGTGCTCTGAATAAAAATATATTGTACAATCGACACTCGACAGTAAGTAAAACAGAATTCATTGATATAAATTTCATATCCGTAAGTCCTTTTGCGGAATTAATACCGATTGTTTATTTAACTTTTAATAACGTCAATCTTAAAATGTCAAATGTTAAAATTTAAACGTAAAAAATACATATACTAACCCATTGTTCCAGTTAAAAATCCTTTAACATTTTTCGAATTTAATTGTTGATATAAATTACAATGATTATTTTATTAAATAAACAAGTTTGAGTAATTTTATTTGCTAATAGGTATGTATATTAAAAGTGCTATGCACCACTTGAATCTCACTTCAACCCGTGAGTAATGACCCGTGAGTAACTTCAGCCCGTGAGTAATGAACTATTACTCACGGGTAAAGTAATGGGTGTTATTATCTATTCAAAAATACCGAATAATGAGCATATTATTAAACGGTCGTAGAAAAAATATCTTACTACATAAAATGGTATTTTGCAGATGTAGTATTTAGCAAGTAGTTATGAAATAATAAATTTTCAAATTTTAAAACAACACATTTTCTAATTACATTTAGTTCTTTCACAAAATAAATATAGGTATAGCATAAAACTCACTTACCCTTGTTTCTTGCAGAAAACAATGCATTGCTTGAGTTACGTCGGTGGCATGAATTGAATTGTGATATGGATTGGTGCTATGATATCCCTCCTCTATCAGTGCTGAAAAAATAATAATTGTATAATATATTCATTTAGAGAAAACAATGATGTTAGAATTATTCTGAGCAATACAGTCTCTGAAACTGATACCAAATATACATCGCACCACCGCTAGAAAGAGTGTCATAAGTCAAAAAAGCGAAGTTTCGAGAAAATGACGTTTAAAGTTTGTCCTACAACATTTTCGGGTTTAATTCAAAAACTATTAAAATTAGAATAATAACTATTTTATTCAGTTACATTGGTTTTTGAAGCTCTATAAAATAGCGTTTTAAGTACAAAAATATTTAAAAAAAAAATTATTTTTTGAGTTGTGACACTATACAGATAAAATAACGAAAAATATACGAAATATTATTTATCAAAAGTGACACTTTCACTACAGAATATAATATAATTATTATTATCTGGTTAACAGACTTTTAATTATGTAACTTTAAATACAAATGCCGGCGTAGCTCAGGCGGTAGTATGCTTGACTCGAGTGCTGGTAGGCCGGGGTTCAAATCCTAGCGCCGGCAAGAACAACTAGACATTTTTAAAAATGTCTACAGGCCCAGGTATTCAGCCAGGTATTCAGCCTGAATAAAATGAGTACGTTCGGTAAAACCAGGGGTAAGCGGTTGACGCTTACCACTGGCCCTGTTACCTTCCTTGTATACCGTAGGCCCTAGATATAGCCCTGTTATAATCCCAAAGCCGCGTCAGCGGTATAAAATGGGAGACTATTATTATTAACTTTAAATACAAGTAACAGCATTAAACACAAAATACTTAAAAAAAAAGATAAATAAGTGATAAATGTGTCACTTTTCTTATGCACATACGCTGATTGTTTTGAATAAAGTACTGTCTTAACCCGACAAACGACTTTATACACATCTTAGATGGACACATGCTTTGCAGAAGTCGATATGTGACACTGGTTGTGTTCGGTGCGTCGTTGATTTTGGATAATCATATAATGACACTAGTGTCATCTAACAATAAATACTTCACCCATATTCGCGGTGTGCAAGTACTTGGAAAGGGAAACGAGAAACGACAGTGCGCGAGTCGCGGAGAAATATTGCATCTATCTTAAATAATTCATATTGTCAATTGAAATTGTCAAATTGACGTATATTTCATACCTTCTGTCAGTGACGCAGAAAAATTATATATTGCTCCACAATATTGATATGATATGCAATTATTATACAGTGAGCACGTATAGGTTGGAATAAATTCATTTTCTCAAGAACGGACGATTTTGGAAAAAAATCCCGAAACAGGTCAATTTTTATTTTTAAATTACGACTTTTTGGCATATATATCATACTAGTGACGTCACCCATCTGGGCGTGATGACGTAATCGATGATTTTTTTAAATGAGAATAGGGGTCGTCTGATAGCTCATTTGAAAGGTAATTCAATTCTTTATTCAGTAATATAAACATTAACATAATTATTTATACAGGGTGCCCAAAAAAATTTTTTTTAATTAAATTTATTGAAACAAAAAGAAGAATGTGTGTAATTTATTTAATTCAAAATACATTTTACTGCTATCAGAAAACAGGAAAAAATGTTTATTTGGCAAATAAATATTGTTTTTTGCTTAAATTCAATATTAAAGCAGCCACCCACTAGCCCCGTGACAATTTGAACAATTAATTTAAGCGAAAAGCAATGATTATTTTGCAAATACACATTTTTTTTTGTTTTCTAAGAGCAGTAAAATGTATTTTGAATTAAATAAATTACATACATTCTTCTTTTTATGCCAATAAATTGAATCCAAAACAATTTTTTTTGACACCCTGTATAAATAATTATGTTAATGTTTATATTACTGAATAGAGAATTGAATTACCTTTCAAATGAGCTATCACACGACCGCTATTCTCATTTAAAAAAATCATCGATGACGTCATCACGCCCAGATGGGTGAAGTCACTAGTATAATGTATATGCCAAAAAGTCGCAATTTAAAAATAAAAATTGACCTCTTTCGGGATTTTTTTCCAAAATCGTCCGTTCTCGAGAAAATGAATTTATTCCAACCTTTACGTGCTCACTGTATAAAGGTAAATTTAATTAATTGTATTTTGCTTGCAGTACTGCATTTTAATAACTGATTTTATTTACTACATACAATTGTTTACGTTTGCTAAACATAACCTGCATCTTATTTTTTCTTCTTATTATTTTTTTGGACTATGGTCTTGACAATTATCCAGCAACCAGGACTAATATAATTGGCCAATATAATTAAAAGTGCGAATAAAAGTACAGAGCGTAGAAATAGAGGTCGCTTTGCCGAACTTGCACGGTCCCAATAGACGTGACACTTTGTGAGATAGGAGTTTATAGTTTTATTAAACTGTTGGTGCAATAAAACCGATTCTAAAATTTTTTGAGTTATGACACTCTTTGACCGGAGGTGCGACACGTTAAAAATATGTGCACCTGATACAACCAGAAGTCGCCATTAACTTAAATATTGTTAATACAATACCCGCTATATTACTACATTTTTTTTTAATTCTGAATAATATTTTGGATTCTAAAACTGTTTATTCCACACCGCCATATACACAAAGCGACATAAATTAAGCCTGGTGAAACAAACAACAATCAAATTGATATTTTGATAGACAAAAGGGCCGCAACAAGTATACAAGATGTGACCCGTGTTGAGCTGCCCCCCCACCCCACTTGCAAAAATTAAAAAACCAATAGCGCTGATTTATGAGCTACTTATGAGCTTTCATATTCCGCACATCAAAAATTTTGAGCTCGTTACACTGAGCAGGAATTTATTATTTTAGTGGGGGGTCTATATCTAATTTTATTTTACTCAGTACAGTACCGCAGAATATACAGAATCGGCCTGGTTTCTTCTTAAGCTTCTTTCATTTGGAATATTCCATTTGCAGTATTTTATTCCAAGAAACAAGCGCAATTCGTTTTGAAAACCTATTATATGCACCGTATTTTTAAATATACCACTATATGCAAAATTCAAGAGAAAATACAAAAATATGTAAATGCATACGCATATGCACTCTTGAATATTTGCCTAACTCTGTTAATAAATAATATATTCAGAAACTTGTAGTCTACTCTAACGAAACGCCTACAGAGAAGAACAAACAGGATAAAAACCCTGAACAAATGAACCCTGAAGAAATAAAAAAAGGTAGCTAACTAGCGATCCAAAAGAAATAAAATCGGTCTGGAAAACCTATTTCCAAACTCTATTAATGATGCAAGAAAATGAAGAGCATAATATGGATATGCATCATATTGAGGGAGACGCCAAAAATATAGAACCCCCGACGATGGAAGAGGTCAAACAAGCAGTATTAGATGTCAAACACCTATAGGACAAATGCATAATATGCTCATAGACAAGAATCGGAATAATGAAAAGATCCCTAGCGTCTGAAAAACCGGGATTATCTGCCCAATCTACACTCACCGGCACAAAATTCTGCCACCCAAAATTTTTGATTAAGTTTGACAATTTATAACTTTATTATTTGTGCTCCGATTTTCAAGATTCTTGCACCAGTTTGTAGGTACATGTATTGGCATCATTTGGTATTATTCCAGTAACACACAAATTTTGCTTGCATTGCATTATACAAGGGTGAATGGAAGAGTTGTATTTTCTAATTTTAAAAAATTCTGTGGAAAATTGCATTTTGTTTCATAGTCCTGTCATATTATCCCGGAGGCCTCACTAAAAGTTTGTTTTTTGAATTATCCGAATATCTCTTTTTTGTAAGAGCTGTACCATTTTTTGTAAATAAAAACACTGATTGACTCATAAATAAGAGGTTGGATTGATAAGATTAGAATGGCCCGCATGCAGCCCAGATCTCAATCCTGCTGAGCATTTATGGGATGAATTAAAAAAAGCTATTCGATGTCATCCTAGGCCTCCAGAAAATTTGGTTCAGTTATGGCCCTGGTAGAGGAATATCAGGCTATTCCCCAGGCAAGATTAACACATCTTTATTCGATGCCAAAACAGATTGCGAGCAGTCGTTGCTGCCAGAAGTGGACGTACCCGCTATTGAATTGTTTTGTTTTGGTAATTTTAGTGCGTTTGATATTTTTAATTAAAAAAACCTTCAAAGCAGTATTTTTCTTTACAGCTCTTACAAGAAAAGAGATATTCGGATAATTTAAAAACCAGAACCTTAGTGATACCTCCAGGATAATATAAAAGGAGTATGAAACAAAATCAACCCTCCAATTTTTCCACAGAATTTTTTAAAGTTAAGATAAAATACAACGCTTCCATTCACCTCCGTATAATGCCATCTAAGCAAAAAATGTTTGTTACCGGAATAACAACGAACGACATCAATACATGTACCTACAAACTGATGCAAGAATCTTGAAAATCGGAGTACAAATAAGAAAGTTATAGATTGTCAAACTTAATCAAAAATTTTGGGTGTCGGAATTTTGTGCCGGTGAGTGTATAAAAAAAGGCGATAAATTGAAATGTGAACATTAACGCGACATAACCATCTTTTACACATCGTAAAAAGTTTTTACTTGCATACTAAACTAACGACTCAAACAATTAACTGAAAATGTTGTTAGGGAATATCAAATAGGTTTTAGATGAGAAAGATCTACAAATGAAAAGCTATTCACAGTGAAACAAATTTTAAACAAATCGTGGGTGTGCTAGATTGTCATCCACAACATATTCATAGATTTCAAACAGGTCTACGACTCAAATAATAGACACAAATTATCAAATATTGCACACCTTTAACATCCCCAAAAATACATCCGACTACTAAAAGCAACAATGAACTTGTCAAAAGCAACTATCAGAACAGAAGATGAGCTCACTAAGAACTTCTCAATAGTCAAAGGATTAAAGCAAGGAGACGGACTGGTACCAACACTATTCAACCTTGCTTTCGAATATGTGATAAGACAGGAACAGCCGATCTCGTAACAAATAAATCAATACAGATTGGCTTCTATGCCGACATCAGTTGTATGTCTGTCAGAACTGAAGAGGCGGCAGAAATATATTTGCAACTAAAAACAGTGGCAAAAGAGGCCGGGCTAGAAATAAATATTCAAAAGATAAAAAAGCTAACACGGGTAAGAGATAGGGGAAACATGTACTGTTGAATTAGAAGAAGATATTGAAACTGTATTGAAACGATATTGAACTTACAATTAAAGAAAAGAAAAGTAAAGAAAAGAAGCTACAGTATCTCGGACATGTGATGCGGGGCGAGAAGTATGGCATCCTACGACTCATAATGCAGGGAAAGTTAGATGGCAGAAGAAGCATCGGAAGAAGACGAATTTCATGGTTGAAGAACCTGAGAGAATGGTTTGGATGCAGCTCAAAACAACTATTTAGAGCTACTGCCTCAAAAATTAAAATAGCTATGATGATTGCCAACCTCCGTAGCGGAGATGGAAGCTGAAGAAGAAGAAGAAGATTGAAACTGTAAAAAAGTTTCACATATTTGGGAGTTGCATTAAACACGGATGGAACAGAGAAACCAGAAATCCAAACTAGAATCTTCTTCTTTTTTCTTAACGTGCCCTATCAAGTCCCCTTGACGTTGGCGATTAACATGGCAAAACTGTCTCTGTCTCAAGCTATTCTAAATAGTAGCTGTGGTTTCTTTATTCCTGTCCACTCCATGATATTCTTCAACCAAGAGGCCTGTTTTCTACCAATTCCTCTGCTTCCTTCGATTTTACCCATCATAATAAGTTGAAGAATATTATATCGGTCTCCCCTTACTACGTGTCCAAAATAGGCCATATTTATACATTTGATGTTATCAAGCAGCTCGCGAGCAGCATTTGCTCTCTTAAGGACTGCCACATTTATCAGCATAGTCATCCATGGTATTTTTAGTGTACGTCTATACAGCCACATTTCAAAGGCCTCCAAACGATTAATGGTGGATATTTTTAATGTCCATGCTTCGACACCGTATAGGAGGACTGACCAAATGTAACATTTAATCATGCGCTTTCGAAGTTAAAGTTGCAAGTAATCATTACAGAAGAATGACCTCATTTTTAAAAATGTTGTCCGGGCTATCTCGATTCTACATTTTATCTCTTTATCTGGATAGAGTTTTACGATACGATACAATATCGGTACTTTTTAAGTATTAATTATTGTATTGGTTATGTCAATGAAGTATCGTATCGTGTATCGATATCGGCAATACTTTCTTATAAAAATATCGTATTGATATTGATTACGATACGATATGGATACAATGTTCAATAATATATCGATATAAAATGGATTAAATTAATAAAAATACGATTAAACGTAAAAACGATCTCTTAAAATATACAAGAAATAGGATAAATTGTATTGTAACCTCACAAAACATTGTCTATCCTTTAAAGAGCCCTTCATCCATCTGTTCACACAAATGAGTTCTTTGATACGTTTATTTTTTAAAGAACATCTTTTATTCGTCAGTACTACCAGCACTGCTTCAGAAACAGCCGCTCGACTGATACGAACGTCCCTTGGACACACAAAATATCCCTAGTCAACCGAGATAAAACTGACAAAACTATATGATTTCCATCATAATAAAATATTTGTGTCTGGTCCAGGTCTTGGATATTGCAAGTAGTTTTCAATTTCCTTGTCAAAAACATCGATATTATCTGGGTCTATATCTGCCTATATATCTGGATCTAGTGGTTCAGTAATGTGGCAAACCAAGATATTTAAAAGTGGTACTCTTTGAATTATATGACCATCAGCATATAACCGTGAATCTTGATGTGCCAAACGGTTAAACACCATGTATTTTGTTTTTGAACAGTTTATGTTTAGGCCAAACTCTTATGTGCCAAACTTATGTAATCCATTCATGTCATAAAATAACTGTATCGTCTGTATATCTGATTGTATTTATCAGAATTCCAAATTATGCAGCGCCTTTTTAAATATTCTGTCTGAATATAAATTGAACAACAGTGGGGACAGTATACCACCCTGTCTGACATCTTTTTGTATTATACATATTTCTGTTGATTTTCCATTTATGCAAGCTGTCAAGCTGTTACTGTTTGAAGCCAGTATGATTTTTCTATGATTCATACGTCTTGACTATCAACTCCTGTATCCTTTAATATTTTAATTAATTTGTGACGCTGTACTCAATCAAAGGCCTTTTCATAATCAATAAATACAGCAAAGACGTATTTCCTTTGATCTCGGCATTTCTGCAATAATACATTTAGTGCAACGAATGCGTCCCGGGTTCCCAGTCCATTTCTGAAGCTACATTGTGTTTCATCCTGGTCTTCTTCGCATTTATCTCTGACTCTACTGTGAATGATACGTAGAAATATTTAAGTGTGGCTCATAAGTCTTATCATTCTATAATCGATACAGTTTTTCAATCGTTGTTTTTTGGTAGGGTTAAGAATTCAGACCTTAACCAATCTTCAGGGATAACCAGTCGAATAATATTCCAATGTTTTCCGCATTTTTGAGCTTTACCTACCATCTCTGTCGGTATGTTGTCAGAGCCAACGGCTTTCTTGTTTTTTTTTCCAATTTTATAGCATGTAGTATTTCTGATTTTAGAATTTCTGGTCTTTCACCTTCATCTAAAGTCTCCAGTTCTCACCGTTTTTCCCGACGAATCGGTTATACTATGTAGAGTCAAACGAGAATAGTAAAAGGAAACAAAGCTTATTTTTCACTAGCCCATATGTTCCTCTCTAAAAATACATACACAATATCGAAAATCAGTATCTACAAAACTATTATCAGACCAATAGTATGTTGTGCATGCGAGACATGGGTGATGACAGAAAACACACAAAGAAAGCTAAAATCTTTGAAAGAAAAGTCCTAAGGAAGATATTTGGACCTATTAACCAAAACGGAGAAAGTGGAAATTCAGGTACCTACACTACATTTACAATCAAGATGCAGTAGAAATAAACAAACCAAGACACGTTAAATGCTACTAGGAGCACTCCCGAATCATAATTTACAATGTATACACATTGTAAATCCCAAATCATGATTTCCAAAGTTTATACTGTTATATAATTTTTATGGGAAAAATTTAGAAAATGAATTTATGTCAGAGACCACGTGATCATAGTTTTTCATCGCCCTGTATATGACCAAAAATTGTAAATAGTATAATTTAGTTAGTAAACAGTGTTTTCGCGGAAAGTGAAAATCGTTAGGGGTTTGTTAATTGTTCTCTGAACGGACTTATACAATTATGCGGTAGGATTAGAAAGTACATTTATTTATTATATTTAGAAAGTACATTTATTATAGTACACCTTGTATAGGAATGGACAATAGGACGTTTATAAATGATTCTTAGAAGGAGAGACAGTAAACAAAATTATTGAGTTTTAGAATATATGGTTTTTTGTTTAGCATCTAGAAAACAAGAGTAATTTTGGTGGCTCCTGGAATTTTGACAAAACGGAAAAGTTATATACAAAAATAATTGTTCTTAAGAAATGAAAGTATGGATGTAATGTGTAGAGAGGATGTTTTGTGATTCTCGAGAAAGACGGATGGTGGGGATGAGAGTGTTGAGTCTGAGTTTGAGGAGAAAAAAAAGTTTCACTGTGTAATGAATATCTGGAGAGAGCAGTCCAGTTTTTGAAAAGTGAGAAGTCGGTGTAAAGTGGTGAAGTTGGCGTCCGTGTAAGCCGAATAGTGTTGAAACGAAATCGTTGATCGAGTTGAGAAGTTAAATCTCCTTGTGTCCGAAGAGATTCCTGTTTCTGTCTAGAACGAGTAGCCGGTTGGTATCAATTTGCACAAGATGTCGAACAGAGAGAAAACTGAGGAGAGATTTCGAGCGAGTCCTGTTGTTTGTTTTGTGAAGCAGTTTGGACGAGAAAGATCGTTCGCAACATCCCAGGAGCACGTGTGGGAGAATCGAGGACTACACAATCCATGAGAAGAAGTAAAAAAATAGGTTAGTCAGATTATTTGTGAAACGGAGAGTTGTTTTATATCACATACCATATTCGTTTATTTTTGTATTGAACAGTTCTATAGCATAAGTTAGTCATTCCAAAATTCAAAGAAGAAATAAGTAATCAATTCAAAAGGACAAAAGTATTTATTATATGACGCTAGTCACCTAATACCTTCACTTCGGTTGCAATGGGTGGAAAAAACTCTCGACGCTAGTCAATTAGGGTATGGAGAACAGTGCCTACGTTCTTTCCGATGAGGCTCCAATAAGAGCCGAAAATCGCGATTCAGAGGACTGGACTGCGTTCCATATTCTAATTGAAAAGTAAAATTGTTTTGCCTTCGCATTGCAACTGAATAAAAATGGTATACATTTTTATTTTATTTATTATTTATTTATTATTTATTTAAATGAAAATTTTGTTATAAAAGAAGATAGCAGAATTAAAGCTTAATTTATTAGATTAGAAATAGTTGCAACAAAATTGAGTTTTAGCATACATTTAAATCTTATACATTTATGGTATATTGGATAAATAAATTTATATTATAAATAAATTTATATTATAAATTTATATTATATAGTATATTAGTATTTATGGTATATTGGATAAATAAATAATATTTATAGAATTTATATGACATTGAGTGTGTTTAACCCGCCAGTGGTCGCTATATGAGATTTTCTCTCACGGTTTCAGAAAATTGCGCATAACTTTTTTCTGGGAAATTATACGCGCTGTAGTTCCTTTTAGTCTCCTAACTATCCTCCCCCGATAATCTAATAGACTCGTCCACTCAGGTAGTGACTCAGTTTACTTAGTATCACCATATTGTTGATTCAGTGCGCTTCATGTGAGAGATTCTCTCATCAAGCGACCACCCGCGTCACCAACTGTGTATAAAAATTAATTTTATTTTTGACCTTAAAACCTAAAATAATATCCTTTTATGATGTAACAAAAAGCGCCGTGGATGTGGTCGATGATATGAAAATCCTATATTCTGTTTTACGGGTTAGTTGTAGATGGTCACGTACCATATACTTTTCAATGTTAAATATTGGCGGCATCAATAGTCACATTTTATATAAAGATAATAATAATAAAACAGAAAAACGTCGTGTCTTTTTAAAGCAAATGGCTTTATCGTTGATGAAACCTCGTCTTTTTTGTAAAATTTTGTAAAGAAAGGCAAAAGTTGGATATGTGAGAGAAAATCTCACGCGCGACCACTCGCGTAACAACCTACCTAGCGACCAATGCCGGGTTAATTTCCCTGTTTTGTCCTGGATGAAATAAGCAACTAGAGATAGTAGAAGCCACAAACCAAAGGTAATGCATGAAAATAAAATAGCCCTGAGAATAAATTTTATTAGAAAGTTTTAATTTAATTTTGGTTGTGTTTTCAATAAATAGTACCTAATTAAAATAATTAAATAATTAATCAAAATAAGAATATGCTCATCAGTCTCATAACAGAGAGAAAATACAGAGCATAACAATACATTATAAATTATGATTCGGGAGTGCTCCTAGTAGCATTTAACGTGTCTTGGTTTGTTTATTTCTACTGCATCTTGATGGTAAATTTAATATAGATCCAGAAAACCATGAAGTCTACCAACTGTTCAAAGAGACACCGATCTCATAATTCGTTAAACTTCAGAGACTTCAATGCGCTGGTCATGTAGTGAGAATAGAGACCGAAATATTGACGAAAAAATCCCTAGAGTGTAAAATTTAGGGCGTAAGAGCAAAAGGAAAGCCACGGAAAATAGGCCAGGGTAATAAGACAAAAATATACCCTGTTCGTGACACTTCAGCAGCCAGGGTACTGAAGCGTTTTTTCGACAGGTAATACCTATAGGAACAAATTATAACTATTTCCTACGTAGGATCTGGCGGCCATTTTTATTTATAAACAATTAACTGTCACAAAACGGCATTTCCCCCTTTTTTTTTCAAATCAACGGAAAACAGTGAAACATGAGTTTTTAGTACAAATATCTTCGAGATTATGGAAAAAGCTTTAAAATGACAAATGATAAAGTATGATATACTCATTTATTGTTAATATAATTCCGAAAAAAGGTCGGAATTGCAAAAAAATATTTTCTCAATAACTGTTGTAAAAATTAGTGAACAGCTTTGAAATTTTTGTCAAATGAGGGTTCTTTGGTGCTTAATATGTGATAAAAATTTCAAAGCGATTCATTCAATTGTTTAAATTTTATTCAAATTGTTTATCCCAGAGAGCATTTTTTTGCAATAACATAAGTCAAAAAAATGACCTTAGAACCATTCCACAGGTGTCAAACGAAAGAGCATGAGCTACATTTTCAACATGGTTTAAAGTGAATAAAAAAGTGAAAGTGAATAAAAAATGCATTTATTAGTAATAAATAATTATGCACAAGTATCGTCAATTTTTCTTTATAAACTTTTTGAATAACTTTTTCCAAAAAAATTAACTTTTTTACCCTGTTTTAAGTGCACAACTACCAAGTAATGTTATCTATATCATAATTGATAAAAAATTGTAATAAATATGTATAATTTCTTATATAACAAAATAAAAAGTTTATAAGGAATGATTTACGATACTTTTGCATAATTATTTATTACTAATAAATGCATTTTTTATTCACTTTTTTTTTAAACCAAGTTGAAAATATAGCTCATGCTCTTTCATTTGACACCTGTTGAATGGTTCTAACGTCATTTTCTTCTGACTTATGTTATTGCAAAAAAAAAATGCTCTCTGGGATAAACAATTTGAATAAAATTTAAATAATTGAATGAATCGCTTTGAACTTTTTATCACCTATTAAGCACCAAAGAACCTTTATTTGACAAAAATTTCAGAGCTGTATACTAATGTTTACAACAGTTATTGCGAAAATAATTTTTTTTGCAATTCCGACCTTTTTTCGCAATTATATTAACAATAAATGAGTATATCAAACTTTGTAATACGTCATTTTAAAGCTTTTTTCATATTCTCGAAGATATTTGTACTAAAAAACCATAAGTTTCCCTGTGTTCCATTGATTTAAAAAAAAAGTGAAAAATGCCATTTTTGACAATTAATTGTTTATAAATAAAAATGGCTGCCAGATCCTACGCAGGAAATAGTTACAATTTGTTCTTATAGGTATTATCTGTCGAAAAAACGTTTCAGTACCCTGGCTGCTCAAGTGTCATGGAAAAAACCTTATTACCCTGGACTAAAAGGTGGAAGGATGAAACGACAGCGGACGCGCAAAGTTTGCTAGACATTGGAGAGAGAAAAGAGATACAATCAGAATTTAACAACGCAGAAAAGACTGTAAAGAATCCAAAAATCAGTGAAAAGTAAATGTACCTTGTGCTGATAAAAAGGCAGTTGACTATTACAAATAAAATAGAAGAGACAAAAATAATATATACCAGTAAATATTTCCAAATTGCATGAGTCACCTTCAAAATACATTATAAACTTATTTTTATAAAACATGCCTGAATTACTTTAGGTGACTGCCAACTATATAAAATTTACATAATTTTATGATGTTTTCGTCCAAATAGTTTGTTCAGACAATCGTATATTATTCTGTCGTTATTAATATACATATTTTTCTGATATACAATATAAACTTAAGTAAAATCTGTCCACTTTTGAGATTGCTAGAAGATACATAGGCTATATAATAATTATGCATAATATGTATAATTTTCATAAATTAATGACGCTCATCTAAAAGTTGAATGACCGAATTCTAAAGTTCATCACGATTCTAAGATATTTTATAGGTAGTATTGATAACGATAAAAAAAATTTAATGCAAAAACATGCAAGCCTATAGTACAATTAGCCTAATGAGCCACTTACTTAAACGTTTTTAAAAGTGATACACGGCAGAATATAAAAAAATGCGAAGAGCAAGTATCATGGACACAATTTGGATTCCACGATGACTTAAGACACCCAAGAGGCTCTATTCGATGTCCTTTCTGTTCGATATTCCTTCACATTTGATATTTGGTTTACTACTACTACTAGTGTTGGAAAATTCTCGAGAAAGAAAAATCGGAGAATATTCTCGGGAATATTCTCGAGCTGAGAATGGACCCTACGACGCGCTTAGGGTCATTGTTAAAGATGAAATAGGGTATTAAAAATCATGAAATTATGTACAAAATTATGAGACGAAACAACAGTGTTCTTTATCTATAAAGAAATACAAAAACGAGAGAAATTACAAAATTTATTTGATACAAATTTTTTCTTCTTAACAGCCAATAATGGATGTGATGATCTAATCTGAAAAATACGAGGACTCAGATTCAGAATTAGCTCATCCTGGTCATCTACATTCTACATTTCAATGTAGTGATGAGGAGTTGTGTGATTTGGTTTTTCACGAGTTGCCAGCTCAGTCATGGATTGGTCTACATCTAACAATTTTAAATTGTGAGCAATAAAAGTTACCTTACCAGCCTATTCAGCAGTAAGCTGATTTCTTTTAGAGGAGTGGCCGATTGGATAAAACCATAAGTACTGAAACTTCAGTCGCTACACTGGATGAAGGCATGCTTAATATATCAACTGCTATTTTCGTTAATTTTGTTCCGAAACATGTACCTTTCCACCATATTTTATGATTGGGTCTAGTTTTTCGACTGATTTTGCAACGTATGGTTTTTCAAAAAATCCCTCCTTAGACGGATAAAGTGCTAAATCTGCCATTATTTCAGCCGAGTCATCACTATATTTTAAAGTCGCTAAATTATCTACAGGGTGATTGATTAGTACAGTAAAGCTCAATAGCTCCGCTATAGTAATAGATAGCAATAAAAGTTAATAACAAAAATTTTAGCCACCTTTGAGCTTCACATTACAAAATTAGTTAGAATGTTACAGGGTGTTCGATAACACAGTGGCAGACCAAACTTGTGTTTTTTTAAATGGAACACCCTATATTTTATTTTAAATTCGAAATCCTGTTAACTTCTCCATCACAAAAATATAAAGGTTTGTTATGTTATACAGGGTATTTACAAAGTTATAACCAATTTTATATGAAAATAGTAACAAGTTCAACTCCCTGTATAAATAGAAATAAGCAAAACAACAATGGTTTATTAATGCCATATTTTTAACGTATTGTCAAAATTTTCAAGAATGGTCGATATTGCTAATTTCCTTTATATCAAATACAGGGTGAGTCAAAACGCAAGTACACTATTTTCTCAGTAATTTTAAATGGAACACCCTGTATTTTATATCACTATTGAAAAGTACCATTACCGTACTTTAATTTTTAGATAACATTCCCTATGTCTAAATTTATTAGTTTTCGAGATATTTTCATTTTTCAATGGACCAGTAGCGTGGCCACCCAAATCACCAGAATTTAATAAACTGGACTGATTTTTTTGGGGTTACGTTAATAATGAAGTTTATAAAATACCTACAACAACAAGGGATGAAATGAAAAATAGAATACAAAGTGTATTTCGATGTGTTAATTTACAAATGCTCCGTAGAGTAAGTAGCTCATTCAATGATCGTTTTTAGGTGTACATAAATGTGTTAGGAGATAATTTTGAACACCTTATGTAATTAAATATTAAAAATATTTTATTAAAAGTAGCTTCTAATTTTTTCAAACATGTTTTTAGCAAAATGTATTACTGATAAATTATGTTTCGTTCTTTATTTGTTACATTGTTACATTTACATACAAAAAAAGTGTTTAATTGTCTTCACAAAATAGTGTATTCAACTTCAAATAACAGAGAAACGGTCCATTTTAGGTGTATAATGCTACCAACACCTTTTGTAGTGCTTGAAAAGACCTTTATTACATTAAAACTAAGCGAGATATGCTGGAAACAAAATTGATAACTAATGTGTTTTAAGAAAAAATGACAAGTAATTTTAACCCCCATCCACCAAAATGAAACTGCATCGTTTTCCTTCTACAATACCTTTTACTATAGTGTAATTTCTATGTTCAGAAAATTGCACGGGTTTAAAATTAATGGTTTTTTAAAAAAATAAAAGATCAAATTATAGAGAGCATTTTTAAATTTTCTTAAAAATCTTCCTTTTTCTCCATGTAACTTGAAAATGATAAGAGATACAGTAATGAAAAATAAAAAGGAAATTTTTATCTAAAAAACCTTACATTTTTGTGTGGTATCTTTTTTTCGTACCTATCTCTTATCATTTTCGAGTAAACATGGAGAAAAAGGAAGATTTTTAAGAAAATTTAAAAATGCGCCCTTTAATTTGATCTTATTTAAAAAAAAAACCATTCATTTTAAACCAGTCCAACTTTTTGAACATATAAATAATACTATGTATAACAAAAAGTATTGTAGAAGGAAAACGATGTATTTAATTCTGATGGATGAGGGTTTAAATATACTTCTCATTTCTTCTTAAAATACATTAGTCATCAAGTTGTTTGCAGAATATTTCGCTTAGTTTGAATGTAATCGACATTTAGTATTGCTCATTTTAAAGGTCTTTTCAAGCACAGGTCTTACAATAGTTGTAAGTCTCATTATACATCTAAAATCAACCGTTTCTCTGTTATTTAAAGTTGAATACACCGATTTGAGCATGCAGCAAAAAAAAACAAACTCTTCTTACCTACCATGTCCCTCTTTCTATTTTAACTAGAAGATTTATGAAGGAACGAATCTCTTTGTTTTTTTATAAACTACAGAAATATTTTATATAGTTTCTTTGTTAGATGCATAGTTTTTAAGGTATTCACAAAAATCCGCCCGAAAAGGTGTCATTTTTCAATGAAAATGGCCAATTTTCAACCACGAATAACTAAAAAAATATTGAGTTTTCAAAAAATAATTATAGAACAGTTTTTGCTTAAAATTAGGTTCTCTATTAGCTTCTTCCGTAGGTATTTTAACCACTCTCCCTGGGGCTGTAATTATACCTCGACGACGGTGGGAGGGCCGAGTAACCGGTCGTGGTCCCTAAAATTGTGAGGGGAGCACGACCGATGAAACCAAGAACAGTCCCAGCGTCCAGCGACTGTGCACCGGGTGGCCGCCGGATACCGCCGCTGGACGCTAAAAGGCGTCGCAACTGAGGCGAGTAGTTGCGGCGCCTTCGCCTTCAGCAGTTGTATTTCACACTCCAACTTCCCTACGACTACTCAAGCACCTAAAGTTAATCTCGTCCACTCTGGCATTGTGGTCGGGGGGTCGATGGGCGAGCCTCACGCACCATGCGGGGGCTCTACCATCGGACTCCGATCACAAATCTCTATTTCGAAAAACTTTTTCGACATACCCACTGCGAGTAGCCGCCATGTCTTACCCCACCAAAGTGCCCTTCCCACCACACATCCTTTCCAAATCCCGCATAATAGGGAAGGCAGCAGTTATGCGGAAACTCCAGTTAGCCTGCGAATACAGACTGCCACTGCGTCCGGAGGCAACCGTGATAAAAAAGCCTAGAGGAGTAAACCTCAAAAAAATAATCCCCACTATCACGGTGGAAGGCATCGTGCCAAAGGTATGAAAGATGCGAGGGTTAGAGCATCACAAACGATCCCTTCGGGATACCTGGCGACCTCCCGAAGTAACCTAGCCTTAGCGCGGTAAGGGCGCACTGCCGCGCCGGACGTGTAGTACGTCCCCACTCGTGGGAATCACATGGATCAAACAAATACAAAGGTACAGGGAATAACGACGACGACTATAGGCAAAAGAATAAGGAAGACGGGAAAACAAATGAGAATGGGGAAGAGCGGCCGCAAGACGGCAGAACAGAAGAGGAAGAACAACGAAAATTCGAAAAGGAAATGTTAGAATGGCACGAAAAACAGCCAAAGATGAATAGGTCGGGTCCTCCAAGCACTCGACTCTAGTAGGGGATGACTTGTTAAAGGAAATTAACAAAGAAGAGGAAAAAGAAGGAGACAAAATGGAGGAAGACCCCTCAGTGGAAATTGTGGAAGTGGGGGATAAAGAAGTAGACGGAGAGAAGAAGAGCAAGGTGAGTCATACTGGCAAGATATAAAAGAGAGCGTCCTAACAGCTTTCCTGTTCGACGAAGCGGACAGGGAAGAAATACAGCAAAACAAAAAAAGGAAAGGCGATAGCCTAGAAATAAACGAAAAATTTAAACGAGAAAAGAGAGAAGAAAGCAAAAAATACTCAGAGGAGACGGAAAACGAAAGAGTCCAAAGAAAATTGAAAGAGGTATTGGAGATCCTAAATGGTAAAGGACCTATAGAGGGGGAGAATAAGGCTAAAGCAAGAAAGTTAATTGGAGAAATAACCTCTATCCAAAATAAAACGAGTCAGAATCAAAATCAAACGGTGCAAGAGGAGGGTCATTTGAAATTGCGAACAGTGCAAAATAAAAATGGAACAAGAAAGACAAAAAAAAAGAAACGGAGAAAATAATAAAAGCGTTAAACAAAGGGGGGGACATAAATAATTTTAGCCAGATATACAAAAAGAAATGGGAGGAGAAGGTATTTGAAAAAACGAAATATGAACAGGGGGTCTACAAGAGACAATAACCAAAAAAGAATGCTTAATTGTAACAAAGAGCGACATTAAAGAAGGAGGAGTAGAAAGTGTCATACGGACCATCCGGGAAGACGTATATGAAATCATCGAGGGATGTAAAGAAGAGAACGTGGAATACATAGAGAATGTCAAGAAAAGTTCCATGGCAAGCGAAAGGAGGGAATGGTTTACGTATGTTGTAAAAATAAAGAAGCACGGTATGTACGAAATGGCCGAGAGGGCCATAAAGCAAATTAAGGAAAGGGAAACGCCGCCGCAGACAATACGAGTGATAATAAATAATGAGATCAATAAAGAAGAGGTGCGAAAAGCTTTGGAATTCGTGGGTAGAGGGGAAAATATAATATGGGAATTAGTTATTCGAGGAAAAGAAATGGACAAGGGAGCCAGGCATGAACAGGAAGAAGCCCTCCTGATTAAAACAGGGGGGAAGAAGTATACCGATGTTCTAAAAGAAATGAACGAAAAGATAAACATCGGGAAGATAGGGGTGAAAGTAGATAGATTAAAGAAAACGGAAGGCGGGGACATTCTCGTAAAATTAAAGGGGAAAGGAGCTGCCGACCAATTAAGGAAAGAAATGGACACGAGGATGTCCGGCTTAAACATGGCTGTTAGACGGAAAGAAAACCACTTTACCATAACCGGCATGGATCCCGGGGTCACAGAGGAGAAGTTACAAAACGCTATAAATGCATACACAGGGATTCCGAAAGATAAAGTGGATATAAAGATTCTCAGAACCAACCGAAATGGGGAGCAGAGCGCCACCATAGCCGTGCGCCCCACAAATGCTGAAAAACTCAGAAAATATAATACAATCGTGATAGGCTGGGTGTGGTGCCCCATCTCAGAGAGGTACACCCCCACGAGGTGCTATAAGTGCTTACACTACGGACATAGCACCTATGACTGTAAGGGTGAGAGCAGGGTAGCTTGTTGCTACAACTGCTTAAAGACAGGACATACAGCGGTACAGTGTAACAACACTGCGTACTGTCTTACTTGCAAGGAGGAGGGGCACCGGATGGACCGGATGCAATGCCCAGCCTACCGTGCGTGGGTGTACGGCAGGGGAGGGGAAAGGGAACCCCAAAAAAGTGTATAAGAATAAAAACAACAGTGAAATGATGAGAGGTGGCCTCCTGGAGAACGTGAGTGGGCCCCTATACAGCCCACCGGTGAAACAGGAGGCCGGTTCTCAAGGAGTTTCATGGAAAATAATTTACACCAGAAATCAAGCACCAAAGTATTTTATTTATAAAAATTTTATTTATACATTCTATTTATTTATTCTATATATT
Organism: Diabrotica virgifera virgifera; assembly: GCF_917563875.1. Classification (NCBI taxonomy): domain Eukaryota; kingdom Metazoa; phylum Arthropoda; class Insecta; order Coleoptera; family Chrysomelidae; genus Diabrotica; species Diabrotica virgifera. The sequence continues at coordinate 124,105,683 of NC_065450.1, forward strand.
TTATTTATTTTGTCTTATTTATTTTATCTCTCTACTTATATATTTTATTTATTAAATAATTCTATTTTTATTAATTTTATCTATTTTATATCTACTTATTTATTTATTTATTTATTTATTTATTTATCTTAGTTTGTAGGAATTTTAACATATCAGATAGACGCGAATCCGCTGCAGACACGACCTAAGGGAACTGAACCTAATTGTACCGCAAGGATCAACCTGGTACAAGGATATTGCAGGTTAACGTGGGCAGAGCGCGCCGAGCGCACGATCTTGTCCACGCAAAAGCCTGCAAGCTAGAAACGGACCTGCTCATCGTCCCCGAACCAAATATTAAGATCACGACAGGCGGTGGATGGGTCCAAGATAATGGAAAGAACGTGGCGGTACTCATTAGAAATAGGGATGTGGGAGTGCAGGGCATTGTCAGGGGAGGAAATCATATCCTCATTAAGCTGAGCGATTTCAGCCTCCTGGCATGCTATGTATCTCCGAACATTCCTATGATTAGATACGAAGCTATCGTTGACGAAATAATGAGTGCCGCCATAAATGAAAAACAGATATTAATCGCCGGGGATATCAACGCGAAATCAAGATTATGGGGTTCCCCTATAAACGACAAAAAGGGGGAACTCTGGAACGAATGGATAGCCCAGGCTGGCCTCCAAGTACTAAATAATGATAAACCAACATTCATAAGGGGGGTCAGCCAATCACACATCGACGTTACTTTCGCAAGCGAAGGGCTATCCAGGAAAGTACAGGGGTGGGATGTCCTCGACGATCAATTATTTACCTACCACCGCTACATACAGTATGAAGTAAAAACAAAAGGGGGAATAAAGCGGCCGATAGGTCATACAGAATCATACTTTAATAAAAACAAGTACCTATCGGAGGTCAGGAAAATAAACGAAGAAGAGATTCCTGACCTTGGCCAACTGAGAAGAGCTCTCCAAAACGCGGCAAGTTTGGCCACCGTGAAGAAGAAAAATAATAAAAAATCCCCCTACTGGTGGACGGATGAGATAAAAGGTCTCCGGGAGAGATGCCTCAGAGCTCGAAGGAATTACACCAGAAGCCAGGGCAACCTCGAGCTCAAAGAAATATAGAAAGATTTGAAGAGAACACTGAATAAGAAAATAAAACAAGAGAAAAAAGAAAAGTGGCAGACCCTTATAAAAGCACTAGATGAAGATATATGGGGCGATGCGTATAAGATCACAATGAAGGCGTTGAAGATACTCGCCCCATATAGACTGGATGAAGACCAGCGGATGAAATCAGCTGAACTCCTCTTCCCCACCAAGGAAATGCAAAATTTCACCAAGATATTTCCAACGATGGTCGAGGAGTTCACAGAAGAAGAAATAAAAACCGCTGGTCAGGAAATGAAGACAGGGAAAGCTCCCGGCCCTGACGGGCTGCCACCAGAGGCGATAAAGATTATAGCGACAGAGAAACCAGGTTTGATCAGAAGAATATGTAATGATCTACTGCACAGGCAAGAGTTTCCCAGGGACTTAAAGGAAGCGAACTTGGTTCTACTCCTAAAGCCTGGGAAACCCCCAGATTCACCAACTTCTTATCGGCCAATATGCCTCCTGGACTGCCTTGGTAAGTTTTATGAGAGACTTATCAAGAGGAGACTGGAAGGCATTTTGGAAGATCAGACAGTTCTGTCAAATCAACAATACGGGTTTAGAAAAGGTAGATCGACTGTCGATGCCGCAACCTGGATAAGGGACGTGGCTAAGGCAAGTAAGAAAAGATGGGTGGTCCTTGTTTTGTTGGACATAAAAAATGCTTTCAACTCAGCAAATTGGGGCCTCATAATAGACCGAATCGTCGAATTTGGGGCTCCAGAATACATGTCCAACATAATAAAGGACTACTTATCCGAAAGATCCGTATGCATATCGAAGAAGAAAAAGAAAGAAATGACCGCGGGAGTACCTCAAGGGTCAATCCTGGGACCCTTACTTTGGAATATATTATACAACGGGGTACTAGAAATTCACAAGAACAGAGCGAGAGCGATTGCATACGCGGACGATCTAGCCTTACTGGTCGAAGATGATATGAAATGGGGTATAAAAGATAGAGTAAATAGAGCAATCAGGACGACCGCGGCGTGGATTGAGAAAAATGATTTAAAATTAGCAGGTGAGAAGACAGAAATAATTATCTTGAGGGGACCAAGAAAAAGAGAAGACATAGTATTCGAATATCAAGGCTCCGAAATAAGACCCGAAAGGACAGTCAGGTACCTAGGAATTACCTTTGACAATAGACTTAGCTTCGGGCAACACATACAAGAAGCATGTCGGAAGGTGGAGGGGAGGACCTCAACACTAAATAAGCTAATGCCAAATATCGGGGGGCCCGGATCGCAAAAGAGGGCAGTTATGCTACAATCTATAATATCCATTCTATTATACGGGGCCCCAGTGTGGTATGAGGTCCTCCGGATGAAGAAGTATAAGGACATGCTTCTTAGGGCTCAAAGAAAACCCCTGATCAGGGTGTGCAGTGCCTACAGAACTGTATCTACCATTGCCTTACAGGTGGTGGCTGGTTCTGTACCGGTGCACATCCTGGCCGGGGAAAGGGTCCGGATGTACAATAGGGGCAACGGAGCAATAGGTTCAGGACCACAGGAAAGAGTCAGAAGTCTAGAGATGTGGCAGAGGGAATGGGCAGCCGAAGTCGGAAAGGCGGCCTGGACGAGATCCCTGATTCCGGATGTAGTGAGGTGGTACGGGTGTCGGCATCGGCGCGTCAATTACTATTTCACACAGTTCTTGACGGAGCATGGATCGTTCAGGAAATATACTCACCGTATTGGTAAATCCGAGGACGATCTATGTCCCGAGTGTGGGGTTGTGGATGACGCGCGGCATGTCGTGTTCGTATGCCCCGCATACCACGCGGGGCTTACCGAGCTGCAGCTGGGTCTGGGAGCTCCTCTGGGCGAACCTCGCGAGCTAATCGACAGAGCTATCGACAGCATGCGAGACTTCGATCTGATCATTGCTTTTGTCACAAAGACAATAAAGCATAAGGAGGAAAAGGAGAGGCGGCTGCAAGCGGGATGACCGTCTCTGATTTATTTATTTATTTTATTTATTTATGTTTCGGCTGTGGTAGGCAGTCAGCGAGGGGAGGACCTTTTACACCCAAACCACGCTGACTGCCTTTTTATTTTTATTTTTATTTTATTTTATTTTTTATTTTATTTTAATTTAAATTATTTTTATTTATTTTTATAATTTATCGCGTACTTATTTATTTAATTTTATTTTCCAAGTCTATCGTTTTTTTTTACACAAATTTTATGTATTAAATGTGGTGCACTCTTAGGACATAATCAGTAGGAGACCATGTGCTTTGTGTATTGTCTACGTTATGTTATATTCGTGTTTCTTTTGTAAATACTTTGTTCGCTACGTCTTGGTGTAGTTGGCGGGGGAGGACTTTTTACATCCAATCTTGCCAACTGCCCCTTTTTTCCTTTTTTTTCTTTCTTTTCTTTTTCTTAACTAAAACTAAGTGGATACGAGAGTGTGTATGAATTGATGAGAGTAGGAATGATTGGCGTTACTCGTAATTACCAACTGGTTCTGTTTTGCTAGTTCCATCGTGGGGGGGCACCCCGGTCGTCTCACCCGCGCATGGGTTGCGCCGGACGGTCGCTTCACCGACCGGTCTGGTGAAATGCTGGTGCGGGTGGGGACGGCTGGATGGCCGCCCAACCCGTGGAATGCACGCGGAGAGTGCCGGAGGGGAGTTAAGAGTAAGATCGGCGGGTCAGACATGCACGCTAAGTGCGGTTCCAGACTCGTCGGCTGGAGAAAGAGGGGGTGAGTTTAGTCGGTAGGCGGCCTCGGCGCGTGGTGAAGCGTGCCGGACTGAATCCGACACACCTGGGACACCTTCCCAGACGGTCTTTTGAAGATTCTCACCCCCCCCCCCCAAAAAAAAGGTATTTTAACCAAAACATTGTTCACTCCCGAGAAGGGGTGGGAACCACCCCAAGATAAAAGCGCACATTGGCATAGGGTAGACTTTGTTTCATGAGCTATTCCCTACTTACTGTGAAAATATCAAGTAAATCTATGTAGTAGGATTGAATTCGGAGACAAATACCCTCATTGACTGCCCTAATAGTTTCATATATTATATCCTCTTTTTATTTTCTTTGTGATGGCTTATCTCCCTGGCGTATTTCTCTGTCTTATGGCTTTGTTTAATGTTCCGTCGTGCGAAATAGTGATACCTAGATACTTGTAGTCATAGCAGTGCTTTATCGTGGTGTTATCGTCTAATATGAGATCTTTTTGTTCTTATCCAATGCACAAGTATTTGGTTTTCTTTTTATTTACTTCTAGACCCCATATATCATACTCTTATATTAATTTTTGTGCCATGTAGTTTAAATCGTCATAATCTTGAGCCATTATTACTTGATGGTCTGCAAAGTTGAGCGTATATACCATAGTGTTGGTGAGTGGTATCCCCATTGTTCTACATGCTTGTTTCCATCTTTTTAAAGTACTTGCTTTAATCCTTTTGATGTTATAAATCCTGTTGTTATTTGTGTCCCTGTTTTTTTTTGTTATTGGTTGATTGTACAGTACTTTGACGGCTTTTATTAATTCTAACAATAAAACACTGAAAACGTTTGTTTTCTATACTTCCACAAAATTTATTATAACTAAGTGACTACAGCTGTTTCGGCGGAGTGCCTTTCTCAAGTGATATAGTTTACAATGTGTTTGCCTTTTTAAGTCTTCAACTGAAGAGGTTGAGGAGTGGGGAGCTGTTTGTCTCGAGTTGGTCATTCAGAATTATATCTGTATTTTTCAGTTTATTAATTTCCATAGATTCTAAAAAAGATAGCTTAAGGCCTTTATTTTGAATATGTAGAATTTGAAACTCTTCATTGAAAGAATGATTATGATCTAGAAGGTGAAGTGCGTATGTAGAAGTGTCTGTTTTTCTATTGTTGAATGCCCTTTTGTGTTCTGCTATCCGTTTGTCAAAAGTTCTGCCAGTTTGACCGATGTACGTTTTCGGACAGTCACCACAAGTTAGTTTGTACACACCACTCTGTAGTTGCTTTCTCTTTCGGCTTTTATTGTTCTTAATATACTTAAGTTGTTGTTAGTTCTGAAAGCTGGTGTTATTCCTTTCTTTTTTATGTATCTGGCTATCTTTGTTGTTATCTTGCCAGTATATGTGAGAGAGCAGAAGGTACTGGGTTCTTTCTGTGGTGGTGGATACACTAATTTCAGGGCTTTCTTATGGATTTTTTGGTTTAAAATTTTGTTAACTGTTTGTTCGTTATAGCCGTTGTTTACTGCTATTTGTTTAATGATGTTTAGTTCTATCTCGAAGTTATTTTTTGTCATGGGAATTTCTGTCAGTCTATGTACCATGCTATGGTAGGCTGCTAATTTGTGTTGTGTAGGATGGGATGATGAATTGTGTATAGTTGTGTCAGTATGGGTAGGTTTATGATATACGGAGAACTCATGTTTGTTGTATAGTCTGGAAATCGTTACATCTAGAAAGTTTATGGAGTTATTCTGTTCTGTTTCTATTGTAAACTCAATATTATTATGAAGTGAATTAATATATGATAGAAATTGGTCAAGTTGTCTGTTAGTACCTGTAAAGCATACTAGTATATCATCCACGTATCTCCACCAATATAAGAACTGTTTAAATACGGGATGTTTAGAAATTGTTGTTTCAAGTTGGTTCATAAATATATCTGACAGCAATGGGCTTAGAGGATTACCCATAATAAGTCCTGCACTGTTGTTTGTGTATATTTGATTATTGAATTCAAAATAGTCTTGATTTATGCAAATTTCAAGAAGGTGTAAAATTTCAGATGCAATGATCGGATTTGTACTATTATGGTCTAAAAGATTTTTAACTAAAACAAAAGTTTCTGTAGGAGGAACACTAGGAAAAAGATTTTTTACGTCAAATGAAATTAGTCTGGAGTTGTTGGGCAATTGAAAATGTTGTATTTTATTAACTAGTTCTAGTGTATTTTTTACGGTGAATTTAGGTGAAAATTTAGTGTATTCTGTAATAATATCTGACAGTTTTTTTGAAAGTTTATATGACGGAGCTGTATAAAAAGAAACTACAGGTCTTATTGGGTGGTCAGGTTTGTGTAGTTTAATAAAAGAGTATAATTTAGGAGGTTGTGGGTTCATAATATTAAGGTATTTCTGTTCTGTTGGATTTAGTATTGATTTTGAATTTTCAATGGCTAGTTTAATTTGTTTTCGGTATTTTTCTGTGGGGTCTTTGTTTAGTTTTATACTGTTTTGGTTAGTTAAAAATTCTATTGTTTTGTTATTATAGTCTCGTTTGTCGATAGCAATAGTAGTGTTACCTTTGTCTGCTTTTGTAAATATTATGTCATGTTTTATTGATTTATTTTTAATTGAAACGGCTATTTGGTTTTCTTTGAAACAGGAATTATTAGTTTCACTACATACATCAGTAATAGATTTTGAAATGATGCTTTTTTCTATGTTTTTGGCAGTTTTGTTTAACGCTACTTCACATTCTACACCTAAATATTCTAAATTTTTTTGATTATTATGTTGAGGCAAGTTGTGTTTGAATCCTTTCTCTAAAAGTTCTATTTCACTATTATTGAATTTAGTATCTGTTAAGTTTATAAATCTATTGAAAAAACTATGATTTGAAAAATTTGTTGTATGAGTATTGAGTTTTTTACTATTGCAAATAAGATTGTTCAGTTTTTTACATTGTGTATTAAATTTTTTGTCTATTATATTATCTACTTCAGTTCTTACTTTAGAATCTAGGATATCAAATTCTATATTATCTAATCTATAATGTAATTATAAAATTATGAAAGAGAAAGCAACTACAGAGTGGTGTGTACAAACTAACTTGTGGTGACTGTCCGAAAACGTACATCGGTCAAACTGGCAGAACTTTTGACAAACGGATAGCAGAACACAAAAGGGCATTCAACAATAGAAAAACAGACACTTCTACATACGCACTTCACCTTCTAGATCATAATCATTCTTTCAATGAAGAGTTTCAAATTCTACATATTCAAAATAAAGGCCTTAAGCTATCTTTTTTAGAATCTATGGAAATTAATAAACTGAAAAATACAGATATAATTCTGAATGACCAACTCGAGACAAACAGCTCCCCACTCCTCAACCTCTTCAGTTGAAGACTTAAAAAGGCAAACACATTGTAAACTATATCACTTGAGAAAGGCACTCCGCCGAAACAGCTGTAGTCACTTAGTTATAATAAATTTTGTGGAAGTATAGAAAACAAACGTTTTCAGTGTTTTATTGTTAGATAAAATGAACTTCCACCAAGTAACGGTCGAATCCATCAATTATTTTATTAATTCTATATTAATATTCGTGCTTTCCATTGATTGCCACAGCTTCTTCAGTGGAACACTGTCGTAGGCTTTCCGTAGGTCGACAAACAACTTATGAATTTCTTGATTCCGTGCCATCTTGTTTTCTATTATCTGGGTTAACGAGAAAATGTGGTCAATAGTGGATTGACCCGTACGAAATCCTGCTTGTTCTTCTCCTTCAGAATCTAAGTATTCTCTCTCGATTCAGTTCTTTGGTTTACCGACTACAAAAAGACATTTATAAAGTGGTATAGGTAGTAGAACATGATAAGCTCATAACATCTTAAAAAAAGTGGGCTTAGATGATAGAGACTTCTAGAGAATCATATAATATAATTTATGCTACAACCACACTGCCACCATTAAAATAGATACCCAATAGACAGAGACAATCTCCATAGATAGAGGAGTGAGACAAGGATGCATTCTGCCCCCAGTGTTATTTAATATGTACTCTGAACATATATATTCGAGCAAGCAGGAGAGAACTACAGGAAGGCGCATTAGTCAACGGAGTGCCTCTAAACAACATCATTTTTTTGCAGATAGCTAGACTGCACAGTCATATCGCTACGTTAAATCTTTGTCGTGTATACAGGCTATTAGGATAGCCGTGCTGATCTACAGTCGGAAAAATGAAAGATTACCCATGAACGATCACATCAATCACATATTTTGTATTTGCTGTCTTTTTCCATAAATAGCAAAACGAGATAGAGAGAGAGAGAGAGAGAGAGAGAGAGAGATTAATAATAATCTGAATAATATGTCTTCTCTCTCTCTCTCTCTCTCTCTCTCTCTCTCTCTCTCTCTGATTTTCCTTCCTATATTTCTAATTTCCATACTTCTTAAGTCTTCTTCCACTTGTTGTCTCCATCTGAGTTTAGGCCTGCCTCTGGTTCTTGTACCTGGTGGTATCCATTCAGTTATAACTCTTAACGGATTGATCTTCTCTCTTCTCATTATGTGTCCATACCATCTAATTATCTGTGCTTTTATTGCTCTATGTTCTCTTGACCCATCCATTCTTGTATTTCGTGGTTCATCCACTGTCTTGCATCCTCTTCGTTTTCCCTCTTTGGTTCCAGATTTTTTCTCATAATTTTTCTGTCAAAAACTTTTAGCTGCTCTTCTTCTCTAGCTGTTAATGTGAATGTCTCCAAAGCACATAGCACTATTGGTCTTATGGTCGTTTTGTAGATTTTCATTTTTGTATTTCGGCTTATCTTATTATCTTTGAAAATTTTTTTTATATTTGTAGAATGCTTTGTTTCCTGCTTGAATTCTTCATTTCATATTTACACTTTCATTTCTTCTGTTGACTAATACTCTCAAATATTTGAATGTTTCAACCTCTCCGAAGCTGTGTCTATTGTCATTTCTGTCAGTTGCGTCTTCTTTTTTTTACTTACATTCACGTATTTTGTTTTATTTTCATTTATTTCCAGTCCTCTCAGTTTGGATTCGTTTTCTTTTTATTGGAAGGTTTTCTTTAATGCCCTTTTATCTGTTGCTACTATGGTTATATCGTCCGCATATCCAATTATTTGTACTGTATTTTTATTTATAGTTCCTGCGTTTGACAACTGTTTTATTATCTTGTCTAATGATAGAATAAATAGTACCGTTGATAGGACATCTCCTTGTTTTACTCCATTTTTTATTTTTATTATTTCTGTTCTCTCTCTTCCGGTGTCTATTGTTGCTTAGGAATATCGCATTTTCATTTATATCATTCTTATAATTTTATTTGGTATTTTGCTCTCTTGTAAGTCTTGGCTCATTTTTCTTCTACTTTGTTTGTCAAAAGCCTGTTTAAAGTCTAGGAAAAGTATATGTGCTTCTTCGTCGTACTCGTATGTTTTCTCCATCGCTTGTTTTAGTGTATGGATATCATTTATCGTGGATCTTTCTTTTCTGAAACCGTACTGGTAGTCTCCTATGCTTTGTTCTGTGTATATTGTTAGTCTGTCTCTAATTATACCAGTCATTACTTTATATGTTACATTCGGTAAATTAATTGTTCGGTAGTTTTTACATATCCTGTGGTCTCCTTGTTTTGGTATTGTCACAGATAGAAAGAAGAAGACACTATGTTATATTATTATTTACTGAAAAGAAAAAGTAACATGTAAAAAGCATCGGCTATCAATGGTTGTTCCGGGCCGTATCCGTTACAATTAAATCGGAATATTTTTTAAGACAAAATTACGAAAAATAAAAATTACTACTTCAATTGTTGAGCAGTGACAAGGTGCCAACTTGCACTTTTACCCTGGGGGAGGATGCCACCCCTTCTCGGGGGTGAAAATTACTTTATTAAAAATAACCCCATAAATCGATAGAGGGACAAATTATAAGAAAAATTATAAAGATCAATCAATATTTTTTGAGTTATTAAAGATCAAAGATTTTAATTACTGTTCGTGACAAAAATGCTTGTTCTAAAACGGTTTTTCACAAATAACTCAAAAACTATGTTTTTACAAAAAAGTTATTATTCTCAATATTAAAGCTAATGATAAATCAAAGAAATTCCTTACTTCAAAAACCTTTTAGTATTAATTCAAAGTTATAGGTAGTTGAATGTATATTTTTTTCGGCGAGTAGGTACTCAATTCTATAACTCTAATAATTATTCATGCCTAAATAACGGGAAAACAATGCATTTTATAACATATACTTACTAAACACTTGTCAAAATACTTAGAAATACTTATTAAATGAGCTCCAGAAAAAGTTGATAGCATCAAAATTTATGTTCCAAAAATTTTTCCAAAAAAATGTTAGTTTTTTTTAGAATAACTCCGTTAATTTTTATATAACGTTCATCCAAAAATCATTTGAAAGATAATTTGAAGGGCTATAAAATCGTATTAAATTTAATCGGATAAATCCCTTATTTTTTATATAGACTAGGGATGGGAAAAACGTACCGGTTATAACCTAAAACCAGTTTTTTACGTCGTAATAACTGGTTTTACCAGTTGTTTTCTTGTCCCGGTTATAACCGGTTTTTTATTTTTAAAGTAATAACCGGTAAAAAACCGATAAATTTACCGCTGAAAAATATTATTTATTCAGAGGAAACATGAAGAGATTTCTGTATATTTTCGATGCCAGTCAGATATTATAATAAATAATATGCTAAGTAATTATTCCAAACAACCATAGTTTAAATTTTAATAAATAAAGAACTGAATCAAAGTGTTACATCATAAAACAATAATTAAGTTACACAAAACTCTAAATGATCTGGTTGAAATAGTATCCAACCGTCATCGAGTATAATTTTTTTATATACTTTTATATAATTTTATATAATTTTAATACTTGAGACTCTTGTATGTTATGATTATGAATATCGAAATACGATTATGAATTTAAACAATACATAATTCTTGGTATTATACAAACCTATTAAAAATACTACTGAAATTTTTTAAATCTTAATAGAAAAATAAAAGATAATTTGGGCTACCGAATTTATTTTTAATTAGAATATAACCTAGCGCATTGTGATATTTTTTGAACTCGGTAGATCCAAGGATCATTTCACTATTGTTTGTTTTTTAACCAAGAGGAGTGATTCAAATTTACCGCTTCGTAATGCTTGTTTCTAATTGGTCCAACCGCAGGCAAGTTTACTCCACTGTTATTAAATTTTGACACTAATGACATTTATGAAATTTTGGCACTTCTGTCATTTTATAGGCTAATTAAGTATATCGGCGATTTTTTGTGTTTTCTGCATTATTCCTTTAATTTTTAGATTTTTAGTCTACTTTTATATAAAAACAGGTGTTTGTAGAACTCTTTAGCGATGTGTTAGTATAATATAATATGTATGGATTATCATCGGAAGCTCATAGGATCAACGAAAAAAGAAGACGAATATGGTGACTTTTCTAGTAACTTTCTTGAGTGTGAATCTGTCTTTTTAGTTTACTCCTCTTGGTAAAAAAATTAACATAGATAGGTATAAAATTCGGTAGATCTGCCGAATAATCGGTAGAAGGAACTTTTGAGAATTTCCCAATTGACACAACGCAAAACAATGCCGAAGCCGTCTACACCGAGCGACGAATTGCCAGATTGGGTTATTTTGACCAATTTTAGGGTATTTGAAAGAGTGAAAAAATTTTTAAGTTGAAATGGTTGGGGAATTTCTTAGGAGGAAAATTGGGTAAACTAAAGTGTAATATAAATGTAACATTTTAACCTATTGAGTATTGGCTATATTGATTAAAAAACCGAACACCGGTTTTTAGAATAACCGGTTTTTTTGACCGCTAAAGCTCGGATTATAGGCAAAATGCCTTTTTTTGCCTATTATAATTGTTTTTTGCACTTTTTGCCTTTTTTCGTAAATTCCGCCTATTTGTGCCTTTTTTAAAATTTCATGGTACTACCCATGATATTATTCTATTACTAAACCATTCTATAATAAAATTTTGGGTCAATAATAAAATATCAATGGTTTGTTTATATAACAGATTTCTAGGAAACTGTACCTGATCGAGACTTGAAGGTTAACTATTTGGAAATCCCTAAGCTTTATTAGTTTATTATCAGTTGTACAGTCGGTTACTGTATCAGAGTTTAGTCACAAATTGCTATATCCTAGTTTAGTTTTGTTGCGTATACCGAAAAGCAAAGAACACGTTTTAAAACGTTTTAGACATTTGTGTGAAAAGATGACATCTAAATTAAGACTATGGATCGCACCTTATTCGGAACTTTCTCTAGAAGGAGATGGAGCATTTTGTAAACCATGCGGCAAATCGGTAAGTTTTATTTTTTCTCTTTTCTTCTCGTCCCACAACATAACTAAATTCTAAAGCGGTTTTAGAATTCTAATTATTTTTTTTTAAATTCTCAGATTTCAAGTAGAAAAAAGTACTTTATTGACCAGCATTGTGGAACCCCACTTCATAAACGTAATTTGGAAAAATTAAATTCCTCTAAGTTAGCCCAAATATCTCTGCGGGATAGTTTAAGCAGTTCAAAAAAAAAAGGAGGAAGACGCATTTAAATTTGATTTATGCCAGATGATGATTGCATCCAACATTCCTCTATATAAAGTTAATAACCCTAGTTTTAAATGCTTTTTCGAAAAATATCTTAATAAATCCTTACCGGACGAGAGTACATTGAGAAAACATACTGTGGAAAAATGTTATGTGGAATGTATTTCAAAAATTAAGCGGGAGTTAGAGGGCAATTTTTTGTATATTATCGTGGATGAAACGACAAATGTATGCGGCAGGTATATAGCTAATTTAATGATTGGAATTTTGAACGAAAACTTTTTGCGAGAAAACCTTATTTAGTTGCCGTTAAAGAATTGGAAAAAAACAAACAATTTAACAATAAGTCGATTTATACAAGATAGTTTAACAAACCTCTTTTTGCCCAACCCTATACCAGTGAATAAAATAGTTTTAATGCTTTCAGATGCTGCGGCATATATGTTAAAAGCTGCTGTTAATTTAAAGATTTTTTATCCTAATTTAATTCATTGCACTTGTGTAGCCCACGGGGTAAATAGAATTGCTGAAGAAATAAGAAATCTGTTTCCGTTGGTAAATAATTTTATAAATTTTATGTAAAAAGTTTTTGTAAAGGCTCCGTTGAGGGTGCAAATATATAAAGAAAGACTTCCCGGTGTCCCTTTGCCACCTAAACCAGTAATTACAAGGTGGGGAACCTGGCTCGAATCAGTTTTTTTTTTACTTTGAACACTGCAATGAAATAGAATTAGTTATGTCAGAATTTGATGATGATATTTCCGAAACCATTCGAGAAGCAAAAAAAGTATTAAAAAATCCCAAATTGAAACAGGAACTCGCTTATATCAATGACAATTATAAATTAATAGTTACCACAATTACCTTATTAGAAAAACAAGAGATAAATTTATGTGAGTCAGTAAAATTAATAGATAATTTAAAGACGAAAATTAAATCGGCACCTGGAAGTAACGGTCAATTAATTTAAAAAAAATGAAATATGTTTTCGACAAGAATGGAGGTTTTTTGTTTTTATCTAATGTTGCTAAAGTTTTGAATGGGACATTTTCCGAGGAATTACAAATTATGCCAGATTTATTATCCGCTCTGAAATATGCTCCAATAATTACATCTGTCGAGGTCGAACGTTCGATTTCAATGTACAAATTAATTTTAAGTGATCGAAGACATACTTTTAAGACCGAAAATATTGAAAAACATTTAGTTGTTTCTATTAATGATAAAATTTTAAGTGGTTACAATGTTTAATTATTAATTAACAGTTATTTAGTTACTAGTTTATTTATACTAATGTTATGATTATGATGTGTAAATATACCTGCCTTAAGTTAATATTACGTTAATTCACTTTGTACAATAAATAATAAGTTATATTCCTTTATTGCCTATATTTTGCCTAAATGTTAATATTCCCGCCTTTTTTTAATAAAAATATTTGCCTATATAGGCGCCTTTTTCTTCAATTTTTGTTGCCTATAAATCCGAGCGTTAGTTATAACCGCCAAGTTAAACCGAAATTTAAAAAAAAACTGTTTTTTGTTAAAAACCGTCATCCCTAATATAAAAGGTTAAAGGATCACGGTTACTTGGTTCTCGCAGTAAAATTTAGGCTTTCTATCTTGTTTATTTTTTATCCTACAAAAATAATATAAAAAAAATGAAAAATCTTTGTTAAAATAACTAAAATTTGGGTCTCTATCATTTTTACGTGTATCGAGATTGTTTTGAGTTATTATCAACAGAAAATGAAATTTACGCAAATTTAAAAAATTCAGATTTTTTTAAATCATATTTTTTTCAGGAAGTAGAGATAGCCATAAATTCACCAAAAAACAGAAAGTTACCAGGACCAGACGGAATAACCAACGGGCTTCTAAAACACGGAGGAGAAAGTATAACCCTAGAGATGACAAAACTTATACAAAAACTAATATTGCACTGCAAGATATTAGACGCATGGAGAAACGGCATAATATTAATGATACCAATGTTCAAGAAAGGAGACAAAGAAGACCCCAACAATTATAGAGGTATAAATCTACTGAACACCGCACTTAAGCTAACCACAAAAGTCCTAATCAACCAAATTAATAAACTAACAACTTTATCAGATGAACAACAAGGATTCAGATCCGAAAGATCCTGCGTAGAGGCCGTATTTATACTAAGACAAATCACAGAAAAGGCCATCAAGTACAATAAACCAGCATATCTATGTTTTATAGACCTGACAAAGGCTTTCGATCGCATCCAAGTCGAAGACGTCTTACACCTATTGTATAGAAGGAACACACCGATCCATATTATACAAACCATCGAAAACATCTACTTCCATAATCGAAAACAGGCAAAGATAAATGGAAAACTAACACAGTGTATACCAGTACAAAGCGGAGTCAGACAAGGTGACTCGTTAAGCCCACTGCTCTTTAAAATAGGTAATAATGGATGAAATAATAGAAGCAGTATGTAAAGGTAATGGTTACAGATTGGGGAACAAAGAAATCCAAATATTATGTTATGCAGACGACGCCGCATTAATCGCCTAGACAGAAGATGATATCCAAAGATTAACACACATCTTCAATAAAACAGCCAAAAAATACAACATGATAATATTAGCAGAAAACACCAAATGTACGACAAAATCTAAAATAACAAAGCAGGAAGCAAGGTTTAGATATCCAGGAACAGATATAACTAGTTACGTAGATGTTGAAGAAGAAGTACGACAACAAAGCTTAAAAGCAAGTAAAGCGGCGAGATCTCTTAATGACACAATCTAGAAGAACAAACACCTAAGACATGACACAAAGCAAGAATCTATAAAGCAGCAATTATACCTATATTGACATACACGACGGAGACAAGCAGCGCCGGATTTAGGGTATTTGTGGCCCTAGACCAAATTACCCCGAGCGGCCCCCCGATAACTTCACGATTATGTAATTAAAGCATAAAGCACATACTATTTATACATAACATTTATTTTAATTTTACTTTTTAAAATTGGTACAACATTGGTACTACAAAAAGTACATTGGTAAATCACATTGAACATTTTGGCAGCCGACATTTTGCGCCTCTGCCCTTAATTGTTAAAATTAAATAGCATTTGTTTCATCCGGGGGAAAAGTAGATACAGGTGACAGCAAAAGACTAAAAAAAGCCGAGTTGAAAAAAGACTTTATAAGTAAAAGAACAAGTAAAATAATATGAAATGTATAACAGTAATAATAGGCTACGGTACTGAAAAATAAAAATATTAAGAATACCACAAATAAATTTTTAGATCGTTAAAGTGTCACATTATTCTCTTATACTGAAAAACGTCAATGTCATGTTCTTAATTTGGATAAAGTTGGATTAGTGATTAACATTGACACTCACTCCTCTCTATACTCATAATAAATCTCATATCTAAACTCTACACACTCACTTTTCTAGCTTTTTTGCTGCAAAATCCTTAATCAAATCGTTAAGGGGATGGGTATGTAGTATCGGCTCTAATGCTATTTAAATAGGATTAATTTTTTTCAAATCCTGAGAAAATTAATACCTAAGTTTTTTGAAAATTTAAACGCAGAATGAAAGATTACGTTCTTACCGAGGGCCGAAAGTCCCTGAAAACTTCTGTAATGCTTATTTTATTAAGTTACAGGGGTGAAAACTAAGAGAAAATGTAGTGTGATTTTTAATTTCAAATATCTCGTTCAAAAGAAACTTTTTATTTATTCTAAGGGATTTTCGGGCCTCGATAATAATTTAGTCTTTCATTCTGCGTTTAAATTTTTTTAAAATATTTATTAGTTTTTTCAGGATTTGAAAAAAATGGACACCATGTTCGTGGTGATATTTTCCAAATCGAACATTCGCTATCTTTGTCACACAACGCACTGAGTCAAATAGGATATGATGACCAGACAGTGACAATTTTAAATATTTGACATGGCATCGGGAATATTTTGAGTTGTTGATTAAATAATATTGATAGTATATTTGATAAATAATTGATGTAAGACGTGACCTTAATAAAAAGTTAATTGTTTGTTATTTATGGACGTTCCAAGCAGAGAATTGACCAGGATATATTCTGTGATTCAAGTATTTTGTTGTTAAATATGTTTAAAATTGTAAGCGTTCCATAGTAACAATATATTATTAAAAAAACACTTTTTCTCTTTTCTCGATTGAGTATTAGTTTTTGTTGTACAGTATATAAATTATTACAATCACTGAATACATAATTAGTGAAAAAATAATCATATTTATTAACTGAATTAATAATTTTCAATTATACAAGTAACAGTTATCCAAGAACATTCAAAAGCCATCTCTTTAAAGTTAATGATGACAAGTAAGTAATGATTGTCAAGTAGTAATATTTACATGTTCATACCAGTGAGAATTTTACTACACGTAATTTCCGTGTAAAAACAGAATAGCCGTAAAAATAGGGATGGCCGCAAAATATTTGCGTATTATATACAGATGGCCTAAAAGTCTAAGGCTTGAAAAAGCTCTCAGCATTTGAAACAAAACTAACCAAACTAGACAATCTAGAATCTTCGTCAATTTTTGATTCTTTTCAACACGCTGAATGATTTTTCTCCAGATGCATTATATGTCATCATGCACAGTAGAATGCGCAAAGCCGTGTCCATATTCGGACACGGCTTTTTTTACACATTTTTTTACCAAAAAAGTTGTTTTTACAAAACGCTGCGGCCCCCTTTTGCTTGCGGCCCTAGGCCGCGGCCTAGTCGGCCTAGTGGTAAATCCGGCACTGGAGACAAGACCCGACACATCTAAAACGAGACGAGTACTAGAAACAACAGAGACGAAAATACATTCGCGAGAAGCGAAAACATATTATAAGAATAGCATGCAATGTCGAAGACATAAATGGATGGGTGACAAAACAGAAACAGGAGTGGAACGAACACATTAATAGAATGGCAGAGGATAGAATAGTACGAATAGCACGAGATGTCATCAAATGGATGAAGAAATATTGGTAGACCAAGAAAAAGATGGTGCGATAATTTAAACAATTTAGGAGGCTAATATTGAAGAAGAAACAGGCTTTAAAGCTTACATACAAGAAGGAAAAAGAAGAAGATATTTTTTTTAAATATGCATTCTAAACCGGCCAAAATTTTTGAGGACATTACTTATGCTAAAATAAAAAAAACTCTTATAGGGATTACTATAAATTTTAATTTTTGTGGAAATGGCGTATGGAATTTTTTCTAAAAAATTCGAAAGGTTTCTCTTAATTTCATCATAACTTGCTAAATTTTGATGCTATTATATTCTTCTGGAGCTCATTTGATAGGTATTCCTTAGTACCTACTTGAGAAGCGTTTAGTAAGTATATGTTATAAAATGCATTGTTTTCTCGTTATTTAAGCTTGAATACTTAGATTCAAGTACTCGCCGAAAAAAAATATACATTCAATTACCTATCTATAACTCACTTTGAATGAATATTTCGGTTTTTATTAATTTATATTTAATATTTTATATTAAATGTTTTTTAAGTAAAGAATTTATTTGATTTTTTATTAGCTTCAATTTCGGTAATAATTTTTTTGAAAAACGTTATAGTTTTTGAGTTATTTATAAAAAACCGCTTTAAAACATGCATTTTTTCACAACAAATTAAAATCTTTAATTTCTAATAACTCAAAAAGTATTGATATATTTTAACAACTTATTATAACAAATTTTGCTTATAATTTGTGGGGTTATTTTTATTAAAATAATTTTCACCCCTGAAGAGGTGTGTCCTCCACCCCCAGGGTAAAAGCGCAAGGTGTCACTTTAGTTTCTCGAGGTATCTTCTACCTACTCACCAATTTTCATGAAAATCTATGAAAGTTCAACGAAATCGTAGGTGTAACATTCAGTTAATGCAATATAAGGCAATTTGGCGGTTTCTACATCTGGGCGCGGTATTTTTGAAAGTACAGTGGAACCTCGCTAACTCGGATTAATCGGGACCGCGGCCGATCCGGGTTATCGAAAATCCGGGTTAGTCGGAGAAAATGGTAAAAATTAATAAAATACGGTATACTTACAGATAAACTTCGTTATAATTGAAATAACATGAAATATATGCACAGTATACATCAAAATTACGTATCAATTACGCCTTTATCAATTCTACCTAATGCTTCTAGTTTCTTTTCCATTGTCACTACAACATTTTTACGTTTTGTTGCTATTACGTAGACGCAGATTGCAGAACGGAAGCGAACAATACGAATGTACTACACACAATACGGTCTGAATCGCAACGATGTTATGTTATTTAATAACAGTGAAGACTAAGTCCATTGTTTAAAAAATAATTTTTTAATAGTCTTTTAGTCTTTTTTAAACAATGCTAACGACCGGTTTCATAATCAACTTAAAGTGGGCATTAACTAAAGTTCACTTTAACGTTGACATTTACCCATATGAATTGCATTGATAAAGGTACCAACTTAAAATTTAAAGTCCACTTTAACTGATTATGAAACCGAGCGTAAGACAGTTTGAAATAAATAAAGGATACTACAGGTGCCTGTTGTTTCCGAGAACATGACAATGAACGTCGTGTGCCATGAGTCATTATTACTATCGTATATGTAGTTCAAATTACACAAATACCCATTATCTCTCAAATATTATATTACACACATTTTTATTGTTGAAATGTTTGTCTGATGAAAATCGGTCCGGGTTAGCCGGACTTCCGGGTTATCGGGGCCGAATTATCGGGGTTCCACTGTACTTATATTAGCAGTAGGTATATTTGAAAGTGCAGCAAGTACTAATGGTAGGAGAGCCCAAGCGGGGATTTTTGGTACCCTGCAGATGTACCTCTACCATATTTTGGCTCTTAACACAGGGAGGTTCGTTAAGGGGGACGGAAAAAAAATATCTAGGGTTAAAAATACTCGAACTTGTCAGATTAAGATAAGGTAAGTTAAGTACATGCAAGAGAGTGTATATTTCAAAAATCTAACGATTTGAGCGGGGCGTAAGGAAATGGGTGAGTTAAAAAGTTTCACAAAAGAAAAGCGAATATTTCACGAAATGAACGTCAGATCGAAATCTAAAAAATACGTCTTCAATATTTTTCGAAAATCTATCGAATGGTACTAAACATGACCCCCACGGAGAGGGGTGGGGGGGTAAATTTAAAATTTTAAATACAAACCCCGCGATATTTCGCAAAATGAACATCAGATCGAAAAACTGCAAAATACACTTTCAAAATGTTTTTGAAAAATCTATCGAATGGTACCAAACACGACCCCCACGGAGGCGGGGTGGGGGGTTACTTTAAAATCCTAAATGGGACTCCCAAATTTTTATTGCAGATTTGGATTATTTACGTAAAAATAAGTAACTTTTATTCGAGACATTTTTTCGAATTATGGATAGATGGCGCTATAATCGGAAAAAACGATTGTTGGAAATGGAAAATTAAATTAAAAAATGACAAGCGCCCGCTAAAGTGGAAAATTTTACTTAGCTTTTTTTGATTTTAGGACCTAATAATCACAACCCAATTGGTCCCCACAACGCTCGAGTGACTGCAAATTTAGCATACTTTACTCCCCTACTATAAGGTATATTGGTGACTAATGTAGCAGATAACGTCAAAATCGCATAGTATTTTATTTAAAATGTATAGATGCCGCTAACGAAATTGCTGTTTTATTTAAAATAAAATGCTTATACTACTCCAAAGACTTTGTATAAAAAGTAGTTACCTCCTTGAGGCTTACCACGGCGGCGGCAATTTGAACTACAGGGTGTAACAAAAATACAGGTCATAAATTTAATTACATATTCTGAGACCAAAAATAGTTCGATTGAACCTAACTTACCTTAGTGAAAATGTGCTCATAAAAAAAGTTATAGCCCCTTGAAGTTACAAAATGAAAATTAATTTTTTTCAATATATCGAAAACTATTAGAGATTTTTTATTGAAAATGGACATGTGGCATTCTTATGACAGTAGCATCTTAAGAAAAAATTATAGTGAAATTTGGACACCCCATAAAAATTTTATGGGGGTTTTGTTCCTTTAAACCCCCCCAAACTTTTGTGTACGTTCCAATTAAAATATTATTGTAGTACCATTAGTTAAACACATTGTTTTTAAAACTTTTTTGGCTCTTAGTACTTTTTCGAAAAGTCAGTTTTTATCGAGATATTTTGAATATTTGTCAAATCCACCACATATTTGTATATGGTTAAGTACGATTATGGAGGCTTGGTAATAATATGAAAATTTTTGTATGACTTACATTTTTAGGTATATTTTGAACCGTATTAAAAAAGAAGCCACATCTCGATAAAAGGTGCCTTCTCGAAAAAATACAAAGAGGCAAAAAAGTTTTAAAAATACTGTGTTTAACTAATGGTGTCGCAGAAATGTTT
Source organism: Diabrotica virgifera virgifera (assembly GCF_917563875.1). Classification (NCBI taxonomy): domain Eukaryota; kingdom Metazoa; phylum Arthropoda; class Insecta; order Coleoptera; family Chrysomelidae; genus Diabrotica; species Diabrotica virgifera. Next base: position 124,126,615 of record NC_065450.1, read on the forward strand.
TAATTGGAACGTACACAAACATTTGGGGGGTTTAAAAGAACAAAACCCCCATACAAGTTTTATGTAAACATATTAAAAAATAGGCCTCAACTCGATAAAACCTGCCTTATCGAAAAAATACTAAGAGGCAAAAAAGTTTTAAGAATATTGAATTTAACTAATGGTACCACAATATTAATTTAATTGAGACGTACACAAAAGTTTGGGGGGGTTTAAGGGAACAAAACCCCCATAAAATTTTTATGGGGTGCACAAATTTCAGTTTAATTTTACTTTAAGATGCTCCTGCCATAAAAATACCACATGTCCATTTTCAATGAAAAATCTCTAATAGTTTTCGATATATTCGAAAAAATCGATTTTCATTTTGTAACTTCAAAGGGTTGTAACTTTTTTTATGTGCATATTTGTACTAAGGTAAGTTAGGTTCATTCGAACTATTTTTGGTCCCAGAATATGTGATTTAATTTATGACCTGTATTTTTGTTACACCCTGTATAACTATAACGCTAAATATTTTTCGGCTAAAACGAATACTTACTAAAGAGTTTCCAAACTCGTACGACTTCTAGATGAAAGTAGTCTAATAATCCATACCAATGAAATAAATGAACACATAAAACTGGCAGCGATTTTCCACCGGCAACTGTTTCCAATGTAAAGGCATTAAATGCCCACTTAGTACAACGGTCGAGAATTTTCTGCAATAAAATCAATTATTAATACACTTTTATCACTTTTTCATATATGTAATAGTGTTCATGCAATTGTTATTTATGAATAAAGGTCATAAAGTTGGCATTTATGGGTTGCGGCAAGTAAAATTAGAGCATGAGATGCGGAATGATTCACGCTCATAAAAAGGTCAGGAGGGTTAGAAACGCATAGTAAGCCCAATATATGTATTTACATTTTATGTTACAAGAAACAAGTTTTATTTTTTATTATAATATACTGTTCACCAAAAAAATGCAACACCTATGGACCAAGAGTTCTTTAATATATTATTCCCTATGCTTCCTCAAACACCGTACCGGCCATCTGGTTACTGATACAGGTTGCGTTCATTACTGCGCAGCACACTTGTACAGGTAAATATATCGAATTTAAAACTATGATATTTCAAGTCGAAAATTTTTTTTGTCATTACTTTTTAAACATTATTAGAAATATGAATTATAAATGCCAGACATTTCTGTGGTTTAAAAAGTAATGAGTAATGGCAAAAAAACTTTTCGTCTTAAAATAATTTTAAATTCAATATATTGGGTGATTGATTAGTGTGATAAAGCTCAGTAGATCCGCTATAGTCTATAGTAATAGATATTAATAAAAGTTAATAACAAAAATTATAGCCATCTTTGAGCTTCACATTACAAAATTAGTTAGAATGTTACAGGGAATTCGATAACATAGTGGCAGACCGAACTTATGTTTTTTTTTAATGGAACACCCTATATTTTATTTTATATTCGAAATCCTCTTAACTTCACCATCACAAAAATATAAAGGTTTGTTATGTTATATAGGGCTTTTACAAAGTTATAACCAATTTTCTGTGAAAATCGTAACAAGTTCAGCTCCATATATACACACGCCCAAACTTATATGGAATCATCTGATATTTCTTACTATTCCGTGCGAATTTAAAATAACGAACACATGAAGTCAAACAATATTTATTTTAAAGCAATTTAATAACAAATACGTAACACATAAATAAAACAATAAAGTATTTAACAAACAAATTGAAAGTAGTTGTTTTAAAGTCAATAGCATACAAAATTTCAATGTAAAACGAATAATGTTTAACTTGTTTTTATTTATTTTTTTTTGTATTTTGTGGTAGTCAGTGCTTTCACCTCTAGTCCTTATGCAAGCTTCAGTTTGCGTGAGCATGCTCCTAACCAAATTATCAACATTTTGTTGTGGTAGGTTGCTCCATCCTTTAAATGCAGCTTGTACTAGCCGTGCGGTGTTTTGTGGATTATCCCGGCGAGCTCTAATTTTTCTTTTAAGCATATCCCACAAATACTCTATTGGATTAAGCTTGGGTGAGCAAGCAGGCCACTCCAAACAAGGGATACCTTCTGCTTCAATGATGTCTGTAGTCACTCTAATGGTATGTAGAGGTCCATTATCATGCAATAAAATTAAATAACTTTCTCCTGTTGCACCTCTCCAGAGCCTGACTACAGGTTATCAACATACCTGTGAGCAGTTAAAGTTGATTGGATGAAAATTAAAGGAGTTTTTTTACGGATCACAATTCCTTTTCAGAACATTACACTTCCCCTTGTATATTTGTGAACAGATCTGATAGTTTTCGTTCTTGCTTGTCTTTCTCGACCTCTAAGTACACGATTTCGTGGATCATCTGATTTTCCATCTGATTACATTAAATCCTGACTGTTTTTGAAAATAGCACATTTTGTCAATTCCCAATGTTCCAGTTTTGGTGGTGAAGACACCAATTTAGGCGATCAATCTCGTGCTGCCTGGATAACTCGGAACCCATAACTGTCTCCTGCTGTATACTTCTTGGTACGAACTCTTCTTCTTATCGTTTCAACATCGTGAATTTTCACTTTCTTATCGTGAAACAGTTACACCTGTAGCTTCCAAAAGCTACCTTTGGAGCTGCAGGTGAGAAATGGTGGGTGTCTTCGAGCTCATTGGACAATTAAACGATCGTGGAGAGCCGTTATTACTTTTGGCGACCTTCCCTTGCTTTATTTTTGAGCTTTCCTAGTTCCTGTTACCTAGCATATGTTTTGGACAGAACGCCCTGCATTACGCCTAGCTCTGCAGCTATGTCCATCTGAGAACATTACTTTCTCCACAAGACCAATAATCTTTCCTCGTTGTAAGTTGTATATCCCCACATGAGGCATATTTTCGTTTTTAGACGCAAAAGTTAGTTTATTTATTTTCGTTCAATTTGCAACTCAAGCAAATTAGTCCAGAGAAATAAGATTTTTCTCGTGACACATCCCCCTCCAGGCCGAAACCAAATTTTTTGAGTAGTATGGACATCTAAATTATTAACCTATATGTTTCCTGCAGCCGATTTTGATGATATACATAGTTATAAACAAATGAAGATCAAAAAACGCTAAATTTTCGCTTTTTTCGTCTATTACCAAAAAGTTAAGCACTTTAAACAAATTTGAGTGTAAGAAACTCATAAATCGTATAAAAAACTTCAATATGGCGTTCGCTGAATATGTCCAACCTTATTGGTTGCTTAGAAAATTGCAAAATAAATCATAAATTTTGATCTTTTTAAAAATATTCGTAACTTATGTAAAAATTAACTTAGAACCTTCTTATTACACGGAATGCTGATACTTCTTGTACTTAAATTATATTTTAAATTTCAAAGCAATTGGTCAAATAGTTTAAAAGTTATTTAATTTGTTTATCCCAAATTCATTTTTTTTTGCAACACTACAAGTCAGAAAATTATGAGGCTACAATCATACTTCGGACAGTTTATGAAAGAAGAACATTTATACTATTACCATTATTAAAAATAAATGACAAAAAATAATTTTAAACAGTGTAAAATTATTTTGAAAAAACATGTCGATTTTTTGCTTACTTATAAACAATTAGAATAACTTTTTAACCGTTACCTGTAGAAAAATTATTTTTTCATATTTAGAAAGACTGAATTTTTATACACATTTAGAAAGAAAAACAACTGTCCTAGGACAATTAGGGACAAAGTTAGCCCCCCCCCCCCCCATTTTTTTAATTCACATGTTTTTGCAAAATAATTTTGCAATATTTATAATTTTTTTTGTAATTTTTTTTAATTAAATTAATACTGTAAATTTCCTTCTTCCATAAACTATCCAAAGTATTACTGTAGCTTCATCATTTTCTGACTTACAGTGTTGCAAAAAAAATAAATTTGGGATAAACAAATTAAATAACTTTTAAACCATTTGACCAATTTCTTCGAAATTTAGGGTATGAATTAAGCACCATAAGTTTCAGCATTCCGAGTAATAAGAAGGTTTTAAGTTAATTTTTACATAAGTTATAAATATTTATAAAAACTCAAAATTTATGATTTATTTTGCAATTTTCTAAGCAACCAATAAGGATAGACATATTAAGCAAACGCCATATTGAAGTTTTTTATACCGTTTATGAGTTTCTTACTCTCAAATTTGTTTAAAATGACTATTTTCTTAGTAATAGGCGAAAAAAAGCGAAAATTTACCGTTTTTGATCTTCATTTGTTTATAACTATGTATATCATCAAAATCGGCTGCAGGAAATATATAGGTTATTATTATAGATGTCCATATTACTCAAAAAATTTGGTTGCAGCCTGGAGGGGGTTATGTCACCAACAGGCTATTTTTTTTCCTTATTTCTCTGAACTAAATAACCTATACCGTACCGGGCTGTACTATCCGATTGTCTTATATATTTGTTTATTTTCAATAAAAACCTTTAATCTTCGCAACAATAACAAGTTTTTTCAAAAGAAATAAATATTACTTTGAAATACATGGTGATTCCATATAAGTTTGGGTGTGTGCAAATAAAAATAAGCACAACTGCAATGGTTTGTTGGTGCCATATTCTTTTGTTGATTCTGAAAATTTTTAAGAATTGTTGATATTGCTAATTTTCTTTATATCGAATACAGGGTGAGTCAAAACGCAAGTACATTCTTTTCTCAGAAATTTTAAATGGAACACTCTGTATTTTATATCACTATCGAAAAGTACCATTACCGTACTTTAATTTTTTTATATTATTCCCTATGTCTAAATTTGTTAGTTTTCGAGATATTTTCATTTTTCAGAGCAAGTTATTAATTTATTAGGGTGTTCTATTTAAAATTATTGAGAAAATAATGTACTTGCGTTATGACTCACCCTGTATTAGATATAAAGAAAATTAGGAATATCAACCATTTTTATAAATTTTGACAATCAACAAAAAAATATGCCACCAATAAACCATTGACTGTTGTGATTATTTTTATTTATACAGGGAGCTGAACTTACGATGTTCATAGAACATTGGTTATAACTTTGTAAATACCCTGTATAACATAACAAACCTTTATATTTTTGTGATGGGGAAGTTAAAATGTTTCAAATATAAAATAAAATATAGGGTGTTTCATTTAAAAAAACAAAAGTTTGGTCTGCCACTATGTTATCGAACACCCTGAAACATTCTAACTAATTTTGTAATGTGACGCTCAAAGTTGGCTACAATTTTTGTTATTAACTTTTATTGCTATTATTTACTATAGCGGATCTACTAAGCTTTATCACACTAATCAATCACCCTGATTTTGTATTTACCTGTACATGTGGGCTGCGCAGTAATGAACGCAACCTGTATCAGTAGCCGGATGGCCGGTACGATGTTCGAGGAAGCATAGGGAACAACATATTAAAGAATCAGCTGTCTTAAAATACTTTCTCGAAAACGTTGGCTCTTAGACCATAGAAGAACAAATATTTTTTAAATATTTATTTAATGGAAGTATACAAATTAAAATATTCTTATTATTTTATAAGATTATAAAATAACCAAATCTGCAACGTCATTATTATCAAAAATTAATAATGAGTTGCTCCTCCTTATTTTCTATACACTCAGTTACTCTATGGGGCATTGATCGAACTAAGTGGTCTATATATCATATTGCGGAACACTTATTCAGATTCTTGTGGCATACCACAGGTTGTTAAGTTTGCTGGAGGACATAGCAATCGATTTAGATTTCGACCTACCATACCCCACACATGTTCGATGAGTGACAAGTCAGCCGAAGTTGATGGCCACTCCAATCCAAAGTCTCTAACCAGATACCCCAGTTAATAGGGAAAAAACATGAAAAAATGTTAAACAGGGTTTTGAAGTTGCTAAACAGTAGATGAGAGATAACTGATGATAATTCCGTGAAGATGTACAGCTAATTTTTCTTCTTCTTTTTTTTAAACAGTTACAAAGAATGAAAATCTCAGTATTTTGACTATAAAACGTTTCCTATTTTAGAGAAAAATGTTTTAAATAAGTGTTGTAGATCTTAAAAAGATCTTTAATATGATAGTACTCATATTAACATACATAAACAATAAACAATTGACCTAGATAATTGCAAAAAACCCCCATTTTTGCACTAATTTATAAATATTAATAACTTTACTTTTTGCATAATGATATATAATTTAAGTACTTTAAATTGTGCCATTTAATGGCGCTAAATTTCAACCAGATCGACCAAATAGTTTATGTTATTCAATATGTTTATCCCAGAGAGAAATTGTTTATACAACTGTTCTTGCCCTAACAGTGACTCTAGAGATATTTAGCAAATCGCAGTTAATTATTCGAGACTCTTAGTCCTGTCGCCAGGGGGGGTACAACGGCCTCGTTAATTCAGATGGACTTACTCAAGTTTTTTTTATGTATTTTGACCCGTAGAACACGAATTTTTTGGGTAACAGTTGATCCGGATGTCGATAAGATTGTTATAGACCAAGAACTTGAGGAATCAAATAACAGCGATTTTTGGCAAAACAAAACAATATTTTGTATTTTTTGGGCCATTTTAAGTAAAAACTATTTCTACAAGTTTTTTCGTAGGATGCACAGTTTTCGAGATAAACGCGGTTGAACTTTAAAAAAATCGAAAAATTGCAATTTTTGAACCCGAATAACTTTTGATTAAAAAATAAAATAGCAAGTCTGCTTACCGCATTTGAAAGTTTAAGTCAAATTATATCGGTTTTGATTATTTGCATTGGTAAAAATTTATTTTTTTATTGTTTAACAAAGCTATAAACACGTAGGGTTTCCCGTGCTTTTACATGCGTTTTAACGCATGTAACGTAGAAATAGTCTTGATTGCACTAGTACCTATTCTACCTACTCGTTCGATTTTAAATGAGAAATCATAGAAACATCACTCACGCACTAGTTGTTTGTAGCTTTGTTTAACAGTAACACAATAAATTTTTAGCAATGCAAATAATCAAAACCGACATAATTTGACTTGAACTTTCAAAGGCGCTAAGCAGAATTGCTGTTTTACTTTTTAATCAAAAGTTATTCGGGTTTAAAAATTGCAGTTTTTCGATTTTTTGAAAGTTCAACCGCGTTTATCTCGAAAACTGTGCATCCTACTAAAAAACTTGTAGAAATATTTTTTGCTTAAAATGACCCAAAAAATACAAAATATTGTTTTGTTTTGCCAAAAATCGCTGTTATTTGATTCCTCAAGTTCTTGGTCTATAACAATCTTATCGACATCCGGATCAACTGTTACCCAAAAAATTCGTGTTCTACGGGTCAAAATACATAAAAAAAACTTGGGTAAGTCCATCTGAATTAACGAGGCCGTTGTACCCCCCCTGGCGACAGGACTATCTATTTTTAAGATATATTAAAAAAAATTAACATTTTATTAAAATTATTATTAAAAAAACCGTTTGAAAAAGACCCTACCTTTTAGGTTATAAACAATTAGAATAACTTTGACAGTTTTTATGTCACACGCTTGCATGTAGGCTCACTAAAAAGCTGGTGAAAAAATACATATTAAAAAAGAAAAAATAATTTTATATGACCAATATAGGCATCAAGTATTTTTTTTAGTAAATCAAATTTTGCATTATTTATAAACATTAAGAGCTGAAAATTTAACATAATATTGTATTATATGGTAATCTATATTTTTTATGATCCAGTTTATAGATTGTATATGCAGTGAGATAATAAAAATTTATGACCCGTGAAATAGATGGTACTCGTGAAACACCGCCAACGAAAGTGAAGGTGGGAACTGTTCGAGCTTCGCTTCCTATTTTGGAAAAAAACTGCAATATATTATCAACTTCCATAGCACGCGCAACCTTCTTTCTTTAACTGGGGTAGCTCAAGAAAATAATAAAAATTGTACAAATTTCACCTTCTGGAAAAATTGGAAAATCCTGTGAAAATAAATTGATTCAATTTTACTATAAAAGTTATTGAATTTTAGTATTTCGTAAAAATTCTTTAAATTTTATTAAATAAAGTATATTTTTATGTAAATATAAAATAATTATAAATTACTACAATACATTATTTATATTTATTTTTTTATTTGAAACAATTAAAAAGTAGTTAAAATCCCTTAATAGTTTTTAAAAACTAATTTTTGTTTTATTACGATTTCATTTAATGAAGCTATTAATATTTGTCTAGGTAGGCATCTAATAAGTATAAATAATATTTTTGCAATATTTAATGATGTATGTTTAAGTTCAATAATTAGAATAAAATCTCTATATTTGTTTTGATAGTAATATGTATATTATTTTAATAAATTCATATAATTAAGTATAAAAATAAAGAATAAAACATTGTTTATGAATTTTAATTTGATTATTCTAGTGAACGTGTATAACGTTTCTATATAGTTTTTTATATGTAACTTCTAAATCGCTTATCGGCAAGTTGTAGTTACAGTTCATCCTCTACAAAATCTGACTCGGCATCGTCAAGAACTACTGCAGCGCAACATTTGATTGCAACAGATTGCAACATTTTTTCTCCTCTTCTTCCACTGCACAGTTTGTACAAAGATCCGTACAGTTTATACCATATTTTCTACAGCCACATCTTGTATTTTTGCAACCCGTTGAACATTTGCATGTTATTTGTTTTAATATATCTTCATGAATCAAAAAATCTACGGTGTAAATAGGTTTAAAACCCATATCGGTTTTTTACATTCATATTGGGTAGCATCCAGTATTTTGCTTAACCAGTGTTGTAATTGATGATAAACGCGAAGTAAATGCTGATAACCTTGAAATGCACCGTGAAATGCACCTTCTTTTAGGGGCAAATTTTTAAATTTAAAAGATTTTTTCCCTTTATTTCTTATAAATTGTAAAACACGTAACTCATTTAATGTCAATGTTATTGTGTTTTTTTATATGTAACATCAATTGCAGCAGGTTATAAAGCAACAATGATATCGCATCCGTTTTTCATGATGTCCTCCTTGTTAGCATTCTCGTCATAAAAAATATTTATCAGATCTAAAATTTCTGACGATGCAGTTAATAATTTGAATTTTCCTTGATTAAAAAAAGAAGAAATTGTATCACACCCAGTAAAAATATATAAGAACCCAACGTATTTTCTTAGATGAGAATGTTTAAACTATTACAACTATAATACATATATTTTCCTTTTTCGCCTTTTTTTTTTCAAAATATATGTTATCGTCCGGAGCAGATCAGTCAATATTATGAGTATATCGGTATTATTACCAATTATTACAACGGTTTTGTCAGGTTCATATAATATGTATGTTCTTAAAGAGCTGTCTGCACTATTAACACGTTTGCATCTTCATTTGCTACTTTAGTTCGGTACCCAGATTTATTGAGCTCTGCCCATAAAAGTTGAATCAATTGCTTTTTATTTTTACTAACTGCTAAAAATATTTTTTGTTTTATGGAGAAGATCGTGTTTTCAACCAATTTAACTTCTGGGCCTGAGCTGTCTTCTACATTGCGTCTTATTCTTTCACAACTTTTGGTTAGAAATAAATATAAGTAATTCTTACGAAATTATTGTAAAATTAAAGTAAGTAATAGCAAACTGCAAATTTTTTCAACGTATTTCAAATTGGGATTCCATTCTAAGACATAAAACGAAGTTATTCTCACCTTCACATGCGTTGGCGGTGTTTCACGAATACCATCAGTTTAACGGTTCATGACTTTTTATTTTTTCAATAATTGTTTATAAACAATGGAAATATGATTTATTGAAAAAAAATGTAACTTGATTTCTATTGGTCATATAAAATCCTTTTTACTATTTTAATGTGTATTTTTTCACCAGCTCTTCAGTGAGCCTACATACAAGCGTGTAACATAAAAACTGTCAAAGTTATTCTAATTGTTTATAACCTAACAAATAGGGTCTTTTTCAGACGTTTTTTTTAAACAATTATTAAATAACTTATAAACTATTTTTTCGATCTGGTTGAAATTTAGCACATTGAAATAACCCATCAATTGGCATAATTTAAAGTATTTAAATTAAATATCGTTGTGCAAAAAATACAGTTATTAATATTTATAAATTAGTGCAAAAATGAGAGTTTTTAACAATTATCTCGGTCAATTGTTTATATATTTCAATAAGAGTCCCACCAAATTAAAGAACTTTTTAGGGTCTATAATATTTATTTGAAACATTTTTCTCTAAAATGCACAAGAAACGTTTTATAGTAAAAAAACTGAATTTTTCATTCTTTGCAACTGTTTAAAAAAAAGAAGAAGAAAAATTAGCTGTACGTCTTCACGGAATTATCATCATCTATCGTTTAAAACCTTCAAAACCCTGTTTAACATTTTTACGTGAAATCGATGATTTTTTCCCTATTAACTGGTGTAAGATTCTTGTATGAACTCCATGGCTTCACGGACAATATGAGGTCTCGCGTTGTCCTGTTGAAAGATAGCATTTGAAATGGTTTGTAGGTAGGAATGTAAAACCGGTTGCCCTACTTCACCAATATGTCGTCGAGATATCAGAGTGCATTAATACGAACTAAAGGTGATCTGCTTCCCAAACATATAGCACCCCATACCATAATGCTTGGTTGTCTTGCTGTATAAAGTTTAACACCTAAGTCTATATTTCGTCTCTTAACTCTAAAAGGTCTTAACTTTATGCACCCATCAGAACCACCCAAACAAAACCTAGATTCATCACTGAAGCAGACAAAATTCCATTGGCCATTCCAGTTTTTCCGAGCTCTGCACCATTCGGAGCGTCGAGCCTTATGCTGTGGTGTCAAAGGTAACACCAAAAGCGGACGGTAAGCTCTCAGTGCCATTCTAAGTAATCTTTGATTAATTTTTCTTCTTGAGACTACCGTTCCTGTAACTGCAACTAAATAATCTCTTACTTGATGTACACTGCCCCGTCTATTCCTGAGAGCAAGAAGTCTAAGATGGCGCAAATCACGACCTTGTAATATTCTAGGACGTCTAGACCCTCCACGACGCCGATAAGTCTCATTATTTGACCACCTCCACAAAACTCTAAACACTTTTGATGGATTAGCTTCAATAGGGAACTTGCATGCATTTTTAAATATTAAAATGATATTAAAAAATATAAGGTAACATGATCTTAAAACGCTTGCATGCGAAAAAAACAAATATTTTTAACCCGTACGCTAATTACGACGCTTTGAAAATGCTATAAAATTCGAATATCTTAGGAGGCCCTTGAACGTCCTTCTATGGGTCCAACGTCACGGGCCACGGTCAACCGCGGGCTAGAAGTCGGAAACAACACGATTAGGGTAGGTATCACGGGTATATTACATTTTAATCGTCTTTAATGGAAAATTCCTAGGTATTATTTATGTTTATCTTATATATTGTAATAAGTAGTTCCCCAATCAGCTTAGTTTTAAACTGAAATTGATAAAGTTGAGTGCTACTTTGTAAAGAGTTTAAAACGCATAATATGACGGACGAGGGTAAGTCTGACAACTTACCTACCGTTGATGTCTTCATGGTGGCAACTTTTATAAAAAGTAGTGAAAGCTATTCTATTGGAGAAATGCGAGGTGTCAAGGCAAATAAGTAAGAGTTATTAATAAGCATGTTTAAACCGTTTATAACAATAGTTTGGTACCATTATATTATAGTATACGGTTTATCCCGTGGGTTTGATCTACCTACCTCTAATCGAAGCATTTTGTATATCCTGGAAAAGATTACGGTGTAATTTGCATTATAATAAAGATTATATTTTATTGTAATGTTTATTAGTACCTACTGGAGCCTTTCATTATTGTGTTCAAAGCCTTCTGAGAAAAGATTATGGTGATTAGCAGACGTACCGATAGAACGTGTACATAGCAAACAAAATCCTTGTTTACAAAGTTAATAATACGCATAAATAAGAAGAATCATTATTGTACTTTTACAAGTTAATATCTTTATCATCTCAGCTTATACTTACACCGCATCCCTCGGTTGACCGCAAGCTATAGTAGAAACCCGACTGTAGACCGCATACTATAGTAGTACCAATAATTTTTAGTTACTCTTACTTTTATTACTAAAAGTTTTGTTTATTTTCAAGTTACTTGTTTCTTCTTTGCTCTTAAACACAAGAAACGACAAAAGTAATTTCATAAAAAAGAACTTTTTGATACATGTCAACAGAGATAAAATGTTAATATTTTGCCTGTCACAGAAAAAATCATTTTTGCCAAAGAGTAAAACAAGATATTTCAACTATATTATTTATCTATGGGCAAACTGCATTAAATGCAATAGCCCACCGAACGGGCAAACGATACGAGTGGCCTATGACGTCAGACCCCATCTCTCGCTTTTGAAGTTGTTTGAAACGGAAATTTTAGGCGCGGAACTTTGATCAGATGTTGTACGTACACTATTCATTGTTAAGACGTACTATTTTGAATATAACATTTTAAAACATAAATTAACAATTTTATGCAAAAAATTTTTTTAGTGCAAGTTCCCTATTCTTCGTGAAATTTTCCGTAAACCAAAACCGGCCTCTTTCATGCCTACAATCCGTCCTTTTTCGAAGTAGCTTAAATGACGAAATTGACGACGACCGCGAACTCTTGGCATTTTAAAATTTTTTGGGTAAAAAAAACAATCCAAAATGACTAAAAATTACAAACAAATTAAAGTTAAATACACAAATATACAAGTTATGTATCTTTTTTGTTTTTGCCAAAAAAAAAAGAAAAAAACTTCAGTTAAAACAAAACAAACATGTTTGTTTTGTTGTTATTTTTTTAAACCCTATAGATTTAAGTAATTATTGTTAATTATAATTGAAAAAAGAAAAGAACAAGAAAAAACGCTGGACGGAAGGGCCGCCCGAGAACTTTATCGTACCGATCTATTATCGTTATCGTACTAGATACTGGCATTCTATAAAAATAACAAAGTTACTCGTTATTTTGATATTTTAGAAACACCTTGTATACTTGAAAATATTTTATGGTTCTACGCATCATTAATTCCCGCATTTGAGAAAATGTTCGGGGACACACTATAGATTATTGCATAAATCAATAGAATATTAGTCATACTTTCATTTCAAATTAGTCCATTTTTCTGAGAAATTACATACATACATACATAATCGGTTGCCTCTTTTACCATTAGGTGTCGAGGATAATTACCATTAGGTGTCGAGGATTTCTGAGAAATTAATAGTTTACAATATTTGCATTTTACTGCATGGATTGTAATGAAATTTTGGGAGTAGCCCAAAGCCCAATCTCCTAATTCAAAGTCTATCCTATATACTATGGCGCTTTTATCATGGGGCGGTTCTCACCACTTCTCGGGGATAGAACATTTTTATTTTCGAATTGCATGGAGCAAAAGGAAGAATTTTAAGAAAATTTAAAAATGCGCTCTATAATTTGATCTTATTTTTTTCACCCGTCCAACTTTTTGAAAGTAGAAATAACACTATATTAAGAGGTATTGCAAAAGAAAAACAATGCATTTAAATTCTGGTGAATGAGGGGTTAAACTTCTCATTTTTCCTTAAAGTACATTAGTCATATATTTTTTTTGCACCATATCTCGCTTAGTTTGAATGTAACCGACATTTAACGGTGCTCGTTTTAAAGGCCTTTTCAAACACTACAAAAGCATGAGCACTTTGAGCATGCACCAAAAAACAAACTCTTTTTACCTACCATATCTCTTTTTGTATTATAAATAGAAAATCTACGAAGGAACGAATCTCTTTGTTATTTATAATTTAAAAAAAAATTTATATAGTCTTTTTAGTTTGATGCATAGTTTTTAAGGTATTCGCAAAAAACCGTCCGAAAACGTGTCATTTTTAAATGAAAATGGCCAATTTTCAACTACGCATAACTCAAAAAGTATTGAGTTCTCAAAAAAAAGTATAGATCAGTTTTTGCTTAAAAATAGGTTCTCTAGCCACTTCCATGCTTATTTTGACCAATAAATTTTCCACCCCCTTGAAGGGGTGGGAATTGCCCCGAGATAAAAGCGTATATAGGGTAGATTTTAAAAAATATGGTTCGGCTGTATTTTCGTTTTGCAACGAAATTGAAAATGGTTATTCATTTTTGATTTACATTTACTCTGTGTGGAGTATGAAGGGAACCAGTCTCGTTGGAACTTTACCGCGCTGAGCAGATGTGACGTGAATTGTAAATTGTAGAATTCCCTCATCTTCCTTAGTCTCAGCATCCGTATGGCTTGCAAATTGTAGAAGCCTCGGAGGTGTAACCAGAGAAGGTTCCCATTGTTTTCATTCTGGTGGGATATGTTATATGCCATTAGAGTGAAAACTTAGTCTTTAGGGTAGATTTTGTTTCTTGCTATTCCCTACTTACTGTGAAAATATCAAGTACATCGATGTAGTAGGATGGAATTCGGAGCCAAATACCCTCATTGACTGCCCTATAATAATGCTCTGCTATGATCGCGTGAGAGGGGACACACACAAGATTCTAGCAAAATTTCAATTTTCTGTAACTTTTCGAGTTTTTGAGTTACAGCAACGAGTTTTATGTCATTGGAAAAATAATTTTACATTCTTTCAAAATATGCTAAATTTTTTTTTTCATTTCCGGTTAAACCGGAAGCCATATTGTGGGTAAAATTTATTGTGCTAATAGATAACAAAGTACTGTATACGTCTACCAAATTTCAAATTTTAGTTTCTATTACAGAGGTAGTTACGGGCACTCGAATATTTTTTTATAAAAAATTCATAACTCCCCTCCTATGAGGAGTTAAGAAATCTGGCCAATGTTATTCAATTTACTGATAGGATATCAAAAATATATCAAAAAATAAACAAATTCCTTGGAGTAATTTTTGAGAAAATTTAGTTCAAATTTATGTTAAATTTTGACCCCTTAAATATAGGCAACCCATAACTTTTTCTGAAAAATGATAATATTCTTGTTATAGCCCCATCTTTAGGCTATATAAATGTTTTTTCAAATTAAATTTATCTTAAACAAGTTTTTAGATTGGTAGGGAAATGTATCGGGTGGGCGGTCGGCCATGCTGGTCGCCATTTTGGATTTGGAAATGTCAAATTCCGTATTTCTATTTAACTATCGATGAGCTAACTTTAAGTTAAATTTCATTCGTTTCGGTCAAAATTTGCAAAAATGGGCCCCAAATAACCCCCCTATTTCGGCCCCCCTTTGAGGTTTTTTTCAAAAGCTTAGTTTCTCGACAAAATTCTCTTAAACTTACTCATACCGAATTTCATCGAAATCGGTCCAGTAGTTTTTGCTGGGCGGTGGCGACATACGTACGTACATACGTACACACTTCCGACATGTTTTTTTTTTATTTGCTTTTTAGACTCAGGGGGACTCAAAACGTCGAAAAAAAGTGAAATCTGAAAAAAAATTTTTGCACGATCCTATAACTTTATCTATTATACTCATACTGCGTATGTAGTACGATAAAGTAAAAAGAGAAGAGAAAAAGCAAAAAAAGAGATAAAAGCAAAAAAAGGAAAAAAAGCAAGAAAAAAAGAAAAAAACTAAGAAGATGTAAACCTCCGAGATGTTGAATCGGGTTTATGTCTAAGGGCCGGTTGTTCGAACGCTAATCAAAAATGATCATTATCAAATATTTAATTACTGTCACAACTGTCAATGTCAACTTTGATTGGGTTGCTGAAAACATAATTATTGATTACAATTATGAAATTAGTTAATCAATTATGTTAATAATTGTCATGTTAATTGATTAACTAATCTCATAATTATAATCAATTATGTTTTCAGCAACCCAACCAAAGTTAACAATGACAGTTGTGACAGTAATTAAATATTTGATAGTGATCATTGTTGATTAGCGTTCGAACAACCGGCCCTTAGTGTAGTAAGAAAACCAATTAATAAAAAATAATAATAAAAAAATTATAAAAAAAAACAAATTTAAAATATAAAAAAATTACAAAAAAAAATAAATATGTACAAAAAAAATATTTACAACCAAAACAGTGTATTATTTAGATAATAATTGTAATATGTTAGTTTGTTATGTATTTAGAGTTAGAAATACAGAAAAAATTCCTCTGATTGAAAAAACAAATTTGTTTTTTTTTAATAACAAAATGTCTGACTAATTGGCTCGGCCAAAGCCATCAAATTCACACAAAAAAAAAGGTAGCGACGTAAAAACTTTATCACATTATATTTTTAGAGATAAGGCTTACAACGAAAATACTTTGGATTCAAGTAAATAATCATATACAAAGTGTTGCATTTTTTGGTCATCAATATAAATAAATTGACCATCATTTTGGGATGGTCGCATGTTCGGTGCTTGCATATTTTGGACAGAAAATTTGATTGTTCTCACATATTACATTATTCTGTCACTAAATTTTGCCTGGCAAGTATTTGTTATAAAAATTGTCCATCCATTGTATTCCTTCATATTAATTTCTTAAGCTAAGACTATACAATCTACTTCAATGTTCATAAGTTACTATAATTTTTTGAGAATATCCTGTTATTTAGAATTACCATAATTCAACAAACGACGGATAGAGCTATATGTCTTAGGAACTTCAGAAGTCTGGAGTGAAAATTTCTCAAAAGTAGGTTATTGAGAAAGGACTTTTTCAAGACCAACAACCTTTCAACTCATGTAGTCTTTTTAGATCTGACAAAGGCATACGATAGTGTACAACTTTCAATACTCTGGGTAGCAACGGAAAAACAGGGAATAAGTAAGAAAAGATATAAGAGAAGTACAACAGTTTTACAAAAATATGACGGTAAATATTAAACCTGGGAACAAATTAACTAGAGAATTTCTATTAGAAAAGACCTAAAGCAAGGCTGCTACACAGCACCTACACTATTCAAAATATATCTGAATCAGGCGTTCTCAGTGTGGAGAAGAAAGTGCTGCAATATGGGCATCCCAATCGAAGATAAGAGATTGTACATGATACACTGTGCTGACGACCAAGCGATTCTAGCTGAAGACAAGAGTGGTATAGAGTATAGACTATATGCTTAGGAAACTGGAAGAGGAGTACACCAAGTAAAGCCTCACAATTAATATACAAAAAACAAAGTAGTTAGTTGCAGGAGAAAAACCAGAAAGCCTTTAAATTGAAATAGGAACTATAAAACCGACTAAAATTTTCAAATACTCTTAACACGTTGGACGGATTATCTACTAAAACGTCATAGGAATTGTATGCAAGCGGCACAAGATTGAAGCAGATGGAAAATTATGAGGAAGATTTATGTATAACAGTGGAAGAGAGAAGATTGAATGGTGATAAATTTATAAATGTTAATAAACTTTGTTTTTTGAATAACGACATTTTGTTCTGAAGCTTTTTCTTTGTGGCATTTTTGCAATTAACTATTCTAAATAGGAAATAAGCCACAAGTTAACTAAAAAATGATTTTATTAACTTTTCGACGTCCCCATCGGACGTCGTTGTCAAAATACAAAATATTAATAAATTAAACAAAAATGTTGTTGCTTAGTAAAAAAAATCTTCTAATAATTTAATTTAATCTGACTCATTTATTTATATCGGCAATTCAGACATATATTATACATTTTAAAGTAGGAGACTTTAAAATGATATTGAGAATATTTACGAGTTGCGTTCCTGGGACGACTTTACTGAAAGATAGTTCATTCGATTACATGAAATCAACTTTAACTCAAAAATATCCGTCACAAAAAATCATAGCATGTGATCTGTCTTTAAAAAGATAACCACATGCAACGGTGACCGTAAAATTCTCGTGTTAGAGATTCCATGGTAAATCACGAGGAAAAAACCTCGTTGCATGTGGTTGTCTTTTTAAAGACAGATCATATGCTATTATTTTTTGTGACGGATATTCTTGAGTTAAAGTTGATTTCATCTAATCTAATCTTTCAATAAAATCGTCCCAGGAACGCAACTCGTAAATATTGGCATTATTTTAACTAGAGACTATTGGCTAGCACTGTAGGTATATTAATAGTTGTTGGTTTTGTTAAAAATAGATGATCTACATATAGTCTAGTAAAATAAAATTACACTACATGTAAATCAAAATGTAAATTCGTACAGGTTGAAACAAATTTTATATCAAAGTTTAGGTGGGTACAAAAGATATTTTCAAGTAAGTATCCAAATCATACAAGGGGATCATTGTTTAAATAATTAAAAAGGGGTCATTTTTGCAAAAAAATTACTTTTTTAACTGCTGAGGTCATTCAATTACTAATGAAGGTCTATAGGATTGTTTTCTGTAAAGTTGAAGGGTAAATCTTTCACATAAGTCTTACTAAATTAAATTTGACCTCCTATTTATTTAAACAATTATACATAAAACTTTAAAAACAAATTTGCAAAAAATTATTTTTAGCGTTTTAAATAAGCACTATAAGATCATAAAATCCTTTATAAAAGGTATATTTGTTAAAATCCCTATACAGGGCTACATCAAAGACAGAACTAGTTTTCAATCGGTTGACCGATCATCATCAGTGCAATCTTAGAATCTACATGCAAGCCACCAAAGTAAAAATAACAGGGTAAAAACCCTTTACAATTGATCCGTCATCGGAACATATGACTAAGATGTGAATTATAACATGGATGATTAAGATATCCAATGTTTTTCGCCCGAGGTACCAATGAGCTCTATCTGACAAGTTCACATCATGACTGTATGGAAGCAAGACTTGCTTCCATACAGTCATGATGTGAACTTGTCAGATAGAGCTCATTGGTACCTCGGGCGAAAAACATTGGATATCTTAATCATCCATGTTATAATTCACATCTTAGTCATATGTTCCGATGACGGATCAATTGTAAAGGGTTTTTACCCTGTTATTTTTACTTTGGTGGCTTGCATGTAGATTCTAAGATTGCACTGATGATGATCGGTCAACCGATTGAAAACTAGTTCTGTCTTTGATGTAGCCCTGTATAGGGATTTTAACAAATATACCTTTTATAAAGGATTTAATGTTTTTGTAATGGTATACAGCCAACTACAGGAAATTTTTCCTCGTGGATTCACTATAAGATATCTTATTTTACAGGATAAGTTGTGCTATGTTTGTCAGTATTAAGCAAAAAAAATTGGTCGAAAAATATTTAATATTTTTTGAGATATTGATTTGTTTATTAAATGTTACTATATTTTCAATTGCAAAAACGCGGTTGTTGCCAAAGAAATATTCACCTGTATTAAATCTTATTATTTTTATTTTTATGTATATTTTCGATAAATGTATTGATAAATTTAAATTTCAATTAAACTGCCCCCTAAAATTGCATTTGAAAATAATTCAAATTTGTTTATAATTTGTTGTTTTAATAACGTCGCGGTGATTAAATATTTTAAACTGCCGTTTCGATAATTGGGTTCCTGGGAATTTTTCACTAATTAACAAATTTTTTGTCTTTTTTTTCCTCTCCTTTTTTTTTCTTGGCATTGTATTACTACGGGCCCTTTTTGGGTTAAGTTTCATTAAGAATGTCGAATCTCTAAGTTGTAGATTCTAGACCTAAAAATATCAAGATTGGTCTAAAATCACTTAAATAAAATGTGGCTACTTACTGAGTTACAGGGTGTTTTATTTAAAAATTTAAAAATTATTTTCACCAAGTACTTTCAAACTATTTGACTTATCCTTATCATACTTTACAAAAAGTGTGGGTACTATACAGTCTACTAAATTGTGATAAATAAAAGTTTCTAGCTACCACTAGAGGCGTACGACAGGGGCCAGTTAATGGTTGATCCTTCCCAAATTCTACGCCACTGAGGGAATTACTATTTTAGCGAAATTTTTCGATTCGCCAATACTTTCTATGTAAATAATATACTCTTTACGGGTAATGATTAAGTCATTAGTTTTCGAGATATTGGACGTTAAAAATGAAACGGCATAGTTATTTTGATTCATTCATTCATTAATTTTAAACTTCCGACATCTCTCAAACTGATGACTTTATCAATACCAATAAAGTTATTTACATACAAAGTATTGGAGAATCGAAAAATTTCGCTACAATAGTAATTCACTCAGTGGCGTAGAATTTGGGAAGGGTCAATCATTCACTAACCCCTGTCGTACGTCTCTGGCACTAGCTAGAAACGTTTATTAATCACAATTTAATAGGGTGTATAATAGCCACACTTTCTGCCAAGTATGATAAGGATACGTCAAATAGTTTTAAAGTACTTGGTAACAATAATTTTTAAATTTTTAAATAAAACACTCTGTAACTCAGTAAGTAGCCACATTTTATTTAAAAGATTTTAGTTAAATCTTAATATTTTTAGGTCTAGAATCTACAACTCAGAGATTCGACATTCTTAATAAAATTAACCCTAAAAGGGCCCGTAGTAATATAAATCCAAGAAGAAAAAGAAGAAGAAAAACGACAAAAAAATTTTGTTAATTAGTAAAAAACTCCCAGGAACCCAATGGTCGAAACGGCATTTCAAAATACTTAATCCCCACGACGTTATTAAAAAAACAAATTATAAACAAATTTGAATAATTTTCAAATGCCATTTTAGGGGGGAGTTTAACTGAAATTTGAATTTATCAATACATTTATCGAAAATATACATAAAAATAAAAATAATGAGATCTTAAGAAGGTGAATATTTCTTTGGCAACAACCGCGTTTTTGCAATTGAAAATATAGTAACATGTAATAAACAAATTCAATATCTCAAAAAATATTAAATATTTTTCAACCAATTTTTTTTTGCTTGATACTGGTAACATAGCGCAACTTATTCTGTAAAATAAGATATTTTATAGTGCTTATTTAAAACGCTAAAAATAATTTTTTGCAAATTTGTTTTTAAAGTTTTATATATAATTATTTAAATAAATAGGGGGTCAAATTTAATTTAGTAAGTCTTATGAGAAATATTTACTCTTCAACTTTGCAGAAAAAAAATCCTATAGACCTTCGTTGGTAATTGAATGACCTCAGCAGTTAAAAAAGTATTTTTTTTGCAAAAATGACCCCTTTTTAATTATTTAAACAATGATCCCCTTATATGATTTGGATACTTTCTTGAAAATATCTTTTGTACCCACCTAAACTTTGATATAAAATTTGTTTTAACCTGTACGAATTTACATATTGACTTTTTTTATTTTATTAGGCTAATAGTATTCGGACACGTTTATGTTCAAGAACATTCCCTGGACTTTTTCTAAAGTAGAAGGAACTATTAAGCCCATAAAATATTGCTTGATATGAAATTTGTAGCATATTAATCAACTTTTAATTTCATGCATGTTAATCTATAGTTCGAAGGAAGAAAAACAAATTATTTACAACAAACTGGCTTTTCTGATATTAAAATTTGACCCTGAATTTGTCAAATTGTCTTATTGAAGTTTACGTGATTTTGGACATACATACTATTAATCTAAATAAAAGATTTACACAAAAATTGTGTGTTTTAACTTTAACTATACAATGCGGAAATATACACAGAGACGATATAGTCGAAGCAATAAAGCACTGAACCTCCGAAAAAAAAACGACAAGACGGATCTTAATAATTCTTTTTGCATTCGATTCGTGAATGCGCCAGGCAACTTTGTGACCCCGAGCCATGATTTAATATTGAAAAACTGCACACAAAAAATACATTCTTAAATTGCATCTCAAACAGACAATAAAAAAATTCAGAACTCATCAATTATCGGTGGAAATAAGTTAAATTTTGTTTTTTGGGGGTTTTTGGGGTCGCTGAAAACGAATATGACGTCGTACGTGAGCTCCAGTGTACCTGGTGCCCAGGGTACCTACTGTTTACCTCGTCTTCTGGAGTTTTCGCTAAATTCATTAAAAAATTAGTCAAAAATCATTACTCGGGGGTTTTTGAGGTTGCTGACGACGAATATAACAGTGGCGGCCGGTCGGGGTCGGCAGGGTCGGCAGTACCGACCTACACATTTATAGATATAGATTTTTTTAATATTTGTATCTGTGAAGTAAAAAAAATCTGTCAGATAATACAGACTAAATTTTATTCATGGTTTTTAAAAGAATTTGATCAATCCGAGCGTTAAGTGATCCCTGCGCATAACAGACTTCTCAAAAAATGAATGATCCGAGCCATTCATTTGACTTTTCGGCTAGCCGAGCCCAACTCATCCGTAGCTTGACGATTTACACGTAAAACAACCGTGAAGCAATCGGTTTGAGAACTTTATTAAATTATTACCCTTTTAATATTCTTTTAAATATTTTTAAGACAGAGTTTGCCCAAGATATTCATTTTTGTTCAACATTAGTCAACTGACGTTATTTATTCCAAACATAGAATGCGAAAGCTGGTGCAAAATCTCAGAGATTTTCGTAATGATAGTAGTTTCCAATATATAAGCAGTGACGTTTTGGATTCGCTTGATATTTCCGAACCATCCCAAAAAAGACAATGACATGATACATATCTCGAAAAACGAGTAGGTATATCTTGAAATTTTGGATACCTACTATTATATGCAAATAGATACTCGTTTTTCGAATTTTGAAAATTTGAAAATTTTTGACCTCTATGACGATTCAAAATTTAAAAGTTACCTTCGCCAAAGAATTTCCAAGATATTTATTATTACAAGTTAGGTACTTAAAAATTATGACGATCCAAATATTTTCAGAAAGTGGGATAAGTTACAAAATATCGTCCCTTAGCTTTTTTCACCGCTCAAGTCGAAAATTAACGGTTTGACATATACATACCGTTGGATAGGTCTGCTCATTGCGCATCTAACCATTTGTCACATGATTTAGATTTCAGTCAATCAGCTGCCGTAATTCAAAAAATAGTGACACCGCGCAAGTCGTCAACCTGTATCATGGTCAACACCGCACAAGTCGCTCTATGATTATATGTTTGTACGTGAGTTTTACTGCTGAAAAGTCTAGTAACCAAGAAGTTTTTATAGAAGATTAAGAGATAAGCTATATAATAAAATAATGTTTATGTATTTACGCGTATTAATATAGAAAGAAATGATAATAAAATAACAAGCGGTGTTTACTAACGGTATTTTTTTAAACTTAGGCGGTGTTTCAAAAAGTAGTTTTTTTCGTCTCCTGTAAAGTTGGTAAAAATTACTTATTCGGTGTTGTTAGCTAAGGGACGATATGTATGTATAATTATATGTAATAAGTACTGCAATCCATTACAACAAACTGTTCATCAATTTTCTTATTACCACAAATTTCTGCCTCAAATAAACGGGATTTATCTTGTCTCAAAAGAATCAACACGTATTGTGGAAACACCATGAAACAAGAGAGAACGTCAAGTACATCAAATAAAAAAAACAAAAAACAACAAAATCTCCTATGATTATTTAAGCCTTTTAGTTTGATGGTACTATCCGTTGCAAGATAATTCGGATGGAATTCCCCCAGATTAAGAGACTGGGCCGATATCAAGCACAAAATGACTGTACTCCCTTAATGTTGTAACGAATAGTCACCCTTAGTCTTTCGTTACATTAGGTTCAATTTTAAATTCTATCCAAAGTTTAAAGGTACTTTACTAAATGATAAATCTGATTAAATCCGAAATATCTTGCAACGAATAGTATACCTATATGAGGAGACAAAAAAACCTTGCCGACCCTGTCTCTAAGGCCACGAGCCGCCACTGGAATATAACATCCAAAGTGATCTCCGGAGAAGCTGGTGCTCAGGGTACCTACTCTTTACCTCATCTTATGGAGTTCTAACTTATTAATCCACCCACAAAAATTTAAAGAGCGTGTACTTTCTATCGAAGTAGTAGTTGAACATGGCTGTCAACTACTTCTCGCGATGTATAATAGGGTGGTTCGAAAAAAAAAATGTTTTTATTATTTCAGATCGCTATAGTGCGCAAAAGTTGCCATTGGTATAGACTTGAAAAAAGCACTAATTATTATTTTTTTATTAATTTGTCTTCCGGTCGCGCAATGCCATCGAAGTTAGCAAAAATTGTGAAAAACCTTAATTTTTCATATATTTTTTAACAGGCCAGATGGTTCTAATTGCGTTCCTATACCATGAATTAACTGCTTAAAGTATGTAAAATCAATATAAATGCACTTATTATACATTTGTTTTATATCTTCCGGTCGCGCAACATAATACAAAATGAGTAAAATTAGTAGTTTTTGCAAAATTTCAAAGTTTGACTGTTTGGTACAATTTAATCATACGACTTTTAGAGATGGTATAGTTTAATTCAATTACAATAATATATTTAAAATCCAAGCATATAAGATACATTTTGATATTCAAGTGGAGTTCGGTCGCGCAGCTTCGTCAAAAACAGCAGACTACCGAGAGGCGAGGCGAGAGTGACGAATGCCAGCGAAGCTCGATGCCACAAATAAAGATACATGTGGGAATACCTCTAAATTGGAGTATTTATCTTCTCCATTACAACGGACTGCCATTCCACCACCTTTTCCAACACGTAGATGAAAATACAACAGGCACAATAGGATATTCCGGACCAATTGGAAAGGCCCTACCTGATTGTGAAAGTCTACCACTTATTGACTTTAATCCTATTGATTGTGAGATTCCAAAAGTTGACAAGCGTATTCTTAGCAAGCACCAATAATTGTACTTGCTTGAGATATCAGAAGACATCAAGTCAGGACATTGTTCAGAAGACTGTGTAGTGGGTACGTGATCCTATCCCAACGTCACATTCAAGATGGCTTACTACTGCAAATGGAGTTTTGCCTTTCTACATCAGTGTGTCCAACTCTTCTGAAAATCTGAGAGAGATTGTCATATTCATTCTCAAATGTTATAATATGCCTATGTGGTTTGACACAAAAATAAACCACAAATTTACAGATGGGCCTAGACATGATTACAAAATCATTGAATCTTCAAGGTACTTACCAGAAGAGCTTCTTCAAGTTGTTGATCCCGTTTTACAACGGAATGCTTACTTTCCCCATCCCGAAAATTTACTTTTGGCTATGGCAACTGATGACAGAAACCATATACGAGAGCTGGGCTTTTTTGGCGTATCATGAAGGAAAAGCAAGCAATATCTGAAAGTGACTCTATCAGAATCTTTAAACCACCAAACTTAAAATTTGAAGCTAAATAGTATTACGAAATTATCAAATGGAACACCAGTACACTTACTACCCTATACTGCTAAGAACATTGACTAATGAAGAGATAAAATAGTATGTGAGCAATGACTTCAAGCCTGTTATGGGTATAGATACTTTCCCATGCCATACACAGGCAGTTGGAAGATGCGTTAAGCTAGTGACCGAAGCTTCAAATAAAGTGTGTGGACACAGTTCCAGAGACGGCTATATTAGAACCACATTATTGCACCGCTCAGCGATGCCAACGATTAAAATCAACAACAACTGATAGTCTCTCACAGTTAGGGCCTTTCCAATCGATCCGGATATCCTATAGTGCCTGTTGTATTTCCATCTAAGTGTTGGAAAAGGTGGCGGAATGGCAGTTCGTTGTAATGGAGAAGACAAATGCTCCATTGTAGAGGTCTTCCCACATGTATCTCTATTTGTGGCTGCGCGAGCTTCGCTGGCATTCGTCACTTTCGCCTCGCCTCTCGGTAGTCTGCTGTTTTTGACGAAGCTGCGCGACCGATTTCCACTTGAATATCAAAATGTATCTTATATGCTTGGATTTTAAATATATTATTGTAATTGAAATAAACTATAGCATATTTAAAAGTCGTAAGATTAAATTGTACTAAACAGTCAAACTTTGAAATTTTGCAAAAACTACTAATTTTACTCATTTTGTATTACGTTGCGCGACCGGAAGATATGAAACAAATGTATAATTAGTGCATTTATATTGATTTTACATACTTTTTAGTAGTTAATTCATGGTACAGGAACGCAATTAAAACCATCTGGCCTGTTTAAAAAAAAATATGAAAAATTAAGGTTTTTCACAATTTTTGCTAACTTCGATGGCATTGCGCGACCGGAAGACAAATTTATAAAAAAATAATAATTAGTGCTTTTTTCAGGTCTATACCAATTGCAACTTTTGCGCACTATAGCGATCTGAAATAAGAAAAAAAGTTTTTTTCGAACCACCCTAATGTATAATGCTCCAATAAGTTTCAAAAAACCTAAAATACCGGAGGAATTTCTATTGAGTACTAATCAGTTGGCTGAAACGTATAGATACAGAATGTATCTAATGGCAAGTTCTAAAAATAAAAAAGTTTCTGTTGATAAAATACTTCCTACTGTAGATGCCTTCACCCAACACTTAAATAGGATTTACTTCTAAGTCCAAAGTGCGGATGGGAATTAATGGATAAATCGTTAATTCCCATAAAAATGACTCAGATGCCTGGTCCACCCAGTATAATGAATTTGATATTCTATAGTTGCAAGACGGACTGCGGAAATTCATGTGGATGCAGGAGACATGGCCTTAAATGCTCCGTTGCATGTAAAAATTGTGCAGGAGTAAATTGTACTATTACAGATAGTCTAATAACTCCATTGGAAAGCGAAGAAGAAGAAAAAATATTGAAATATAAACATGTATGTATCCATCCATTTAATTGTATTTTTTAATAAATGTATTTTTATAATAAAAAATCAAAGAATTCGCATTAAAACCATCTGCAATCTGTATTATATACCTTGAAGACCATTAACATTCAGAAATTTACTTTCGGTGAATCCAATAACTTTCAAGTTTAGAGGTTTGACTGATTGTATAACGAAAATTCCAGAAGTTGACGTAAAAAGTCTAGGCACCAGGTAGGTACTCTGGAGATAATTTTCAATGTCATCAAAAATCCCCGTATAATGATATTTGACTAATCTTTTAATGAATTTGCCGAAAACTCCAGAAGACGAGGTAAACTGTAAGTACCCTGGGCACCGGGTACTCCGGAGATCACTTCCGACGTCATATTCGTTTTCAGCGACACCAAAAACCCCCCAAGTAATGATTTTTGGCTAATTTTTTAATGAATTTGCCGAAAACTCCAGAAGACGAGGTAAACAGTAGGTACCCTGGGCACCAGGTACTCCGGAGATCACTTCCAACGTCATATTCGTTTTCAGCAACCCCAAAAACCCCCAAGAAACAAAATTGAACTCATTTCCACCGATAATAATTGACGAGTTCTGAATTTTTTTTATTGTCTGTCTGAGATGCACTTTTATAATGCATTTTTTGTATGCACTTTTTTAATATTATCTCATGGCTAGGAGTCACAAAGTTTCCTGACGCATTCACGAATCGAATGCAAAAATAAATATTAAGATCCGTTTTGTCAGAGGCGGCTCTAGCCCATGTAGCGCCCGTGTGCAGTCGATGCCATGGTGCCCTTTGGTAGACGCGCAGTCAAAATGGAATAGTCGAATAGGTACCTATCTAGTACTAGTACATGGGGTATTAAAGGCATTAGGTACGTTTATAATGTAAACAAAAATCCAGATGCAAATATTGCAATTTACAGGTTGCAGAACAACCTACCCAAATCTGTTAAAAATATTTAATTAAAAATTAACTTTTATCTCTGAGGTAAGGTTAAAAATTTGTTGAGGAACTTGGAAAGGTTTGAGTCCACGAGTAAATAGTACTTTTAGGAAGGAATTGGTTAAATGAATAAAAAAGAACAACGCTGTGAATATTTCAAAAAAAAATTATTAACGAATTATTACAGGACGCACATACTACAACATATAATTATAAAAAAGATACTTTTCGTGCTTTTGCATTAGCAGAATCTTGAATAATTTAATTTACTTCAATTTTTATTTCATGTTCAATACTTACTAGTGATAAAGGGCCTAGCCGGGTAAGATGATGAAAAGTGCACCTAACCCGATGCGAATTCCATACAGGTCACCGTTTAGCATCTATACTGAAACTAACTTTCTGAAATTTTTAGCCCCCTAGGTGGTCATGTGACCCCTAGGTGGTCATGTGACCCACCTAGAGCCTAATTAGGGTTTTTATAATTTTATTTTTTATCTCAACCGCATCGAGAACTAGCGAAAAACTTTAAATAAAAAAGTTGTAAGCTTTAAAAAGTTCTGTCAGAAATTTTTTTTTTTATTTTTGGCGGAAATTTAAATTTTAGATCGATTTTAAAATTTTAAATGAGTATAAAACAATAACTAAGACATTCGTCTCACGAAAAAAATACATAACGTGTATTTTTGCATAATATTTCACCCTGAATTTTTTCAAATTTTTAAAATTGGTGCAACGCTCCTTTAAAAATAAAAAACCGCATTTTTTCGGTTTTTTTTTGGTTTTTTGATACAATTTTATACATGTTTTTCAAAAAAGGTAACACCGTCACTAGAATAGGTAAAAGACTGAAAAATAATTGGGGTTTGCTTAATAAAAATTTTTTGTAATGCCATCCGTTTTCAAAATACAGGGCGTTGAAGAAAACAAAATTTTACACATTTTTTATGATTTTGCCGAAACTACTGGCAACATTGTAATACAATTTGGCGAGTTTTAAGAGGTAGTTGTGGTGCATTATTTGACATACAATTAAGAATTTTATATTTATCATTGGCGCGCATAGGGGTAATGGTCTGAACTTTTTAAAGAAAAAAGATAGTACGCCACTGACATATTTCAAATTAACAATCGTTTTTGAATTCCTCGTTCAATTTGTGATACAAAATCTATCTTCCTATTTTTTCATACGACGCGCCAATTTTATTAAAAAATAAAACATCTTAACCCTTACAAAGTATTCGAACTTATATGAAATAAAATACTACTATTAGTAGTTTCTGCATCTACAGAAACTCGTACATCCATTATAAAAACTAATTCGAATACTTTGTAAGGGTTAAGATGTTTATTTATGAATAAAAATGGCGCGTCGTATGAAAAGATAGATTTTTTGTCATAAATTGAACGGGGAATTCAAAAATGATTGTTAATTTGAAATATGTCAGTGGCGTACTATCTTTTTTTCTTTGAAAAGTTCAGACCATTACCCCTAAGCGCGCCAATGATGAATATAAATCCTTAATTGTATGTCAAAACATGCACAATAACTACCTCTCAAAAACCCGCCAAGTTTTATTACAATATGTTGCCAGTAGTTTCGGCAAAATCGTAAAAAATGTGTAAAATTTTGTTTTCTTCAACGCCCTGTATCTTGAAAATGGATGGCGTTACAAAAATTTCTTATTAAGCTAACTCCAATTATTTTTCAGTTTTTTACCTACTCCAGTGACGGTGTTACCTTTTTTGAAAAAGATGTATAAAATTGTATCAAAAAACGAAAAAAAAAACCGAAAAAATGCGGTTTTTTATTTTTAAAGGTGCGTTTCACCAATTTTAAATATTTGAAAAAATTCAGGGTGAAACATTATGCAAAAATACACGTTATATATATTTTTTTCGTGAAAATGAATGTCTTAGTTATTTTTTTATACTCATTTAAAATTTTAAAATCGTTCTAAAATTTAAATTTCTCGCCAAAAATTAAAAAAAAAAATTTTGGACAGAACTTTTTAAAGCTTACAACTTTCTTATTTAAAGTTTTTGGCTAGTTCTCGATGCGGCTGAGATAAAAAATAAAAACATAAAAACCCAAATTAGGCTCTAGGTGGGTCAGATGACCACCTAGGGGGCTAAAAATTTCAGAAAGTTAGTTTCACTATATATGCTAAACGGTGACCTATATGGAATTCGAATCGAGTTGGGGGCACTTTTCATCATTTTACCCGGCTAGGCCCTTTGTCAATCAACTTTGCGACAATGTTGACCTTAGAAAATTTTGAATATCATCTTTCACTGTGCGCTACTGTCACTAGCAATGTGAGGTAAATTCTAAGAGCAGTGAACAAATTTGAGAAGAGTGAAAGTAATTTATTTGTATACAATACAATACAATTTATTTGTATACAAGTAATTTAAAATATCCAAAGGTGTAGTAGAATCAAATGTAATTTTTCATTAATCGTTTTAAAGCATATTTTATGTTGAAAAACAAAGTAAAGGACCTGCTCTTTGGCGCTTGGCGCCCCCAACATCCCGGCGCCCGTGTGCACCGCACACCCTGCACAATAGGTAAAGCCGCCCCTGCGTTTTGTCGTTTTTTTTCGGAGGTGTCGTTTTTTCGTTTTCGCCGATTTTAGTGCTTTATTGATTCGCCTAATACTATTAATAATAATTATTATAAAATCTGTCATGGTCCACAAATTATTTTATTTGATTCGAGATTCGAATTATTTTATTTAAATCGAGATTTTCTAGTTAGCCTTTAATGGTACAAATTCCAAGTTACAATAAGTAAGACATGTGAACATTGAAGGCCTCGTTCACGTAGTAATCTACTGCAAATTTTTACAGTATTCGAATATTACTCAATACGAAATTTACTCAACGTTTAAAAAGCAGTAGGACTATTATTATAACAGTGTTGGCGAACTTATGACTCGCGTTTTAATACTGACACCTCACACGCGAGCTCATTTTTGGCGGCATGCATCTTGAAAGATAAAAAATTTTAGAATTCAAATATTTAACATAGAAATAGAAGGTTTAACAGACAAACTTCAGTACCAAAAAGTCACTAATTTTTTAAATAGATTTTATATATGTTTCTTGTTTTGTTCACGTACACCTTTAAATTTTTAAACTTTTATAGACAACAGAGGAAATATTTTTAATAAATCATCCCAAATTTTGGACCTAGTTGCCCACACAACACGCAAGCTAGAAGACATGTATAGAATGTATACCACCTTCTCAAGTGCCTCAAAAAATATGGGCCTGCAAGTAAACGAGGAGAAAACTAAGATGATGGTATCAACACCCAACAATAGAGCCAAAAACATCGGTCACCAATTCACGGTTGATAACTCTACCTTTGAAGTGGTGGACAAATTCATATACTTAGGCTCCCTGACCACCAAGGAGAACGTCATGACGGAAGAAATCAAGCGAAGGATAATCCTAGCAAACAAATGCTATTTTGGACTGAGTAGACATATGAGACAGGAAAATAGAAGCATTCGAGATGTGGATGTACCGCAGGATACTGAGAATATCGTGGACAGAGAGAGTGACAAACATGGAAGTGTTGCGAAGGATGCAGAAAGAAAAAGAACTTGCGCTTACTATTAAAAAGCGCAAACTGCAATACTTGGGACATATAATGAGGGGACAAAAGTACCAGCTACTACAATTAATTATTCAGGGAAAAATAATAGGTAAAAGATCCATTGGCAGAAGAAAACATTCATGGTTGAAGAATTTAAGAGATTGGTACAAGTGCAGCAGCTGCCAATTATTTAGATCTACGGTATCAAAAATACGCATAGCCTTGATGATAGCCAAACCTCGGAACGAGGACGGCACCTGAAGAAGAAGAAGAGACATATGAAAAGCAGAAACTTAAGCCAAAAAACAAAAATAACCATAATATACAAATCCCTTATACAGCCAGTTTGACATATGGATCAGAGGCATGGACCATTTCCAAGGCAGATAAAAACCTTCTGCTTGTGTTTGAACAAAGGATTCTGAGAGGAATATTCGGTGGCATCTGTGAAAATGGTGTCTGGAGAAGGAGGTACAACTACGAGTTATACCACAGATATAAACAAAAATTTGGTGGTAAAGACGTAGTATCTCTTATAAGAATAGGAAGACTAAGATGGGCAGGACATCTAGCAAGATCACAGCAGAACAACCCTCCTAGAAGAATCCTTATGTCCAACCTGATTAATATTCGTTCTATAAGAAATAAAACTAATGAATTATTTTTGTTTCTGGAGGAATTAGGATTTCCCCCGATAGTTGCGGGTACAGAGCACTGGCTTGAAGTCAACGAGCCTTTTCTTGTAGAAAAATATACCACAATTGCCAGGTATGATCGTCCAAGTTCGGCTCATGGAGGCACCCTAATTATCTCTAGAAATAATGATTTTTCTGTGGTAACAAAATATGACTTTTTGTTAAGTGAATCCTTCTTTGAGTTTTCCTTAGTTTATAATAAAAATCTTAATCTTTACATTATTTGCATTTATAGATCACCTGACTCTACCGTGGAACTATTTTTTCAGAACCTGCTAAATTTGTTAGATGACCTGCCTCATAAAAGCAGAAAAATTCTATGCGGTGATTTTAACATTAATTATGCTGCTGCTTGTGCTACCCAAGTGTCCCTGGCCAACATATTTGAATCGTATGGTCTCTCAATGCCCGTTAATTCTCCTACAAGGATTACAAAAACTACATCTACCATAATCGATTATATTTTCTCCGATTTCTCACCCCTTAATGTCTGCTCTACAGTTATTAATGCGGGACTATCTGATCAATGTGATCATGAAGCAGTGTATACGAAGTTTAACATCTTCAGCAAACCCTCCTCAAAAACCCAACGTTTAGGTAGGATTTTTTCCACCGGGAATTTACGTAAATTCCAAAATTTATGCTTAACTTCTTAGTGGCACTTTCCTTCTATAGACGTGGACTATAATTTCAGTGTTTTTCTAGATAAGCTTCTCCGCATCTTCAATAAGGCATTTCCTTTAATCCCTATTAAGCCAAAACATCGGAAACCTTGGGTTACGAAAAGTATTCGCATATCAGCCAAGAATATGCGTTCACTACTATACATCAAGAAATTTACTACCAATGTTTCTGTCACTGAATATATCACGAAGTACAGGACAACATATCTAAAACTTGTCAGATCAGCTAAAAAAGCCTATTATCAAAACTGGGAAGCTCTAAAAGTGTTGCAAAAGAAACTTGGTCTATAATAAACGATCTTCGAAATAAAACTCACACAGCTCAATCATTTTCCCTTCCAAATCCTGAAAGTCTAAACGACTACTTCGTTAATGTGAGTAAAAATATAACATTAACTATTTTGCCGCAACAAGATCCCATTTCCTATCTCCCTAACTCAAGAAAGGTCTCGAATTCATTATTTTTAAGACCAGTCGATATCTCTGAACTGATCCAAACAATCAATAGTATCAAAAGCAAATCATCTTGTAGTACTGATGGACAATCTATAAAAATTTTCTCTAATATCACAGAAAATGTGTTGGAAATCCTCGTCTCTCTAATTAATGATTCCTTCGAAAAAGGTAAATTTCCAGAGTGCCTAAAGACAGCCATTATTATTCCTCTTCATAAGGGTGGTGAAAAATCTGATGCCTGCAACTATAGACCTATTGCCTTACTACCGGTACTCTCCAAAATTATCGAGGGACTCATTAAAACTCGACTTATGTCCTTTATCGTTGATAACAACATTTTATCACAAAATCAGTTCGGCTTTTTAACAAATAATTGTACCACTGATGCCATGTTTTCTGTACTACATGAGGTTTACCAAGCACTAAACAATAATCTTTATACTGCCACTGTTTTCTGCGACTATGCCAAAGCTTTTGATTGTGTAAATCACGATATCTTTATTACAAAACTAAATTTCTATGGAATTCGAGGTATTTCTTTAAATTGGTTCCAATCCTACTTGAATAATAGGAAACAACTAGTTAGAGCAAATGATACTGACTCTAGTCTCAAAACATTGTATGTGGAGTACCACAAGGTTCAGTATTGGGTCCTCTTCTGTTCCTTATCTTTATAAATGACATCACTAATTTAAAAATCGACGGGAAAATTTTTCTTTTTGCTGATGATACCAGTATCACTTGGAGCAACTCAACTATTGCATCTCTTCATGAAACTATAACTTCGAATCTACTGACGATAAAGACCTGGTCTGACTCTAATTTACTCTCTGTTAACGTAAATAAAACAGTAGCATTATCCTATAAAGGAGCTCTTCAACCTTTGCCTCTTAATAACAGCCAGATCAGTTCCGTTGATTCTGTAAAATTTCTTGGTATTTTTTTAGACAGCAACCTCAAATGGTCCCTTCATATCGATTCGTTAAGTAAGAAACTCGCCTCAGCTTGCTATGCAATAAGATCTGTCTCAAGGGAACTCAATTTAGCATCTTCTAAAATAACATATTTTTCGTTGTTCGAGTCTTATCTTCGATAAGGTCTTCCTTTTTGAGGTTCTAGTACAGCTGCTCAATTTGATGTTATTTTTAAATTGCAAAAAAGAGCAATAAGATATCTGTTTGGCCTCAGAAAATCTACACATTGTAGAAGTTACTTCAGAGATCACGGAATTTTAACACTTCCTTCTTTATATATTCTAGAAACGGTTTGTTTAATTCGTAAACACCTTCATGTCTTTCCAGCAAGGCCCAGTCATCTTTACTCCACCAGAAATTCAATATTTGACATTTATTTACCGATTCCATCCACTGAGTTAGTAAAGAAATCTATATTATATTCCGCAAAGAAACTGTACAACCATCTCCCGTTACAACTTAAATCTGTAACATCTTTCCCAAAGTTCCGTAAAATGACAAAAGCCTATCTATCTAAAAGACCATACTATTCAATAGAAGAATTATTTTTTAATGAATAACTAAGAAAATTGGGTTTCATATGGAGAATTCTCACGACGAGGTCGAGGCGCGTGTTGAAGCGAGATTCAAGTGGGTCCTAATTTAAACGTCGGCAAAGAGAGATATAATATATATAATAGTGGAAAAGAAAGAGAACGCAGATGCCCTACAATACGGTAAAATTAGTAATATTTACTTTGTGATAAAATGTCCCGAATATGTCCCGAAGAATACAGGCAACCAAAAAGTTGACCGCTCTCAGTGGTGGAGATAAAAATATTAGTTGGTTTTTTTAATTCTCACAATGATAAAAATTAGAACAAAACGTAGTTTGACCATAAAATTACCACGCCACTGATCATACCCTCGGCTGACGAGACATCCACACTATCTACAGGCTAATAAATTTTAGCATTTGGTGTTATTTTAAGGGTCATAAATACCAAATTTTGACAGAAATTTCTCTATCTCTTCTTACGTTTAATCTTTTTCACGTTGGGTTGAATTCCGTCTTCAGTTTTTATCTTTTTCTGTTACATTTTTTTATTTCACTCATAATGTCGCAATACGCTCTGTCAGTTTTCCTCTATACGCAGTAGCATAAACTTGCCAGTTCCTTATGTATTTTATTATATTTGTTGTAAGTATGTACAATTTGCAATTTATATAAATTTTGCAATAAATTGTTTTTGTCTTGGCTTTTATATCTGATATTATACTGTACATTGTATTGTACTGTATTGACGATTTATCTTATTTTAGTAAATTGTACTTGTTGTTATTTGTTATTGATATTATGTTTTCTTTTGACTGTATGTAAGCTTTGTCCATAAAATTGTAAAAATTTTCAGTGACAATAAAGCATATTTCTAATCTATTCTATAAGTAGAAATAGGGGTAGGCCAAAACTCAGATGGAAGGATGGTGTGGATGAGGATGGGAGGAAAATAGGCGCAGCAAACTGACAACGGTTGGCAATGGATAGGACTGACTGGCGTAATAGACTTGGGAAGGTCTAAGCTCTTTCACAGGGCTGTAGCACCATTGATGATGATGATGAAACTTTTAAATTTAATTGTGCACTTTTTAAACAAAAATTGAAATCTACAAGTTTAGAACAAAAACTCTTGAAAATGACAAAAACTATAAAGAAAGCAACGTCGAAGAAACATACTAAGAAAAAGAACATTTCAAAAAATCACTGGTTCAAGATTCAGTTCAAGATAGTTTCAACTACTATGACAGTTTGACAATAGTTAGACTCTATTAAAAATCATTTGAGCATAAATAGAGTTTTTGATGTCCAACTACTACAATTCTACAGGGTGTGAATGTTGCTACGAAATTAAGAAAAAAAAACGTAATTATCTTTTAAGCTACGCTGTATAACATTACAAAACCCCATATTTTAAGAAAGACATCGAGGAGAATCCAAAAATGTAAAAATATACAGGGTGGTCCATTTAAAAAAACGAAGTTATAAGCCACTTCCGGTATAGCCGGAAGTAGCAAATAGATGAAAATATTTTCTTTAAATAGATGACTCTCCAAAACCCCTCCATTCCAATTTTCATGATTATATTGCCTGTAGTTAGATTTTCGTAGCCTCGAGATAGTATTTCTAATAGGACTTTTATCTGCCTCACCCTTTATATTTATTAATCAACGGTTAAATATACAGGGTGAGGCAAATAAAGGGCCTATTAGAAATATCTCGAGAACTAAAGACAACAGAATCATGAAAATTTAAATTAAGGGATTTTGAAGAGTCATCTGTTTAATGAAAATAATATTTTCATATATTTGCTACTTCCGGTTATACCGGAAGTTGCTTATAACTTCGTTTTTTTAAATGGGACACCCTGTATATTTTTACATTTTTGGATTCTCTTTGATGTCTACTTTCTTAAAATATGACGTTTTGTAATGTTATACAGGGTATTTTAGAAGATAATTACGTTTTTTTTATATAATTTCGTAGCAATATTCACACCCTGTAGAATTGTAGTAGTTTGACATCTAAAACTTTACTTACGTTTAAATAATTTTTAATATAGTCTACTATTATTAAGAATCATTAGTATAGCTAAATTTTTAATTTTATTATACAGGGTTGGTCGAAACTCGGAATGAGCATTTTCTGAGTTTTCTTAAATGGAACACCCTGTATTTTAGTATTGTAATGAAATGATATTTTATGGTACTTTTTTATTTCTTAAGCATTCCCTATACCTAACTGCTTTAATTTGTGCTTAATTGTTAATCGCACCAACAATCTTAATCACGTAGGTATTTTGATAGCTAAACCATTATTGGTAATTTTAAGGATCAGTCTGGATTAATATGTATTTATTTCTGAAAAATTATTTGTGATTGAATATTTTCACGGCCAACCTGATAAAATTTTACGTATTTTTTGTTGTAATTAATGTTTAGCTTGAATCACCAATAACTCACAAATTAAAGCAGTTAGGTATAGGGAATACTTATAAAATAAAAAAGTACCATGAAATATCATTTCATTACAATACTAAAATACAAGGTGTTCCATTTAAGAAAACTCAGAAAATATTGATTCCGAGTTTCGACCAACCCTGTATACTAAAAGTTCAAAATTAGCTATATGTACTAATGATTCTTAACAATGTTAGACTATATTAAAAATCATTTGAACGTAAGTAGAATTTTAGATGTCAAACTACTACAATTCTACAGGGTGTGAATGTTGCTACGAAATTAATAAAAAAAACGTAAATATATCTTAAAATACTCTGTATAATATTACAAAACCTCATATTTTAAGAAAGAAGATATTGCGGAGATTTCAAAAATGTAAAAATATACAGGGTGTCCCATTTAAAAAAAACGAAGTTAACTTCCGGTATAACCGGAAGTTGCAAAGAGATTAAAATATTTTCATTTAATAGATCATCCTTCAAAACCCCTGTATTCCAACTTTCATGATTCTGTTGTCTTTAGTTCTCGAGATATTTCTAATAGGCCAGTTATCTGCCTCACCCTATATAATATGTTCTAATGACCTAATTGTGAATATGAGATTCTGAGCAAATAAATGAGAAGAGCTAAATAAAATGACCTACATATCATATACAGGGTGATTGATTAGTAGGGTAAAGCTCAAGGGCTCCGCTATAGTAATAGATGGCAATAAAAGTTAATAACAAAAATTTTAGCCACATTTGAGCTTCGCATTACAAAATTAGTTAGAATGTTACACGGTG
This sequence comes from Diabrotica virgifera virgifera, assembly GCF_917563875.1. Taxonomy (NCBI): domain Eukaryota; kingdom Metazoa; phylum Arthropoda; class Insecta; order Coleoptera; family Chrysomelidae; genus Diabrotica; species Diabrotica virgifera. The sequence continues at coordinate 124,164,424 of NC_065450.1, forward strand.
TTCGATAACACAGTGGCAGACCAAACTTATGTTTTTTTTTTAAATAGAACACTCTATATTTTATTTTAAATCCGAAATCCTGTTACTCCTCCATTACAAAAATATAAAGGTTTGTTATGTTATACAGGGTATTTACAAAGTTATAACCAATTTTATATGAAAATCGTAACAAGTTTAACTCCCTGTATAAATAAAAATAAGCAAAACAACAATGGTTTATTAATGCCACATTTTTTAACGTATTGTCAAAATTTTCAAGAATGGTCGACATTGCTAATTTTTTTTATATCAAATACAGGGTGAGTCAAAACGCAAGTACATTATTTTCTCAGTAATTTTAAATGGAACACCCTGTATTTTATATCACTATTGAAAAGTACCATTACCGTACTTTAATTTTTAGATAACATTTCCTATGTCTAAATTTATTAGTTTTCAAGATATTTTCATTTTTCAATGGACCAGTAGCGTGGTTACCCAAATCACCAGAATTTAATAAACTGGACTGATTTTTTTGGGGTTACCTTAATAATGAAGTTTATAAAATACCTCCAACAACAAGGGATGAGATGAAAAATAGGATACAAAGTGTATTTCGATGTGTTAATTTACAAATGCTCCGTAGTGTAAGTAGCTCATTCAATGATCGTTTTTAGGCGTACATAAATGTGTTAGAAGATAATTTTGAACACCTTATGTAATTAAATATTAAAAATATTTTATTAAAAGCAGCTTCTAATTTTTTCAAACATGTTTTTTTTGCAAAATGTATAACTGATAAATTATGTTTCGTTCTTTATTTGTTACATTGTTACATTTACATACAAAAGTAGTGTTTAATTAAAACGGGATAATACCCAAAGGTTGGCTGTATACCATCTATGTTAATGTTAGTGTTTAATTGTCTTCACAAAATATTGTATTTTGTTTTTGTGTGTTTTTTTGTAAAATTGATTACTAATTTTCTTTGTTTATTTGTTGCATTTACATAAAAAGATAGTTTTTAATTGTTTCAAAAATGTTGCATGTAGTGGTTGTGTTTTTGTTTGTAAAATGTATTACTAATAAATTATTTTTATTTCTTTATTTGCTACAGTGTTACATTGATTACCGGATTGATAATATAATCGGTAATCTTCAATTGTCAATTCAGTCATGGCTTACTTAAAATTTAGATAAATTTAAACACCTAAAATAATTTGCTCTGAAAAATGAAAATATCTTGAAAACTAATAAATTTGGGCATAAGGAATGTTATATAAAAATTAAAGTACGTTAATGTTACTTTTCAATAATGATATAAAATACAGGGTGTTCCATTTAACATTACTGAGAAAATAATGTACTTGCGTTTTGACTCACCCTGTATTTGACATAAAGAAAATTAGCAATATCAATAATTTAAAAAAATTTTGAGAATAAATAAAAAAAATATGGCATTAATAAACTATTGCTGTTGTGCTTATTTTTATTTATACAGGGAGTTGAACTTGTTACGATTTTCATATAAAATTTGTTATAACTTTGTAAATACCCTGTATAACATAACAAACGTTTATATTTTTGTGATAGACAAATTAACAGGATTTCTAATTTAAAATAAAATATAGGGTGTTCCATTTAAAAAAAACATAAGTTAGGTCTGCCACTGTGTTATCGAACACCCTGTAACATTCTAACTAATTTTGTAATGTGAAGCTCAAAGGTGGCTAAAATTTTTGTTATTAACTTTTATTGCTATCTATTACTATAGCGGAGCTATTGAGCTTTACCCTACTAATCAATCACCCTGTATGTAAATACATATTCAGATTATAAAGAATGATTACCTGGACCTGTCCGTGATGAATATCATCAAGTATTGCATGATCTTGTGATAAAGATCTGGTAGTAAGCTTTTTACGTCGTCGTTTGTGCATCGTTAAAAATTTGCCGTGACAAACAGGGACCGGCACTGTTGTCATGGCGTCCAGAAGAGCCCAGTCTTCTTTGGAAAAAACGTGCTGCATTGTGGGAGTTTCCGATAAAGCTGTAAAAAAAACAATACTATCACAAAATATTCAGTATTCAAGTAATTGTATTTAACAAGAAATAATTTAAGATTAAGATATTGATACAAAGATATAACTGTTTATTTAACAACGTCATAAGAATTTATTATGTTGTAAGTCAAGTCGAGCGGGACAAGGTTTGTGATCACTTTCTGAACGAAACAACATGATTGTAAAAGATCAGAAATAGTTTAAAGGTTGATAAAAGAATAGTAATATGGCCCATAAATTACTTGTTTTATAAATTTGAAAAAACAAACTTTAGTTTTACATATAAACAATATGACATAATTTTCTGTAAGTACCGTCTCCATCAATGGAGGTTCGCTGAATTAGGTTCCGTCCAATCAGAGAGATTTACCCGTCAAGGGCACTGCCTCCCCCTCCTCATGATTTGAACCCATGTCAGGGCGTAGTGATACTCTAAACATTGTTAGCTTCCTGTCTCCCCTGGTTGTGATTCTGTATCAGATGGACGGCTTCATGCAGGGATTTTACCACCAGAGTCTTCATTTGGTCTGTCCGTCGTGTTGGAGATCTCGTGACAGACCTCTAAGGAAGAGTGATATAACTTGTTCAACATTATTATTGCATCATCCATACGATCGGCTATAAGGACGATGTCATCTGCGAATCTCAAATGACTGAGCTTCTCTCCATTTATGTTGATACCATATTCGTTCAGATCTGCCGTCTTAAAACTGTGTTCTAAAAGGGTTGTCAACAGCTTTGGTGAGATGGTGTCTCCTTGCCGTACTCCTCGCTGTATACAGAATTTATTTGTTTGTTGATCAGGTAGTCTTACGCTAGCCGTTGCGTTGTGGTAGATATATTTTATCATGTTAGTGTAGCGATGGTCTATTCGGCATTCTGTCAATGCTTTTAACATTTTCTGCTGATTTATGGTATCAAACGCTTTCTCGTAGTCCACGAATATCAGTGCCAATGGTTTGTTGTATTCGGCAGACTTCTCGATCAAGTTTTTTATTACCAGTAGGTGGTCGTTAGTGCTATATCCGGATCTGAAGCCAGCTTGTTCGCTAGGCTGATAGAAGTCTAACTTAGCCTCCAGTCTTTTTTTGATAATTTTTGTGAAAAGTTTATATATGTGTGATAGCAGACTGATAGGGCGGTAGTTTTTATGTCACCTTTCTTGTGCAATAAAACAATGACTTCATTGTTCCATTGAGAAGGCGTTTTGCCTTGGTAAATGCATTCGGTAAAAAGTTTGGCCAAAACCTGGATAATTTTATTTCCACCTTGTTTGATTGCCTCAATCACTACTCCGTCATCGCCAGGGGATTTATTATTTTTCATTTCTGAAAGTGTCTTTTTAACTTCGTATGGTGTTACTTCTGGCATTAATTCTGATCCCTGGTTTGTGATTTTGGGCAGGAGCTGATCTTGCCTTGCGTTGGTGCTCTCATACATTTCGCGATAAAACGATTCGACAACCTTAAGGATTTCGGCTCTATCCGTAGCAATGCTGTTGTCTTTGTTTCTTATTCTGTACATATTTTTGTTACCAATGTTATTCGTATTTCGCCGCAAAACTTTTAAACTTTTGTTTTCTTGAATTATTTGAGTTATTTCTCTTGTATTGTTTTCTCTTATGTCTTTTCGGATTGACCGGTGGATATCTTTATTTAATTTCCTCAGTGTTGTGTAGTTGGAGTCGTATTTTTCCGTCAGTTGTCTTCTTTTACTTATTAACTCTTTGGTATTTTGGCTTAATTTTTCTTTATGGGTCACGACCGTCGGGCAGCACTCCCCGACTGGTATATTATTTGATAAATAATGACATGACTTCGAAGTCAGTTAAGTATGATATAATTCCCTAGGGCGTTATTTTGAAAAATAACGCCCTAGGGTATTAAATTAAAATAACTAGTTAAATAGTGTTAAGTTGACATATAACAACCTAAGTAAAACTATGGTTACCACAATTACGTTACGACTATTGCTGGTAAATGTACTTATTTGAAAACTAATTAATTCAAAATTCATTCAAATTTTTTGCATATAAAGAATAATTTAGTCGGACATTAAACGTTGAAGGCACCACGGGTATTATAGATAATAACGCTTTCGGTCAACGTATATCCCTCGGGCCAAAGGCCGTCGGTATATACACCATTGACCTCAACCGTTATTATCCTTATAATACCTTTGGTACCTTAATAAATTATTAACTATGTTAGTCATCATAAGTTATAATCATTACGGTCCTATTATGCTAAATTTCGATTAATTTATCTTTGCTCCTTCTTTGTAATATATGTATCACTATTGTTCGGTTTTGGTACTCTTTTAAAAAATCCAAAGCCGTCTCTGTTTGTAATGAGTGGTGTCTACATACTAGAAGTTAGCACATTAGCATTGTTGATGCGTTGGTGGTTGTGTATTTTGCCATCGCTGCTACTTTATAATAAAATAATTGTACCAAAAATCTAAAACTATTGTAGATACGGAATAATAAGACTAGTAAAATATTCTCATATTCTTTAAAGAAACTTATTTCTGTTGGATTACCTAAACATTTTCTTACAGTTAGTTTGCCAATTAGTGTTAGTGAAAACTGAAAACTTAATACTGACCTCGAAAAAGTTTATTTGCCTTACCTGCGGCACCTTTTACTCATATTTCACAACAAATAATAGGACCGGCCTTCTTTATATTTACAAAAGTTTATCACACAATTTTGAATACATACACGTTTTAAATAATTCTACAACTATGATCGTTCAGACTACATTTTAAATAATATTCCACGGTTTCATTACAAAAGCAGTGAATTCTCATACTTATCTGTCGAATATCGTTTCCTTATTGCATGAGGAGCGGGGAGTGTAATTAGTTGAAATTAGTAGGTATCTACCAAGTAGGCTGAACATAGGTAAGAACATAAATTTTAACATCATACCGGAGAGGACTGTAAGAAACTATCTTTAATAAGTATATCGCAAATTATGGATTAAATATACTGAAAGATAAAAATGGCAAACTTGTGTTAAATACCTACTAACGAAAAATATCAAAAATGGCAGTAGAAAGCTTAAAATGCATAGATGATGAAACTACTTCAGGGAAATAAGGTTTTTGTCGGGACACTTGAGCAGCCAGGTTGCAAATGGGTTTTTTGGGTACTATACACCTAATACATTATACATACAAAAATGCCCGTCACAGTTCGGACGAGAATTTTAGTTATTAACAATTAAGTGTCAAAAATGGCAGTTTTTTCGTTTAAATGGCTACAGGTAAACATAGGATAATTAAATATCTTATTTATAGTATTCTTCTTTTATTAGATGAGCCAATGTTTAAAACGGCAGTTTTTTAATTTTGGTCCGATCATTTGTTGCTTCGAAAATTGCAAAATAAAACTAAAATTTTGAAAATAAAAAATTTGCTATAACTTTCGCGAAAGTGACCTTACGACTTTTATATTTCACAAAAAGTTGAGTCAAAGAGTCCATATATTGCACAAAAAATTATAAGACGATTCGTCAATTAGTTTAAATTTTATTCAATTTGTTTATCCCAAAGAGCATTTTTTTTATAATGTTATTGTTCAGAAAATAATAATTATATAGAAATTCTGTGAAAACCACATGAAAGAACTTATAGTCTTGTTTTCACATTATTGAAGAAAATCATTAAAAAGTAATTTTTGTCACTACGAAAATATTTTACTAAAGTAGAGTCATTTTTGGCTTGAAAACAATTTGAATAGCTTTGTTAATATTGACTGTAGAGTAAATTTACCTTGGAATTTCAAAAGCTGGTATTTTGACACAAATTTTCAAAAAAAACTTTTCGCCTATGTTGATTACGGTCAAAGTTAGCCATTTTTATTATTTAATTCACAGTTACTTCAATATACATAAAATTCTCCTGTAACAGTGTTAGTTACCATACTACTCCGAAACGGCTTGGCCGATTTTTATGAAATTTTACAAGTGTATCTTATGGGACTCAGAATAGGTTTTAATCTATTTTTCATACCCATAAGTTATAAGGGGGGTTGCCCCCCTGACATTTTTTTTATTTTTTTGGACAAAATTGTCTATCTTAATTTTATATGATGTAGGATTAAAAAATACATACAACCCTTAATTTACACTTTTCCATCACCAACCCCTATTTGTTAATACCCATCTATATATTTACATCTATAAAATTCTCCTGTCACAGTGTTAGTTGTCATACTCCTCCGAGACCACTTGACCGATTTTTATGAAATTATATATGTATATTCGGTAGGTCTTAGAATCGGTTGTAATCTATTTTTCATATCCCTGAGTGATAAGGGGAACTCCCCCTAACATTTTGAAATGTTAGGTGGGGATTTACGTACATAACGTACTCTACAAGACTACGAGTATATACAATTTAAAAAAATTATGATCAAAATCCATCAACAAACTCTGGAGATATTAATCGCAGCATATGTTTGAAGAATCAGTTTCATTTTTTGAGTGCACGGATTTTAATAATTCATTTCCACCGACCACAAATCGATTTCGTTAGAACGTTATTTTTAAAGCTTTATTAACAACTCTGTTGAAGTTTAAAGTTTACTTAAACTTTTACACATAAACCATATACCTTCAACTTTGAAATGGCGCTAGTTGGGTTGCTTAATTGTTATAAACGAAGTAGCTGTCAATTAAATAAAAAAGGTGGCTAACTTTGACTGTAATCAACCTAGGCAAAAAGTGTTTTTTTTGAAAATTCGTATAAAAATACCAGCTTTTCAAATCCCAAAGTAGTTTTAATCTACAGTCAATATTAACAAAGTTATTCAAATTGTTTATGAACTAAAAATGACCCTACTTTAGTAAAATGTTTTCGGAATAATAAAAATGAATTTTTAATGATTTTTTTTAAATACTTTGAAATCATGACTTTTCTTCTTTCATATGATTCTCACAGAATTGCTATTACATTACTATTTTCTGAACAATAATATTGCGAAAAAAAAGCTCATTGGGATAAACAAATTGAATAAAATTTAAAATAATTGACGAATCGTCTTAAAATTTTTTGTGCATTATACGGACTGTGTGTCTCAACTTCTCGTGCAATATGAAAGTCTTAAGGTAATTTTCACAAAAGTTAGAGCAATTTTTTTATTTTCGAAATTTTAATCTTATTTTGCAATTTCTGAAGCAACAAATGATCAAACCGAAATTAAAAAACTGCCATTTTAAACCCTGGCTCATCTACCACGAGAATAACAGTATAAATAAGATATTTAATTACCCTATTTTTACCCGTAGCGATTTAATCGAAAAGACTGCCATTTTTGACACTTATTTGTTAATAACTATATTTCTCGTCCGAACTGTGACGGGCATTTTTGTATGTATAATGTATTAGGTATATAGTGTCCAAAAAACCCATTTGCAACCTGGCTGCTCAAGTGTCCCGAACATGGTATATTTTTGCCTTATTTCCCTGGAGTAAACCTTGATGATGATAATAGACTTGTTCAACACAATGTACAAAACAGAACATATACCGAAATTCTTGGTTACTCCAAAATGTGAGTTTTATGATATAGGTACCTGAAAATACCGCACACCTAGTTCAATAGTGCCACAAGTGCAAAACACAATATTCTCGAGAAATGAGCAAAACGTTCTGTAGCAAATGCGTTATGCCCTGTAAATAATTTATTTTGAGAATGACTGGCTTCAAAATTAAAATTTAGGTAGCAAATTATACAGTTATTCGCTGGATCTTATTACAATTTATTAAAATTGTGAAGAAAGTCACTTATAAAACGATACCTAGGAGATACGGCGGCAATATAATGAAAAAATAAATTGCTTTTTGCAGTTGTGGCCGTATTGAACGTATTGAATAATTACATCGGTTGTATTGTGGCAGTGTATATTATCGCCACATCTCCCAGTTATGGCCATATTGCATTTTCAAAACCTCCAAAAACCCTACAGTGAAATACCGAAGTAACTTACTTTATACTTATCCAAAACAATATTTTAGTTCAGGCTGTATTGCATAAGATGGGGCATTATATATACCCCAGGCTGTGGGTGAAAAAACGTGATATAATTCAGGAATTTTTGAAACTTATCAGATGTTGTAAAGGACGATGCCAGGAATAACTTCTACTAAAATGTGACCAAAAATATTGTGAGCTTTTTTTTTAATTGCGATTTTCATTTGTTAAATTTGCAATTTTTAAAGAATTTTAATTTTGCAGCTTAGGATATTGATTTTAGAGAAAAACTTTTTGATATAAAGTTGTAGTAAATTAAAAAACCTACAATTTGAGCTATGGTAAGTTTAATTTCGTTTATTGGTTATTGCAAAACAGCATGCGAAAGGTCCAAAATGGCCGTTTTTTACAATTGCGTTATTTATTGTACAAATAATTTTTTTATTTTTTTAAAGCTTTAAAATGAAGATCTTTCAATTACAAACATAAAAAAAATTGCAAGGCCGGATTAACGAATTTGTTGCTTAGATATTATAAATTGTTTATCCCAAGAGGTCAAATGTCGAAGGCTATAACTTTTTGAAGAAAAATCGTAGAGAGTTGTTGTAACATCCAATCTCCTTCTAAAGAGTTATAATTTCATATTCTGATGTAAATAAATGCGTAAAACATTTTTAAACCTCTAATTTTTGGGTTTGAAAATTATGGGGCAAATTTCGTTATAAACATTTAGAGCTGAAGTGGCCCAGTTTTTGACTTACAGATTATTGTTGCTGAAGGGGAAACGAAGATTTATAAAAAAATAAAAAATTTCTACGACCAGCTGAAGCCGAGCTAAATGTTGGGTTTGAAAATAAGGGGCCAAATTTCGTTATAAACATTTAGAGCTGAGGCGGCCCTGTACATCCTATGAGTTTCTAACTTACAGATTATTGTTGCTAAAGATGAAACGAAGATTTATAAAAAAATAAAAAAAAATTTACAACCAACTGAAGCCGAGATAATTGTTTATTTTTTCTTAAATTGTAGTGCCTTTATTTATAACAATTAAGAAATTATTTTACAGTCATTGACTAAAGAAAGACTTATATTATCTTAAAATAAAAATTATTATAAACTATAATTACATTTAATTATTAAAAATTATTTTTAAAATCGAATTTTGCAAATGGCCCGGCTCGATACAAATCCGCCCGCTCGGAAAATTTTTACGTAACTTGTATTAAATTTTGACCGAAAAAAATTTAAAAATATTACCTTTATAATATACAGTGTATTTACCACTGTATTTGTTTTTCTTGATAAACTTTTATATGTGAAATCTCATTTCTGAAGAAATAATATTACAAAAATGATACATATAACTATATTTTTAATTTTTGCATTGTTATATAAATATAATAATAATAATAATAATGTTACTTCTTATTATACAATATAAAACTTTTTCTTCTTGTAGTGACTATCCGTTTTGGATGTTGGCGATCATTATGGCAATTTGGCAAACCCCATTTGGAAACTGAGAACCAGGAAGGCGAAGGATTACCTTGCTAGAAAATTTACGTACGTCGTTCAACACAACAACTACAAATCTTTTTAGAGCAGCAGTAACGATTTAGTGTGCAAGTACAGATTGCCATGATGGTCGCCAACATCCAAAACGGATAGTCACTACAAGAAGAAAAAGTTTTATATTGTATAATAAGAAGTAACATTATTATTATTATTATATTTATATAACAATGAAAAAATTAAAAATATAGTTATATATTTCATATATATGTATCATTTTTGTAATATTATTTCTTCAGAAATGAGATTTCACATATAAAAGTTTATCAAGAAAAACAAATACAGTGGTATAATAAATAGACTGTATATTATAATGGTAATAATATTAAATTGTTTTCGGTCAAAATTTAATACAAGTTACTTACGTAAAAATTTTCCAAGCGCGCGGATTTGAAGCGAGCCGGGCGATTTGCAAAATTCGGACGCTCGCAAAAGCACCGATTTTAAAAATAATTTTTAATAATTAAATGTAACTATATTTTATAATTATTTTTAATTTAAGATAATATAAGTCTTTCTTTAGTCAATGACTGTAAAATAGTTTCTTAATTGTTGTAAATAAAGGCACTACGATTTAAGAAAAAACAAACAATTATCTCGGCTTCAGTTGGTTGTAGAAAATTTTTATTTTTTCATAAATCTTCGTTTCGTCTTCAGCAACAATAATCTGTAAGTAAGAAACTCATAGGATGTACAGGGCCGCTTCAGTTGTAAATGTTTATAACGAAAATTGCCCCCTTATTTTCAAACCCAAAAATTAGAAGTTTAAAAATGTTTTACGCATTTATTTACAGCAGAATATGAAAATATAACTCTTTAGAAGGAGATTGGATGTTTCACCAACTCCCTACGATTTTTTTTCAAAAAGTTATATCCTTCGACATTTGACCTCTTGGGATAAACAATTTATAATATCTAAGCAACAAATTCGTTAATCCGGCCTTACAATTTTTTTTATGTTTGGAATTGAAAGATCTTCATTTTAAAGCTTTAAAAAATAAAAAAAAATTATTTGTACAATAAATAACGCAATTGTAAAAAAACGGCCATTTTGGACCTTTCGCAGGCTGAGTTGCAATAACCAATAAACGAATTAAACTTACCATAGCTCAAATTGTAGGTTTTTTAATTTACTACAACTTTCTATTAAAAAGTTTTTCCCTAGAATCAATATCCTAAGCTGCAAAATTAAAAATCTTTAAAAATTGCAAATTTAACAAATGAAAATCGCAATAACAAAAAAAGCTCACAATATTTTTGGTCACATTTTAGTATAAGTTATTCCTGGCATCGTCCTTTACAACACCTGATAGGTTTCAAAAATTCCTGAATTATATCTTGAAATCGACCTATTTTTCACCCACAGCCTGGAGTAATAGGCAATATTTTACAGCCTTAACACAAAATTCGAATTTTTTGCAGTTGTGGCACAATTGAACTAGGTGTGCGATACATACGCTAAAGATTGCAGTGAATACAGAACAATATTATTAATAAATCATGTTCTCAAATTGTTCTTGAAAATGATACATGATCGTATTAATAAAAAAACTGGAAGAAAGAATAAATCATAATAAGTTTGGGTTCAGAAACAGACTAGGAACCACAGAGGCGTTATTTGCTTTTAAAGGCGCATTTAAATCAAAGCGAACACGAACGAACGAATGAATTCGTTCGTTAACTTTATTGTATTTGTACAGCGAATCGAGCACGACCGAACGAATTCGTTCGCATTCGCACATGTTCCAACCGATGTCGGTAAGTGAGCGAATCATCAAAGAAAATCGTTGTTCAATGTGGACAGTGGATAGACGGTAGCGAACGAATTCATTTAGAAGTACTGATTTAATTTATTTACAAACATTAGTTTGAGAGGGTTGTTTATTGTGTAGTTGTGAAAACATAATTTTGCAATATGGAATATGCCTATGAAACCCAAAATCGAAGCTATATAAAATAATAAACAGAAAAACTGATGCTTGCTTTAACATTTCTATAGGAATGGGTTGTGATGTCCCTGAACTAAAAAAATGAATTAGCTTCTGGCATCATTTAGACGAGAAAGACAAAAAGAGGGTTCGAAGTGGTTTGCTTTTAAAAACCTAATGTTTTTATTGGATAAATTTCAACCCAGAAACACTAATGAATAAACCAAATCAAATTAATTGCTAAAATTAATTAAAAGCAAATTTATTTTGATATACCAATTTTACAATTTATTATTTGAACATAATATAGTCATAATATCAAGAGCAAGTAACTTTTTCGAGGAAGAATTTTAAGAAAGCTGGTTCTTTATTATGTTATTTTCTAAGCTCCCTCAAACAGCGTATAATACCTGCTACCTGCTATTTTTGTAAGCTATTATTGTATTAAAATTTACCCAGCAAGAAACACGAAAATAAACTTAAACACAATGTGTGACTGGCACTGGCCCATCTTAAAAACATCTGCGGGCAATATGCACTCCCGATCATCAACGAATGCGAACGTTCGCTTCAATGTAAATGGCCCTACTTTGTAGCGAACGAATGACCAAGCGAACACCTACGAATTCGTTCCTTCGTTCGTTCGTTTGTGTTCGCTTTGATTTAAATGCGCCTTAATGTGATAGCTCAAAAATGCATATATAATGGATATGAATGTGGATGTGCATGTTTGTTAAGTTAATTTTGAAAAAGCATTTAACAAATTACGACATGAAAAATGAGTCAAAATTCTAAAGACAAAAGGAACTTTCGAATAAAAAACCTTTACTGGAATCAAAGAGCTGGGTGGAAATTTTTCTGTATTAAAAAATTTAATAAATGAAAATAATTTATCTCCTTGTGGGATCGGTACTCACCAGAAGGACATAAAAAATAGTAATAATAATAAATCAAAGTTACAGTCAAATTGGGTTACACTATTTAATTAACAAATTTTTAATGTGTTATCGGTGATTGATAAACATACAGGGTATTATCTAGTTGGCGCCGTTGGCGGTCTGATAAGTACTTAGCCTCACCGCCCGGTGGCGCCACTATCGCAAGGGAAATCTACTATCCTGTAATGCATTTTCGAATTTTCCTAGAGGGCTAATGCCAAATCGGATTCGTAGTTTTGTTTGACCACGTGTAGAAGCAGACGTGTCCGCTAATTTTAGAAAAATGACAAAAGAGCCATATCGGTCGATGATTTGATTCTTGTTTTTGGGAGGGAAATCGCGCAACGAAATCAAAGTGCGCTGGGATGCTGTGTACGGTGACCCTTTTCCTTCGATGCCAACCTTCAAAAATAGCTACCGCGGAGGATAGCGTGACAAAAATTCACGATCTTGTATTGTAGGGGAGTGCAATTAGAACGAAAAGATACAATGTTTCGGAAAAAATCAAACAAGGTTATATTTTTCTAAAACTTTTTTTGTTAGTTTATAAATATGTTAAAGTAAAAAGTTCTACTCACAAATTTCGCCGCTAATTGTTTATTAATTGTTTAAACAGTAACAATTGTTTTGTATAAATAATGTTAAGAATATGGGTGAATTCAAAATTTTATTTTGATAAAAAATGTTTTATTTTAGTTTTGATTATGCTGAACCCGAATCTGACATTACAATTTGCAAATTCAAAATAGCAGATTCAAAATGGCGGATTTTTTTAATCCTTAAAAAGCAGTTGGAAAATCCGAATTTTTTTTTTAAAACGAATTTGTTTACATATATGTGATATTTTTAAGAGGTTGCTGAACCTGAATCAAATTTTGATAACTTAAATTATAAAATGGCAGATCCAAAATGGCGGATAACTTAAAAAATAGTTGTAAAATCATAATTTCTTTACAAAATGTATTTATTTCTACATATATTTATTTTTGAGAGCTTTGATAAACCTAACTTAAATGTTAACATTATAATCAATAAAATGGCGGATCCAAAATGCGGATTTTCTAAAAAGAACATAAAAAAGAACATTTTTCTAAAACATTTATTGTCTTTATTTTTAACAGGTTGTTGAATCTGAATTAAAGATTAAAAATTTAAATTTCAAAATGGCGGATCCAAAATGGCGGATATTTAAATGAAAAACAAGTAGAATCCAATCAAACAAATATGGAATTTCAGTCTTAAAAAAAAGATAAACAAATAATTTGCACAATAATATTAAAAATTAAAATGTATTAGAAAGAAAGAACAAATTATTCAAAATCTATCTCTTCAATATTCAAAAAATTGTTGCAATGGGATCATAAATAAAAAAGTTATTCTTAGTAAAAAGCTCAGCATATTCTAAAACTTTAAATGCAATCAAAAAATATCAATTTTGTACAAGATATGTCAATACATAAAAATTTCAGTTAGGAGTAAAATACCTATATTTTTCATAATACTGAAAATTGTTATTATGGAAAGTTGTTCAGAATTAAAAACGATGTGTCAATATGCAATAACACTCTTCTAATCGAAATATTGTGAACTATAAAGGTACATATTTATTGCGCGAAATATAATTTTTTTAACATACGTCGTATAATATTGATAAAATATAATATTTTATATTTGCATATTAAGTGTTAGACCATGCACAGCTATTTATGACGAATAACTTTCTTCATAAAATTAATAATACATCAGTTATCATAAATAATAAGTGAAAATTTAATGATGTTGGGTATAATTAATTTGAAACAATATTAAAAAAAAACAAAATTTTCGATTAGAAGGATATAATTACATATTAGAACATAGTTTTTAATTCCAAACAACTTTTCTTTATTACAATTTTCGATATTGTGAAATATAAAGGTACTTTACTCTTTAGTGAAATTCATATTTTTTGACAATTTGATATTTGATGGTTGCATCTTATGTTATATATGATGCAGAGTATTTTATAAAGAATAACTTTTTTTCGTAAAACTGATATTAAAAAAGTTATCAATAGGTTCCAAGTTAAGCAGACATACTGTATAAGAGCTAAAAAAATTTTTTTTGTTGAACATTTGTTATTGTTGAAGCTTATTATTAAATATATTTTAGGTAAGTTTTACAAAAAAAAGTTTTGATCACTCTGTATATACATTTTTTCAGCTGGTACTTTTCGGTTTTTGTATTACATTTTTGTTATCTTTCTTAGTATTCTCAAAAAGAAATTGTTTGTTTCATTTTTAAACTAAAATAATTCAGTGATTTTTAAATATTACATCCTAAGCCTTAAAAAAATATAAAAAAAATTGTATTAGATTTATTGAAACTTGAGTAATACCGTCTTAAAGTGGTGGGAATTCTGTAAAACTACGAAGTTTTCAAAAATTACATTTTTGAGACAGCGTATTATTTGAATTAAATTTTTGAGATTTTTTTTAAATGAAACATCGTTTAGCAAGATGATTGAGAGGTAATTTGTGCAAATTTGAGAGTTTTATATGTAAAATTGTATTAGTTACACATTTTTAAATCATTTTTAAACAAAATTCATGTAAGGCTCACTTTCCGCCCACAAGTTACTTATGTCCATACATTTTATTTCTTTTTATTACAACCATAAGATAGCTTATTTCATCTTCTTTCATGTCCAATTTGTAAAATTTCTTTTGATCCATTAGTTAAAGAATTACATTTAAAAAACTCAACCGTGCACTTCTTCCAACGCTAGTTTACAGTGCGCCAATGTGTGTGAGAAGGGTGACTTTAGCGTTATAAATAAAAAATTACAGAAGGTAGAGATTTAATTTTAGAAAAATCTTTATATAAGGTTTTTTTTGTAAAATTTTCTGAATTTTTCAATGGTCAAGTCAGTTTTTTTCTAAAAATTATATTCTCGGAGTTATTTAAAAAAACATCTAACTTCGCTGTTCATTTGTTTAATAAAAAATGAAGCACCCACTTCTCGAGTAGAACTTTTTGATATGTTGTTTATTAAACATTTCTTAATGAAATTACAAAAAGTTTTATCTTGTTTGATTTTTTCCGAAGTGAAAATCTAAATGCACTCCCCTATTGGTAGACGGCCTACTGAGACAGTGGGCATCTCGAAAAACAGCGTGGGTCATATTCTGCATGAAAAGTTGAGCATGAGAAACCTGTCGGCGTGATCGGTAATGGTTTGCTCACTCTGGACACTGCGCAGAGCAGTGTTTGACGGTGTTTAAGCGTAATCCGAAGAACCATGGATACATTGGTACACACCAGAGACCCAGGAATAGTTGAAATAGTAGAAGTCACCCGGCGAACGTGCTCCGAAGGTGATAGGCACCGTTTTCTGGTATTCACAATGTGTGATCTATATTGACTACTGTCATAGGGCTCTACTATGCCGAATCATTGGACCGATTCGATGCCGAATTGCAAAAAAAGAACGGTCCCATGAGAAGAAAAAAGTGCTCGTTCACCATAACAACGCACTGGCTCACACTGCCGCCATCGCCATCGCCCAATAGGGATGTTCACTAATTTTTAAATATAGTTAAATTCAATAGATTACAAGGTATATAAAAACGTAACAATCATAAAACTGTTTAAAAATGTATATTTTTTAAGATAAATGAGTTCATAATGTTGATTTTCTTGGAGGCTAGAAAAACGGTACCCTGCAGCGAGGCTACGGTCTGTGACATCAGCAGTCGTAACGTCTTTGATCGACGACTAGTTTTGTATACTTATTTACTCAGTGTATTTGAATGTGCGCAGTTTTTTACGTATTTAATTATTAAAAATAAAGCCAAATAAGTGGTGTTTTGTTCCTGGGTGTGTAAATACATCAAAAAACAGTTCTGACAAGATTTTTATTACCGTTCCAGCCAATTTAAAACAGAAAAAGAAATGGTTTGTTGCAGCTAGAACTTAAAATAACTAACTTAAAGAACTAACTTAATAAAATAAACATTATAGAAGTTTTCCAGAGACTTTCGGCCCTTGGTAATAATGTAATTGTTCTTTCTGCATTTACATCTTTCAAAAATACTTATTAGTTTTCTCAGGATTCGAAAAAAATGAATGAATTTAAATAGCATTTGACCAAGATTTTGCACCTACCCCCTTAAAGAGTAAATGAAAAAGTTTCGGGACCTCAAATTTGTATTCCTTAAACTGGGATATTCCTAAAAACGGGATTCTAATAATACATACAGTAAAAGTAAACCTTGAAATAACTACATGTGGATGTAGGTATGACTTTATATTATATTAAAATCATTAATAATTTAGTGAAAAGATTGGTTGAAATGAAAATGTATAATACCCAAGTTCAAAAATATTTTTTACCTTGGAACAGTTGTCAACTCGAAATACGAAACAACCGAAATAAGATCTAGAGTTGAAAATGACATAGCAACATTTAACAACATGCATGAGAAATATTTTCACCCATTGCGACATAATATCTCTCCCACTAAAAGTGCGGCTGCTAAAATGTTATTATTTCCGGTCTTGCTATATGGCGCAGAGGCCTGGACAATAATGGAAACATTAATGAAAAAGCTAGAGGCATTCGAGATGTGGGTGTACCCACGTATCCTCAAAATATCCTGGGCGACCCACACCAACGTACAGGTATTGCGTCGAATGGGAAAACAAAAAGAAATCTCTTTTACAATTAAGAAACGAAATCTTAAATATAGGGCTTTTCATTGATTGTCATTTATTTCGAGCTTCTGTCATATGTTGTATAATCTGTGTATAATATTAATATACACGGATTATACGAAATATGACAGAAGCTCGAAACAAATGACTGTGAATGAAAAGTCCTATTTCGGTCATATCATGAGGCATGATAAATATCGTATACTCCAACTGATAACGCAAGGTAAAATAGAGAGCAAACGCGGAGCCGGAAGAAAAGACACTCATGACTTAAAAACTTACGACAATGATTTGGACAAAAATCGATCGAGTTATTCAGAAACGCCTCAAATGAAATTAAAATTGCCATGATGATAGCCAACGTCCACAACGGACAAGGCACATGAAGAAGAATAAAAATATTTTTAATACACCTAACCAAGGTAAAGTAATAACCAGCCAATGTATGTATACAATATGCATGCGTACAATGCATGCATACAACTTTCTCTATTTTTTTTTGTGGAGTATTAAGCATTTATTTTTTAGCTTAAAGAAGACATGGAAAATTATATGGAATATACACTCAGTAAAGCTGTGGTAGATTTATTTTTTTACAAGATGCTAATAAATCATACACCATTGTTACATCTACACTACAGTCGGTAGTTTATACGAATCGGCTTTCTGAAAACCTTCTTCCATTTTATTTGTTTATTTTTGTAAAACCCAAAATATGTCCTTACAAACAGTCTATCCACTTTAAACTAAACAAATTCACTATAAAACTCCACTTTAACCCTGATAAAACAAGAAGAGAACAAAATAAAATGACCTGAAACGTCAACAGGTAAACAGTAACACTATGAGAATGGCGCGCGCTTGGGGTATGCAACTAGTGACGTCAGGCCAATAGAGAAGCGTTCTTGAAATTTAAAATAATGCTAGATTTCTAATAAAGATTTTTTATAGAAAGGCTTTTTCAATTTTGTTGAAATTTTGGACAATTATTCCTAGGGTGTTTTTTAATCGTTTTACATGTTTGAAATGACTTTTTAATTTTTTGTGAACATCCCTATTGGTCGAACTGGTCTACGAACTTCTGACCCATCCACCGTATTTTCCGGATTTGTTCCCCTTTAACTTCTTTTTGTTACCGTACTTAAAACGTTAACTGGGTCAAATGTATGGAGTTAAAAGGGAACTATGTTGAGAAATAAATTTCCACTTTTACTTATACTTTACTTTACGTTTAAATACTACAATTAAAATGTTATAATTGATGACTTGAAATATTATTGGTATGGACCAAGAATAACTGTGTACATGATAATTACCAGATATTTATATATTTTTTGTTTATATAAATCTCTTATCTAGAAGAACAATTTTATAGTATCTAAATTTATATTCTTTTTCACTCACGTTGACGTGATTAATAAATGCCGTCATTGAATATATAATATATGTGCAACAATAATTACTGTGTGTGTGTTTATGTTTTATTGGCACTGGTTTAAGCAACCAACTGGCCAGTCAATGTGTTTTGAATTCTCTCTTTTACAAAATATATGCTTAGTATCTAAATTTAAAACTATTAGTACTACTGTTTTTTTTACTCTGTTTTTTTTATTATTTTTTTTTATTATATTTTTTAACATTTTTTTTATTACATTTTTTTTTTTTTTTTAGTTTTTTTTTTTTTTTTTTTTTTTTTTTTTTTTTTTTTTTTTTTTGTATATTTTTTTTTTGTATATTTTTTTTTATCGCGCTAAGACCTAACCCCGATTCAACCTCGCGGAGGTTTAGATCTTAGTAACTTTTTATTTTATTTAATTATTTTTTTTTTTATTTTTTTTTTCTTTTTTTCTCAGAGCTTTAATTTTAAACAATTAACATGGTTGTACAAAATTTTATAAACATCTAGATTGTTTGATTGTAAAAGGTATATAAGATTAAAAGGAAATTGTACATTAACTTGAACTAGATTGGCAAAAAAGTTTGATATTTCAATAAAATGTAAAGGACATTCTAATAGCATATGTTGTAGATCAGCTAGCTCTCCACATAAACATTCATCATTATCTACAAGTCCTATTTCTCTTTTGTAGACTGGAGTCAGACAGTGATTACTTCTTATTCGACAAATAGTTTTGATAAAGCCTTTGTTGGAAACTTGATTAAACCATGTCTTGATGGGAAGTGTAGGCTGGATTTTTTTGTAATAATTTCCTTTGTCTGAATTATTGTATTGTTCCTGCCATTTCGTCCGTTTGATAGATCTCATAATAGAAATTATGTCTCCCATAGGAAGTTGATAAGTATGCAGAGTGGATTCCTTCGTTGTTGCTTTTTTAGCCAGATCATCTACTATTTCGTTGTTTTTTATACCAATGTGTGCTTTTATCCAACACAATATTATATTTTTGCCCGATTTCAAAGCTTCACTGTTCATTGCTATGATGTCACTGATGATATAATTTTCTGCAAAATTATGTACATTATATTTCAATTTCTTTACAATGCTTTGGCAGTCTGTAAATATAACATAATTGAGTTCTTTTTGATTAATACATATTTTGTATGCTTCTTTGATTGCAATGAGTTCAGCTGTGAAAATTGTCATTTTATCAGGTAATCTGTTGTTTATTTTTATACTTTTTTGTGGGTAATATATAGCATATCCAACTTTTCCTTCCATTTTTGAACCATCCGTATATAATTTCTGATAACTCCCCCAGTTTTTTTGTACACACTGAAGGTGGTCTATTTTAGTAAGGAAGTCTGTCGCACGAATATTACTTAAATGACAGTTAACTGGAGATAAATAATCTTCATAATTTAGCTTTCGAGACGAGCTTTGTTCAATTTGGTGTATGTCGCCAATGGAATTAGAAACGTTGAGGAAGCTTTCCACAACTAAAAGCAGTTTCTTTTTTTCCCAGTAATAATGAGTTAGGTATGAGGTGGTTAAATGAACAATTTTATTTAATAGCAGTTTATCGTTGACCGCTGTTTTAACTATAAATTTCTCACTTAGGTATTCCCTGCGTAATGAAAGTGGAGGTTCATTAAGCTCACATTCCATGACCAATATAGGTGTGCTACGAAGATAACCAGTGCATAACCTAAGTGCCTTATTTTTGATCCTCTCGATTTTTTGGAGTACAGAGTTTGATGCTGAGCCATAAAAAATAGATCCATAGTCTAAGATTGATCTTATCAAATTTCTGTATAGTAATATTGATATGTTTGGATCAGCTCCCCAGTTACTGACACTTACAGTCTTCATGATATTCATTGCATTTTCCATTCTTCGTAATATGTAATTTGTGTGTTCTTTCCAATTTAATTTGGAGTCTAAAAATACGCCAAGAAATTTTATTGAAGTTTTATAAGGAATACTAGTATTATCAAATTGTAGATGGCTTTGAGGAACATATCGTTTTTTAGTAAAGGTAACAATGGTTGATTTACTCTCTGATATTGTTAAGTTATTATCGGTAGCCCATTTTTTTATAATATTCAATGTCGATTTAAGGTAGTTATTACATCTATCTATTGACTTATTTTCTGCATATATCGCAACATCATCAGCGTACTGTAGGATTTTTATGTGTTGAGGAAGTTTAGTTTCTAAGTCAGCAGTATACAATATATATAATATAGGACTTAGGATGCTACCCTGAGGTAGTCCCAAAGATGTGTATCGGGAGTTAGATTGATCTCCATTTAATCTAACGTGAACTGCTCGATTAATGTATAAGTTAATGATGTTCCATGTTACTATCTCGGGTATTCCTATTTCCAACATTTTCGCGTATAGTATGTGAAGATTAACGTTGTCGTAAGCCCCTTTTATATCTAAGAACAAAGCACTAACTGCTTTCTTATAAGTAAAGGAACTATAAATGTCTATTAAAAAGTGGCAGAGGCTATCTTGTGTGGATTTACCTTTTCTAAAACCAAACTGACTTCTTGGTAATAGGTCGTTCTTTTCTAGCCAAAATTCCAGACGGTTTTTAATAAGTCTCTCATATGTTTTTAGTATACAGGAAGCCAGACCGATTGGACGGTAAGAATCCCAATTCTTTGATGATTTTCCTGGTTTTAAAACCGGGATAATAGTGTAAACGTGCCAATCGTCAGGAATCTTTATGCGGCGCATCCAAATTTCATTATATATATTTAGTAGTGCAGCCTTACCAATTCTTGAAAGATTTGATAGCATCGAGTAATGGATATTATCGGCACCTGGTGCTGAATTTGAGTTTTTCTTCAACGCAAAGTTTAGTTCAGTGGCAGAAAATGGTTTGACTAGGAAACGGATTGGTTCTGGATAGTCGTACAGAGCATTTAGTTGTAAATCAGGAATTACTAATTCTGCAGACGGCGGTGTGATATTTTGATGGAACTCTTCTATCCACGAAGCTTCCGACAGAATAACAGGGACTTTGTTCTTTGTTTTTCTATTTTTTATTCGGTTAACTTTTGACCATACATCTTTAATAGGGACTGACCTATTTAGGGATCCGACATAATCTCTCCAGCTATTTCTTTTAGTTTGTTTAGTGATCTTCTTGACATGTGCATCATCTTTTTTATACTTAAGTAGGTTTTCATGGTTTGGATTTTCTTTGAATATACAAAAACTTTCCTGTCTTCTTCTGACTGCTTCTTCACATTCTAAATCCCACCAGTATTTTCCTCTGGAAGTCGGTTTTTTTATTTTAAATTTGGGGATGCAGTAGGATGCAGTTGTATTTATATTGTGCAAAATTTGTTCATAAGAATTTATATCTTTAAATTGAGAGAATACATCTTCCGAATACTGTTCATATAATTTCCAGTCGGCATTCTTTAAATTCCACTTTTGTGAATATGGATTATATGTATGAGTTGGTTGATCCTCTAACTCTACTCTTATAGGTGTATGGTCTGAACCAAATAGGTCTTGAAGTGTTTTCCAAGTGATCAGGTGGTTTAAGTCAGGAGTACAAATGGTCAGGTCTATTGCCGATTTCGAGAAGTTCCTAAAGAAAGTAGGAGAGCCATCATTTTTGAATATTAAATTATTATCGTCTATACAGTCCATCAAGATTTTACCTTTCATATCTGTTTGGTTGTCTAGGCCCCAGGCAATGTGGTGAGCATTAAGGTCACCTCCTATTATAAATGGTCTTTCTATAGATGTTATGAAATTGTTCCATTGTTGTAACAATAACTTGGTTCCTGGGGGAACATACATAGATATAAATGTGACAGTATATGACTTAAACTTTATTTTTATTGCTACTTTATTGACGTTTATTAAATCTACTTTCATGGTGACTTCCTCGTAATATAGGTTTGAATTTATTAAAATTGCTGAGCCACCGCCAACAGTTACTGAAAAGCGGTCGTCTCTGACAATATTGTACCCGTGAAAGTTATAATACTTTTCTGGTTTAAATCTAGTTTCTGATAATAATGCGATATCAACTTTCTGGTCTTCTAATAGGTGGATAAGGTTTTCTCTATTAGAGTTAGCCGATCTACAATTCCATTGACAAATTACCAATCTATTCATTATTATATAAGAGAGAACTTAAAACTGATTGAATTGAATTTACTAGAACTGATTTTTCTGGAATTTCAAAATTTTTGTGATTTATATTCGAGATAATACTTGTAACTATATTTGATATTAATTCTGTTAATTCTTTTGATGGTTCATGTATTTTAGATCCTTGTTCTGGATTAAATGTAGATTGATACGAAGAAGAGGTGATAATACCACCAGGTCTGTTGGACATGGGGTTTAACTTTATTATTTTTTGATGTTCCATTGTTACTTGGTCTGGTGAGGAAGAGATAGGTCGTTTGTATTTTGGTGGTTTTATTATTGTATACCTATTTGAAACTGAAGGTAGAGCGAACTGATTGGAAGATGTTTGAGACGTGGACAATTGAGTAAAGGAATATGAAGAGGATGGTGCATTCATATTTGGAGTTTGATGAGAATTTATTGAGGAATTATTGGCTGCTATAGATGCATAAGTTATCTTAGGAAAGAGTTTAATTGTTTCCTTAAAAGATAAGCTGTTTTCAGACATATAATGTTTTATTTTCTTTTGGCGATCAAATTCTGGGCATATCTCCCATTCATTAGTGAAGTGTTCACCTTCACAGGATAGACATTTTTTGTTAAACGATGATAAAGGACAAGAATCGGAAAGGTGAGATTCATGACACTTAAAACAGCGAGGATTACTTTTACACTGCTTACTCATGTGCCCATACCTATAGCAGTGGTAACAGATAATTACCTTTTGCTGGTATTTTTCAACAGTGTGTAAGACATGATTAATTACTACATACTTTGGTATATTCTGGCATTTAAAAGACACAATAACTGATTTTGTTGGATTAAATATTACTTTGTCATCTGCTACTATTTTTCTTGTTATTCGTTTCACATACTCAACCGAGAATTTGCAATGGTGATCAAATTCCTTTATTCTATTTTTAAGATATTCTTCCGATATATCTGAATCTATATCCCTTATTACACCTAGTTTAAACAATTGAAATTTTGGAATGTATGCGGTCAGATTTTTTTGAATAAGGAATTTGGAAGTAACTAAAGCATTTGCGCTACTATAATTTTTAAATGAGACCCTAACTCGGTTGCGTCCGATTGAGTCAATTTTTTTTATATAATTGTCAATTTCTGGATGTAACGTAAATAGGATCTCGCCTATTTTAACAGCGTTTAATTTTCCTGTAAAATTTAAACTGGAGTTTTCAATGAAAATGTAAAAAGGTCCTAAATCAATTTTTTCGTATAAATAAACAGGCCTGGTTTTTTCTGGTTGATCTGAGTTTACTAAAGTATTTTGTTTTTCATTAATATTGTTAAGATTAATACTACTACTTATCTTATTTTGAGGCTGGTTGGGTAGAAATCCATTTAAATCTTGTAAATCACAGCTACTATCCATCGAATTCTCAATATCAGGCGGTTCGCCTCCACTAGATGACTCCATAGAGGAGTTTTCAAGTAACGTTTAACTTATGAACACTTTCAAAATGTAAACTAAATAAGGAAAAGTTTAACAAAACTAAACAAAACTAAATTAGAACGGTATAAATCAAATAATCCGCCAAAAATTAATATTTTTCGGAGAGATTTCCAAATTTAAATTAACTTTGACAATTATTTTCAACAATAATTACTCTACGATGAATTACATGTCAGTTAACGTCGCCGTTGATGTTTAAAGTAATTGTAATACATACTTGAAGCCACAGAAAATAAACATAAGATAAGATAATCTTAAACGAAGTACAATACTTCAACACAAACTATGTAGTCTTAGTAGTGATCGAAATAAAAGTACAAAGATGTACATACATACTTGAAATCTGTCTATCTATAACCTTTTCTTCTTGAATATTCATCATCTTGATCACAAGAAAGGTATGGAATGAACATAGAAGACTTCCAAAGTCTGGTGGCCACAATTGATATACAGATACGTCAAAAACGGAGGATGGTTCGGGAGCAAGAGTATACAGTGGTAATATAAACTCTCACAGTTCAGCCCCATTGTGTGTGTCCCAAACTGGTGTGGAGATATCGCGAAGAACTTAACAACCAAGTGGCCCGCAACAGTGTAAAACTTGTTTGGGTGCCACGTTATCGAGGTCATCAAAGAACGGACTACAATGAAAGAGCCGATGAACTTGCTAGAAGCGAATCGGGAACGAGATACTTCGGTCCAGAAACGGTTCTGCACCGAAAGTACAATCAGAAACCGAATAAAATGCTGGGTTCGGGCATCTCATGAGAAGAGTTTCGTAACTCAGAACTGCGAAAAGAGAGCTGCAGAACTGCTAATGCCAAAATGAACAGGAAGCGCCTAAGTTGCAGATTGTCCAACAAAGAGACTGACACAGTGAGACATATTTTGTGCGACGGGGAGCAGACTAAATCCAAATACAACTGGCACTCCCCCCAAAAAATTGCTATTAACTGGTGGAGGGTAAAAACATTTCGAATGGGTATAATAAAAGAATATGGAAGGTAAGCACAATAAGCCTTAAGACTTCCAAAGCGAATAAGCTGCAGATTGTCCAACAAAGAGACTGACACAGTTAGACATATTCTGTGCGACGGAGAGCAGACTAAATCCAAATACAACTGGCACTCCCCCAAAAAAATTTCTATTAACTGGTGGAGGGTAAAAACATTTCGAATGGGTATCATAAAAGAACATGGAAGGTAAGTACAATAAGCCTCAAGGCTTCCAAAGCCAGATTTATTAATATTCCTGAAATATGCTCCAACTACATTTGTAGAAAGTTCATTTCCAATGTCTTAATTAATTTTAAGTCATCAAAGACACAGTTTTTAGACCAAAAATATTGAAAAGCATTTAGTTGTAGCGATTGATGATAAAATTTTAAGTGGTTACAATGTTTAATTATTAATTAACAATTATTTAGCTATTAATATATTATATTATTAATGTTATGTTGTATAAATATATGTATTTATGTTAAGTTAATATTACGTTAATTCACTTTGTATAATAATTTTAAAAAACAGTGTGGCACTTGCGGAGTGCCCAGTGACGGTTTAAGGCATCATGGGGCCCTAGGCGGCCATAAGAAGTAGGCCCCTTTATAGCGACCATTTACTTAAAACAAATTTACACAGATATTTATGTTGTTTTGGGAAGTAGTTACTCCAAAAATAAATTACGGCAATGTAAAATCATTTTTCTTTTTATTTTACATTTCGCATTTCATAGCTAATATGCCAAAGCAAAAAAAAAGGGATATTGTGTCAATATGTGATTTTGCCCTGGGTATAAGTGCCACCCCTTCGGGGGTGGAAAAACATACATTAAAAATATGTGCGGAAATGAATAAACTGGTTAATTCTAAGCAACTCTTGTTCCATCGAGTTTTTTCACTAAATCAATACTCTTTGAGTTATTTGCGAGTGAATATGTTCATTTTTCAACAAAAAAAAAACACGTTTTTAGACAGTTTTTCGCAAATAACTTCAAAATTAAGAGGAAACAGTAGCGATCAACAGGTAGCGAAAACGCGTTCCAAGATTGCGGCTGTAATTTTGAATATCTTTTCGAGATATTTGGCACACGTATTCGTAATATAATAAAGAATGGCGGTACAGAGCCCAATTTGAAAAATATATTAATATGTGAAAATTACTCTGTAATTAAATACAATATTAAAAAAACGAGCCTGTACCGCCATTAAGAAGAACAAAAAAATACACTTTCTTCAAATAAACTTTTTTATCCGATGCCTAGATTTTGTGTCATTTTGGAACTACTAATGAAATAAAACATTTTAGTAGTTCCAAAATGACACAAAATCTGGGCATCGGATAAAAAAGTTTATTTGAAGAAAGTGTATTTTTTTGTTCTTTTTAATGGCAGTACAGGCTCGTTTTTTTTAATATTGTATTTAATTACAGAGTAATTTCCACATATTAATATATTTTTCAAATTGGGCTCTGTACTGCCATTCTTTATTATATTACGAATACGTGTGCCAAATATCTCGAAAAAATATTCAAAACTACAGCCGCAATCTTGGAACGCGTTTTGGCTACCTGTTGATCGCTACTGTATCACCTTAAGTATTTTATCGAAAAAATATTCTTAGGAAAAATATAGCGTATACAAAATTTTAAAAATGGTGTATGTATGAAGTATGTAGACCCAGTATAAGCAGAACTGGAGCTAGTGAAGAGTAGATTCTTATTCGAGAAATTCCCAATCAAAAATTTCAACGTAAATAACCAAAAAAAAAATGAAGCACTTTTCGGTGAAAAATCATCACAACTTTTTTAAAGTGTTAAAAAAGTTTTGTTTTTGTTTTTTTAACAAGTTTCAAGTATAAAAATTAAGCAAGTAAAGCTTAAAATAATTTTGATTCCTATTTTTGGTAAAAAAATTTTGAAAATTTATAAAAATCTTGAAAATTTATAAAAATCTTGAAAATTTATAAAAATCTTGAAAAAACTTATAAATATATTATTTATATGATCTGTAAGTTTCACCGGTTCACAGTGCTTATATTTGAGGCGCTCAGAGCAACAGTGGCCTAACCCACATCCTACAATTTTACCAAAATGCTTTAATTACATTAAAGTTATCCCTTATTTAAATATTTTCAGATGCAGAGTAGCTCTATCAATGGTTGCTTGAGCCACTCTGCATCTGAAAATACTTGGTAATGTATAACTTTAATGTAATAAAAGCGTTTTGGTAAAATTGTGTGATGTGGGTTAGGCCACTGTTGCTCTGAGCGCCTCATTTCAAAACATTAAAGAAAAACAAATTTTGTGACAGTTTAAAATAAAATGTTTTTTTTAATTAACTAAAAATTATTAGTGGTACCAAAAATCTTAAAGAGTAAAAAAATGTAGGTTTTGCTTTTCTAAATATTTCAGATTTTTGTTTTTTTGGAAGATAAAAATTGGTTAAGATATGACTATTCAAAATTTGCATACCCTGGGTAGAGAATTTTTCATTTATTAAAAATTAATAAATGAAAATAGTTTCTATCCTTGTGGGATCGGTAATCACCGGAGAGACAGCCGACGTTCGGAAACAATTAGCGTTTCTTTGCAAAAACAATGACGACTTTGCTAAGTAACAAGACACTTACTCAACACACACACTACTCATTAAACTAGGTACCTGATTGTAAAAATCCACTGTACCATGCCAATGGCCATTCGTGATTAGTAACTTGTTCAACCCCTTTCTACTACAGCCCTTTTATAAATAAGCACTTTATACCGATAAAACTTAGCATATAAACAATACATAAGTAAAGTAGATTGCGAAGCGGTAAGGATTAATTTCATTTGGAATGGTAATTAGGGGGTTATTTTCACCAGTTTTTTTACCCAAAAAATGGGATCAACTTTATTCTGAGTGCGTCTTGGTTACTTTTTAAGCTATAAATTTTTTTAAAAAACAAGAATAATGCTTTTTTAAACATTTAAACAAGTTATGATGAGTTTTCCATGAAAAGTGCTTCATTTTTTGATTATTTCACGTTGAAATATTCGATTTGGAATTTGACGAATAAGAACCTACTTTTCATTAGCTACAACTGTGTTTCTACTGGGTCTACAGACTGCACACATACATAATTTTTTCAATTTTTTAAAAGCTATATTTTTGCTAAGAATATTTTTTCGATAAAATACTTACTTTTTGAGTTATTTGCGAAAAACCGTCTAAAAACGTGTTATTTTTTGTTGAAAAATGAAGATATTCACTTGGAAATAACTCGAAATGTATTGACTTGATGAAAAAACTCTATCGATCAAAAGTTGCTTAGAATTAGTCAGCTTATCCACTTCCGGACGTATTTTGACAGTATTCATCCCCGGGAAGGGGTGGACTCAACTGTAGAGCAAAAACACATATTGGCACAATATCACTTTTTTATTTGACATGTTAGCTATGCTTATACCAAATTTCATGTCAATCCATGCTCTTGTTTCAAATCCAAAAGTTCTTTAAAATCCGAAGGTTTTGCAATATTTTACCGTGAGTGAATGGACTGTAAGGCTCATCGGTGGGTAGAAATTGAAAAAAAAAACGTACCATACCAAAATAATTACCAGCTTCTAAGCAAAATTTTCTTGCAAATTGATTACCAAATTGAGGGAATGTTTAGAACATGGAATATAAAAATGCCTTTGAAGATAACTGCTTAATTTGTCTTGAAGTCGGTTGTATTTTCCTGATATTTGACAAAAGACAAAGCAAAAAACTGAGTTTGATTGGAAATCATAAATTAACCATTCTCTTTTTTGTCCCAGTTAGCCCTATTTGATGATTTTAACATTTTAATTTTTTTTAAATTACTGCTTAAATAATGCAATTATTAATTAATGCATTTGTGTGGGCTGCGGGCCCCATCAAGTGCCCGGGCCCTAGGCGGCCGCCTAGTTCGCCTA
Organism: Diabrotica virgifera virgifera; assembly: GCF_917563875.1. Lineage (NCBI taxonomy): Eukaryota > Metazoa > Arthropoda > Insecta > Coleoptera > Chrysomelidae > Diabrotica > Diabrotica virgifera. The sequence continues at coordinate 124,193,559 of NC_065450.1, forward strand.
ATGGTTAATCCGGCACTGGCGAGTGCCGACAGAAGTGAGTACTTCTTTGGATCCGATACGAATGAATCGATTCGATTCAATTCGATTCAATTTGATTGGGTTCCATTAGATCCGATTCGATTTTATTTAAATTTATTCCATTTTATTGCATTTCTCTAATTTTATTTAACTTAATTTTTTTAATTTTATTTTTTTTAATTGTATTTATTGTTTTTTTAAATTTTATTAAATTTTATTTATTTTATTTAAGTTCTATTAAATTTTATTAATTTTGATTTTATTTTATTTTATACAAAATCAAAATTAGCGAAATCGATCGATCAAGTCATTCTCAAGTTGTTTTAAAACAATATACATATTATGTAAAATAATAAGTGTATATTATGTACAGGGTGAGGCAGATAAAAGTCCTATTAGAAATATCTCGAGAGCTAAAGGAAACAGAATCATGAAAATTGGAATGAAGGGGTTTTGAAGAGTGATCTCTTAAATGAAAATATTTTCATCGATTTGCTACTTCCGGTTATACCGGAAGTGGCTTATAACTTCGTTTTTTTTAATGGAACATCCTGTATATTTTTGCATTTTTTTATTCTCCTGGATGTCTTCTTTCTTAAAATATGAGGTTTTGTAATTTTATACAGGGTAGTTTAAAAGATAATTACGTTTTTTTTTTCTTAATTTCCTAGCAATATTCACACCCTGTAGAATTGTAGTAGTTTGACATCAAAAACTCTATTTATGTTCAAATGATTTTTAATAAAGTCTACTATTGTTAAAAATTGTTAGTATAGCTAAATGTTGAATTGTACTATATACAGGGTTGGTCGAAACTCAGAAAGAGTATTTTCTGAGTTTTCTTAAATGGAACACCCTATATTTTATTATTGTAATGAAATGATATTTTATGCTACTTTTTTATTTCTAAGCATTCCCTATACCTAACTGCTTTAATTTGTGAGTTATTGGTGATGCAAGCCAAACATTAATTTCAACAAAAAATACGTGAAATTTTATTAGGTTGGCCGTGAAAATATTCAATCACAAATAATTTTTCGGAAATAAATGCATACTAATCAAGACTGATCTTTAAAATTGCCAATAATGGTTGAGCTATCAAAATACCTACGTAGTTAACATTCTTGGCGCGATTAACAATTAAGCACAAATTAAAGCATTTAGGTATAGGGAATGCTTAAGGAATAAAAAAGTACCATAAAATGTCTTTTTATTGCAATACTAAAATATAGGGTGTTCCATTTAAGAAAATTCAGAAAATCCTCATTCCGAGTTTCGATTAACCCTGTATACTAAAATTTAACATTTAGCTATACCAATAATTTTTGATAATAGTAGATTATATTAAAAATCATATTAACATAAATAGAGTTTTTGATATCCAACTACTACAATTCTACAAGGTGTGAAAGTTGCTACGAAATTAATAAAAAAACTTAATTAGCTTTTAAACTACCCTGTATAACATTACAAAATCGCATATTTTAAGAAAGAAGACATCGAGTAGAATCTAAAAATGTAAAAATATACAGGGTGTCCCATTTAAAAAAACGAAGTTTTAAGCAACCTCCGGTATAACCGGAAGAGACAAATTGATGAAAATATTTTCATTAAATAGATCACCCTTCAAAACCCCTTCATTCCAATTTTCATGATTATGTTGCCTTTAGTGCTCTAAATATTTCTAATAGGCCAGTTATCTGCCTCACCCTATATATTACTGTATACCATACCGCAAGGTTACTGCACGCGTCTCGATTTATTGAATGACACTAAATAGGTTTTCGGGCCCGTGCAAACATCATATTGGGCGATAAGAAGTATTCACTTCAATAAGTTATTTGCCTATATTTCTGTCTTTTTTAATAAAATTGTTTGCCTATCTAGGCTCCTTTTTCTTCAACTTTTGTTGCATGTAAATCCGAGCTCTGTTTATAGTAATAAAATAATCCTCCGGTAGAAATTGTTTTTTTTTCAGTGATGTATTAAACTTTTGATATTACACGTCCTATGAGTATAACGTCAAAAGTTTTTGTGGAAAACCAATAAACTCATTTGTTACATTGTAATGTTGTGATGGATTAGCGATATAGCAAAGCAATGTTGAAGTTGAGCCAATTAACCTAGTTTTTATTATTGCCAACTAAACTTTTTCTGATCAAATTCTGCTGCTGAATATTTAACGAGTTGGTGGAATGTGCTCTAATTAGGAAGCTTCCAGTTAAAACATGGACGATTTGAGTTATTCGAGATTCGAGAGCGCAAGCAGGCAATGAAGAATAAACATAGTAATATGAAAAAACATCAATTAAATAGCTAACGACCAGGGCCCCCGCTACTATATGTGCAAAGTGTGCAATGCACACTGACGCCATCCTTTAGGGCGCCAAAATTCAGGGTCAAAAATTAAAAAAAAAATTGCAAAAAAAACAAAAATTGATTTTAAAACAAAAGTTGAGAAATTAAATATTATTAGATATACTGGGTTGGGATAAAGTATGGAACCAAGCAAATATCTTTGAAACGGAAAGAACAATATTTATGAAACTTTGCATCCAAGCACAGTGACGCAAAAGGCATCTGTTGCCATATTTTTTGTTACTACTCCACTTTCGGTTTCACCGGAAATACCCCTAACTTATTTAATTTAAATGGGACACCCTGTATATTTTTGCGGATTTTAAAAGAACTTGTTATTTTTAATTCATACATACCAAATTTGGTAGAAAAAATTTGTTAAAGTGTCTGTAGATAATTTTTTGTATTAATACAACAAGAATAAAAAACCGCTAAACGCCGTAAAAACGAGTGGCACATACAATATTCCAGCTACAAAAGATCTGATATGAATATTACGTGGCGCGAAAATGTATTTTTATTTTGATGCAAAACAAAATTCTAGTTTTATTTTAAAAGATTTTTTCATAATATTTGCCCAATTTGAAGTAAAACGCGCCACAAAAGAGTAACTTTGATACAGTTTGAATTTTGAAACTCTTTTGTGACGCGTTTACTTCAAATTTAGCAAATATTATGAAAAAATATTTTAAAATAAAACTAGAATTTTGTTTTGCATCAAAATGAAAATATATTTTCGCGCCACGTAATATTCATATCAGATCTTTTGTAGCTGGAATAATGTATGCGCCACTCATTTTTACGGCGTTTAGCGGTTTTTAATTCTTGTATCAGGAGTTTTCAAAGTTATTTATAAATTAAATGTATAAAGTTGAATGCAATGTTTCTCGATTACACGTTAAGCTTTATAAATGGTCGCCGTTGTCGCATTATCTCCCAAATGATCTAGTGTCCATCGAATGTACACTAGATTTTTTTTATATTCGAAATAGATTGAAAAAAATATTAAGATGGCCGGTAAATGAACTTGGGTTGCCCGTTGCCAGATCAAATTAGCGTCGTAACCACTACAACTGCATAAACCATTTAGGGAATAATCGTTAATTGGATTATACTTTTGTAGCTTAATAACTTCTAAACGGCTTAACCGATTTTGTTCACTAAACATGGGTTTCAAACGTATTGACAAGACAAGTAGTATCTTATGTATCTAAGGTCAAGTATGATAACTGAAGCTATTAAAGGAATAATTGAGCTTGAAAAACCGTTTTTCCCATAAGAAATAGATTTGATCATACTTATAAAGCCTATAACTTAAAAATTCGAATTTTCCCGGATATAAGGTATACACCGTTAGATTCGTCTAGAGTCCTTCTAAAAACGCTCAGTTATTGGCGTAATTCGTAGGTTGAAATTTTGAATAATTGTCGAAAAACCAAAATTTTCAAAGTTTAGTTTTTCAGTTTTTCGGCTATATTGAGCCGTATGTATGTCTGATCCTGACAGCTTAGACACCATTTGAAAGCTTAACTCAACGCTATTGATTTGGTGTATTTGTTGTTCTCTTTACTCTTCTTGAACCGAAGATATATACCGCCAAAAAATATGCCGTTTTGTACCTACCAAGTCCTATACTGGCTTATGAGTAGTCAAAACTCACAAACTACACCGGTTCTGAATCGGCCCTCACCCCCTCTTCAAACACAGAAAAAAAATTCAGATCGGTTTAACTTTTCCACACACATACATACATACATACATACATAACTACATACATACATACATATTATCCACAAACATTTTCCATTTTTTTAAATAAAAATGACTCATATTTCTGAGCTCGGTAACTTTTGAACGGTATAACCGATTTTCAAAATTAGACATGCGTTGGAAAGGTAATGATCGCTTCTAGTAGAAGCCGCAAAGGTCGGAGTTAAATTTTCTAAGTTTTTGGGAGTTTTGGGGACGAGAACGAAAAACAGACCCTAAATAGGAAGGGCCGTAAAATCCACACCCTTGGACCAAAATGGATGGTTGACATATATGCATGGGTGAGTCTTTTCCTGAATTTTAAGATGGGAGTTGGCCCAATTTTCAATTCAGTCAGATTTAGAAAATCGAAAATTTCGTGTATAAGTGTATATATATTGTCGCGTGTAGGGGGTGTAGGTGTGCGCCACGGGCGAGAACTGCCGTTCTCTGGTAATGTAGTAGGAAATAAACGAGTACCATCTATTCTGTAGGTAGACTAAAATTGTTGTTTACATGCACTGCATGACTTATTTAAATTTAGTATAGTAGGTAAAACTGTTACTGAAGTAATTGGCAGAAATAAGTTATATTAAAAATGGTTCATTTGAGTGAAAAAGATCGTATTGAAATATTAATGATTATTTCATTCATAGGAGATTCTGACCAATAGAAATCTACATAAATCTAAATTAAATCGATAATTTTTGATAATTTCCCGTCGTCAAGTATATTACGTCAGATGCCCTTCGTTGCTACGAAAAAATACACTCAGTGATATTAATGACAATTAATGTTTTAAAAATTATAAAAGTAATGACTTTCAACCGTCAAATTAATATTTATAACAACTGTGTGTCTAATTGTACTAATTTGTACTTACATAAATAAATTACAATATAATTTTGGTGTTGAACAGTTTTATTCATGAAATAATCGCAACAAATTGCACTCGATCTCTAAAATTAATATAGAATTTTAGAGCTCTTGAACTACTGATAATTAATCGGTTATGATGAATTTTAATTTTTTTTTTAAGTGAATTTTCCAAATCGATGGATTGGACGTAGAGGATTCATAGAGTCGCCCGCTCGTTCTCCGGACCTCAACCCGTTAGATTTTTTTCTTTGGGGTTATCTACAATCACGTGTTTACGTTAGACGACTAACATGCTTGCAGGATTTGAGACAAAGAATAATTGATGAATGTGAACTAATACGTGGAGAAATCGTGCAAAAAGTGACTCACAAAATTTATAGGCTTGCACGTTGTCAGGAGGTGAACAGCAAATATTTTCAACATTTGAAAATTTTTTTTTATTTTTAATATCATGGGTCTAACGTAAATAAATTAACCTATTTTTTAACTGTAAAGAGATTTATTTCTGGCTTTATTAGTTTTTTCTTCCAAACTTGGTATGTATGAATTAAAAACAACAAGTTCTTTTAAAATCTGCAAAAATATACAGGGTGTCCCATTTAAAGTAAATAAGTTAAAGGCATTTCCGCTGAAACCTTAAGTGGAGTAGTAACAAAAAAATATGGCATCAGATGCCTTTTACGTCACTGTACTTGCATGCAAAGTTTCATAAATATTGTTCTTTTCGTTTCAAAGATATTTGCTTGGTTCCATACTTTATCCCAACTCTGTATGTACACACACGAAACATATTTAAATTAAGTGACAGCGATCTTTTAAAACGTTGTTTTGTTCTTGAAAAACGCCTGACAGATCAGGATACCTAATAATAGTAGGTATAGACTCCAATGATGTGTTTAATGAAATTAAAGCGTTATAGTATATTACTTTATGAGGCGGAGAAGCATGACTTCTTGACGCGCCCGATATTACGCGCCGAACGAAGTGAGGCGCGTAATAGAGGGCAAGTCAAGAAAAGTCGCTTCTTTGCCGAATAAAGTATACTATTTTTTCTTCAAACGTAGCAATTTTCAACCATAAATAGTACAATTCATACGCTATTTTTACTCGAAATTAACTGTGACAACTATCAAAGTCGTCTAGATGTTAGAAATTAAAATAATTAAGTCGTCGGTGGGATTTGCGTCTCCCTGGTTACAGTTGTTTGACAGTTGTTTGCAATTATTAAAGACAGCTTATTGTTGTTGCAACCGCAAGCGCAAATTTAGTGCGAAAATGGAAAACCTAAACGAAATTGAGTCCGCGGCTAATGATGCAGTAGCACGTTTGGGGCCCTCCAAGTCTGGAATAAAGTATCGTTTAGCGTACAAGCACTTCCAAGAGTGGTGCGATACAAGAGGAGTACGGCAAGTTACCGAAGACGTTTTACTGGCATATTTTAATATAATGGAAAATGAAAATAAATGGAAATCTTCTACAATGTGGTCACGGTACTCTATGATAAAATCCGAGTTAGTTTTTAGAAAAAATGTGGATATAAGCAAATTTTTAAAGTTACGTGCCTTTCTGAAAAAGACAAGCGAAGGATATACTGCAAAGAAGTCTAAAGTTTTCACTAAAGACGAGTTTGATAAATTTTTGTTTGAAGCGCCAGATAAGTTGTATTTAGGATTAAAGGTAAAAAAAATTATATTGCAAAGCATGTAGTATACTCTACTAAATTATAAAAATATTTCAGATTGTTTTGTTAATTGGGGTTACCGGCGCCTGTCGATGCGACGAAATGGTAAAAATGAAGACTGTGGACATTAAGGATAAAGAAAATGTAATAATTATCAAAATCCCAGACAGTAAAACACGACAAATTAGATCTTTTACGATAATTGGTCAAAACTACATTAAACGGTATAAAAAGTATGCATCACTGCGGCCTGAAAATTTCACAGAAAACCGATTTTTTATCAAGTAACAAAATGGAAAGTGTTACCGAAGCGTCATGGGAATACATTCGATCAGCGCAGTAGCCCAAAAAGTAGCTAGTTATTTAAATTTAAACGATGCAAGCGCATACAAGGGTCACTCTTTACGACGAACTTCAGCAACACTTTTAATTGATGGAGGCGGAAATCTAGAATACCTCAAACGACATGGGGGCTGGAAATCAAGCACGGTTGCCGAAGGATATATAGAGGATTCAATAAGAAATAAGAACGATAATGCTCAAAAAATTTTAAACCCTCATGATTCGCCAACATCTGGAATGATTGCTGAAAGTTGTGCTCGACCATCAGTATCATCAACAATTACCAATGCGTATCAAGAGTCGGGAACATTTTTGCACGGTTTCAATTTTGAAAATGCCTCATTAACTAATTGTACTTTTAATATTACTATAAATAAAAATGATGTTTAATTGTTGTTAATGACATTTGTATTGTTGCTTTGTGACATGTTTCATATTGTTGCCATGTCAACATTTTTCCCTCCGCCGTAAAGAAATGGGGAAAAAACTGCTGCCGGCGGAGACATCAAACTTTGACAGGATCAAGTTAGATAAGTAATGTCATCATTATTTGACGTTTAAAGAAAAAAGTTATTTTCATTACCTAATGATACTGACCCCGTAAGTATTTCACAATATAGGTATAAATTTGAAAACAATTTAATCTCCACATTTCCAAACGTAACCGTTTCACTAAGAATTCTTTGGACATTGCCTGTACCTGTAGCTTTTGGCAAGAGATATTTTTCAAAGTTAAAAATCATTGAAGAACAATGCTTCAAGAAAGATTGCCTGGGCTAGCAATATTAGCAATTGAACAAGAAATTTTTGTTAGTATACATTTTAGCGATGTACTTAATTAATGAATTTGCAATAGCAAAGTCTCGGAAAATACCGCTACTACAATAGCTATTTTTTTATTTTTCTATTGTACCTATAGCCCAGCATTTTCAGGGTCACCACCGAATTGCGTGAAAATTTGGATTCAGGTTCTACTTATCCTCCACTTCGAAGTTGGATCTGTGCCGTTGGTTGCTTTTGCTTGGGGGGTGAAAGCTACCCGTTCTCGGGGGTGAAAAAATATAGGTTTAAAATAAGTCCGGAAATAGAAAAACTGACTAATTCTAAGCAACTTATGTTTAATAGAGTTGTGTAACTAAATCAATACTTTTCAAGTTATTTGCGAATGAAAACGTTTATTTTTCGACAAAAAAACACGTTTTTAGGCGGTTTTTCGCAAATAACTCATAAACTAAGTATTTTATCGAAAAAAGTACTGTTCTCAAAAATGTAGCTTCTAAAAAAACGAAAACAATGGTGAATTCATGAAGTCTATAGACCTAGTAAAAGCAAAATTGGAGCCCATGAAAAATACGTTCTTATTTGTTAAATTCCAAATTGAATATTTCAACGTTAATTAACCAAAAGGTGAAGCACTTTTCGAGGAAAACTCATTAAAACTTATTATGACTACTAAAGTTCAATTATTTGCTTTATTTCAAACACCTACCTTCAAAAAAATAAATAAATAAACGTGAACCAAAATGCCTTAAGGGGCACCAAAATTGTTTTTTGCACACAGGCGCCAGTAGCCCTTACGGGGGCCCTGCTAACGACTAAAACATTGGTATGGTTCATACCAAACACTTCTTTCAGTGCGTCATTTCATCATTTTCTGTGATAACTTGATGAAAAATTTTGCAACATAATTTTCCACTCGTAAGTGCCTCGAGGAAGATTGTAGTAATACGTAGGTATATTTTTTTAATTATTTTTTTATTTATTTATTTTTTTTTGTGAAATGTATGGCTTTGGTGAGAAACAATTAGCTTTAAAATTGTTAGAAATAAATATTTTTAACATAAGAAATAAATAAAAATATTATGAAATAAAAATTTGCTATAAATTTGTATTTAAAATCGTATTGTGAGATAGAATCTAACACCCGACTATTCACGTTACAGAAGAGAGCGCGACTGTTCCCGGGTTAAGTTGGAAGTGACAGAAAAAAACGTACCTCCGTGATTATTATACATACATAGAACTTAAAAAATTATGTATTCGTTGACGTGTATTTCCTTATTAAAGCGAGTTGTACTAACTTTTAGATGTACAATTGGTTGGCGATTACAATACTCTAAATAGATAACCAATCAATGAGGCGAATAAAGATAATTTGTGATCGTGACAGTACTTCCACAATGTCAACGGGTAAAATGACAATTGTAATTCTAGGTTAGTATTTTTCAACGACCGACGTATATAAATAGGTATACCTAAATATTTTGTCATTGCTATATTCGGACATTGCATAGTGAAATTTTTTTAAGGTATGGACTGTAATACATATTATGTCAATCAGCCAAAATGTTATTTTATATTTATTTAGTTATTCATTAAACGATTTTAAATATTAATATTCCGCCAACTGTCAGATTTAACTAAAATGTCATGCAATGATTCAAGATGTTCTTAAAATCCTATATACCTAATTCAAAATAATGACGCACTGAAAGAAGGGTTTCGTATGAACTTTATGCTTTTTATACTATAAAAATATGCTTAAGTCACCCGAAACGTCTTACGTCAGAACCCGACAGCGATGCCAAAACATTAGAATAGTACTGTAAATAACCCGCATTTATTTACTATTCTAATGCTTTGGAAACGTTGTGGGGTTCTGACGTCAGAAATCTTGAATGACGTAAGCGTATTTTTTAGTGAAAAAACCCTCTGGTTGATTGTAGCCTAACAAAAACGTAAGTTAGTACAGGTTGTAAGGCCGCTCCCGTAAGAAAAATGTTTTTGATTCGGTTAATTAACCGATTCCTATTCAAAAATGTCCCCTTTAAAACAAATCTGAAGGGTGATGGGCGGAAATTGTTTAAACAATTTTTAAATGAATTCCAAAAATCACGTTTTTTGCTCCAGATAGCTAAATATTTTTTTAACTTTCTTGCGTCATCTTTAACAAAACATGTCTCTTGTCATTTTTCTCTAAAGTTGGTAGCTTTCGAGTTGAAAGCCTTTTAAAATTTGAGAAATGCGAAAATATGCAATTTCGAGGCTGAAAACTCTTACGTAAATTATTATTTTTGAGGTTGTTAAGTGCCTAAATTGAAGTTTCAACATTCAATTTCACGATTCCAAAGGGTAATCGGGGCTTATTTCAATTTAGACTTAGACTGTTGTTTTTTAATTGTTAACTACGCGCGATTTTAAGCCGCCGCGCACCGCACTATATGGTGCGTCTCTGTCGCACTTATAGGTACGAACATAAGCGAAAAACTCCCAACAAATACTTGACATTTACTAAAATTTTGTAATTAATTAGTAATACAGTTTTTTTAATAATTGATTTATTTAATTAATTAATTATTGCAATCATCACAATATAATAAGCGTATTGTATTCTTTTTAATGTGATCGATACAAAATACTTACAGTCAGAAAAATGAAAGAATACCCATGAACGATCACATCTATCACTTATTTTGTATCTGCTGTCTTTTTCTATAACAAACGTTTGTTATTTATAGAAAAAGACAGCAAATACAAAATAACTGATTGATGTGATCGTTCATGGGTATTCTTTCATTTTTCCGACTGTATTAATATTAGTAGGTATTTCAATTTCGCGGTGTTTAAAAATAATATACAATCGCAAGAATGCAAGTTTTTACTTGTTTAACAATTGCGCACTCATATTTAGTTACTCCTCTTCACCCAATGCGGAGCATAGGGCGTCAACTGTGTGCCTCCATTCAGTTCTATTCTTTGCACTGATCTTTATTTCTGCCCAGGTTTTCCTAATAGCATGAATTTCTTTCTCGACACTTCTTTTCCACGTTTCTACGGGTCTACCTGGTCTTCTCTTTCCATGTGGTGTGTATTCTAGGGCTTGCATCGCTATGTCTGTGTCAGGTCTCCTTAGTGTGTGCCCCATCCAACTCCATTTCCTTTTGCATATTGTCTTATAGGTTCCTGGTGAGTTCTTGTCCATAATAATTCTTGGTTTGATATGCGGTTTGGTCAGTAAATGTTAAGAATCTTTTTTAGGAATTTATTTATGAACATCTGCATCTGTCCGATACATTTTCTTGGCACTTTCCAAGTTTCTACTCCATACAGTAGCACAGTCTTCACGTTGCTGTTGAATAATAGTATCTTGGTTTTACTTGTCATCTGACGTGACCACATTTTCCTTAGCATATTGAATGGTTTCCTTGCAATTACTATTATTCAGTGCTAATTAGGAGAAAGTAAGAATACAATCATTAAAAAAAAAAAAAGAAAATAACTACTACTACTATCGGTTTACAGCGTTCTCCGACGCCTTCCGACTCCTAACCGCCATTCTTCTGTTTAACCATAGACCTGGAGGGATTTCTCTGTCCTCTAGTTCTTTTTTAATTCCCTCCCTCCGCTTCTTCTCGGCCTTCCTCTTTTTCTTCTCCCTTGTGGCGTCCATGCCAAAATCTGCTTAGGGATCCTGTCATCTGGCATTCTCTGTACATGGCCGTACCATATTAATTGTTTTGTTTTGATTTGTTATTGTGTTGTTTTTTTTTGTTTTTTTTTAACAACAAAGAAAATAACAATAAGCTTATTATATTATAATAATTGGCGTATTTAATTAGCACACTGGCAATTAATTCATTTAATTAATAAAAAACTTATTTAAAAAAATGCAAAATTTTAATAAACGACAATAGTCTTTGTTAGGAATTTTTCGCGTAAGTATAATGTATAAAGGTACGTACAGACATGCGCGCCGCGCACTTCGCGCCGTGTGTGAACTGCGCGTTTGTGACGCGTTCGTTAGATTAGTACGTGTTTTCAAGTGGCGCACAAACGGCGCGCACATGGCGCACAACGATCCAACTTCTGTCGGCGCAACAAACTCGCGGCGTATACATGGCGCGAAGTGCGTGGCGCGCATATCTATACATACCTTAAGTGCTACAGAGACGCAGTATAATATAGTGAGCTGCGCGCTTCCATTTATTTGATTACGAATGCAAAATAAATCATCTATACACAATATTTCTTAAATAAATCTATCCTCTTATCAGTGGCGGCTTGTCCTATGAGGCAGGTGAGGCAGTGCCTCACCAGTATATCAATCGACTATTTACGTTATTTCGTTATATTCATAATCAGTTTTTTAAATATAATTTAGTTTTTTGAAATTTCCTAAATTACTTTATTTTTATGAAAAAAATTAAAATCGGTACGGCCCTGACTCTTTATCTTTGTAGCCGTCTTCCACGTGCCAGTATTATATGCATCATGCATCTCATTCCAACTTTCTCAAATGAGGCGCTCAGAGCAACAGTGGCCTAACCCACGTCTCACAATTTTACCTAAACACTTTTATTGCATTAAAGTTATCCCTTATTTAAGTATTTTCAGATGCAGAGTAGCTCAAACAATGGTTGCTTGAGCCACTCTGCATATGAAAATGTTTAAGTAATATACAGGGTGTCTGCGTAACTTGGAACCATATGGGAAACTTTTTTAATATCAATTTTACGAAAAAAAGTTATTCTTTATAAAGTGCTCTGCATAGTCTAAAACCTAAGATGCAATCATCAGATATCAAATTTTGTCAACATTATACGAGGTATATAAAAAAATATGAATTTCGCTTAAGAGCAAACTACCTTTATATTTCAAAATATCAAAAAATGTTATTATGAAAAGTTATTTGTAATTAAAAACCATATTCAAATATGCAAGAACAGCCTTCTAGTTAAAAAAAAAAATTTCTGAAATTTTCATAAATTACTGATTCCGAACATAATTTTTATTTATTAGACATGTAATAACTCTTTTATTAATAATTTTAAGAAAAAAAGTTATTCTTCATAAAAATCTGTGCATGGTCAAACCTCAAGATGCAACCATCAGTTATCCAAGTTTGTTAATTTTATACGAGGTGTGAAAAATAATATGAATTTAGAAAGAATTCTAGAATTTAGAAAGAATTCATATTATTTGACACACCTCGTATAAAATTAACAAACTTGGATAACTGATGGTTGCATCTTGAGGTTTAGACCATGCACAGATTTTTATGAAGAATAACTTTTTTCCTAAAATTATTAATAAAAGAGTTATTGCATGTCTAATAAATAAAAATGATGTTCGGAATCGGTAATTTAGGAAAATTTCAGAAATTTTTTTTTCAAGTAGAAGGCTATTATTGCATTTTTGAATATGGTTTTTAATTGCAAATAACTTTTCATAATAAAATTTTTTGATATTTTGAAATATAAAGGTAGTTTACTCTTGAGCGAAATTCATATTTTTTTATATTCCTCGTATACTGTTGACAAAATTTGATATCTGATGATTGCATCTTAGGTTTTAGACTATGCAGAGCACTTGATAAAGAATGGCTTTATTTCGTAAAATTGATATTAAAAAAGTTTCCCATATGGTTCCAAGTTACGCAGACACCCTGTATAACTTTAATGTAATAAAAGCATTTTGGTAAAATTGTGGGATGTGGGTTAGGCCACTGTTGCTCTGAGCGCCTCAAATTATTACAGATGAGGCTTGCTTCAAACCTCCTTGTCTAGCATACTACCATTTCTTAAAATGGGATAGTAAAGCGGCAAAATTTGAAAAATATGCCACTAATTCTGGGAACGAAATTCATCCATCCTTGAGGCACGCCTCAACATGTGTTTTTTTTTTTGTTATGAAGTTAAGTACTTGTGCTTCCCTTATTTGCTATTGACGCTTGTATTGTAGTTTTGTAAAGTAGTTTTAGATATAGTTTTATATTAGTTTAGATTATGTTTAGAAGATTTTATCAATGTCATACTGGCTGTGTGGCATTTATCAATGCCAATTAAATAAATAAATAAAAAATTTACAAATCATGCTTTCTTTTATAATGATTTATTTTCTTATAAGCACGCTTTTATAAAAAAACATAAAACAAAATACCAAAAAAACGAAGTTTAACCCTTAGTTTCCTTAGCATAAAAATCCATCTTATAATATAACAGTAATTTGCTTACTTGCTTGTTTGTATTTCCCTATATTCAGTACATTTACAATATAAGATTGGTTCTAAAATGAAGTTATCACGTGTTTATGGGTATATTGTTTGCGTACAATAATTTCATTTTGGCAACTGATTAATATTAACAGAATCAGTTGTCCGTTGTTGTCATGTAGTAGGTATGTAATGTGGACCGCTTTATGTAATAACGGATTAACCGCCAAAAGTCCAAAATCGAGATAATAGTGCCATCTTGCAGCTAGGGTGCAAATATATGTATAAAAATATGTTTTTTGTAAAAAATTAAAAAAAAAGCTGTTTTTAAATGCCTGTATTAAGCGACATTTTTTATTGTATTAAAAAAAATCTCACACTAGGATTTGTAATATCGAACTAAACGCCAATAATGGTACATAATCCATTGTCATAAACAAAAATCCGCATCTTTGTAAGTGTAATAACGAATCAAGCGCCACGAATAGTCGGTTAATTCTTTATTACAAAACATAACATATTTACTATCGTTTAAGATATCGAATTAAAAGACATCCTTTGTCAGGTAACATCAGATTAAGCGCCAAATATGTCTGTTAATCCGGTATTCGGATCTTAACTCATGCATATCTTAAAAAATCATTAACGAATTAAGCGACATTTGACCGAATAACTTTTAAAATATAAATTATTTTTAAAAAATTTTAAACACATGTAAAAGTCTATCTACATTTGCATTAATATATTAAATATGAAACATGTCAGTACTATATTTTAGAAATAGTACCAAAAACAAATTTAAAATCTTTAAACCGATTTATCTCAAAACTACATTTTGGCGCTTAATCCGCTATTACATAACGCGGTCCATGTAAAGTTTTGCTTAACACATTCACGGACACGCTGTAATTGTATACACGTATTCTTATGGAGTAAATGACTTCATATGCAGTCATGACCGTGAATGTGTTAATATGGCTGTACAACGCTGATGAGATCAAGGAAGGACGAAACATTTGATTCATATTGGTTTGATATGTGGTATTATAGTAATTACTTTTAGCTAAAAAACAGCTCCTAGGAGTGTGAACCTGTTGGAGGCTTAGAACTTTCGTTGCTATTCTTTTGCGAATAAAATTGTTATTTAATATTTTAATATCGTTTGCAAGCATTAAAATAAATACGGCGTTGTTCTGTAGACGCCCTAGCGAGGGTTCGGCAAATAATCCCCGGACAAATACTCCCAGACAAAAAATCTTTTATACTCACACTCTTTTGTTACGTAAAATTTGAAGTTTTCGATATGGAATTCTAATTCAAAATAACTCTATACACTGAGGCTGAAAGCATTTGAGTCGATCGCATTCACGGGAAAACTTTTAGAGAACTAATCGGCAGCCAATATTTCTTAAGGATTTTCTGTCCGGAATTTTTTGTGGGGATATTTTGTCTAAATAATTTGTGGAGATTATTTGCCCGGGGTTTTTTGTGGAGATTTTTTGTCCGGAGATTATTTGTCCACGGATTTTTTGTGGGGATTTTTTGTCCGGGGATTATTTGTCTGGGGATTTTTTGTTCAGGGATAATTTGTGAAGATTTTTTATCCGGGATTATTTGTCCTAGCTTCGTCCTAGCGTTATGACGTCACAAAATCGACCTTCCGGCCATTAAAGAGAAGCTAACCATCATAATAAAATTCCTCAGGTGTAGTATGCCTCACCACCTTCTACTAACACGAGGCGCCCCTGCCTCTTATAAATAGTTTTACAGTTTATGGCAAATTCTAAACAAGGATATTTCTATGTCCAATCAAAAATTGGTTGATAGAATCTATTTGTAAATAAATGCATGTAAGATTTTCTTTTTAGTGATTTTTATAAAGCTACACAACACAGTTGGTTCTTCATATAGTTTTTATACAAGGTCACAAACAAGATTTATAATTTATTTTAATGTAATTCCATTAAGTCTATGAATCTATTGTAAAGGTGTATTTACAAAACAAGATTAGAGATGGATTGTTAGGGACAATGGAACAGTTTGAATTTTATATTCCAAAAAAATTGATAGACCATACATTTTTTTAATTAAGTGTAATCTTATTTCACTTGTTTGTTTTGTTTGTGTTTTCTAGAACTTGAACAATAATTTATAAAACAATTTTAAGACTCTTACGTCCATTGCGCACTACATTGTGTTCGAGTTTTGTTCTTATTTTCAGTCCTATTCCATTCGTTTTCACGAGAAAATCAAAGCACAGTTTTTTGTTCGATAACCGACCACAATGTGTTCAATTTTTCACATGCTAAAAATAATATTATATTTTTCACTGCATCAAATCCATAAACCATCCTCAATTTCAAATTATTAAAAATATAATAATTTCGTTGTAAAACGAAAACAAGAGACGTCTTATATTTCAGTTCGTTCAGAGAGTGCCACAAACACCCTTACCGGTTTCAAGCTCGTTAGCTTTCATCTTTTTCTTCTTCAAGTGCCCTGTCCGTTGCGAACGTTGGCTATTAGCATGGCAATTCTGGTCTTGCTTGCGGCACTTCTGAATAGTTCGACTGATGTGAGCCCGAACCACTTCCGCAGATTTTGGAGCCACGGGTGTCTTCCCCTGCCTGGCTCTATTTTTTCTGGATAATCCATTGCAGTAGACGGTACTTAGTGTAGGAAACAGAGGTTGAAACTTACAAAATGGACACAAGTCCGGTTTTATTTTTTTCTGGTATATCAAGGGGTGCTTATTATGAGACTAACTTTTTCTTAAAAAATTTCGCCCCGGAACCCCACTATTCACCCCTTTAAAGGGGGTAATTTGTGGTTTTTGCGGAACGTAGCCCATCCTGTACCTTTTGCAAAAAATTTCTTTTATAGAAATATGACGAAGACTATATTTTCTACGATTTATTTCCCAACAGCATATGTCTATCACCCACCGTTAAGTGGGGGTGGGGCCCTATAGTTGACAAGTTTTTAAAAAAGATGTTTAAAAAAAAAGTATTTTTCCCTAACTGTAATGGGAATTAAGAAGAAATCCTGCGGCAAGTATTCACAAATAAGCGACTGATTTTTTGGTATAGGTTTTACTTAAGGATAATTGCCTTTTTTTTAATTACAGGGTGTTACATTTTAAAAAATCCCTTTTTATACCATCTGAACCGTTTATGCTACAGTAAAAAGACTTTCAGCGATTACCCATGTACTGGTGCTATTTACAAATTTGTATAATGCACCCCCATTTTTCTCCGGCACCCCCATTTTTTCCTAGTGCAACCCCTGTAGCCAAAAAAAATAAAATGGGGGGTTGAAAAATTTTTTTTTTTGCTTTTTGATCCATATAGGCATATGCTTCATCAATAGTGTTTTTCAAAAATATATATGGTTATTTCAACATCCCTGCGGAAACCACCCCGGGGTGGTTTCTACCCCGGGGTGGAAACCCCCTATCTACCCCAATCCTTGAAAATATACTACAGAAACTACCCTTATCCTTTGGCGAGCATATTTTTACGATTTTCTCATTACCTATGCATTGGATCCGCCACTGCTTAGCGACCACTTATGGGTGAATATTGTGCTACTAAGGTAGCAATAATGCAACAAAATGCGTGTAGGTGGCGGAAATATGCAAAAATTTATTTTGGGCCACAACTGTGGCTTTGGGGCGCAAAGAATGTAAAATTCGCATAGGTCATAGTTTGTAGCTTACACTGTGTTGTTTTATTTTACATAAGTACTTTATCAATAAAACAAACCGGTGACGAAAAAAAAAACAAAAACTGGAACCCACCAAAGCATATCTGAGGTTTACGGCGCCACCGTGCCGTAACGGTTGCTTATACGAAAAAATGAATAGAACCTAATTCTTAGAGTAAATAGTGGTCTTTAACCTTGTATAAGATTTGTTTAAAAAGAATGCATAGGTAATGAGAAAATCGTAAAAACATCGCCAAGGGATAGGGGTAGTTTCTGCAGTATATTTTCAAGGATAGGGGTGGTTTCCGCAGGGATGTTGCAATAACTATATATATATTTTAAAAAACACTATTGATGAAGCATATGCCCATATGGATCAAAAAGCAAAGAAAAAAAATTTTTTTTCAACCCCCCATTTTATTTATTTTTTTTTTGCTACAGGAGTTGCACTAGAAAATTGCTTTTGGTGTCCATGCATGGGTAATAATATCGCGCACAAAATGATATATGAAGTATATTAATAAAGGGCATTGTGTGTGAATGATTCCAAGAAAATCACTTTAGTTATTAATTCTTCTTTTTTTTTGGGTGGTTCCGGGGAAAAAAGGGCAATTACCCTTAAGTGAAACCTATACCAAAAAATCAGTCACTTATTTGTGAATAATTGCCGCAGGATTTCTTCTTAATTTCCATTACAGTTAGGGAAAATTAATTTTTTTTAACATCTTTTTTAAAAACTTGTCAACTTTGGGGCCCCACCCTCAGCAAACGGTGGGTGATAGACATATGCTGTTGGGAAATAAATCGTAGAAAATATAGTCTTCTTCATATTTCTATAAAAGAAATTTTTTGCAAAAGGTACAGGATGGGCTACGTTCCGCAAAAACCACAAATTACTCCCTTTAAAGGGGTGAAAAGGGGGGTGCCGGGGCGAAATTTTTTAAGAAAAAGTTAATCTCATAATAAGCACCCCTTGATATACCAGAAAAAAAATAAAACCGGACTTTTGTCCATTTTGCAAGGTTCAACCTCTGTTTCCTACACTAACTTATCGTATCTCAATATGTGGACCAGATATTCAAGTTTCTTTTGTTTAATTGTGCTCACGATTTCTTTCTCTTTTCCGATTCTGTGTATTAACTCTATGTTGGTGACATGCTCTGTCCAGGATATACGAAGAATTCGTCGGTACACCCACAGTTCGAATGCTTCTAGTTTTTTCGTGAGCGTCTCTGTCAGCGTCCAGGCCTCCACACCATACAGTAAGATCGAAAAATGTAGCATTTAACTAGACGTTGTCTTAGGGGAAGAGATAAATCTTTGCTTATAAGGAGCTTTTTCATATTGTCAAATGCTGCTCTAGCTCGTTCTATTCTCGCCTTAATTTCTGTGCCCTGTTCCCATTTTGCATTTACGTTGGTGCCAAGATATACATAAGATTCTACATGGTCAATTCGTATGTTGTTTATCCGTAACTGTCGCGCAGGTTGTTGCTTTTTGCTTATCAGCATCCATTTTGTCTTCTTGAAGTTGAGGCTCAGGCCGTATTCATCACTAACAGAATTAACCCTCTCCATTGCCTGTTGTAATTCATCTATGCTACTGGCAAGGAGCACCGTGTCATCGGCATATCTTATATTGTGGTTAACTCATTGTTTATTTTTATGCACTCATTTGCATTTTCCATACATTTTTTAAATATTTCTTCGGAATAAATATTAAATGGGAGTGGGGATAAGATACACCCCTGCCGGACACATCTTTTGATCTCCACACTTTCAGTAAATTCGTTGCCAATTTTTGCTCTTGCAGTTTGAGCCCAGTATATGTTTGCCACAATCCGAATATCCTTGTCGTCAATACCTGTCTTTCGCAGAATATCTATTAGTTGTTCATTATTGACATTGTCAAATGCTATTCTAAAATCCACAAAGCACAAATATACATCCTTATCAACGTCTCTACACCGCTGTATAAGCACCTGGAGAGCGAAAACTGCCTCTCTAGTTCCAAGTTCTTTCCGAAATCCAAACTGCGATCTATGAATATTTGACTCACATTTATATTATACAGTGATCAGCGCGCTAATAACCGGCAAAATAGCGCCAAAGATGGAAAACATAATACATTGCGAAACAAAAAGAGATGAAACTAATGGAGATGGAAATGATCGTTATAAACGTATAAATTAACATTCTATTATATAGTTTTCCACCTTTAGACGTATCACGAGGAATATGACAACTCTCACTGTGGCAGTAGAATTTTATAAAATACTCCTGTCACAGACGTCTAAAGGTGGGAAACTATGCAATGTTAATTTATATGTTATATTGTAACGTTACAAACGTCACATCTTTGATATTTTATTTTTAAATAATTATTTTATTTTATTTTCTTTAATATTTCATTTCAACAATAATTTTATTCTATTTGTTTTACCAGTTTTCTTCGTTAAAAATTCGTTGGCGCCCTTTTATTATCCTCTTTTATTATCTTCTATTTACTATATCTCTTTTCATTTAAATCATCGATTGAACATACTGAACGTACCCCGTACATTCTTACTCTGTAACGGCCGGTTTCACAAAGTAAAGTTAACTTGGGGTTAAGAGATAACCAGAAGTTACGTCAAAATATGCGTTTTAGTTTCAGGTCAACGGCGAAGTATGGTTAACTCACAGAATTTTTAACCAGAGGTTGGAGTGAGTTACCCTTATGGGTATACCCAGAAGGGTAACAATTATGAAACTGAAACGCATATTTTGGGGTAATTTTGAGGTTATCTCTTAACCACAAGTTAACTTTACTTTGTGAAACCGGCCGTAAGTAACTGTCTTTCAATACGGAACATGCCTAATACTTCATAGTACTTGGTCGTCATTTCAAACGTCGCACTGTCATGAAAGTGACATTTCATCCCTACTCGCTGACACAAAATCAAAATGGAAGGGAAAAATAAATCTATTTAAAGAGATGGGCCCATAAGGCACTATCTCTTTCCAGACTTTCATTCTCTTGGGGTGAGTTCTTATTCTTATCATATTAATTACATTTCTCCATCTAACAGTATTTCTAATGTTTTTTTATATCTAACCTAACCCCAATGTCAGAACATGTGTTCTCATATTTTAGTGTTAAATATATCTTTTTAATTTACATATATGCAAGTTTAGTAATCAAATTTTAACTATTCTCCTCATCTAAATTTCATTTAATTTATTCTTGTCATCTGCTGCTCTTTCTGACGATTAGAATGGCAGACGGCACACGTTGGTTATTAACTTTTTGATTGTTGATATGTGTTTTACTGTTACAGTTTTTTGGAAAGAGATCAACCTTTTCTCCCTTCGGGAGCCACCTGCCTTCGTCACCGGTGATGGACACGTTAAGGCCAAGACAGTAGGATGCATCCAGACAGCAACAACCACCATCTGTAGCAACACTCAACATCTTTCGCTGCACTGACCTAGGGCCACAACATCTGCCCACGTCAAGAGAAGTTCACAGCAGTACCATTCGACGTCAAGAAGTTACCATCAGCTACCAAAAGCCATAAGTATAATCCAGAATTGGTAGTTTTTGGCAAGAAATTGAATATATTTGTTAATGCAATTTACTAAGTCATATTTTTTTTATATCTTTATTGAACAATAAACATGATTAGTTAAAAATACTGTTTTGTTGCCTTCATTCCAAACTTTCATAGTTCATTTCTAAGATTAGGACAAGACGAACACACACCTGAATGAGTGAGCTAGGCTGAGGGTGTAGCGATGGCTATCTTGGATGCTTGAGGTAATATTTTCGAATATTATTTCAATCAGCTGGGGTAGTCCAGCGCTTATTTCGTTACACTGGCGCCACAATGTTTCTCATGTGTGGTACTAGTTTCAATATGTTTATATGTCAATGTTAATTTATACGTTTATAACGATCATTTCCATCTCCACTAGTTTCATCTCTTTTTGTTTCGCAATGTAATGTTTTCGCAGTGATGAGGGCGCTAATGACCGGCAAAATAGCACAAAAGATGGGAAACGTATTAAGTTGTGAGATAAAATGAAATGAAACTAGTCGAGCTGGGAAATTTGGCGATAGTAATTTTTTTATTTACATTATATTGATTGTTTCCCAGCTTTACACGTGTTTTATACTGTTGAATATATTTATTCCGGTGGGTGAGTTGCCGGAATTTAATTAAAAATGAATATAATAAAACGAACGGTAATTTTATTGTTGTAACAAAAATGTGTTTCGCTTAAGACACTCGGAAGGAAAGGTCGATGTTAGCGACGGCCAAGGGGTGTGACCCGATACGTTTGCCTGCCGAGTTGTTACTGGAGAAAAAAACCACAAACGATAATATGTTTGTGTTTCTTTTACTTTGACCAGCTGTCAATAAATCACTAGGTCTGGCGTACAGTTTTGCAGTTTTAAGAAAACAATTTCGATGCATTAAGTGAGTTGTTGACATAATGGTCTGATATGGTACTAATTTATGTGGGTGAGAAAACAGATGTTGACAGAGTAAAGCCATGTCACTCTTAACATTTTTGTATTTAATTTAATGTGAATTTCGAATGACTAAGTTGTTTCGCTTTTGAGAAAAAATATTAAAATTAAAATTAGCGAAAATAGTAATTAAAGCGTATCGCTATATATTTTTGGTAAAAACATACTAATAAAAACGAAGCATACTATGTATTTTATAAGCAAATATTTACGATGTTTTAGAAGATTGTTATTCCACCCCAATAAACACATAATGGAAAATCTTATAAAGGAAGTTGAGCCAATTAGCAACAGGTTGGTCAGTTTCGCATTTTAATTTATTTGGATACAATACACAAGGCAAACTAAACCAAACTAAAAAATTATCCTTTTTCAAAGAAAAATAACGTAATTACATAAATTACTTTGCCGAGTTATCATTTTCAAATTCGCACGAGCTGTGAATAAAGTTGTGATGAGAATAAATACCGCATTTTTATATAGGGTGTCCCAAAAGTAGCGAGACTGTCGAATATTTCCCGAAATGAACATCTGATCGAAAAACTGAAAAATCGTTTTCAATATTTTTCAAAAATCTATCGAATGACACCAAATACGACCCCACACTCCACCCCCTGGAGGTGTGGTGGGGGGTAACTTTATAAGCTATAGGAATCCCTATTTGTTTATTGTAGATTTAAATTCCCTACATAAAAATAAGCAACTTTTATTCGAGACATTTTTTCGAATTATGTATAGACGGCGCTATAATCGGGAAAAACGATTGATCGTGATGGGCTAGGTAAATTATAGAAACGCTAATATCTCGAAAAACACACTTCCAAATAAAAAAACCAAATCCAAATGAAAAACCACTGAGGGTGGGGTGGGGGTAACTATGAAATCTTAAATAGGGACCCCCATTTTTTATTGCAGATTCCTCATGAAAAAATCAGTAACATTTATTCAAGACATTTTTTTTGAATTGTTGATAGATGGCGCTATAATCGAATACGATTAGCACCATCTATCGACAGTTCTAAAAATGTAAAAAATTTTGAAAAATATTGAAAACGTGTTTTTGGTTTTTCCTTTGGAATTGTATTAATGCAAATAAGAGTTGCTTATTTTTATGTAGGGAATCCAAATCTGCAATAAAAATGGGGGTTCCTATTTAAGATTTTAATGTTACCCCTAACCCCCTTCCAGGGGGTGGAGTGGGGGGTCGTGTTTATCATTCGATAGATTTTTGAAAAATATTTTTCAATTTTTCGATACGATGTTCATTTCGCGAAATATTCGAGCGTCCCTCTACTTTTGGGACACCCTGTATAATAGGGGAGTCAAAGTAGATCGAATACTTGCATTGTTTCGGAAAAAACCAAACAAGCTTATGTATATTTTTCTAAAAACTTTTTTGTTAGTTTTATAAATATACAGTATGGTGCAAATTAAAGGAATACATGTTATTTAGTAAACCAGTGACTTTAAGAAAAAATCCCGAAAGAGGTCGATTTTTAATTTTAAATTATGATTTTTTAACGCTATTTTAATTCATCACGCCATCTGGACATGATGACGTAATATATAATTTTTTTAATGAGAATATGGGACGTGTGCTAGCTCATTAGAAATGTTGTTCAATTCTCTATTAAGTAATATAAACATTAACATAATTATTTATACAGGGTGTCCAAAAAATTGCTTTGAATTAAATTAATTGACACAAAAAAGAGCAATGTATGTTTAATTCAAAATATATTTTACTGCGGCCAGAAATGAGAAAAAATGTTTATTTGATAAATAAACAATATTTTTCGATTAAATTAAATGTTCAAGCACCCCCATCATTCAGTGGTAAGAGCGCCTACCTTTGGACCTAAAGGTCGTGGGTTCGAATCTCACCTGGCTGGAGAATTTTTCATTTATTAAAAATTAATAAATGAAAATAATTTTTATCCTTGTGGGATCGGTACTCATAGGAGGGACCGCAGACGTTCGAATACAATTAGCGTGTCTTTGCAAAGATATTGACGTCGACTGTGCTAAGTAACAAGACATTTACTCAACACACGCACTACACATTACATTAGGTACCTGATTGAATAAATCCACTGTACCATGCCAATGGCCATAAGTTGTCGAGGCATTAAGTTAAATAAAAAAAAATGTTCAAGTTGCCACCCACCTACCTCTTGACAGTTTGAACATCTCATTTAAGCAGAAAGCAATGTTTATTTGTCATATAAATATTTTTTCTGCTATCTGACAGCAGTAAAATATGTTTTCAATTAAATAAATTATATACATTCTTCTTTTTGTGTCAATTATTTTAATTCAAAAATATTTTTTTGCCACCCTGTATAAATAATTATGGTAATGTTAATACTATTGAAAAGAGAATTGAATAACCCTTCAGATGAACTATCAAACGACCCCTATTGTCATATAAAAAAAATTATCGATTACGTGATCATGCCCAGATGGATGACGTCACTATACTAAATTTAAATTCAACATGCAGTAGAAATAAACAAACCAAAACACGTTAAATGCTACTAGGAGCACTCTCGAATCATAATTTACAATGTATAAACTTTGGAAATCATGATTTGGGAATTACAATGTATATATGTTATAGTCAAAGCCCGAATTTCAGGCACTCCTAGGTTTGACTAGGCAATCCTCAGGTCTGACTGACGGTCTTAGTCAAAGCCCGAAATAAATTACAGTTTCGGCCTTTGACTAATCAAACCTAGGAGAGACTAAGTTGGTCAGGCAAAGGTCGAAATTTAATTTTATGAAATCGGGGTTTGACTAGTCAAACCCCGATCAGCTATTAAAATGCCGTAATTTGTTAGATTAGGTTTAATAAAACGTCATTTTTTAATTTTAATGTTTAATTTTATTCTTATATTGTCGAAATAAATTTTTTTTATATTAGTGTTTATTCTCACATGTTGATGTTGACGCATTATGGCATTTAGAGTTACACAATACATTAGACCTTTTACACATAATTTTAAAGAGCATTTCTTATTGCAGTAGCATTTTATAAAGTCTTGTCCTCCAAATTTAGAATCTTTTGTACTAATTTTTCTTAGAGACAATTAAGAAAATTCTCTTTGCATTCTCTTATTCGATTTCTTGAAAAAAGTGTGTTTATTGTTCCCTATTTCGTACCAACTCTATATGAACCGTCAATTGTTTTATCTTTTATGATACCCAAAATATTTCGAGCACCTTCTTTGGCTCTATCAAAGCTAAGGATAGGTATTGTTACAGTTTTTCATTCGAAATTGCAGGAAATTTTTTTCACTTAATTATTTCATAGCATTAAGGCGGGTTACGCTTACGTATTTTGCCCGTGCTATTGTCAGATATTTTATTATCTATTTTCAAACTCAAGCAGTAGGTACATTTGTATCTATGCATTGCATAAATGTAATACACTCGTAATGTCAACCCACCTGTAGGCTGAGCACTATCAAAAGTAAGGATCACCATAGTACTAACGAAGGCCCTGGACCGTCGTCACTAGTGGAGGAAGAAAATTGTCAAACAATTCAGATTACTTCTTCAGGTGTGGTTTGTTGTATTTGCCTAAAAAAGAGCTCTGGCGCATATTCGAGCATAATTTGTAATCAGATGGTATAGACATGCGTTGTGCAAAGACAGAAAAGATTAAAATAAATAAAGGGAAAGGCGATTGACGGTCTTTATGCCCAGGCCAATGCTACGAAACAATTAAGTGAAAAAAAATTCCTCCAATTTCGATCAGAGAAACTTTAACCATACCTATTCCCAGCTTTGATAGAGCTAAAGGAGATACTCTAAATATTTTGGGTATCATACAAGATAAAATAGTTGACGGTTTATGTAGAGTTGGTACGAAATACGGAACAATAAACACACTTTTTTCAACAAATAAGAGAATGCAAAGAAAATTTTCTTAATTTCAAAGACGTTCTGTCTCTAAGAGAAATTAGTACAAAAGATCTAAATTTGGGGGACAAGGCTTTATAAAATGCTACTGCAATAAGAAATGCTCTTCAAAATTATGTAAGTGTAAAAGGTCTAACGCAGGGCTTTTCAATCTGTGGTACATGTACCAATGGTGGTACATATCATTATGTGCAGTGGTACACAAAACGCAAAAACAGCAAAAATTTATCATATTTATAGTTAATTAGATTAACTACCGCCATAGGTATTTTAGTTAGGTGGTACCAAAGATAATTATAAGAATTTTGTGGTAGGTACACGACTCAAAAAAATTGAAAGCCACTGGTCTAACCTATTGTGTAACTCTAAATCCCATAATGCCTCAACATCAATATGTGAGAATAAACTCTATTTTTTTATTTTAATTACGACAGTACAAAAATAATAAATATTACATTTAAAAAATGACGTTTTATTAAACCTAATCTAACAAATTACGACATTTTAATAGCTGATCGGGGTTTGACTAGTCAAACCCCGATTTCATAAAATTAAATTTTGACCTTTGCCTGACCAACTTAGTCTCTCCTAGGTTTGACTAGTCAAAGGCCGAAACTGTAATTTATTTCGGGCATTGACTAAGACCGTCAGTCAGACCTGAGGATTGCCTAGTCAAACCTAGGAGTGCCTGAAATTCGGGCTTTGACTATAACATATACATTGTAAATTATGATTCGGGAGTGCTCCTAGTAGTATTTAACGTGTCTTGGTTTGTTTATTTCTATTGCATTTTGAATTTAAATTTAGTATAGTATGATGTATGATACATATGGCAAAAAATCATAATTTAAAAATAAAAATCGACCTGTTTCGGCATTTCTCTCCAAAATCTCCCATTCTCGAAAAAATGAATCTATTCCATAAATTCATTTTTGCCACTCACTATAATATATTAAATCAGTGTAAACTGAAAAAACATTCGCAGCTGTCATATTGTGTACTTGTTTTTCCACTGTGGGTCTAGCCTCGACATTGTTGTGAAAAAACAAAAAGAATGTAGAATGACCCGTATACGTTCGACTAAGATAAAATCATGAACTTTCACTTAACACACACTTTATAGGAAAATCGTATGCATTTCACTTGTACAATATACAACCGACCATTAGTGCCTGAATTTAATTTTTACCAAGTTTTCGATTGAATGAAACCTGTTAAATAACTTAAATACAATCAATTTTACGGTATAATAAAAAACTTTATCGAAGTAAAAAAACAGTGTTATATAATATGTGATAATAATAGGCACTACTGTGAACAAATTTGACATAATATACTTAAAACTAAATTTTTCCATAATTTTTTGTGGAATATATAATTGCAGCCCAAACATAAGTCTGCATCACATTTTGCAAACATTGTTCTTGTACTTGAAGAACAGTTGGCACCAGCACAGCGTCTTCTTTTATTATTTGGAACATACACTAATAGTGCAGTCACTGAAGGTGGATATGAGCTATTACCTCCGATTTCGTTGAACCTTCATCGATTTGCATGAAAATAGGTGAGTGGTTAGAGGATATTTCAAGGAACAAAGGTGACATGGTGCCAACTTGCGCTTTTACTCTGGGGGTGGATGCCACCCCTCCTCGGGGGTGAAAATTATTTTATTAAAAATAACCCCACAATTCGATAGAGGGACAAATTATAAGCAAAATTTGTTATATAAAATTATTAAAATAAATCAAAACTTTTTTAGTTATTAAAGATCAAAGATTTTAATTTTTCGTGAGAAAAATGCATGTTTTTAACCGATTTTTCATAAATAACTCAAAAACTGTAAGTTTTTACAAAAAAGTTATTATTATCAAAATTGAGGCTAATAAAAAATCAAATAAACTCCTTACTAGAAAAACCTTTCTATGTTAAGTAAAAGTAAGTTATAGGTAATTGAATGTATATTTCTTTCGTCGAGTACCCAAATCTAAGTATTCAAGCTTAAATACTGACAAAATGATGCATTTTATTACATAAACTTATTAAACATTTGTCAAAGTTCATAGAAATATATATCAAATAAGCCCTCAAACAAGTTGATAGCATTAAAATTTATGCACCAAAAGTGTTTCAAAATGTATCTTTTAAAAATTTTTCCAAAAAATGTTATTGTTTTTTTGTAAATAATTTCGTTAATGTTTGATATTAGGTTCACCTAAAAACTAATTAAAATTTTATTTGAAGAGCTATTAAAAAATGTCAAAATTAGTCTATTAAACCTCTCACTTCTTTAACAATAAAAGTTTAAATGGCCCCGGTTACATGGTTCTCGCAGCATAATTGAAATATTAAACGTTTCTATCTCGGTTATTTTTTACTCTACGGAAATAGTAGAATGGGTAAAGTATTTGGAACAGAAAAAACTAAAATTTAGTTATATATCATTTTTTACGTATATTGAGTATTTTTGAAGTTATTATCAAAAGAAAATGAAAAGTACGATAATTTTAAAAATTCTGATTTTTTTAAATTGTATCATTTTTTCTAAAATATGCATTCTACACCTGTGATAATTGTTGAAATAATTAACTATGTTAACCTAAAGAAATTCTTGTGAGGATTACTACAAATTTTAATTTTTGTGGAAGTGGCGTATGTTTTATTTTTCACTTTTTCCTAAAAAATCAAAAAGGTTCTCTTATTTTCATCATAACTTGCTTATTTTTGATGCTATTAACTTCTACTGGAGCTCCTTTGATAGGTACTCCGAAGTACTTTGACAAGTCTTAACAAGTATATTCTGTAAAATGCTCGTTTTCCCGTTATGTAAGCTTGAATACTTAGATTTGAGTACTCGTCGAAAAAAATATACATTCAATTACCCATAACCCACTTTGAAATAACATTAGTTTAGTTCTTTAAGTGGGGAGTGTATTAAATTTTTATTATCTTTAATTTTGTCAATAATAGTCTTTTTACAAAAGCTTATAGTTTTTGAGTAATACGTGAAAAACAGCTTTAAAACATGCATTTTTTTAAGAAAAAATAAAATTTTTGATATTTAATAACTCAAAAAGTATTGATTTACGTTAATAACTTAATATAACAAATTTTGCTTAGAAGTTGCCGCACTATCGATTTCTAGCAATTTTTTTATTAAAAAAAATTTCACCCCCGAGAAGGGGTGGCATCCACCCCCAGGGTAAAAGCGCAAGTTGGCATCATGTCACCTTTGTTCCTTGAAGTATCTTCTAACTACTCACCGATTTCCATGAAAATCGATGAAGGTTCAACGAAATCGGAGGTGAAAACCTTCATTGACTCCACTATAAACCCATGCAACGAAGACTATTGTAACTTAATTTTGGTTGGACTGAGATAATCGCGTCTGAAAAATTTTCGCAAAGAGTTCGCTGTAAGAAATGACGATATCTTTGGAACAAATACTCTTTACACACTGAAATTTCTGATATATTATATTTAAAGGGTTTTAAGGGATTTCAGAAATGAAACATAACAAAAAAACACATTTTTTTGCTAAATCTTGTAGACTTGCTATAGTTTTCGTCGAAGCAATTAAGGAAAAAATAATACTTACTCTAGACTTAGAACAGTAAATGACGTTATCTTTGGAAGAAATACGTCTTACAAATTTAAATTTCTGTTATATTATGTATAATAGTTATTTATGATATAAGTGTTAAAAGTACACGTTTAAGGTACGCATGTGAAAGTTTATATATAAATATACTCATTCACATGAGTGCCTTAAAAGTTTACTTTTTAACACGCATATCGTACAATATTTTTTCTGCAAACGTAATTACAGGACAATATTCTACAAAAACTTTTACTTGAACTTGACTGACATTCCATTTTTATATTTTTTTGACATTACATCAAAATTGTCTATACGGTCAATACGAACTGCAGTGCCTTAAAATTTTTAAAGCACTAGTGCCTTAAAGTAGCATTTTTAACGCTCCTATGGAGAGCTAAAAATTGCATTTTTAACACGGTTGTAGAATAGTTATTTTCCTAACTAGTGCGGAAAGTGATACTTTCACGCACGAGACTGCCGTTGACCCGAGCGACGTGATAGCGGAGTTCGGGCAAGCAGTCGAGTGCGGGGAAGACACTTTACGCATAAGTTAGGAACAATATTTTTTCTAGGGCCGTACGTTTGGAAAAATGACACAAAAAAATAGAGTTATATCAATTTTTATTTAGAAGTGAAAATACACAAATTAATTCTTTAACAAGGTTGTCAAAACCAAACTTTCAATATAATGGGTTACCGCGACGACGATATTGGTTTCCATGACGACGATTCAAAACCATTGTAATTATCTACTGATCTGACTTTTAAATGTTATGTCAAAATAATTTTATTTCATTGAATTATCAGTAGTAATTGCACAAGAGCTCTAAAATTCTATATTAATTTTAGAGATCGAGTGCAATCTAATTTCATTAAAACATGAAGAGAATAAGATAAATTTGAAATAAATTAGTAAATAATATCTAAATATTAGTTCATTGTATGTATTATAATATATTATAATGCCATATTACAAGGTATTTTACTTTCCCGCACGCCGTGCGGGAAAATTTACTTTCACGCACGCCGTGCGGGAAAGTGCAACTTTCAGAAACGAAGTGCGTGCGTGAAAGTGGCTCTTTTAGCACGGCCGTAGAAAAAAAAAAGGTTTTAAGGGATTTCACAGATCAAATATAACAAAAAACAGATTATTTGCTAAATTTTGTAGACTTACTATAGTTTTCGTCGAAACAGTTACCGAAAAAATACTTATTCTAAACTAGACTTACTAGTAACAGATTTATTGAAGCAAAACAGTACTATTTAAAAAATTGTAATAAAAAACATTTCTATAGTTAATCGGAATAACTAAAATTAGAGTCTAACTAGAGAAAACTATAGTAAGTCAAACAGTTCAACTCAAATTTGGAATACCTTCCGCTGTTTCTTGCAACGAAGACTACAGTAACTCAACTTACTATAGTTTTCGCTTGCAACAGTGTTGGTCAGTAAACTTACTATACACATGCAAATTCTTTACTGGTTGCCTTAAAATTCATACCTGATTTACCATACTTTTCCACCAAATAAAGCTTAAAAAGAATAATAATACCATAATAGTAAGTCAAATGTAACGTTTTTTGAGTTACGATAGTCTTCGTTGCATGGGTCGCAAATGATCTTGACGATCATAATATCTAAGATGATCTGAAATTCTGTTATTGGAGTTACTAAATTTAGACGAAGCTAATTTTCCGGCTAATTTTGGTGGGTTTTGAAGTTTTTGGAGATAATACTGGCTAAATTTCGTCGGAAAGCTAGCTGTGATAATTGATCATCGTGACTTTTTTTATATAATATCTAGGCATTATTAATTGCTGCATCTAAGAGAAAGCTAAATATACACCACCACCATTTTTGGGATCGGATACCAATTCTACAACAGAATATGTTTTGGTCCACTAAATCTGTTCCTCCCATGGAGTTATTATACTTTCCAATTAATTCTGGTCTGGATATGCTGATGTATTTTTGTTCCTTTTTACTATGTCTCTTTACCTGACCAAGCGGCTTGACACCAAAACTTGTAGATGCTACAGCTACTACATTGTTGTCTTTCCATTTTTCAAAAATAACCCCATGGTCTTTATCAATAGATGAAGTATAAGAACCCCGTTCCCAGTTTTTCATGGATATTTTCAAGGCAAGGGGACATGTATGTGGAATGCGATCTTCACGAAATGTACCCGTGATTTGATATCCTTTTTCACGCAAAAAACTAAACAACGTAATACTTGTACAACTTGTACAACAACTTGTAAAACAGATTGTCAACAAAAAAATGATATATAAAATGAAATGTATATCTTTAATCATGGATATTAGTGGAACAGTGACTTACTTTATCACCAAATAAATGTTGTGTCGGCTGCCCGGGGCGGAGGACAATTTTGCCGCCCTCTTATTTAGGTATTTTAATTTAATGTATACTATACATTACATAAATTAATTATAGAGAACTTTTCGGCGAGAACAGTCATCATTATTTTGCATTATACAGGTTAGATTTTAAATAAAAAAGTTGATCTAAGTTTTACAATCACGTTTAATAATTCTATGTCAATATTATCTGCAAAGCATTTACTTTCCGAGCGCACAATTTTATGTCTCAAGTCCCCTTGTTTGTAAATATTTTTGTGCATCATTCACTTCATGTAGCACCGGTTGCCACAGGCCCAAAAAACAAAAAAATGAAAATGACTGTATCGAAACTAGTAAAGCACCTGCATCTGTCCTAGTGTTTAAGCTTTTACATGCCTCTGTCAGTTTTTCCAAAGTGACTAGAATGTTTTTGTAATGATGCCATGTCACATTTACGGCATCGCCTCTTGCACTCCACCGCGTGTCTTGAACCCTTTTTAAGAAGCTTTTGCCTGTAGCTGCTATCATAACTTCCCAACGATGTGCCGATGAGGAAAAAAGAATAGCAACGTTCTAAAGTGCCAAAAAAATTTACTGAATCCACCTCAACTGAGGCAGCGTGTAAACAAACTAGGTTTAACAAATTATTTGAGCAAGGTATGAATTCAGTTTTAGGGTTTATTTCTTGAATCATTTGCTGAACTCTTGAATAGTTTCCAGCCATAACAGCAGCATTATCATATGCATGGCCTCTACAGTTGCTTATATCTAGGCCATCAGCTTGAATCTTGTCCAAAATCATCTTTGAAATTCCTTCAGCAGTTTTGTCTTTAGTTTCAATGAAATCTATAAAATATTCCATTACTTTTACTTCCTTTTACTTTAATTTTCAATTACTACGTTTCTTAATACCTGACTCGTTTGATCTTTATGAGAAAGATCTGGAGTGCTGACGAATATAATTATTGAATAATACTTAGCCTTATTTTTTATGCGCCCAATGATATGTTGGCGAACATTATTTCCCAAAATGGCAATAAATTCGTTTTGTATTTGGGGAAGGCAACGGGAAACCACTCCAATTATTTCTCCCGAGTAAAGTTAACATGGCGCAATCCAAACATAATCAGAGTATTACTGATCATGGATCTCGGAAACCAAGATCCGGCAGGGAAGGGTGCGCACCAGACTGTAGGGCCTTCCCGGTCGTCACCACACGAAACCCCTACAATTTAAAAAGTACGACAACTTTAAAAATGTCTAGCAGTACAATCAGATTAGGCACATGGAATGTTAAAAGCCTCTATGCAGCAGGCAAGCTCAGTAACTTAGTTCAAGAGGTTAAACGCTTAAAAATTGATATAATGGGCATCAGTGAGCTCCGCTGGCCTGGAGCGGGAACATGTGAACAAAATGAAGGCACACTATACTATTCTGGAAGTGTAGAAGATGACGTACATCATAGGAATGGAGTTGGCATATTTATAACATCTAAATTCAAGAAATATGTAAAAAATTTTGTGCCTGTAAATGACAGGCTAGCGATACTCCAATTAAATAGTAAACCATTTAATGTCAATGTTATCCAGATATATGCCCCTACTTCAGAAAAGAAATATGACAATGATGTTGAATCATTCTATAGTCAATTAAAACAGACACTTAACAATCTAAAAAGGAACGAAATCACATATATTATTGGAGATTTTAACGCGAAAATTGGTCAAGGACGAAGATCTGGCCTGATAGGTGGATATGGACTAGGGGAGAGCAATGAAAGAGGCGATAGATTATACCAGTTCTGTCAAGAACACGACATGATAATCGCAAATACATGGTTCAAATTACACAAAAGAAGATTATATACATGGAAGGGACCAGGAGATAACTCGCTTCATATAATTAGAAATCAGATAGATTATATTCTAGTAAACAAGAGATTTAAGAATGGTGTCAAGAGATCAACGACATATCCTGGTGCAGATATCGGTTCAGACCATAACCCTCTAATAGCTGACATCCAAGTGAAGCTCAAAAAAGTCGAAGAAAACCCCAAAACACCAAAATTACATATATCAGCATCCAACAAAACGCTAATAGAAAATGACCTGAATAATCAGCTAAAGAATTCAACAAATGAAAACAATACAGAAATATGGAACACGTTTAAAGATCTTACCTGGAAAGTAATGGAAAAATATACGACAACGATGCAGAGGCACAAAAAACAACAATGGATGACTGATGAAATCCTGGAATTGATGGAGCAGAGAAGAAAACTGAAAGATAACAAAACAGAATACAAAGAAAAACAAAAACTAATTAAACAAAAAATAAAGGTAGCTAAAGAAAAATGGATGGAGGATAAATGCAAGGAATTAGAAAAGTTGAATGAAAAACATGATACGTTTAATATGTTTAAAAAAGTTAGAGAAGTAGCTGGTCTTTATTATAAGAAAACTCCACATACTATAACCGATTCGTCGGGAAAAATGATAATAGACGAACACGAAATCCGAACTACCTGGTATAATTATATAAATGAACTGTATAATGATGATAGACCCGAAGAACTGGACACTTTAGATGAAGGTGAAGGACCAGAAATACTAAAATCAGAAATACAACATGCTATAAAATTGGCAAAAAACAAGAAAGCCGTTGGTCCCGACAACATACCTACAGAAATGTTGAAGCTCATAAATGAGGAAAACATTGGAATACTAGTTAAACTTTTCAATGATGTTTATTCGACTGGTGATATCCCTGAAGATTGGTTAAAGTCCGAATTCATAACCCTACCAAAAAAACAACGTCCGAAAAACTGTAGCGACTATAGAATGATAAGCCTTATGAGCCACACATTGAAAATCTTTCTACGTATCATCCACGGTAGAATCAGAGATAAATGTGAAGAAGACCAGGATGAAACACAATTTGGCTTCAGAAATGGACTGGGAACCCGGGACGCACTCTTTGCACTAAATGTGTTATTGCAGAAATGCCGAGATCAAAGGAAAGACGTCTTTGCTGTATTTATTGACTATGAGAAGGCCTTTGATCGAGTACAACATCACAAATTAATTAAAATACTAAAGGATAAAGGAGTTGATAGTCAAGATGAACGAATCATAGAAAAATTATACTGGCGTCAAACAGCGACAGCTTGCATAAATGGAAAATCAACAGAAATATGCAAAATACAAAGAGGCGTCAGACAGGGTTGTATACTGTCCCCACTGTTGTTCAATTTGTATTCAGATAGAATATTTAAGGAAGCGCTGCATAATTTGGAATGGGGTGTGAAGGTTAATGGAATTCTGATAAATACAATCAGATATGCAGACGATACAGTTATTTTAAGTGATGATATGAATGGATTACAACACCTTTTAAATGCCATTGACAGAGTGGGAAGAGAGTTTGGCCTAAATATAAACTGTTCAAAAACAAAGTACATGGTATTTAGCCGTTTGGCCCATCAAGATTCACGGTTATATGTTGATCGTCATATGATTCAAAGAGTACCCAGTTTTAAATATCTTGGTTGCCATATTACGGAACAACTAGATCCAGATAAAGAGATAAAATGTAGAATCGAGATAGCCCGCACGACATTTTTAAAAATGAGGTCATTCTTCTGTAATGATACCTTGCAACTTCAACTTCGAAAGCGCATGATTAAATGCTACATTTGGTCAGTCCTCTTGTATGGTGTCGAAGCATGGACATTAAAAATATCCACCATTAACCGTTTGGAGGCCTTTGAAATGTGGCTGCACAGACGTATTCTAAAAATACCATGGACGGCTATGCTGACAAATGTGGCAGTCCTTAAGAGAGCAAATGCTACCCGCGAGCTGCTTGATAACATCAAATATAGAAAGATGGCCTATTTTGGACACGTAGTAAGGGGAGACCGGTATAATATTCTTCAACTTATTATGATGGGTAAAATCGAAGGACGCAGAGGAATTGGTAGAAAGCAGGCCTCTTGGTTGAAGAATATCCGGGAGTGGACAGGAATAAAGAAAGCAGAACACCTATTTAGAATAGCTCGAGACAGAGACAGTTTCGCCATGTTAATCGCCAACGTCAAGGGGACTTGATAGGGCACGTTAAGAAGAAGTGACATATAAGTGATTAAAAATTTGCCACACATTTTAGAACTTACAAGATGTTCACGAAGTACAGGATCGTATTTTGCAATTAAATTAAATAATTCTAAAAAGTTCCCTCTATTGGTACTGGTGTCGTTTTCTATAATATGTCCACGTAAAGCCAAATTTTGTTTGGCAAGGAATCTTATAATATCAAACATTCTGATAATAATTTCCTGCCATTTCTTTATTTCTTTTGCCACTATGTTTGCTCTTTTTTGTCAATAGTTTGTCCTTTTTGAAGTCTGTTCTCCAACTCCTTCCATTTGCAATAATTTTAGATGTGTAGTGCACTTGATTCGTGACTTGAAACCTTAGGATTTAATTTCCACCAAGTATTAAATCCATTAGATGAGCAAAATTTAAAACATTCGGTGTATTTACGTTATCAAACAAACGACAACAAAAGCAAAATAATCATGCTTTAGATGGAGAATAAACCATCCAATTGCGTAAAACTTTTTCGCCGTTAGTCAATGTACGGTAACACTATTCCTTAGTAAGCCGTCTTGTCTCTCCTTTTAATTTTAAAAATTCCGTGCTCCTTTCAATTGGTCCGAATTTGTAGTTGCGATAAAAATATAAAATGGTTCAAATATTTACAAAATATTTTTATTATTTATTGTTAAATTTTGCCGCCCCTAAAAAGTGCCGCCCGGGGCGGACCGCCCCTGCCGCCCCCACTACGCTACGCCACTGCATACCGCTCATTGGAAGATGCTCCTTTCCCTTGGTAAAGGTCAAAATTTACTAAATATCCATCTTTACTATTTAAGCGACCACATCTTGAAGCCGAATCGGATAGGCTTACCTCTAATAAACTGTTTACGACCATGTTTTATGAAATACTTAATCATTGATTCGTCATAATCGAGATTAGAGACAGGAACAAAATTTTTTACAAATTTTGACTGTAATACATTTATAAAAGGTCGCAGTGTGTATAGCTTGTCACGTTTGTCTAATTTTGTGTTGTCGGTACAGTGGATAAATTGAAGGATTTGTTTGAATCTATCTCGTCTCATGGCAATATAGACTGCCGTATTTCTCAAATATGCTCCAGAGTCCCAGAAATACTTTGTACCTGGTTTTGAATCGTTACCACTTACAATCAGTATTGCTATAAAGCATCTAATATCATCAGCTGTTATTTTTGAACAAGACATATTTTCTTGTCTCATTTAAGAAACAGTTCAACAATCTTTGAATCAATAAATTTTTCGAACATGTTGATACAAGTATTTTCTTTTAATTGTTCATAACCAAAGGCATAGCGGGATAAGATGGTCAAAATTGCACCAGGCTCGATTCGGATTTGGGTTTAGCCATCCGAAAATATATATTTGAAAACTCAGCCAAATTTTCAAGTCCCTAGGTGCTTTTGGGGGTCAGCTATGGAAAAAACGTGTTTTCTTGAAAACAATTTTTTTCAGACGCTGTCTTGCTGCAAAAAATCAGAAAAAATAATTAATGAAGGCGTATCTTAACAATACAAAGCTGCCTGATTTTTTTTCAGATTTTTAGCTTCAAAATTGAACACAGGAAAATTTTTTGAAATTTTCAAAAAAATTTTAGGTTATGTTGGAAATTTTTCGTCAACTTTAAAATATTGTTATTTTGTGAATTTTTTTCCATTCTTTCGAATAGCATAGGCATCATTATCATTTTTGACGTGGAAAATACCTATAAATCGAAAAAAACTGTTTTTGTGGCATTTTCTGAAGTTTTGACTCATAACCTCAACAACATACAGCTAAATTAATCATCATTTACATTTTTATATTATGTATTCTTACCTTTACAATCAAAATCAGCTAATAGAACTTTTTTTTTCTTAAAGCATGCACAAAAACCCCGTTTTTCGGCGTTTTTACTAAATAACATCAGAAATCAGTAAAAAAATAATTCTTTTAACGTTTAAAAAATTAAAATTTTGTTGTTATCGATAGAATGTAATACAATTAATACTTAAATAAATGATTTTTTGTTTTGCACTATTGCAGGCGACTTTAAGAAAAATCCCGAAACAGGTCGGGTGTGATACGAGTGACGTCATCCATCTGGTCGTGATGACGTAATCGAAGATTTTTTTTAAATGAGAATATGGGGCGTGTGGCAACTCATTTGAAAGGGTATTCAGTTCTATATTCATTAATATAAACACTAACACAATTATTTATACCGGGTGACCAACAAAAAAATTTGAATTAAATTAATTGACATAAAAAGAAGAATTTAAGTAATTTATTTACTTCAAAATATATTTTATTGCTGTTAAAAAACAGAAGAAAATCTTTGAGATATAAACATTGCTTTTCACTTAAATTCAATGTTCAAGCCAGCTCCTGCCAGCCACCTGCCTCTTGGAAGTTTGAACAATTAATTTAAACGAAAAGCAATGTTTATTTTTCGAATAAACATTTTTTCCGTTTTCTGAAAGTAAAATATATTTTGAACTAAATAAATTACATACATTATTTTTTTTTGTAAATTAATGGTAATGTTTCCATTGTTTTCAATCTGGTGGGATGTAGGGTAATATTTTTGATGTTATTTTAAGTGCTATTAGATTGAAAATTTAGTCTTTTCTAATAATGGTAATGTTTATACTACTGAATAGAGAATTGAATAACCTTTCGAATAACCAAATTACATTAAAGTCCCAGTGATTGGCTGTGTACCATAGTTAAAAATTTTACACAGAAATAAAAAACTTCGGTTTGTATAATGGTATAAAATTCTATTAAAAAACTTTTAAAAAAGTCATCCAAATAGATTATAGAAAAAAATCAGAACATTTTCTATCTAGTCAGATCATCTTCAGTGACATTCTGTTTAGTAATTGAAACTAGCCCGCTAGTTAATATATATATATATATATATACTTATTGCGAGCCATGCCGATATTTATTAACTCGCGCTAACCTCTCCTTGTTATATATATATATATATATATATATATATATATATATATATATATATATATATACAAACAACTAGTTTATTAGGGTTGCAGTCAGAAGGTTGGCCAGGATGTTAAAGAAACACTCTTTTGACTTTTTGTCTAGCTTTCGGAATGGTTTTATTCCTTTTTCAAGACTCTGTAATATAGATAAAAAGAAATATGTAAATTTTTATAAAATATCACAATTCGTCAGTTCAACTTACTAGTCGTTGAGATTATTTAAAAGCTTTATGACCCTCAACAATACTAACACAAACATAGAATACAGAAAATAATGGACAAAATACATTCTAAAATTTGGTAAGGATGGTAAATTTTTATATTTATTCTATGACATCTTTTGATGGTGTGTTTTAACTCTGATAGAATAAATATAAAAATTTACCATCCTTACCAAATTTTAGAATGTATTTTGTCCATTATTTTCTGTATTCTATGTTTGTGTTAGTATTGTTGAGGGTCATAAAGCTTTTAAATAATCTCAACGACTAGTAAGTTGAACTGACGAATTGTGATATTTTATAAAAATTTACATATTTCTTTTTATCTATATTACAGAGTCTTGAAAAAGGAATAAAACCATTCCGAAAGCTAGACAAAAAGTCAAAAAAGTGTTTCTTTAACATCCTGGCCAACCTTCTGACTGCAACCCTAATAAACTAGTTGTTTGTTTATATCGACAGTCACTAATATCCAGTATTTCTTGTATATATATATATATATATATATATATATATATATATATATATAACAGGTATATAATATTTGCTGAACAGTTAGGAAACAAGGCTGAAATATTGGGGTAGCAGCAATCTCAAAGAAAACTCTTTATAATAGTTCCAAGCTTTCGAAAATGTTTATTTTCATCATCAGGGAAACTACAATCATAAATAGACAGTATTTAACAAATAGGCTAACTGAAATCAATAATAATTGCTATCTTTGTGTTACCAAAAATCCAGAACACCATAGTTTCCTCTCACTAAACCAGGTGTCGAGGATCCCCAAAAACACAAAAACAACAAAAAATTGTTTTGAGAAATGCAGAGTCAATACTTTCACTAAAAACACTGCACATCACAAAACAATCTTACTAAAGAGTTACTTATATGTTTGTACTTACATTATTTGAGGATGTTGAGCCTAGTTGTTAAACACTGACATATAAAACGAAATTTTGTCCTAAAAAATATAAATATATATATATATATATATATATATATATATATATATATATAGTTTTCAAAATTACATAATTATTTATTAAAATTATACGTTTGAAATGCGGCACAATGTCGATATTAATGGATTTTACTATTAGTACTCAAAAGCAGCATGGCTTCCCTGCTCGAAAAACTGAAGGGGTACTTGTCACGACGCGTTCGAGGTCAAGACGAAATTCGGTCTGTGTCACTCGTCTTGACTTGTCATTCCAAAAGTATAATTTTGATAAAATTATGTAATTTTATGTAAGACTATATATCAACTAGTGGACTAGTTTCAATTACTACACAGAATGTCACTGAAGATGATTTGACTAAATCTAAAACATTCTGGACGTTCTTGGATGATTTTTTAAAGTTTTTTAAGTTTTTTAATAAAATTTTATACCATTATACAAACCGAACTTTTTTACTACTATGGTTTTCCAAATAATCGTAATTCTCATTAAAAAAAAAATAATCGATGACCTGCTTCGGGATTTTTCCTTACAGTCTACAGTTTAAGAAATAACGAATTTATTCCTTTCCTTTGCATCATAATGTATATTAATTTGAATTTAAATTTTGTAATTTCATGAGTACGTAGTAACTTTTTAATAATTAATTTATTATTCCCTTTAAACACTGCACTCTTTAGTGCATACTATTTAATCAATTAAGTAGTTCAAATAATTTAGTAATTTATTTAAATAATAATTCCTCATTAACGTTTAATAAAAAGATTTTTATTACGTAAGTAGTTAGTGACTTCGACGGCAGTACTTGAGGAGTGGTTTTTCCTTAGTTTTTCCCACAAACGTGGCTAGAAGCGCTTCGTTGCGTACCTTTTTTTAACCTAAGCACGCTTTGAAAATCACAACCGTGTATTCTTATAAAGAAGGAACATTTTCTATCGAAAACTACAACAATTTTATTTTTTAAACGTTAAAAAAATAATTTATTGATTTTTTTATAAGCCTTCT
The DNA here is from genome assembly GCF_917563875.1 of Diabrotica virgifera virgifera. NCBI lineage: Eukaryota > Metazoa > Arthropoda > Insecta > Coleoptera > Chrysomelidae > Diabrotica > Diabrotica virgifera. The sequence goes on from NC_065450.1 coordinate 124,234,990, forward strand.
ATAAACGTTCTATAAATAAACGTTAAAATACTTACGTAATAAATAATGGAATATTGTATAGGGCGTCAGTAAGTTATTTCATCAATGACATACCATGACGTCACTTTTACTTTCCCTCCCTAGGGAGGAAAAGTACGACTTTGCTCCCCACAATCAGGTCAGAAAAAGTATACTTTCGGTAGAATTAGGTGGAAAAAGATATTTTTCTACGACCATTTAATAATATGCTCATTATTCACTATTTTTGAATAGATAATAACACCCATTACTTTACCCGTGAGTAATAGTTCATTGCTCACGGGCTGAAGTTATTCACGATTCATTACGCACGGGCTGAAGTTAGGCTCAAGTGGTGAATGCCACCTTGAATAAATAAAATTACTTAAATTTGTTTATTTTTTACAATAAATATTGTGATTTATATCAATAATTAACTTCGAAACATTTTTAAAGGATTTTTAACTGTAATAATGGATCAATATATTTTTTACTTTTAAACGTTGTTTATTATGAATTTTGACGTTTATCATTTTCAGTGACATTAGCGTATTTGGAGTGTTTATTAGAATTTATTTATAACTTATATTGTGTTTTGTGTTTATTTTATAAAGTTATATCGTGTTAAATATATTATAACATAACATATTATATATTGTTTTATTATTATATTATATATAGTTAAAAATAAAATACATTATAATTTATAAAATACTCCCATTTCCTATTTATTAAGTATACTGACATTGACAGTAGGTACAAATTTGTGCTTATAATTTTTCGGAAACGAATATAACTTGAATTGACTATTTCTTGCAGTAATGATAATTTTAATCTCAAGTAGTTGATGATTATATGTTTTTACTAATAAAAATAAAAAAAAGTCGTAGAAAAAGTACAGTGTTCTACTCCCATGTAATGGCTATTACTCACTCTGATGAATGATTATCGCAAACTTCATCGTCCTGAGTATTAGCCATCATTACATACTCGTTGAATAATCTATTATTTATTGTTTTATTTTAGCAGGCAGTGTGGGAAAATGTCATACTTAATTGTCATTATTTGTGGTTTTTGAAACTTTTACAAAGTGATAGAAATGGTTCCTTTAAAATTAAATAATGAAGTCTGCATAGATTTACTTTTAATACATGGCGAATGCGACATAATGTGACAGAGTTATTACTAGAACATGTTCTTTATTTGCTAAAAAATAACCAGATTGACCACGACCTACCAGTGAAACTGTGAATAGATTAATTAAAAATTTAACAGAGACAACCAGGTCGTAGCTCTTCACTTTTACGATGTTAATTTATACTACTTTTTTAGGTGAAAGATATCTCAATATATGTAAAGTTGCTCACGACGCCGACGTGAGTACTACAAATTATTTTACCTGAACATACACTTGCCAGCAAAAAAAACGACTCATTTGATGAATTTTATTGTACTGCTTAGTAATTTCATGTTGTCTTCTTTGAAATAAAACATCTAATATAAAAAAAATATTGTCTATAATAGAGCTTCCAAGAAATAATTGTTTTATGCAAATTGCCAACGTGTTGTAAAAGCTGCCTACTTACATAGGGGATTCAGCCAAACATTCAGCAAACAGGCAAGTTTTACGCAATTTAGACCTCTATTAATTTGCCGGTGATCGTCTCAGTCGCTTTTCAAACGTTGATATGTGTGTACACTTCAGAGTGCAGTAAGTGAAGATTTTAAAAATAGATACGTCACCAGTGAAGGCGGCCCAAGTAATTGCATAATTACGAGAACGCTATAGTCAGAGGACTGTCGTCCGTCGCCTCCTTATGGCGCAGTCTGCAGTCTCAAGGACATACCGTCGATAACAGGAGACCGGTAGCAATATTCGACGACGAGGTGGGTGTCGGCGACGTATAATGCCAGAGAGGGATGATCGATTCATTGTCCTGAGTGCTTTGCGGATTCAACAATCCTTGAGGAATGCTCGAGGTGTCACCGTCGCTTACTGGATAGTTAGAAGAAGACTTAAGGTTGCCATTTTGACTCTCAGAAAAGCTAACACAGGATCCAAAGCGCGTAAACAAGCTTGACTTCAGTTTACAAGAGAACAAACACGTCAATTGGGACCTTCGCAGCCGAGTTTCGACAGCGGATCGTCACATTATGGATATTCTCCAAGACCATTGTTCCTTATGCCACGCCGGCTACATATGCGACGGTTTTATGCTAATGCATGATAACGCTCGCTGTCATACAGCGCGGATTATTAAAGATTACCTGGACAACACCAATATAACAACAATGGAATTGAGTCCGGATATGAATCCCATCGAGCATCTATGGGATGAGCTCAAAAGCACGGTTCGGTTCCGTAATCCTACACCAGCGACAATGGCAGAGCTAAAAACTGAATTAAATGAAGAGCGGGAAGCGATTCTTTAGAAATCAGTTAGACACTTAATAATGTCCTTAAGATTTCGCATGGAAAGTATAATACAACGCAGAGGAGGAAATAATCAGTATGAATTTTGATTTTTTATTATTTATTACATAATGACTTTCATTCGTAATTTGTTTTCTCACGTACACTATTAAGTTATCTCTGTTATGTTTTCTAGTTACTAACTGTATAAATATTGGTTAGTTCAGAGAAATAAGGAAAAAAAATATCCGGTTGGTGAAACAACCCCCTCCAGGCCGAAACCAAATTTTTTGAGTAGTATGGACATCTATATTAATAACCTATATTTATGTTTCCTGCAGCCGATTTTGATGATATACATAGTTAAAAACAAATGAAGATCCAAAATAGTAAATTTTCGGTCTATAACCAAAAAGTTAAGTATTTTAAACAAATTTGAGAGTGAGAAATAAATCGTATAAAAAACTTCAATATGGCGTTCGCTGACTATGTCTATCCTTATTGGTTGCTTAGAAAATTGCAAAATAAATAATAAATTTTGAGTTTTTATAAATATTCATAACTTACGTAAAAATTAACTTAGAACGTTCTTATTATATAACGGAATGCTAAGACTTCTGGTGCTTAAATCACACCCTAAATTTCAAAGCAATTGGTCAAATAGTTTAAAAGGTATTTAATTTGTTTATCCCAAAATAATTTTTTTTGCAACGCTATAAGTCAGAAAATGCTGAAGTTGCACTAATACTTTGGACAGTATATGAAAGAAGAAGATTTATACTATTAATTTAATTAAAAAAAGACAAAAAATAATTATAAATACTGCAAAATTATTTTGCAAAAACATGTGAATTAAAAAAAGGGGCTAACTTCGCCCCTAATTGTCCTAGGACAATTTTTTTTCTTTCTAAATGTTTATAAAAATTCAGTCTTTCCAAATGTAAAAAAATAATTTTTCTACGGGTAACCGTTAAAAAGTTATTCTAATTGTTTATAGGTAAGCAAAAAATCGACGTGTTCTTGCAAAATAATTTTACAGTGTTTAAAATTACTTTTTGTCATTTTTTTTTAATTAAGTCAATAGTATAAATGTTCTTCTTCCATAAACTGTCAGAAGTCTTACTGTAACCTCATAATTTTCTGACTTATAGTGTTGCAAACAAAATGAATTTGGGATAAACAAATTAAAGAACTTTTAAACTATTTGACCAATTGCTTTGATATTTAAAATATAATTTAAGCACCAGAATTCTCATCAATTCGTGCAATAAGAAGGTTTTAGGTTAATTTTTACATAAGTTATGAATATTTATAAAAACTCAAAATTTATGATTTATTTTGCAATTTTCTAAGCAACTAATAAGGATAGACATATTCAGCGAACGCCATATTGAAATTTTTTAGACGATTTATGACTTTCTTACTCTCAAATTGGTAAAAAATGCTTCATTTTTTGGTTATAGACGAAAAAAGCGAAAATTTACCGTTTTTGATCTTCATTTATTTATAACTATGTATATTGTATATCATCAAAATCGGCTGCAGGAAACATATAGGTTATTAATATAGATGTCCATACTACTCAAAAAAATTGGCTTCGGCCTGGAGGGGGATGTGTCACGAGAAAAATCTTATTTCTCTGGACTATGGTGTCATTGCAGTAAAAATTACTTATGTTCAAAAATATTTTACTTCTAATTTTACATATCTGCGGATAGACACTAGCCAAACAGCGTAGTAAAAAATATAACTTATTTTAATTGTGAGGCGATTTGTTTGCTCGGTAGTTAGAAATAAATTACCAGAGAACGGCAGTTCTCGCCAGTGGCGCACGCCAACACCCCTCTACCCGCGACACTATATATACACGAAATTTTCGATTTTCTAAATCTGACTGATTTGAAAGATGGGCCAAGTCCCATCTTAAAGTTCAGCAAAAGACTCACCCATTCATACGTCAACCATCCATTTTGGTCCAAGGGTGTGGATTTTACGGCCCCCTCTATTTAGGGTCTGTTTTTCGTTCTCGTCCCCAAAACTCCCAAAAACTTCAAAAATTTAAGTCCGACCTTTGCGGCTTCTAATAGTACTGATCATTACCTTTCCAACGCATGTCTAATTTTGACATTCATGACATAAATTTATACCATTCAAAAGTTACCGAGCTCAGAAGTATGACTCAATTTTTATTTAAAAAAGGGAAAATGTTTGTGGATATGTATGTATGTGTGTTTAAAAGTTAAACCGATTTGAATTTTTTTTCTGTGTTTGAAGAGGGTGTCTGGGCCGATTCAGAACCGGTGTAGTTTGTGACTTTTGACCACCCATAAGCCAGCTAGAGGACTTGGTAGGTACAAAACGGCATATTTTTTGGGGGTATATATCTTCGGATCAAGAAGAGACAGGAGAACCACAAATACACCAAATCAATAGTGTTGAGTTAAGCTTTCAAATGGTGTCTAAGCCGTCAGGATCAGACATACACACTTACACACGGCTCAGTATAACTGAAAAACTGAATAACTATACTTTGAAAATTTTGGTTTTTCGACAATTACTCAAAATTTCAACCTACGAATTGCGCCAATAACTGAGCGTTTGTAGAAGGACTCTAGATGAATCTAACGGTGTATACGTCATATCCGGGAAAATTCGAATTTTTAAGTTATAGGCTTCATAAGTATGATCAAATCTATTTCCTACGGGAAAAACGGTTTCTCAAGCTCAATAATTCCTGCAATAGCTTCAGTTATCATACTTGACCTTAGATCCATCAGATACTACTGGTAAATACGTTTCAAACTCATGTTTACTGATCAAAATCGGTTAAGTCTTTTAAAAGTTATTAAGCTACAAAAGTATAATCCAATTAACGATTATTCCCGAAATGGTTTATGTAGTTGTAGTGATTACGATGCTAAATTTGATCTGGCAACGGGCAATTCGACTTCATTTACCGGTCATCTCAATATTTTTTTTTCAATCTATTTCGAATAGAAAAAAATCTAGTGTACATTCGATGGACACTAGATCATTTGGGAGATAATGCAACAAAGGTGACCATTTATAAAGCTTAACGAGTAATAGAGGAGCATTGCATTCAACTTCATACATTTAATTTATAAATAACTTTGAAAAACTTCTGATACAAGAATAAAAAACAGCTAAATGCCGTAAAAATGAGTGGCGCATACAATATTCTAGCTACAGAAGATCTGATATGAATATTACGTGGCGCGAAAATGTATTTTCATTTTGATGCAAAACAAAATTCTAGTTTTATTTTAAAATATTTTTCCATAATATTTGCTAAATTTGAAGTAAACGCGCCACAAAAGAGTTTCAAAATCAAACTGTATCAAAGTTACTCTTTTGTGTCGCGTTTACTTCAAATTTAGCAAATATTATGGAAAAATCTTTTAAAATAAAACTAGAATTTTGTTTTACATCAAAATGAAAATACATTTTCGCGCCACGTAATATTCATATCAGATCTTTTGTAGCTGGACTATTGTATGCGCCACTTATTTTTAAGGCGTTTAGCGGTTTTTTATTCTTGTATATTATAAAGCAGAGATAATATGTCAATCATTATGACTAATGTTATCAAATTATCGTAGTTATGTACAAAAAAAATATATTCTGCGCTAGAATAAATCAATTAGGTATGACTCGGAGAATTTAAAAATTATCATTTAATTTCTCTTTAATTGCTATCATCATAATAGCTATTATTAATTGCTCGTATTTTATAATTTTTTTTATTTTAACATTATTATGGAAACATATATTGTTCTGAAACTATTTTCTTGTGGCATGTTAATGCAATTTACTATTTTTATTAGGCATAAGCCACAATTTTACTTCAAAATTAAGTTTATTTGACGTTTCGATTTCCACTTCGAAAATCCTCAAGATACAAAACAAAACAAATTTTGTTTTTGTTGCTTGGTAAAAAATTCTTCTATTAATTAAATTTTTTCTGGCTCATTCATATTGACAATTCGTTCATATTATATTAAACATTTTAAAGTAGATGAGTTTAAAATGATATCGCCAATATTTATGAGTTGCGTTCCTGGGACGACTTTATTGGGATAGTTCATTCGATTACATGAAATTAATCGTTGTGTCTAGGTACACGCTTGTACAACTTGTACGCAAATCAAAAAGTTAGATACACGCCAGCCAAACTTCATCAAGCCAGTGACGTCATTATTTAGGGTGCGCTGTGACTGTATTTTTGGTAGACGCAAACTTGTGCCGCGTGTATTGTGTATGCTGTGCTAAGTACATTGAGTGTCAGAGTGAGGTTAGTTATACCCTTGTTGAGCTGGCACCCACCTTGCAGAAATTAAAAACAAAAATAGCGCAAAATTACTATCATTTTATGAGCTTTCACATCCTGCAGAATAAAAATTTTCAGCTCCTTACACTGGGCAGGAATTTAATATTTTTTGTTAACTCAGCTAAACAATGCTCTCTTAAGCCGAGTAGTTGGGGAGGTTTTCTTGCGAAGAGTTGTAGCTCAATAATCGAAATGCGCGTATTTTAGGAGTTTATTCTTATAATTTATACGCTATACGAATTATATCGGCGATATACGATATATTTCAATTTTTCTCAACATTTTTCTGGGTTGAATCAATTAAAGGGTTGTTTTGGGGTTAAGAGGATGAACTCAAAAATCGAAACTATATCACTTCGAAAGCTCATAAATAGCTCGTAATTCTGCCGCAAAGATCGTTTCAATCAAGTAGTGGGGGCGGAGCGGAGTTAACCTTGACTCAGCCCCCTCACAACAAATATACATTCCTGCCCAGTGTAACTCAAAATTCAAAGCTTTTAATCTGCGGGATATGAAATTATACATCTCGCAATTTAGCACTATTTATTTTTTAATTACTGCATGGTGGGCGGAGGGGGCAGCTGCTCAACAGAGGTATTAGGTATGTTTGTTGTTTAATCGCGTTGTGTTTACACTTCAATATTAATTTAGTAAATAGTTTTCTTATTTTTTTTATTTGTTTAGTGTTCTTTTTTCTTAATTCATTATGGGGTGGACAATTATTTAATTCTTTGATAGTTTTAGTGAAATAGTATTACCGCCCAAAATTAAAATAAAAGTAAAACCTAAAGGTGCCGATCAAACCGTTATTGGATTAAAACAAAAACGAATTAAAAAATAATTTTATGAGCTTTGACAATAATAATTATCTTAGATATAAAAATTATTTTAAAAGTATTTTGTACATTTTATGTCAACTAAATGTATATTTTGCTAATCGAATATATATTTTTATATACACATTCATTTGTTACAATTACGTTTGAGACATCTCATCAGTTCATTTTTGTTATTTCTTAAACAAAAGAATCCTTATCGCACATCATATTTAGACAAGATGAAAACGGCGGCTTCGTTGGAAAAAATATTCCCATGAGATTTTTTTGCGTAATCACATTCGTGGGACACCTCAGAATAAGGTTCAAAAAGTCGCCCAAGCGAAAAGTGGTCCCAATTTGTTTAAACAATTTTTTTAAACAAATTGCAAAAATCAGTGTTTTTTGTATCCCGAAGAATAAAGTACGTGCCTCCTAGTGGCGGGATACGGGCAACAATACATTGGCTTATAGGGCAGTCCTTACAGTAGGGATCCTGGCCTATACAGAAAAATGCAGGGATAATATGCACTTTGTAAATGTGTGGGGTAATACTGCACTTTGGCTGCATTGGTGGTGTATTGGCTAAACGTGCAGGGCAGGGTATGGTGCTGATAGAAAAGGCATTCAGGCATCAAATATCCAAAAATCTTTTCAGGCCATAATAATGAAAAGACCTTCTCCAAACGCAATAAAAACTTAAAATACTGAAATGATGGCATCTCCTGAGGTAAAATGTTCCGGAAGTAAAATGAGCCTCCGTTCGGATCTCCGGGTGAGGACTATCTCAGGGGGAACACCATTACAGGTTAGAAAAATCAGGATAGGGTCTTGGAATCTTGGTAGTCTTACAGGTAAGAGTCTGGAGTTAGTGGATGCGCTCAAACGAAGAAGAGTTCAAATTGCTTGTATTCAAGAAACTAGGTGGAAAGGACAAAGGGCGAAAGAACTAGGTGATGGATATAAATTGTGGTATGTAGGGAGTAGTAACACTAGAAATGGAGTTGGTATAATTGCTGATCGTGAAATGAAAGATAACGTAGTAGAAGTTGTAAGAACGAGTGATAGAATGATGTCAGTGAAATTTGTTATTGATAAAGAGGTATTGAATGTTGTGTGTGTGTACGCTGCTCAAACAGGTCTGGATGAGAATGAAAGAAGAGCTTTATATGAGCAATTAGGAGACGTACTGAGTGATATTCCAGCAGAGGAGAAAGTTATAATAGAAGGTGATTTCAATGCACATGTGGGCCAAGCCAAGACAGGATATGAAACAATACATCGGGGATTAGGCTTTGGAACTAGAAATGAAGCTGCAGATGACATGCTAGAATTAGCAACAGCATTGGATATGGCGATTGTTAACACATTCTTTAAAAAGAGAGAAACTCAACTTATTACCTACAAAGGGAACAACATCAATCCCAAATAGACTACTTCATGATAAGGAAAGAAGACATACGTGAATGCAAGGACTGCAAGGTAATAGTTAGTGAGACAGTAAGCCAACAACATAAGCTGCTTGTTCTGGACATCGAAGTAAAAAGCGAAACTAAACAAAAATATCGGAGAGGACCACAAAAAATCAAGTGGTGGATGCTAAAAGATGAGAAGGAAGGACTATTCAGGGAAAGAATAGTAGAAAGAATATGTTGGAACATGAAAGGAAGCCCTAACACAATTTGGAGGAAAATGGCTAATATTATTAGAGAGACGGCTATTGAAATACTTGGGAAAACGTCAGGAAAGAAGTTTGAGGATAAAGAGACTTGGTGGTGGTCAAATCAAGTACAAGAAAAAATAAAAGACAATTGAAAATTATATAAAAAGTGGCAAGAAACCAGATCGGACATAGATCTTCAAAACTATATGGTCGCCAAAAAGGAAGCGAAAGTAGCAGTAGCAAAAACTTAAGCAGAAGCATATTCAAACCTATACGATCAACTTGATACCAGGGAAGGCGAGGCAAAGATATATAAAATAGCCAAACAGAGAGCAAAGAAAGCAAGAGATTTTAATCAGATTAGATGTATCCGAGATGAAAATAATAAAATACTAATTCACGAAAAGGATGTCAAAAAGAGATGGAGAAAGTATTTTGACAGTTTATTAAATGAAGAATTTGACAGACAGCCTGTGGAGTTAACGGAGACAGTAACAGCAATGGTTACCAGAAAAACAAACGAGGAAGTGGCTCAAGCGCTTCAAAAAATAAAGAAGGGAAAAGCAGTCGGACCAGATGATATTCCTGGGGAAGTAAAGAGAGCATTGGGAGAGACAGGAATAAGTTGACTAGCAGGTCTATTTAATAGAATTATGGAAGTTGGACAAATGCCAGACGAATGGAGAAGCAGTATATTAGTACCTGTCTACAAAAACAAGGGAGACATACAACAATGCACAAACTACAGGGCTATAAAACTACTTAGCCACACCATGAAAATATGGGAGAGAGTAATTGATAGACCGATACGTGAAAAAACCGAAATATCCGATAATCAATTTGGCTTTATGCAGGGCAGATCAACAACAGATGCAATTTTCATTGTAAGGCAACTGATGGAAAATACAGGAATAAAGAGACCAACGCTCATATGGCATTCATTGATCTTGAGAAAGCATATGATAGAGTTCCTCGAGAGATTCTGTGGTGGGCACTCAATAGGAAAGGAGTCCCTGATGAATATGTAAAGATTGTGAGAGATATGTATGAGGGAGTAACGACTCGTGTTAGGACAGGTGTGGGAGAGACTGATAAATTTCAGGTGAAAGTAGGATTGCACCAAGGCTCGGTGCTTAGTCCTTATTTATTCTCATTAGTTTTGGACCAGATAACTGCTAAACTACAGGGTAGTATTCCATGGTGCCTAATGTATGCTGATGATGTAGTGTTAATAGGAAATAGTGAAAGAGACTTAGAACAAAAACTGGAACAATGGAGACAAGCTCTGGAGGAAAAAGGTTTAAAACTTAGTAGGACAAAAACAGAGTATTTGGAATGTTCATTTAAAGATGGAGTTACTACAAATAAAATGGTATCTTTGGATGGTGAAATGATTGTGAAAAGCAATAGTTTTAAGTAACTAGGATCGGTATTACAGAGTAATGGAGTAATAGATGGAGATGCATGCAGTAGAATTAGGGCTGGATGGATGAAGTGGAAAGAAGCGAGTGGTGTGTTGTGTGACAGAAAAATTCCAATGAAGCTGAAGGGAAAATTCTATAAAACAGCCATAAGACCGGCTATGATGCACGGAACTGAATGTTGGGCAGTGAAAAAGAAAGAGGAACAACGAATGCATGTGGCGGAAATGAGAATGCTTAGATGGATGAGTTGAGTGACAAAGAAGGATAAAATTAGAAATGCGTATATTAGGGGAAGTCTAGGTGTGGCACCAATTGATGCCAAAATGAGAGAGCATAGGTTAAGATGGTTTGGTCATGTTCAACGTCGAGACGTTAATCACCCAATACAAAGAATAGCTGAAGCGCAGATTCCTGGAAGGAGTAGGCGAGGAAGACCAAAGAAGACCTGGGGGGAGACGTTAAGGCAGGACATGTTGGTAAAGGTGATTAACATTGCTATGACCCAAGATAGAGTTGTGTGGAGAAATGCAATTAGGGAAGCCGACCCCGCATATGGATAAGGCAAAGATAATGATGATGCAAAAATCAGTGTTTTCGACCCGAACATTTTTTTAGGTTTTTTGGACGATTCTGAACAAAAAATGTCTTTTGTAATTTTTCTCTAAAGTTGATCGTTTTCGAGTTATAAGCAATTTAATATCGAAAAAAATTAAAAATGGCGGTTTTAAATTCCCAAAATCACCAATACAAAATATTATTTTTGTGGTTACCAAGTGCCTAAATTAAAGTTCAAACCTTCTTGTATGTGTTCCCGGTGAGTATTCTGGGTTTATTTTATTTTAAACTATTGTTTTTTAATTGTTAATGCAGCGCTTATGACAAGGCGAGCGCTCCGCTCGTGCTGTCGCCCTGTCGCACGTCTGGACTATATACAGGGTGTAACAAAAATGCAGGATATAAATTAAATCACAGTCTGTCAAAATAATTCATTTTGGTACCAATTTTGTTCCATTGTTACCTAGATACGGCGATACGGCCATATAGGTCTGGATCCCGCGTATGGAAAAAAAAGTTGATTAATAGCAAGCTGAAAATTTGTTAATAGCTTAAGGGTGTCTAATCGGACAAACTTTGATATATGGGAACACTGAAACAGGGGCAGTTTTAATTGTGGAACAGGTTAAAAATTTGGAACGGTCACACCACGAAAACGGCACATGTATTTTGTCCGACAGAACAGACTTAAACTCTCCGAACAGAGATTAAACTCTTATGCAAAAATCAGACTGCTATTTATCACCAAATGGGCGTTTTAATGAGTGGAACATGTAGAATATGTTAAATGACAGGAATTATGACAGGTGATAAATAGCAGTCTGATTTTTGCATGAAAGTTTAATCTCTGTTCGGAGAGTTTAAGTCTATTCTGTCGGACAAAATAAATGTGCCGTTTTCGTGGTCTGACCGTTCCAAATTTTTAACCTGTTCCACAATTAAAACTGCCCCTATTCGGGTGTTCCCATATATCAAAGTTTATCCGACTAGACACCCTTAAGCTATTAACAAATTTTCAGCTTGCTATTAATCAACTTTTTTTTCATACGCGGGATCCAGACCTAATAGCACAATGACTTACACCTGTTTTCGCCTGATCACGATTTCGTAGATCTGCTGTGTCGAGCGCGGTTATTGGAGATGCTGAAAAAGTATCTATTCGTTACAAAATACTCGTTACTTACTAGTACCGAAAGTAACGGTTACTATACAGAGAGGCCAATCGTTACTTTGATTACTTTGATTACTTTGATTACTCTGATTACTTCGTTACTTCGTACCAATCGTATCAGAGCGAGTAACGACTATTGCATCGACAACCAGTACACTTGATTACTTTCTACCAATCGTATCCCAGCGAGTAAAAACAGATCGGTGAAGGTCGTTGTTATATCGGAATACCAATAAAAATACCTACCTACTGAGAAATACGATTCTCGATATGATTACCGGTACTCAAATACAAAAGTGACAAAAGTAATCATAGTAATCAAATCATTTTTATCCCCTAAACAGATCGGTGAAGGTCGTTGTTATATCGGAATACCTATACAAAGACCAAAAGCTAGCAACGTCGGAAAAAAATATTTCAAGACAACTGGTTCTTTAATATATTATTCCCTATGCTTCCTCGAACACCGTACCGGCCATCTGGCTGCTGATACAAGTTGCGTTCATTACTGCGCAGCACATTTGTACAGGTAAACATATCGAATTTAAAATTATTGTAAGTCGAAAAATTATTTTGTCATTACTTTTTAAACATTATTAGAAATATGAACTATATAATTGCCAGACATTTTTGTGGTTTAAAAAGTAATGATAAAAAAATGATTCGTCCTAAAATAATTTAAATTCAATATATTCGCTGTGTGCAAGTACTTGGAAGGGAATTGAGAAACGATCGTGCGCGAATAGCGGAGAAATATTGCAACTTTCTTAAATAATTCATATTGTCAATTGAAATTGTCAAATTGACGTACATTTCATATCTACTGTCATTCGCGAAGAAACATTATATGTTGCTCCACAATATTGATATGATATGTATAAATAATTCATTGTCAATTGAAATTGTCAAATTGACGAATATTTCATATCTACTGTCAATGAAGAAGAAAAATTATATATTGCTCCACAATATTGATATGATATGCAATTATTATATAAAGGTAAATTTAATGAATTGTATTTTGCTTGCAGTACTGCATTTTAATAACTAATTTTATTTACTACATACAATTGTTTACGTTTTAATTCCATAACCTGAATCTTATTTTTTCTTCTTATTATTTTTTTGGACTATGGCCTTGACAATTATCCAGTAACCAGGACTAATATAATTGGCCAATATAATTAAAAGTGCGAATAAAGTTGCAGAGCGTAGAAATAGGTGTCGCTTTGCCGAACAGCTCAGTAGATCCGCTATAGTAATAGATAGCAATAAAAGTTGATAACAAAAATTGTAGGCAATTTTCAGCTTTACATTACGAAATTAGTTAGAATGTTACAGGGTGTTCGATAACATAGTGGCAAACTAAACTTATGTTTTTTTAAATCGAACACCCTATATTTTATTTTATATTCGAAATTCTCTTAACTTTCCAATCAAAAAAATATAAAGGTTTGTTATGTTATACGGGGCTTTTACAAAGTTATAACCAATTTTATATGAAAAACGTAACAAGTTTAGCTCCCTGTATAAACAAAAATAAGCACAACAGCAATGATTTATTGGTGCTATATTTTTTTGTTGATTGTCAAAATTTGTAAAAATGGTTGATATTGCTAATTTTCCTTATATCGAATACAGGGTGAGTCAAAACGCAAGTACATTCTTTTCTCAGAAATTTTAAATGTATTTTATATCACCATCGAAAAGTATCATTATCGTACTTTAATTTTTGTATAATATACCATATATCTAAATTTGTTAGTTTTCGAGATATTTTCATTTTTCAGAGCAAGTTATTAATTAAGATGTTTTATTTAAAATTACTGAGAAATTAATGTTCTTGCGTTTTGACTCATCATGTATTCGATATAAAGAAAATTAGCAATATCAACCATTTTTATAAATTTTGACAATCAACAAAAAAATATGGCACCAATAAACCATTGCACTTCTGTTTCTTTTTATTTATACAGGGAACTGAACTTATTACGATTTTCGTAGAACATTGGTTATAACTTTGTAAATACCCTGTACAACATAACAAACCTTTATATTTTTGTGATAGAGAAGTTAACAGGATTTCGAATATAAAATAAAATATAGTGTGTTCCATTTAAAAAAACATAAATTTGGTTTGCCACTATGATATCGAACACCCTGTAACATTCTAACTAATTTTGTAATGTGAAGCTCAAAGTTGGATACAAGTTTTGTTATTAACTTTTATTCCTATCTATTACTATAGCGGATCTACTAAGCTTTATCACACTAATCAATCACCCTGATTTTGTATTTACCTGTACAGGTGTGCTGCGCAGTAATGAACGCAACCTGTATCAGCAGCCAGATGACCGGTACGGTGTTCGAGGAAGCATAGGGAACAATATATGAAAGAATCAGCTGTCTTAAAATAGTCTCTAGAAAACGTTGCTAGCTCTTAGACCTTTAGGAAAACCTCATGTTGTTGCCTCACTTTTTTTTAATTTTTGGAAATAATTTCAAGGAAATATTTTAGAAAGTAGTAGGTAAGTACTAAAATTAGTTTAATATTTAAATTAAATACAGATAAACTGTTTAAAGTTTTATAGTATATTTATTTCATTGAAATCATATAATAGAAGTATAACTTCTTACGTGCGTACAAAACACATACACTCTTTTTTTTTTCTTAAAATTTAGCAATTTCTCAAAACCGACCCAGCCCATCATGCAGCTGCTAAATTACGATTCCTCGTAGTAACTCGAGAAAAAGTTAAATGCGACTCCACAAAAGGCTTCACTGTAGGGGGATTTCCTAAGGAGAAACGTTTAGGTACATCTAAAATATAGAGCGTAAGATGATATCTTTCGTCATTCTCTCAGCACAAAATGATTCCCTACATAATAAAATACTCTGCGCTGAGTGTTCAAAACAACTATTTCGTCCCTAAGATTATTCTACACTTTGTTTCATATTGGGTCCAGACAATCTAAAGATGTTGAGTCAATCAAAAATACAGGAATTTGTAGTGTTATTGCTTAACAAAATACGCGTAAAATTTAAATTAATTAATTTCTGCCTAAATGAACTAAGAAAACTTTTCATAGTTTTTATGATGTTTCAGTTACATAATCATTAAATATTGCGGAATATACACTCACCGACACAAAATTCCGCCACCCAAAATTTTTGATTACGTTGACAATTTATAACATTATTATTTGTGCTCCGATTTTCAAGATTCTTGCACCAGTTTGTAGGTACATGTAGTGATATTGTTTGGTATTATTCCGGTAACAAAAAAATGTGCTTGCATCTCATTATACATGGGTGAATGGAAGCGTTGTATTTTCTCCTAACTTTAAAAAATTCTGTGGAAAAATAGAATAGCTGATTTTAATTCATAGTCCTGTCATATTATCCCGGAGGCATCACTAAAACTTTGTTTTTTGAATTAGCCAAATATCTTTTTTGTTGTAGCTGTACCATTTTTTGTAAATAAAAACACTGATTGACTCATAAAATAGAGGTTGGATTGATAAGATTAGAATGGCCCGCATGCAGCCCAGATCTCAATTCTATTGAGCATTTATGGGATGAATTAAAAAAGCTATTCGCCGTCATCCCAGGTCTCCAGAAAATTTGGTACAGTTATGGCCCTGGTAGAGGAATATCAGGCTATTCCCAAACAAGGATAACACATCTTTATTCGATTCTAAACAGATTGCGAGCAGTCGTTGCTGCAAGAGGTGGACATACCCGCTATTGAATTGTTTTGTTTTGTTGTTAATTTTGTTTTGTTTTGTTAATTTTAGTGCGTTTGATATTTTTAATTAAAAACCTTCAAAGCAGTGTTTTAATTACAGCTCTTACAAGAAAAGAGATATTCGGATAATTCAAAAAACAAAACCTTCGTGATACCTTTAGGATAATACAAAAAGAGTATGAAACAAAAATAGCTCTGCAATTTTTATCCTTATTATTTTTAACGAAACTTACACGAATACATTAGCTTAAGCATAAAAGCGTTAAAAAATGTGTTTAAGTTATTCTAATTAAAAAAAAATTAATATAACATCCTTTATAAAAGGTATATTTATTAACAAGACCCCTTCGGGTTACATCACAAAACGTTTTCGGAATGACAGTTCCATAATCACTGCTGTTGTAAGGTATACATGGTTGAGCCACAAAAAATATCTGGGTGATAATCCTTTAAATTGTATTACGTTATTATTAGATTAGACTGTTGTTAGGTAATATTATTGAACTTCGATATTTGGCAGTAGTTATATTAGATTTTAAGGAAATGCCGAAACAAGGAGCGTGATGACGTAATCGATGATTTTTTTAAATAGGAATAGGGGACATGTGCTAGCTCATTTGAAAGGGTATTCAATTCTCTATTCAGTAATATAAATATTAACATAATTATTTATATAGCGTGTCCAAAAATATTTTTTTGAATTAAATTAATTAACAAAAAAAGAAGAATGTATTTAGTTTATTTAATTTAAAATACATTGTATTGCTGTCAGAAAATGGGAAAAAATGTTTACTTCACAAATAAACATTTCTTTTCCCTTGCATTAAATCACAAGCAGCTTCCCACCTACCTCTTGACACTTTGAACATTTAATTTAAGCGAAAAGCAATGTTTATTTGCCAAATAAACATTTTTGTATTTTCTGACAGCAATAGGATGTATTTTGAGTTAAATAAATTACATGCATTCTTCTTTTTCAGTCAATTAATCGTTGACCGTTCTTGAACCGTTCTCGTTGGAACTTTACCGCGTTGAGCAGATGGGACGTGAATTATAAATTGTAAAATTCCCTCATCTTCTTTAGTCTCAGCATCCGTTATGGCTTGGAAAGTTTAGAAGCCTCGGATTTGTCCTGGTTGGGTGAGAGAGAGCAGCATATGTGCCTCCTGATGAGAGACTAATAAGTTTCGAAACCGGTAAAGGTGCTTGCTGCACTCTCTGATTGAACTAGAATATGATGCGGCTGTAGTTTCGTGTTGCAACGAAAATAAAAATGGTTATTTATTAAAAAATGGACAATTGTATGCTCTCCAACGAATTAGATGGTTTTCCAACAAAAAGACTTTTTAGAACAACTTATGCGATACCTACACCCGAGAAGGTAGAAGGTTTAAGATTATATATAGAACAACCCCTTCTTCTTTTCAAAGACTTTTTAGAAGAAGAAGGGGTTGAAATGTCAGAGATATTTATTGAAGAAATTATTCAACAGACTAAGTTTTCACTCTAGTGGCACATAACGTATCCCACCAGAATGAAAACAATGGGAACCTTCTCTGGTTACACCTCCGAGGCTTCTACAATTTGCAAGCCATACGGATGCTGAGACTAAGGAAGATGAGGGAATTCTACAATTTACAATTCACGTCACATCTGCTCAGCGCGGTAAAGTTCCAACGAGACTGGTTCCCTTCATACTCCACACAGAGTAAATGCAAATAAAAAATGAATAACCATTTTCTGTTTCGTTGCAAAACGAAAATACAGCCGAACCATATTCCAGTCCAATCAGAGAGTGCTGCAAGCACCTCTACCGGTTTCGAAACTTATTAGTCTCTCATCAGGAGGCACATATGCTGCTCTCCCTGATCCAACCAAAACAAACTCCAGCGTGCAGTCCCGAATTGCAACGAACGAAATGGCATAGATGCCCTAGCGGGGCTAATGAGAGACTAATAAGTTTCGAAACCGGTAGAGGTGCTTGCAGCACTCTCTGATTGGACTGGAATATGGTTCGGCTGTATTTTCGTTTTGCAACGAAATTGAAAATGGTTATTCATTTTTTATTTTTTTATTTTTTAAATTATTCAACATCTGAAAGGATAAAGGCTTTTAATAAGTATTTTCCAAATGAACAAAAGATTAAATATCAAAATGAATTATGGATTAAAAATCCATTTATTTTCAATTCACGACCTTCCACCAAATCGTTTAGCACCGTTTAGCAAGTCGTCATTCGAAACATATTATCTGCGTTGTCTAACCTTCTCTTTAATTATATCCCACAGTGTATTGTTCGGCGTTGTCAAATCTGGACATTTTGGAGGCCAAGGAATTTGGAGTACCTAGCCCAATCCATCGTTTCGGGAAGATTTCATTGAGGCGTTTGCGAACAACGAGAGCAGAATGGGGTGAGGCGCCATCTTGTTGAAAATAAACAGTGTTAGCAGTGCCCTGAGCTATCAATTGTAATAATAACCACTCATTGATTATCTGCAGATAAGAGTGTTAAGTTATAGAGCCTTCAAAAAAAATATGGCCCAATCAGATAAGTTGAAGTAATTCCAGCCCATATCATAACATGAGGCGGGTTTTTTCACTTCCTCAAAGAAATGAGGGTTGTCCTTTTCTCAGAAATAAACATTTCGATTTCAAGAAATCGCACATTCATCGGTGAGCAGAACATTTTGTTTGTCACATGCTCTCGGAAAGCGTTGAAGCAGTAATTGACGTGGTTCAATTTTATACTCGCTTGTGGCTGCCATCATGTCTCAATCTCAACAATTGTTGTCTGTCTTTGTGACCAGAGAGGTGCCCTTGACGATGCGCATGCGCTAGAAGGCAAATAAACATTGGGCCGGTGTTGAAACATTATTATTATTATTATTAGTGTAAAGGCACTTTCCGGCCAGCCTATACGATTTCGGTGAACCTCCATGGATTTTAATGAAAATTGGTGAGTGGTTAGAGGATACCTCAAGAAACAAAAGTGACAAGGTGCCAACTTGCGCCTTTACCCTGGGCGTGGATGCCACCCCTTCTCGGGGATGAAAATTATTGTAATAAAAATAGCCCCATACATCGATAGAGGGACAAATTATAAGCGAAACTTGCTATATCACGTTATTAAAATAAATCATAACTTTTTGAGTTATTAAAGATCAAAGATTTGAATTTTTCGTGAAATGTTTTAAAGCAGTTTTTCATACATAACTCAATAACTATGTTTTCACAAAAAAGTTATTACTTACAAAATTGAAGCTAATTGAAAATCGAATAAATTCGTTGCTTGAAAAACTTGTTTTTTTCGGCGACGACGCGACGACTTAAATCTAAGTATTCAAGCTTAAATAACGGGAAAACGATGCATTTTATAAAATATACTTACTAAATACTTGTCAAAGTTCTCTGGAATACCTATCAAATGAGCTTCAGAAGAAGTTGATAGCATCAACATTTGTGCTACAAAAATTTTTGAAAATATTTGTTCCAAAAGTTTTTCTAAGCAAAATTATATGATTTTTATGATATCAGGTTCATCCAAAAACCATTTGATGAAAGGTAATTTCAAAGGCTATAAAATCGTGTTAAAGTTAATCTTTTAAATCTCTTATTTTGTTTTAAACATAAGAGGTTAAAAAGTCCCGATTACACGGTTGTCGCAGTAAAATTTAGGCTTTAAACGTGCCTATCTCGGTTATTTTTTATCCTACAAAAATAAAGAAACAAGTTAAATCTTTGCTAATAAAAAATCTAAAATTTTGTCCTTGTCACTTTTTACGTAAATCGAGCATTTCTGGAGTTATTATCAATGAAATTTAAGAAAATTTAAAAAATTCTGATATTTTTAAATCATATTTTATTTTTTTCAAAATTATACATTCTAAACCGGTCAAAATGTTCATTACTTATACTAAAGTAGATAAAGTCATATAGGGATCACGATAATTTTTTATTTTTGTGCAAATGGCGTATGTTTTATTTTTCATTTTTTCCTAAAAAAATTGAATGGGTCCTCTTATTTTCGTTATAACATTTTTTTTTTCATTAAAAAACGAGTTATAAACAAATTACAACAATTTTCAAACAGCATATTTGAGGACACTTTAATTGAAATGTTGTTTCTCACTGCATTTATCGAAAATACTGGTGAACACTGATGGCGCTGTTTATTTTCAACAAGATGGCGCTCGACCCCATTTTGCTCTCACTGTTAGCAATCGTGTGAATGAAATTTTTCCGGACCGATGGATTGGATGAGGTTCTCCAAAATGTCCTGTACCAATGCCTTTGTCTCCAAGAAGCACAGATTTGACAATGCCGAAGAATGCACTGTGGGGTCTCATTATAGGGGGGAGATTAAAAAACGCAGATATGTTTCGAATGAGGACATGCGAAACGGAGTTGGCCAAGTTTTTACAACAGTTACTCCGGTCAAGAAACGGATGAACATACGAACATGGCGTCGTATGAAGTTGTGTTGCGACAATAGAGGTATGCATACCAATGTTTTGGATAAATAAATGATTAATAAATATTGTAGTAAAGAAAAGAGAGACGTTCTCACAAACAATTTATTTTACAACTGACGACCGGTTTCGCTGTCTACAATATTCACAGCATCTTCAGGTCACGGTAAAAGTAAAATTAAATGCTACAAATAACAAAAAACCAGAGTTAGTTAAGTGGTCTGGTTGAGATCAGAAGGGTAATGATCAAGCCAATATTAAAGTATATATATTTATGCATACATATAAATACTAACATGTACGTAAATATGGTTTACAACCCTCACCCTCACATACATGCACGCATTCTAATGTAGTGGCAACAAAAGTATGTTAAGTATAAGTATAAAATATACACTTACTTTCCGGTATAAGGGAAGAATATAGTAGTATTCAATATCATACTTTTTCTCTAGATTATGCTAAAGGGAGAGACGGTAGAGGGACAGATTTGAATGTAATGCATTAACAAAACCAAAATAATTGGCAGGATCTTGAGGGGATTAGTAAGGAAACACGAAATTAAACCGTGAAACCAAAAAAATTGTTAGTTATATATAAAATGGTGTTATTTTTATATTTTTAATTAAAAATAAAAAAAAAATAACATCACTTTATACAGCGTGTCTACTTGAGTTGGAAACATATGGGAAACTTTTTTATTATTATAATAATAATAGTCTCCCGTTTTATACCGCACGCGGCTTTGGGAGTATAGCAGGGTAGTCTGCTATATCTAGGGCCAACGGTATACAAGGAAGGTAACAGGGCCAGTGCTACGCTTCAACCGCCTATTATTACCCCTGGTTTTACCCAAGGTACTCATTTTATTCAGGCTGAGTCGACCTGGGGCCTATAAACATTTTAAAAATGTCTAGTTGTTCTTGCCGGCGGTAGGATTTGAACTCCGGACCACCGGCATGCGAGGCAAGCACACTACCACCTGCGCTACGCCGGCCCACTTTTTTTTTTTTTTTTATTATTAATTTTACGAAAAATAGTTATTCTTTATAAAAAGTTCTGCATGCCCCAAAACCTAAGATTCAATTATCAGATATCAAATTTTCTCAATATTATACGAGGTATGTCAAAAAATATGAATTTCGGCTAAGGGTAAAGTACCTTTATTTCTCTCAATATCGAAAATTCTTATGATAAAAAGTTGTTTGGAATTAAAAACTAAGATGAAATATGCAATTACATGCTTCTTATTGAAAAAAAATATTTTTCTCAAATTTATGGATACCCAACATCGTTTTTAATTATTACAAATATCATAACTCGTTTATTATTCATTTTACGAAAAAAAGTTATTCTTCATAAAAAACTTTGCATGGTCTAAAATCTAAGACACAACCATGATATATCAACTTTTATTAATTTTATACGAGGTGTGTCAAAAAATATGAAATTCGCTCAATATTATAGCACCTTTATATTTCACAGTATTTCAATTAGAAGGATGTAATTGCATATTGACACATAGTTTTTAATTCTAAACAACTTTTTTAATAACCGTTTTCAATATTGTGAAAAATAAAGGTACTTTACTCTTGAGTGAAATTCATATTTTTTGACATAACTCGTATAAAATTAATAAAATGTCATATCTGTTGGTTGAATCTTCGGTCTTAGGACATACAGAGATTTTTATAGAGAATACCTTTTTTTCGTAAAAGTAATAATAAAAGAGTTATCGTATGTGTAATGAATAAAAACGAAGTTAGTATCAATAAATTTGAGAAAAATTTGGAAAATATTTTTTTCCAATTAGAAGCATGTAATTACATATTTGAGCTTGGTTTTTATTTCCAAACAACTTTTCATAATAAGAATTTTCGATATTGAGAGAAATAAAGGTACTTTACCCTTAGCCGAAATTCATATTTTTTGACATACCTCGTATAATATTGAGAAAATTTGATATCTGATAATTGAATCTTAGGTTTTGGGGCATGCAGAACTTTTTATAAAGAATAACTTTTTTTCGTAAAATTAATAATAAAAAAGTTTCCCATATGTTTCCAACTCAAGTAGACACGCTGTATATAACTAACAATTTTTTTGGTTTCACGGTTTAATGTCGTGTTTCCTTACTAATCCCCTCAAGATCCTGCCAATTATTTTGGTTTTGTTAATGCATTACATTCAAATCTGTCCCTCTACCGTCTCTCCCTTTAGCATAATATAGAGAAAAAGTATGATATTGAATACTACTATATTCTTCCCTTATACCGGAAAGTAAGTGTATATTTTATACTTATACTTAACATACTTTTGTTGCCACTACATTTGAATGCGTGCATGTATGTGAAGGTGAGGGTTGTAAACCATATTTACGTACATGTTAGTATTTATATGTATGCATAAATATATATACTTTAATATTGGCTTGATCATTACCCTTTTGATTTCAACCAGACCACTTAACTAACTCTGGTTTTTTGTTATTTGTAGCATTTAATTTTACTTTCAACGTGACCTGAAGATGCTGTGAATATTGTAGACAGCGAAACCGGTCGTCAGTTGTAAAATAAATTGTTTGTGAGAACGTCTCTCTTTTCTCTACTACAATAGTATGGACTCACACATGCAACCCATTCATTTTTTGATTAATAAATAATCAACAAACAAAATTGTGTTACTATTTCTTCCCTATGTAGTATAACAAAAAAAATTAATGTAAAGAGACTTTCCGGCCATCCCGTACATAGAAACAAATAAATGAGACCCTATAAAAGTGTATATTCTGTCGACAACAATCGCATTTTTGCAATTGAAAAAATAGTAACATTTAATAAAAAATGAAATAACTCATAAACTATTGAATATTTTGCATAAACAATTATTTTTGCTCTATAGGGAAGAGAGGGGGAAAATCGACCAGTTGCAAATCTCATAAACTTAGCGCCATACGAGCGAAATGTACCGATCGGCCGAGAGATGGTCCTGAATGTATCTAATTTATACGGTTAGTATGATAGCACCTTTCATCTTGGGTGCATGTTACCAGTTTTGCTTGTAAAATTTATTGTCTTTATTAAAAGTGTGTTACTTTTATTAAGGTAAGAATACTGTTATGTTTTCTAAACGTAATAGTCCATTGAAATGTTACATTTAGGGTTGCATTTCTTAGAGGAGTTAATTTTATTTTTTAATGTGTAGGGGGGTTCAGTAGAAGCTTAAGTTCAAGTTTTTGGGATCGCCGCCCTTGTCCCCCAGCCGCCATCTTGGAAAAATGGATGCAAAGGGCTTTCGCGCTGTATCTCCTAAACTAGAAACCATACAGAAAATTTAATTACATATAAAATGTAGCAAATTAAATTTTCTACAATTTTATGGGCCGGTTGTTCGAACGCTAATCAACAATGATCACTATCAAATATTTAATTACTATCACCAACTGTCAATGTCAACTTTTATCGGGTTGCTAAAAACATAATTGATTGTAATTATGAGATTAATTAACATAACAATTATTAACATAATTGATTAAGTAATTTCATAATTGTACTCAAAAATTATGATTTCAGCAACCCAATCAAAGTTGACATTGACAGTTGGTGACAGTAATCAAAAATGATCATTATCAAATATTTAATTACTGTCACAACTGTCAATGTCAACTTTGATTGGGTTGCTGAAAACATAATTATTGATTACAATTATGAAATTAGTTAATAAATTATGTTAATAATTGTTATGTTAATTGATTAACTAATCTCATAATTATAATCAATTATGTTTTCATCAACCCAACCAAAGTTGACATTGACAGTTGTGACAGTAATTAAATATTTGATAGTGATCATTGTTGATTAGCGGTCGAACAACCGGCCCTAAGGGCCGGTTGTTCGAACACTAATCAAAAATGATCATTATCAAATGTTTAATTACTGTCACAACTGTCAATGTCAACTTTGATTGGGTTGCTGAAAACATAATTATTGATTACAATTATGAAATTAGTTAATCAATTATGTTAATAATTGTTATGTTAATTGATTAACTAATCTCATAATTATAATAAATTATGTTTTCAGCAACCCAGCCAAAGTTGACATTGACAGTTGTGACAGTAATTAAATATTTGATAGTGATCATTGTTGATTAGCGTTCGAACAACCGGCCCTAAGTCTATTACTTTTTATCGTCAAGTGACCAACAAAAAAGTTATAAACAAAAATAAGAGAAAATTTTGTAAGAAGTTTCCTTTTGGAGGTTATAACTTTTTTTCGTTCATTTTACAATAAAATAAAATCATAGCGATTTTATAGAGGATTTTTCAACGAACAATTTACACTATAAAGTTGTTTAATTTTATTTATTTATTTAGGTTTTACAGCGCTCCAAACTTGACCAGATTCTCGAATTCTCATAGGAATACAATAAAAACAAAACCTTGGGC
This sequence comes from Diabrotica virgifera virgifera, assembly GCF_917563875.1. NCBI lineage: Eukaryota > Metazoa > Arthropoda > Insecta > Coleoptera > Chrysomelidae > Diabrotica > Diabrotica virgifera. The sequence continues at coordinate 124,260,041 of NC_065450.1, forward strand.
TTACTTTTCTATCTATATATTTATTTATTATGATTTTATCATTCCTATGCTATTATTAAGCTATTTTTGACCCCTTTCCCGGCCACCTATGAGGTAGAGTCTGGAGGCGCGTTTTTTTGTGGTATTCCCAATAGGCCCAATCTACGGACAATTTCTAGACAAAATAATATTATTTATTATTATATGTTGAAAAATATCTATCATAGTTATTATTTTTTCATTTTTTCGATGGTCAAGGCTGCGAGTCAAGATCTGAATCAGTATCCGAGGTGAATTTTTGTGGTGTAATGAGAGTTAGAGTCATTGTCGGTAATTCATCTACCAATTCATTTTCTTCAATAATTAATGATGATGATATGTCCACGATGTTGCTGCAACTTTCACCACCACAATAGATGCACACTGCTGAAAATTTGAGGTCTGCTTTTCGGCAACCATATGCACAGTTTCCATGCATCTGCTTAAGATAAATTTCATAAGCTCGGGGGTACTGGAGGCTTGGAAGTTTGGATTTGTAACCAATATTTTCCATGCTTTTTTCAGCCCCAATTTTCTGGATCACAATGTTTACCGAGCCATGACTGAATCTGGTAATACACTCGGGGTCTTTGGAAAATGGCTGCATCTTGTGTTGGAGGAAGTGAGAAGAGATTAAATGCATTTTTTTGTCACTGTTTTAGCGAATCGTTTGTATCTCAGGGTTTCTTAAAAATGTGCTGAGCCACTATAGGGTAGGGTATTGCGTCCTTGCGGAAATATCCGCTATGTTAGACCTTGTTTCAGATGAATAATGACGCAACTGTAGATAGGGTTGAAAATGGGGCGATTAAATTAAGATAATAAAATTCGAACCAATATCGATGAAAATAAAAGTCGTCGTTTTTAAAACTCTTTTGCCTCTCAGTACTTTTTCGATAAGCCAGTGTTTATCGACATATTTTGAATATTTGTCGAATCCACCACACATTTGTATATGGTTAAGTACGATTATAGAGACCTGTTAATAATCTGAAAATTTGTTTATAATTTACATTTTTAGGTATATTTTAAAAAAGAAGCCACATCTCGGTAAAAAGTGACCTGTCAAAAAAGACTAAGGAGCAAAAAAGTTTTAAAAACACTGTGTTTAACTAATGGTACCACAATAATAGTTTAATTGGAACGTACACATATCCCGTGTTGGACATCTCATTACAAATATTACTACAGTAGAGCGTCGATAATCCGAACTAATTGGTACAGGGGTAGTTCGGATTATCAAATTGTTCGGATTATCGAACATATGTTCAAAATACATACAAAGCTCATAAACATAGTACATAATTTGTACATATATGCACATACGTTTTAGTTACAAGGAATAAAGCACCTGCATAATGAACAAATATCTTGTATGTATTTCTGCATAAACAAAACAAAAATCCGCGGTCATATTTTGCCTATATTGTCATATTAAATAAAAAAATTCGGTCCGCGATCATATTTTTTAATTTCATAATTTTTTTTGAGTTCGGATTAGCGATCGTTCGGATTACCAGGGTTCGGATTATCGACGCTCTACTGTACTTGACATTTTTAATAGCGCTTAAGTGGTCGATATTCCCCCACTCTCCCCTACTGGTAACATAACGCAAATTTTCTGCAAGATAAAATATTTTATAGTGTTTAGCATTTATAATGCAAATAATAATTGTTTGCAAAGTTATTCAAGCTTTATTATTTATAATTATTGAAATAAATTAAGGATCAAATTTAATTTAGTAAGTCTTAAATAAAAGCTTTTTCTTTTAACTTTGCAGAAAAATTCGTAAAGACCTTTAGAAAAACCAGAAAAATTCGTAAAGACCTTTAGAAAAACATGAATTACTGTAGCAGTAATTCGTGTTTTTATAAAGGTAGCAAAAAATATATTGTGTGTAAAAATGACCCATTTTTCATTATTTAAGCAATTTTCCTTATACAGGGTGTCCCGAAAAGATTGGTCATAAATTATACCACTGATTCTGGGGTCAAAAATTGGTTGAGTGAACCTCACTTACCTATATACAATAGTGCACACAAAAAAAGTTACAGCCCTTTGACGTTACAAAATGAAAATCGATTTTTTTTCATATATCGAAAATTCTTAAAGATCTTAAATGATTTGGGGGGTTTAAAGGAACAAAACCCCCATAAAATTTGTATGTAAATATATTAAAAAAGAAGCCGAATCTCGATAAAAACTGGCTTATCGAAAAAATACAAAGAGGCAAAAAAGTTTTAAAAACGTTGTGTTTAACTAATGGTACCACAATAATGAATTAATTGGAACGTACACAAAAGTTTGGGGGAGGGGGGTTTAAGGTTTAAGTTAACAAAACTCCCATAAAATTTTTATTGGGTGGACAAACTTCACTACAATTGTGTTTTAAGATGTTTGTGCCATAAGAATAATACACGTCAATTTTCAATAAAAAAACCTCTACTAGTTTTTGATATATTGAAAAAAATCGATTTTCATTTTGTAACTTCAAAGGGCTGTAACTTTTTTATGAGCACATTTGTATTAAGGTAAGTTAGGTTCAATCGAACTATTTTTGAGCCCAGAATATGTGGTATAATTTATGACCAATCTTTTCGGGACACCCTGTATAAATCATATAATATACTTTCTTGAAAAAATCTTTTGTTTTCCCCTAAACTTGTTATAAGCTTGATATAAAATTTGTTCCAACCTGTACCGAATTACATTTTGATTCACGTGTATTGTAATTTTTTTGATAAGACTATAATGAATTAATAACTTTTACATACATTAAAAAAAAGAGCAGTATGTACTTATCTGCTCATTACTTTTGCAATAAAAATTATTTTTGTCGTTTTTATAATATGCCGCTAATGAAAGTAAGCAAATTTTAATAACCAATCACCTCGAAAAGGACGTAGTTTATTATCAATTTAAGCTAAGGACACATTTTCAACACGCGTCGTGTTAACACGCATTAACACGTGTCATAATTATACAGTATGGTGAAAATTAAAGGACTAAATTCGTTATTTCGTAAACCGACGACTTTAAAAAATCCCGAAACAGGTCGATTTTTATTTTTAAATTGCGATATTTTGGCATATATGCCATACTGGTGACGTCATCCATCTGGGCGTGATAACGTGATTGATGATTTTGAATAGGGGTAGTGTGCTAGCTTATTTGAAAGGTCATTCAATTCCCTATTCAGTAATATAGAAATTTGCATAATTATTCCAAAAAAGTCCATTAAAAAGTATTAGTCCAAAAAAAATTTAATTAAATTATTTGACGAAAAAAAAAGAAGAATGTATGTAATTTATTTAACTCAAAATACATTTTACTCTTGCCCGAAAACAGAAAAAAAAAAGTTTATTTCACAAATAAACACTGTTTTTCGAAAAAGAATTCAATGTTCAAGCCAGCTCCCGCCAGCCACTTGCCTCTTGGAAGTTTGAACATTTATTTTAAGCAAAAAACAATGTTTACTTGTGATATAAACATTCTTTTTCTGATTTCTAACAGCAGTAAAATGTATTTTGAATTAAATAAATTACGCACATCCATCTTTTTTTGTCAAATAATTTAATCTAAATAAACATTTTTTGCACACCCTGTATAACTAATTATTTATTTATTTAGCGTATGGACTTTCACAGTACGATAAATACACAAATATAATACATTATTATACGTTATAATATAATGAATGATAAATTATAACTAATTATGTAAATGTTTATATTACTGAATAGAGAATTGAATAACCTTTCAAATGAGCTACAACACGACCCCTATTCTTATTTAAAAGAATTATCGATTGCGTCATCACGCCCACATGGATGACGTCACTACTATGACATATATTCCAAAATATCATTATTTAAAAATAAAAATCGACCTGTTTCGGGATTTTTCTTAAAGTCACCGGTTTACGAAATAACGAATTTATTCCTTTAATTTGCACCATACTGTACATCTATTACGTTATTTTAAATAGATCTACAGTCCGTACAATATAGGTACCGTTGCACGTCATTTCATTATCTAAGTCAGAGATCTAAGTTGACATTGTTGCCGAATTACAAAAACTTCTTGAATTCATTTTAAATCAAATATATCACATAATTATTGTGAAGTGGTTTATACAAGACAAATTAATATTCAATGTAAATAAATAAAAATATTAGAAATACAAAACAAGAATTAAGTTTACATTAAAGTAAATAATAAAAACAATAAATATTTTTTTTTTTTTTTTATTATTTAACGTCCTAATTTATTTACAATCTGTAAAACAAGTTACAATAAGTAAATGTTGTGACCACTAGTGTAGGTGACTTGGAGAAAATGATTCAATAATCATTTTCTTTACAAATATTTTACATAGATATAAAATTGTTTGTCTCTGGGAATTACGGCACATATAACTAAAATCGCGATGGTAAATCACTAGGTGTATTTCGTCTAAGTCTCCGTCTGACTGGTTGGCTCATCAGGTTTCTGGCTAGTACATTTGGATGTTGTGCCAGTCTGTCTTCGTATTTCTGTGCAAAGTTGGTAATTTCTTCTTTTACTGTTGAAATTTCTAGATCGCGTCTAATAATAATATTTGCAACATACCATGGGGCATTTGTGATTATTCGAAGAACCTTCGACTGGAACCTCTCCAAGATTTCGATATTGGAGTTTGATGCAGTACCCCAAAGTTGGATCCCGTAAGTCCATATTGGCTTCAAAATTGCTTTGTAGACAAGTACTTTATTTTTCATCGAAAGTGATGATTTGTGACCAATCAGCCAGTAAAGATTGTGTAATTTGAGACCAAGTTGTTTACGCTTCATAAAAATGTGTGTTCTCCAGTTTAATCTTTGGTCTAGATGCATTCCAAGGTATTTGACTGTTGCTTGCTGTTTTAGTTGGTGGTTGTTGATATATACAGGCGGGCAGTGACCTTTACGGTTTGTGAAGGTAATATGAACCGACTTTGTTTCATTTGTTTGAAAACGCCACCGTTTTAACCAAGTTTGCATTTTGTTGAGGCTGGTTTGCAGAAGTTGAGAAGCTATCCGTGGGTCCTGATGTACTGACATCACTGCTGTGTCGTCTGCATATGTAGCTGTAGTGGTTTGAAAGTTTGTTGGTAAGTCTGCTGTGTACAATAGGTATAACACTGGCCCCAGAACACTGCCCTGTGGAACTCCAGATCCAACTGGAAATAGAGACGTGCACTCATCTCTATGTTGTACAAAAAAGTAACGGTTATGGAGGTAGGATTTTAAAATTAGGAAGTGAGTGAGAGGAAGCATATTTTTTAATTTGTATAGAAGGCCTGTGTGCCAGACTTTATCGAATGCTTGCGAGATGTCTAGAAAAGCGGCAGTGCAGTACATTTTGTCTTCCAATGCTTGATTAACAGTTCTGCATATCCGATGAACCTGTTCTATGGTTGCGTGTTGGGATCTGAATCCAAACTGGTGTGCAGGGATTAGTTCTCGATCTGATAGGAGTGGTTGAATTCTTGAGAGTATCAGTTTTTCTAGGATCTTTGACACTATCGGCAGTAAGCTTATGGGTCGATATGATTTGACATTTTTTTTTTGACATTTAAACAATAAATATAATAAAACAAATATTTATAGTAAAGAATAAAAACAAATCCAAAGTGTTAACACCGCAACTTTCAAATAAATGTTACCAATTTTTTATGCCGAAATGTCACCTTTGTTCGATCGCAGTTAGAGTGTAATCCTAACGAGTGTGCTTTATAAAAACGCTTTATATTCCACTTATACAAATTAAATTAAACAAGTTAGGGTATGTTTCTTTAAATTTACATTAATAGAAATCTTCCAATATCCAAATCTTCCAATCTACGCGTATATAATAAAACAGGGGTAGCCAAGAAGAGCAAAAATGGAAAAGCTCCACGAAAAGACGAAATTAACAGGGAACTTATAAAATATGGAGGAAAGGAACTGAATGAAAAAATACTATCACTATTGAAAAATATATGGAAGTAAGAGAAGATGCCAGAGGACTGGGAGATAGGGCAGGTAATAACAATACATAAAAAGGGAGACCAACAAATTTGTGAAAATTATATAGGAATAACACTACTAAGCACAACATATAAAATATTGACTTCAATAATAAGAAAAAGATTGTCAAAGATCACGAAGAAGAGAGTGGGACAGTACCAATGTGGATTCACAGAAGGAAGATCAACAATAGATGCTATACACACAATAAAACAAATAATGGAAAAAGCAAATGAATACAAACTGCAATTAGAAATGCTATTCATCGATTTCAAACAAGCATTTGATTCGATTAAGAGAAAACAACTAATGATTGCCCTGGAAAAATTAAAAATCCCACATAAACTTAGAAAATTAATAAATATGACAATGAGAACTACCAAAATTAGCATAAAGACGCAAAGAGGCGAGACAGATGAATTCATTATAAATAAAGGAGTGAAACAAGGGGATGGATGCCTTATCCACGACACTGTTTAATCTAGCTTTAGAATATATACTACGAAATATAAACAAAGGAAACCTAAGAACAAGAGGTGGACAAATAATCGCATATGCAGACGACATTGTTATTATTGCCAAAAATAGAAACATAATGAAAGAAATGCTAGAAGAAATAAAAGAGAAAGGGGAGACAATGGCACTCAGATTAAATGAAGAAAAGACGAAAATAGTAAGACTAGGGAAACCAGCAATAAAAGGAAAAACCAAAATAGGAAATTCAGAGTTTGAAGATGTAGAACATTTCAAATACCTAGGAGTGACAATAAGCAAAACGGGTGAAAGAATACCAGAAATAAAAGAAAAAATATTTGCAGCGAATAAAGCTTATTTTGCAAATAAAACACTACTTAAAAGCAAAATACTGTCTATTAAAACCAAGATGAGAATGTATAACACCACAATTAGACCAATAATATTATACGCAGCAGAAACAATGACGATGACTAAAAAAGATGAAGAAAAATTAAGAATAGTGGAGAGAAAGATCATGAGAACCATACTGGGAACAATCAGAACAGAGCAAAATGAATATCGAAGCCGAACAAATGCAGAGATTAAGAAAGTACTAAAAGAAGATATCGTGACCAAAATAAAGCAATGCAGAGTTAGATGGTTAGGTCACATCTGGCGGGCAGGAGATGAAGCAGTGACATATGCTATGATAGAATGGAATCCAGGAGGAAGAAAGAAAACAGGAAGACCAAGATCAAAGTGGTTGCAAGAAGTTGAAGAAGACTTAAAAAACGCAGGAGTCAGAGAATGGCGGGAAAAAACTAGAGATAGGAAAAAATGGAGAGAAATCGTTAAGAAGATAACATAAGCAAAAGGGACTGATCCTCCTAAGAAATAGGATCTAGAAAGCTTTCGCGACGTAGCCCCATATCGGGGTGTACAGTCACTATGAAAGTATGAGTTTTTGTACAACTTACAAAATAAGGACTACCGAGACCAAAGAAAATGACAATACGATTCATATCGTAGCACAAAAAATGCCGCAGTAACAGCTACCATTTCCTCTTCTTCATCTAACCCATCCATCTCCTCTTGTAGGTGCTCCTCCATTATAGTATAAGTACTATTACACTAGCATAAAAAAATCAACATGTCAGCATAACACACGTTTTACAACATAGATATGTGTTCTGCATATTTGATGAAAATATGCAAGACACATATCTATAATCAATATATCAGGACATAGAGAAAATGGGAGTGCGACAATGGGAATTAGTGGCACAGGACCGACAAACATGGAAGGCAATAGTAAATGCGGCAAAGACTCACGAAGAGTTGTAGCGCCATTGATGATGATTGATGATGATGATATTTGATATGTAGCATTCCGACGTAGGTACCGTGTGGACACGTGTTAACACGACACGTGTTAAAAATGTGTTTAAAAATGTGTTCTTAGCTTTATCCTCTCCGTCAGGTTTGTCCTCCATATAAATCAATGTTACATTTAATTGGTACTGAGACCTTTCGCTTTTCTGTTTAAACAATATTTGACTGTTTCCACTTGGACTAATTATCTAAAGCCTGCCACTCACGGTACCGAGCCGTCGTTCAATTTTGTCGAATTCGACTAATTGACAAAAATTTTGATCGTGTATGACGCTGCATCCAACATAATCGTACAATTTGACCACAGAGAGACTGGCCTGTCTGCTGCAGAACTGCAGAATTGATATCATCGTTGATTTTGTCGAAAGACACCGAAGTACCGTGAGTGGCCGGCTTAAGAATCAAAACCACAGACAACTACCAAAAATACAAACAACAGATAACCAAAGTCAAAGATATGGTACTAGCAGCGAAACGGAAAAGTTGGGAAGAATTTGGAAACAAGATGGGAGGAGGCTATAATATTAACCAAAAGTTTTTTATCAAAACCCTGAAGAATCTAAGAACCGAAAAGTCTCCACAAACACCAAAGCAGATAAGAGACAAAGAAGGACATCTACTGCATGCCAATGATCATATCCTAGATATACGGAAGCAATATTTCGAGGATCTACTGAATACCCAAAACGATGTAGACAGCAACCAAAACCAAATCCAGGCGAAATAGCTATAGCAGAGATAAAAGAAATTACAAAAATACTTAAGAAAGGTAAGGCAGCTAAATTTGATAAAATCACAGCGGAAATGCTCAAAAACACGGGCGACAAGGGCATTGGATTGCTAACAAAAGTTTGTATCAAGGCATAAAGTGGAGTAAAATACCAGAATATTGGGAAGTGGGGGTTATTTTACTCATTTTCAAAAAGGCGTGAATGTAGTAACTACAGGTATAACAGGTTAAAAAAAGAGAGCACTTTATAATTTAAACTATTAACATTTTAATATAAACAGTAGTCAAATAGTTAATATAAACATCGCAATAGTTGCTCATTATTTTTATTAAGAGGAAACAGTAGCGATAAACAGGAAGCGAAAACGCGTTCCAAGATTGCGGCTGTAATTTTGAATATTTTTTTGAGATATTTGGCACACGTATTCGTAATATAATAAAGAATGGCGGTACAGAGCCCAATTTTAAAAATATATTAATATGTGGAAATTACTCTGTAATTAAATACAATATTAAAAAAACGAGCCTGTACCGCCATTAGGAAGAACAAAAAAATACACTTTCTTCAAATAATTTTTTTTATCCGATGCCTAGATTTTGTGTCATTTTGGAACTACTAAAAATTTTTATTTCATTAGTAGTTCCAAAATGACACAAAATCTAGGCATCAAATAAAAAAGTTTATTTGAAGAAAGTGTATTTTTTTTGTTCTTCTTAATGGCGGTACAGGCTCGTTTTTTAATATTCTATTTAATTACAGAGTAATTTCCACATATTAATATGTGGAATTAATATGTGGAAATTACTCTGTAATTAAATACAATATTAAAAAAACGAGCCTGTACCGCCATTAAGAAGAACAAAAAAATACACTTTCTTCAAATAATTTTTTTATCCGATGCCTAGATTTTGTGTCATTTGGAACTACTAAAATTTTTTATTTCATTAGTAGTTCCAAAATGACACAAAATCTAGGCATCGAATAAAAAAGTTTATTTGAAGAAAGTGAATTTTTTTGTTCTTCTTAATGGCGGTACAGGCTCGTTTTTTAATATTCTATTTAATTACAGAGTAATTTCCACATATTAATACATTTTTCAAATTGGGCTCTGTACCGCCATTCTTTATTATATTAAGAATATGTGTGCCAAATATCTCGAAAAAATATTCAAAATTACAGCCGCAATCTTGGAACGCGTTTTGGCTACCTGTTGATCGCTACTGTATCACCTTAATATTTATTTAAAACTTTTATAAAAAAACTATTTTTGTTGTTTTTGTAATATGCCGCTAATAAAAGTAACCAAATTTTAATAACCAATCACCTCTCAGCGGACGCAGTTTATTAACAATTTATCCTGTCAGTCAGGTTTGTCCTCCATATAAATCAATGTTACGTTTAATTGGTGCTGAAACCTTTCGCTTTTCTGTAAACAGTATTTGACTGATTCGAGTTTCGCGTGCTGGACACAGAAGTACGATGCTAATATTGAGTGTGATTGTTGCTGTGTTTGTTGTTATTGTAGTAACACTTGTGGTAACTTGGCTTCGTGCTCTAAGAAAGTATGACAGTTTAAAAAATGTGCCAGGACCAACACCAATTCCAATTATTGGAAATGCACTTCTTATGGGAACTACCACCGTAGGTAAGTACAAGGGCAGTGCAATTCTAGATTTTTACATCGCTTTATTATTTTTGGTAGTTTGTGATAATATTGCTAAGCTCGGAAAATGCAAATGAAATAGTTCTCAAGAGTTCAAATTTGGTTTTTATACGATAGTAAGCAAATAGATATGCAAATAGATAGATACGCAAATTATAATAAACAATTTAAATACTTGTTTCGTTATTTACATGGGATGATTTAGTCATGTTAGTGTAAATAACGACGTAACAAAAAGGTGGTCTCAAATTCAACCACATTCTCTACATAGTCCAGAATGTGGGTGAAAAAACGTGTTATAATTCAGGAACGTTTGAAACCTATCAGGTGTTTTAAAGAACGATGCTAGGAATAACTTCTACTAAAATGTAATACCTAATAATATGTATTAGTACATTTTTTCACGGTTTATGCTGTAAATTTTAAAGAACCGCTTGGATTGATATGAAATTTGGCATACGCATAGCTAAGATGTAAAAGAAAAAAAGTGATATGGTGCCGATGTGTGCTTTTGCCCTGGGGGTGAGTTTCACCCCATCTCGGTGGTGAAAAAATATATGTCCAAAATAAGTCCCGAAATGGATAAACTGACTAATTTAAAGCAACTTTTGTTCTATAGAGTTTTTTCACCAAATAAATACTTTTCGAGTTATTTGCAAGTGAATATGTTAATTTTTCAACAAAATAACTACGTTTTTAGACGGTTTTTCGCAAATATGTAACTCAAAACGTAAGCATTTTGTCGAAAAAAATATTCTTATTAAATCTATAGCCTATAAAAAAGTGAAAAAACGGTGTATATATTAGGTCTCTATACCTAGCAAAAGCAGAGTTATAGCTAATTAAAAATAGGTTCATATTTTAAAAATTCCAAATAGAATAATTCAACGTGAAATATCCAAATAATGAAGCATTATTGGGGAAAACACATTACAACTTTTTCAAACTGTTTAACAAAAGCTTTATTTTTGTCTCTATAAAAAAATTTCTAGCATCAAATGTAAGCAAGTTACGCTCAAAAAAAGTTGGTACCGTTTGTTTTGGCAAAAAAAATCATGAAGATCACCCCCCAATTAGCAACTTAAATGAAATTAATCGTTACCGCTTAACAAGTTACTTTACTTATGTTGTGTTTATATGATCTGTAAGTTTTATCGATTCAAAGAGCTTATTTTTGAAAAAATTTGGTTTTAAAGTAAAATTTTTAAAAATCTTAATTTTGAATAAAATGCTTTTTTTTCAAAATAACTTAAAAACTGTTAGAGATATCAAAAATCTTAAACAATAAAACGTCGGCTTTACTTTTCTGAATATTTTGTATTTTTTTTTGTTTTTCTGTAAGACAAAAATTGGTTAAGATTCGGTGTTTCTAAATTTGCATAGTGATCGAGACTCGTTCAAGCCCTTTTAACTACAGCTCTTTCAAAAATAAGGACTTTGAACCGATAAAACTTATAGATCATATTATGATCAATACCTACATACGTGAGTAAAAAACTCGTGAAGTGGTAACAATTAAGTTCATTTGAAATGCTAATTAGGAGGTGATTTTCCCGATTTCTTACCAAAAAAAGGGACCAACTTTATTTTGAACGTAACTTGTTTACTTTTGATGCTAAAATTTTTTTTTAAAACAAAAATAAGTTTTTTTAAACACTTTAAAAAAGTTAAAATGAGTTTTCCCCAAAAAAGCGATTCGTTTTTTTTTGGTTATGGCACGTTCAAATATTCGATTTGGAATTTGACGAATATGAACCTATTTTTCATTAGCTATAAGTCTGCTTCTACTAGGTATAGTGACCTAATATATACACCATGTTTTTCACTTTTTTACGTGCTATATTTTTGATTTGGAATTTTTTTCGATCAAATACTTACTTTTTGAGTTATTTGCGAAAAACCGTCTAAAAACGTGGTTATTTTGTAGAAAAATTAACATATTCACTCGCAAATAACTCGAAAAGTATTAACTTAGTAAAAAAACTTTATAGACCAAAAGTTGCTTAGAATTAGTCATTTTATCCATTTCTGTACTTATTACGAACATATATTTTGCACCCCCAAAAGGGGGTGAAACACCCCTAGGGCAAAAGCACACATCGGCACAATATTACTTTTTTTCTTTGACTTATTAGCTATGTGTATGCCAAATTTCATGTCAATCCAAGCGGTTCTTTAAAATTTAGAGGTTTTGCAAAATTTTACCTTTAAAGAACGTGCTATATTGGGCGTCTGCTGAGTTATAACGTTTTTAATTTGTAAAATTTACAATTTTTAAAGATTTTTAATTCTGCAGCTTACGATATTCATTTTAGAGAAAAACTTTTAAATAGAAAATTGTAGTAAAATCGAAAACCTATTATTTGAGCTATGACAAGTTTACTTTTGTTCATTTGTTATTGCAAAACAACCTGCGAAATGGCCGTTTTTTGCAATTGCGTTATTTATTGTAATTTTTGTTATTATTTAAGGCTTTAAAATAAAAATCCTTCAATTCAAACATAAAAATAATTTATAAAGAACGATCGGTTAATTTGTTGCTTAGACGTTATAAATGTTTATCCCGAGAAGTCAAATGTCGAAGACTATAACTCTTTGAAAAAAAAAATCGCACAGAGTTAATCCTATATCGATTCTCTTCCTTAAGACTTAGATTTTAATATTATCATACAAATAAATACGTAAATCTTTTTTCAACCCCTTATTTAGGGTTTGAAAATAAAGGGGCATATTTCGTTATAACCATTTAGAGTTACTATGAGAGTTACTTAAAGTTACTTATGAGAGTTACTTAGAGTTACCATACATACTATGAGTTTATAACTTGCAAATTGCTGAAGATTTGCAAATTGCAGAATTGCAAATTGCTGAAGATTAAAACAAAATAAAAGTTTTCTACGACCAACTGAAGCCAGAATAATTTTTGTTGTTTTTTAAATCGTGACTTTATTTATAACTTAACAATTATTATGAAATTATTTCGGCCTCATTTACAAAAGAAAGACTTACATTTTCTTAAAATAAACACTATTTAAAAAAAAAATTATATTTAATCAATAAAAATAGTTTTTTAAGTCGATGCTTTTGCGAGCGGTCGCAACAATTTATAATATTTAAGCAACAAATTAAGCGATCAGGCTTTACAAATTATTTTTATGTTTGGGATTGAATGATATTGATTTTAAAGCCTTAATAAATAAAAAAAAAATATTTTGACAATAAATAATTCAATTGCCAAAAATAGCCATTTTGGACCTTGTGCGGGGTATTTTGCAATAACAAATGAACGAAATTAAACTTCCCATAGCTCCAAGTGTAGGTTTGTTAATTTACTACAATTATCTATTTAAAAGTATTTCTGTAACATGCATATTCTAAGCTTCAGAATAGAAAATCTTTCAAAATTGCAAATTTTACAAACTAACGTTATAACTGAGTAGGTACCTAAAATTAGGTGTTACATTTTAGTAGAAGTTATTCCTGATGTCATCCTTTACAACACCTGATTGGTTTCAAAAATTCCTGAGTTATATCCTGAAATCGACATGCTTTTCACCCACGGCTTGGACTAACTAGTCCTGTCGCCAGGGGGGGTACAACGGCCTCGTTAATTCAGATGGACTTACCCAAATTTTTTTTATGTATTTTGACCCGTAGAACACGAATTTTTTGGGTAACAGTTGATCCGGATGTCGATAAGATTGTTATAGACCAAGAACTTGAGGAATCAAATAACAGCGATTTTTGGCAAAACAAAACAATATTTTGTATTTTTTGGGTCATTTTAAGCAAAAAATATTTCTACAAGTTTTTTAGTAGGATGCACAGTTTTCGAGATAAACGCGGTTGAACTTTCAAAAAATCGAAAAACTGCAATTTTTAAACCCGAATAACTTTTGATTAAAAAATAAAATAGCAATTCTGCTTAGCGCCTTTGAAAGTTCAAGTCAAATTATGTCGGTTTTGATTATTTGCATTGCTAAAAATTTATTGTGTTATTGCTAAACAAAGCTACAAACAACTAGTGCGTGAGTGATGTTTCTATGATTTCTCATTTAAAATCGAACGAGTAGGTAGAATAGGTACTAGTGCAATCAAGACTATTTCTACGTTACATGCGTTAAAACGCATGTAAAAGCACGGGAAACCCTACGTGTTTATAGCTTTGTTAAACAATAAAAAAATAAATTTTTACCAATGCAAATAATCAAAACCGATATAATTTGACTTAAACTTTCAAATGCGGTAAGCAGACTTGCTATTTTATTTTTTAATCAAAAGTTATTCGGGTTCAAAAATTGCAATTTTTCGATTTTTTTAAAGTTCAACCGCGTTTATCTCGAAAACTGTGCATCCTACGAAAAAACTTGTAGAAATATTTTTTACTTAAAATGGCCCAAAAAATACAAAATATTGTTTTGTTTTGCCAAAAATCGCTGTTATTTGATTCCTCAAGTTCTTGGTCTATAACAATCTTATCGACATCCGGATCAACTGTTACCCAAAAAATTCGTGTTCTACGGGTCAAAATACATAAAAAAAACTTGAGTAAGTCCATCTGAATTAACGAGGCCGTTGTACCCCCCCTGGCGACAGGACTAAACAGTCAAAAGAGCTCGATTGAATATGTGTGTATTTGTGTTTTATTGGCACTGGTTTTAGCAACCAACTGGCCAGTCAATTTGTTTTGAGTTCTCTCTTTTACAAAAAAAGTGCTTAGTATCTACGTTTAAAACTATTACTATAGTACTATAGTTGATTCGCTAATCTGAGACACAACTGTCTACACTACGATCACAATAATAATGCACTATATAGAAATAAACAAACCAAGACACGTTGGATGTTCGAGGAGTACTCCCAAATCATGATTTGGGAGTGCCCCTCGTGCTTGTTTATCTAGTGCATTTTTATTGTGATTGAAGTGTAGACAGTTGTGTCTCAGATTAGCGAATCGACTATTTTAAGTTTTTTACTGTATTTTTTTTTATTATTTTTTTTTTTGTATATTTTTTTATTCTTAGTTTTTTTTATTATATTTTTTTATTTATTTTTTCCTTATTTAGTTTTTTTTTGTCTTTTTTCTTTTGTTTTTTATGTATTTTTTTGTATATGTTTTTTAAAATGTGTAATTTCATTTTGATTTTAATGAGACAAGTCAGTTTAAAAACTCCATAAACAGATTGATATTCCTACCGTTACGTTTTGGAATATAATTATGTATTATAACCTTGATGAACGTCTGAACTTGAACATTCCAAACACATTGATTACAAGTTTACCACGGGAACCTGCTTATTTATAACAATTTTTGAACTTTTTTATTTGTAAACAATTTATTCTTTCGTTTATAATAAGCAGGTCTCCATGGTAAACTTCGGATAAATGTTTTACTTTAATACTGTAGCATCATATTCTTTCGATTAAAACAATATTCAGATTGTGGATAAGAAATACACAATGTGTTTCGAACGTTAAAGTTCAGGCGTCCGTCAATGTCACTGGCAAAGCGTCCATGTAACCACTGTTACCATTGGTAACAGTTAAAAATCTGACAAATAAACATTTTATGACTAATGTGAAATAATTCCATTTATCGCCAACCGTCACTAAAGTCATTCATTATTGTACTCATTTGACGCCATTTGCGGCAGTAAAGTAACACTTTATTGTACTGAAAGAAGAATTTTACTTTACCTGCCGCGATTAATCAAATTAACTGAGATTGAATGTTAACGGTCGATGGCAGTAATCGATCATTTATTTGAGTGAACTTAAAATGTATTTACTTTAATTATTAAAAATATTTTACAAAATTTACGTTATTATTAATGAAATTTATGTCAGAAAGTGAAATTCTGTAGTATTTTGCAATTATATTCATAAAACATAAATCGAAACTTTACAGATTTATATAGTAATTAGATACTTATTCAATATTGATTACTTGAACAACTATCGATTAAACATCGAAATCGGCCATCATGCAAAAGCATTCTGTCATCGTCATTACTTTCACTGTCATATGAAATTTTTATTTCATCTAAAATTAATAAAATTCTTAAATCTTTTAAGTTTTGTATTAATGCAAATATATTATGAAATGGTGTTTTAGTTAATTCGATTATATATAGGACGGTGACAGATATTAATGATAATTTGTTAGCAAATATATTTATTTCGATTTTCTACTATTCATCAAGGGAAAAGCAACTGCGCTACGGAAGGCTACACTTCATAAACAATAACGTAACTTTTAACAGAATATTTAATGTTTGGTATTTTAATTTAAGTATTAAAATTGGTTTAATATTTAAGGTGATTCAGTAGCGATCAACAGGTAGCCAAAACGCGTTCCAAGATTGCGGCTGTAATTTTGAATATTTTTTCGAGATATTTGGCACACGTATTCGTAATATAATAAAGAATGGCGGTACAGAGCCCAATTTGAAAAATATATTAATATGTGGAAATTACTCTGTAATTAAATACAATATTAAAAAAACGAGCCTGTACCGCCATTAAGAAGAACAAAAAAATACACTTTCTTCAAATAAACTTTTTTATCCGACGCCTAGATTTTGTGTGATTTTGGAACTACTAATGAAATAAAAAAATTTAGTAGTTCCAAAATTACACAAAATCTAGGCATCGGATAAAAAAGTTTATTTGAAGAAAGTGTATTTTTTTGTTCTTCTTAATGGCGGTATAGGCTCGTTTTTTAAATATTGTATTTAATTACAGAGTAATTTCTACATATTAATATATTTTTCAAATTGAGATCTGTACCGCCATTCTTTATTATATTACGAATACGTGTGCCAAATATCTCGAAAAAATATTCAAAATTACAGCCGCAATCTTGGAACGCGTTTTCGCTACCTGTTGATCGCTACTGTTTCCTCTTAAATAAAAATAGGATTACACTGTTTAAAATGTATTTATTTCGTTGAAATTATAATAATAGAAATATAACGTCTTACGTGCGTACCAAGTACACACACTCTTTTTTCATTAGGATGTAATTAAGTTTAATGTTTTTTATGATTGGCGATAAAATTTTGTATGCACCACGTCAGTAAAGACTCTTTATCGAACTCGTCTGTTATTCGCCTCGCTCGCTCTGCTCATAATATTAGACTCGTTCAATAAAGAGTAACTTTACTGACTTGGTACATAAATAACTATTACCTTTATTTTTACCAATAGAAATATATTATTATATTACGTGTTAATAGTACCTAATTCAGTAAATAGCCAACTACTCGTAGACACACGAAAATATTGGCGAGTTTATGTGACTTAGTTGCACTTTACTTTGTTACCAGTTTCATTTGTGGTTACACTGGTTACATCCGACTGTCGCTCGGGACCGGCTGGTGTCTGCAAATTTTGAAGGAGCGACGGCGTGAGCGCGCTGTGTATATCAGTAGCCCTGTTACCAGATGTGAATTTGGTTACATTACCTATAAAAAGTTTGCGTGCAGTTAACCATGGATGAGTGTCACTGCGTAATCGATCAACTACTTGAAAAGTAATTCTCCTTGTATAATTTTGAATAAAAAAAATTAAATTTTTGAAAATGGAAGAGCTATTTTAAACAATTTAAAAAGGAATCAAAAAAGTAGTTCGATATTTTAAATTTAGTTGGTATAGTGAAAATCCTTGGTCATGTGGTTGCAAGAAAAGTAGACTGTATTGTTGGTCATGTCTTCTGGTTTCTACAGAAAGAATAGGTGGACCAGGTTCACGATTTAAATAGTTTTAGAGTTTTAAAAAGGAGATATGAAATTTCTCCGTTACCTACATGTAAGATGTATAGTCAAATTTGATTCAGTTTGGCAAAACAAGAATCGAAAGTTCTCTTAACCAAGCTTTTAAACAAATATTGCTAAACATAATGAGTTTGTTAAAAAAATAGATAGGTATATCCTTAGCATATTTATAATAGATGCCGTATGTTTTTTGGACAAACAAGAATTAGCGTTTTGTGGTCATTTTGAGGGCGACGACTTAGACAATCGAGGCAATTAAAGAGAACTGTTAACATTAATTGCCAAAAAAGATCAAAAATTTTGCCAACATCTAGAAACATCAACTGTTTTTTCGAGAGTTTCAAGTGATATACAAAATGATATTTTTGAAGCTATATATACATTTAGACATATCTTCATTTTTTTAAATAAGATTTTTTGCATCTGGTTTTGGTAACACTTTAGAAAAAGTCACGCGTCGCCACTGGTCAATGTCCATATATCCAGCAAATTTATTTTTGCAATGAACTAAAATATAAAATCAAAATGGAATTGAGCACTTTAGCACACGATGCCTACAAAGTAAAAGTAGAATCCCATTGTTATCATCACTTACCCGATGTTTTATTTGAAAGTTAAAAAAACTAAAATTATGACTTTTGTAATCGCGAAACATAATGTGCCATTTTTACGTTGTCCGACTAAAGAAACGAGGCTGTAAATTTGACGGACAAGAGATTTTCAATTGAAAGTACATATAAGTATTTTCAATTGAAAATTAAGAGTTTTGTAATAAAAATGACAAAACTGTACCACTCTAGAGTCTTGCGGGTGTCGGTCGCGATAATTTTTTGTCCTACAAAAATAATTTATTATATCTTATAATCTTTTGATTGAAATTAAAAATTATAGTTTTGCAAAACCAAAACATAATCGCGCTAGAGCTAGAGGTTTGGGTGTTGTGCGCGAGGAAAAGCGCCCATCCTGCACTCTGAAAATTTCAGAAAGTGGTAGACCAGTTGGTAGACTCACTCAAACGAATCAGTTAAAACCATTTTAAGACTTTTGTAATCATTTTCAAAAAAGGATGGTGTAAGTACTAAGGACTAATAGTTAAAATGTAAAATGAAAAACACTCCTTTATAATATACAATAACCGCCTTAGACACATAGGAACATTGAGCTATTACAGTCCTGGACCCTTCACTTGTTGCAATGTTTATTTTTATGTCTAGTGACGTTTAAAACGTCAGAAAATACATAGAAACTAAATATTAACTTAACATAAAAAGTTGACAATTAATAGATCAGCTGTATTTGACGCTTAGTAGTTGTTATTTTGTTAAAGTTGTAAAAGTTTTAAAATATAGTAATAATCTTGGTGTTTGAATAAAGTTATTTTACAGCAGAGTAACAATACTATTTAATTAATGTATTTTTTGTATGGGAAAACAATTATTTTGAATAGTTTCCTGACAGTAACATGACAGAGATGAACGTCACGTCTGAGAACGGACCGAATTAGCCCATAAGCATAGCAATTATAGCAATTAGGTACAAAATATTTTCCACCTAAGAAGACCGCTTTGTAATTAAATGCCAATAACTTTATTACTAGCGGACCAGATAAGCGGCGATATATTTTACATTTTACACTATCTTTATGAATAACATTTTACTGGTCTGTTGTGTCAATCAGCACTACTCAACAAGTTTTCGTTTATTCGTTTTAATATTTTATTGCAATAGTACGGAATATACAGTGCGCTGGAATAAGTGTTACCCTCTTACTAACTTATTTATTTTTAGCACATAAGCAAAACACTCGGACAGGTCGATTTTTAAAATAATCGTAGTACCTTATAGCATCAATGTTTCGAACTTTACGCGGTCCCTCTTCAGGTCACAGTGATAACTTTGATTTTTTTTAAATGGGAAAAAGTACATCATGTGACACCTCATTTAAAACCTTTGGGGTCATCCATAAACTACGTCGTTGAGAAGAGGGAGGGGGGCTTGCTTATTACGACGCAGTACGACAGGGGAGAGGGGTGTATAAGTGCCCATTCGACGTCGTTTAATATATTGGTATATTTAAATTTATCGCTATTGTGTCTATAAAAATAACTTTTTACTAGCTTCTACCAGCATTAAAGTATAAAATATTCATATAAAAATGTATAGTTTTTGATATGAAATTGAAAATAAAACAAAACGTTTACGAATAAATATACCTTTGTTAAAATTAAAAAGAATAATTCTATTATAGATACTTTTCATTTCGTTTTTATCAGTCACGGCGTTAAAATAATAGGTAGCACTTTTGTACAGGACAACAAACAATAAGACATTGTTATTTGGATTTACACAATCGCTTCTATATACAGAACAACGTCTGAAAGCAAAAAAATATTAAATTGTTAGTTCATTTATGTGCTGCATACTGTGTGTGAAACAACAGTTCTGAAAGAACGAATAGAAATGTTTTCTATTTAGTTAGTAAGTCGTATTTATACTTTAGAAGAAATGGCATCGAAATCAAAACAAAATAAATATAAAGATTTATATGATGCAGTTAAGAAAGCATACCCCGCAAAATCTTGGTCCAATGCTATTTAAATGCATTCATTTTTTTTAATACTAAGAAAACTAATAAAGATTTTTGAAAAATTTAATCGCAGATTGAAAGACTGCATTATTGCCGAGGGCCAAAAGTTCCTGAAAACTTCTATAATGTTTATTTTAATAAGTTACATGGGTGAAAAAAAAAAGAGAAAATTTTGTCTGATTTTTCATTTTAAATATTTCATTCAAAAGAAACCTTTTGTTTATTCTAAGGGACTTTCAACATTCGGTAATAATGTAATCTTTTATTCTCCGTTTAAATTTTTCAAATATATTTATATATTAGTTTTCTCAAGATTCGAAAAAAATTAATGCATTTAAATAGCATTGGACCAAGATTTTACGCCTACCCCCTCATATTTGATTAAAAAAAACGGAAATAATATTGATTATTTTTAAATCAATGAAAGGGGGGTCGTGAGTTGCAACGACGACGTCGACATTAGGGGGGGTCGTCACTAAACGACGAATTACGACGGAGGGGGAAGGGTATTAAAAAGTTGAAATTTTTTACGACGTAGTTTATGGATGCTTCCTTTGGAAGACTTATTACAAAAATGTATAATACTTGAATCCTTTTTGAGACCGTAGGCGCAAAATTTCGGTCGAATTGTTTTTAAACGCATTTATTTTTTTCGAATCCTGAGAAAACTAATAAGTATTTTTGAAAATTTTTAACGCAGAATGAAATATTACAGTATTGTCGAGGGTCAAAAGTCCCTGAGAACTTCTATAATGATTAGTTTAATAAGTCACAGGGGTGAAAAAAAAAAGAAAGTTTAGTCGGATTTTTAATTTCAAATATATCATTCAAAAGAAATTTTTGTTTATTCTAAGGGACTTTTAACCCTCGGTGATAATGTAATCTTTTATTCTGCGTTTAAATTTTTCAAAAATACTTATTAGTTTTCTCAGGATTAGAAAAAAATAAATGCGTTTAAAAACAATTCGATCGAAATTTTGCGCCTACACTTTTAAAAAGGATTAAAGTATTATACATTTTTGTAATCAGTATTTTAAACGCTTTTAAATGAGCTATCACATGATCTACTTTCCCATTTACAGAAAATCAAAGTTTTGCCTGTCACATGAAGAGGGATCGCGTAAAGTTCGAAACATTGATGTTATATTATACTTTGATTATTTTAAAAATCGACCTGTCCAAGCGTTTTGCTTATGTGCTAGAAATAAATAAGTTATTAAGGGGGGGGGGGGTAACATTTATTCCAGCACACTGTATCTTGTTTAAACAGTGAATTTATTACATATGTATTTTTTTTTAATTTCTTGTGACGTATAGTATAATGTAGGTTTAACCAATACTCAAAGTTAAGCCTTTACAAAACCATATTACTTGAAAAATATAAGGAGTATTATGTGTCATAATAATTATAATCTCCTTTATACACGTAAAAAAATTGTTTAGTATGTATTCCTTAAATCCACCCAATCATTGGAAAATGATTCATGGTATTTAAAAATATCTGTTAACGACACTGTTATCGACAAAGTCGATCAAATTCAAACTTGTCAGCATATTACACTTTTGTTTATAAATGATGGTTGTGAATTGTATTGGTGTTATTTAATATTTTAGCAAAATACATAATCAGCAAAAATCTTATTTAAAACATGTGAGCCGTTTTTGCAATCACTACACTTGTTTAAACCTTTTGTTTTGTTGAAAACTCGGAAGTGATTTAGTGCCAGTTTGTTTCAAGATTATTTAATACAGTGTCTGTAGAAAGTAAAGTCCTGGATGTATTTTATTCATATTTGGACATACATATCAAGTATTTTCCAATTTTACTGTATGCAAAACCATTCGTATAATTTTCATTCTGCGCAAAATAGAGACCTTAATGAACATTTGATGTCGACAAATAATTTCGAGTATTCGAAATATTCCGTCCCACTTCTTTTAACACGCCCTGTATATACATATATTATATTCATTTTATTTGCCCTTGATAGAGAAAAATCCAATATTCTTACTGAACGTAAAATACAGGAATTTAAATATTTTTACTTTTCAAACGATCAGAATTAAATATTAACGCCCCACTGTTTGAGACCGACTGATCACCTCTTAATTGCATATCGGCCGTCATAGGGTAAAAGAACTTTACCCATGTATCTAGTAGCGTGGCGATTGCTGTATAGGTACATAGAGTTAGCATGAAAATTTTATTTTTCTGAGGAAGCTGATGTCTCCGCGAAACATGTAAAATTGACTACTGTACGAAATTTAAAAACAATGTTTTATGTTTTTATTGAACATGCATTTTCATCAAGTAACCGTCAATTCCACAAATCATATATTAGAACATTAATTAACAAAAACATGCGAACTCACAATAATAATAGTGTCTTATATTGAAGCACGATAAATCTAAAGGGATGGGTACGTAGTTTCTGCTCTAATGCTATTCAAATTGGATTCATTTTTTTAGAATTCTGAGAAAACTAAGAAGTATTTTTGAAAAATTTAAACACAGAATGAAAAATTAAGTTATTAGTGAGGGCCGAAAGTCCCTGACAACTTCTATAATATTTATTTTAATAAGTTACAGGGGTGAAAAACTAAGAGAACATTTAGTGTGATTTTTAATTACAAATATCTCATTCAAAATAAACTTTTTATTTATTCTAAGGGACTTTCGGCCCTCGGTAATAATTTAGTCTTTCATTCTGCATTTAAATTTTTCAAAAATATTTATTGATTTTTTCAGGATTTGAAGAAAATGAACACAATGTCGGTGGTAATATTTTCCAAATCTATCTTTGTCATATAATGAATCTATCTTTGTCACATAACGCACTCAGTCGAATAGAATATTGTCAGCATATTGTCAGTCAGACAGTGACAATTTTAAATATTTGACATGGCATCGGAAATATTTTGAGTTGTTGATTAAATAATATTGATAGTGTATTTGATAAATAATTGATTTATGACGTGAACTTAATAAAAAGTTATTTATTGTTTATTATTTATGGAAGATCCAAGCAGAAAATACACCAGGATGTATTCAGTTATCCAAGTATTTTGTTGTTAAAGATGTTCGTTCAAAATTGTAAGCGTTTCATAGTAACAATATACAGGGTGTTTCATTGGGAAAGTAACATACGTTAACTGTAGAAAGAGGACATTTGGGCGGTCTCAAAAATACCATACTTAATGGGTCTTATTTCATTAATAACAAAAATACTGAGTGTTTTGTCTATTTTGCCATTTTCTTATTTGATTCATAACTTACCACACTGTATATTCATTTTATATTTGGCACGCAAATATGATTTAGAGTGTACAATTAATTAATTTATTTAGAATTGTAAAAATCCAGGTCCGGATTAAAAAATGTTGGAAAAATGTTCCGACCCAAAAACAACACCCTGTACATTAATTTTTTTTAATGGATTTTACAATTGAAAAGAGGATGAAAACCTTAATTTATTGGTATACTTTGAATTTTCGGCAAAATGAATTTTCTGGTAAAATTTTGAATTTGAATTCTGAAATTATGTGAATTGCGAGAGCTTGAAGTAGAAAAATATTGAAATACAACTTACAACTTGTTAACCACACTGTATATTTATTTTATATTTAACACGCGAATATTCTGTAAGGTGCCCAATCACTAAATTTATTTACGATTATAAAAAATCCAGAGCCGGATTAAAAAATATTGGAAAAATCTTCCCACCCAAAAAAACACCCTGTACATTATTTTTTTAATGGATTTGAAAATAGCATGAAAAACTAAATTTAGTGGTATACAGGCAACTTGTGTAGAATTTCTCCTCTGCAATTTCTTTTCAGTACAACACTGCACTTGCATATAATAATTAGAGTTCTACAGTACATATTGTACCTCTACAGTACCTCGGACTGTAGGACTGTACTGTAGAGTTCTACAGTACCTCGGACATGTGATGCGGGGCGAGAAGTATGGCATCCTGCGACTCATAATGCAGGGAAAGATAGATGGCAGAAGAAGCATCGGCAGAAGACGAATTTCATGGCTGAAGAACCTGAGAGAATGGTTTGGATGCAGCTCAAAACAACTATTTAGAGCTACTGCCTCAAAAATTAAAATAGCTATGATGATTGCCAACCTCCGTAGCGGAGATGGCACCTGAAGAAGAAGAAGAAGTACATATTGTCATTTACATCAAAAGATAAAATTCCATAGTTTATTGATGAAAGAAGTAACTGCTTTTGGTGTTATTATTAGTAAAACACTTCACTTTATTAATGACTAAAAATTGTTTTCTTTCTTTCGTTTGACTAAAGAAAGAATGAATGAGTTTGACTAAAGAAAGATGATGGGTTTTGTTAAACCATTACATTTTGACTGAAGACTGGGGACTACGCGTTCCGCGACACTTAAGTCACTTTAATTTTGCAATAATATACTCTTCACTCACAAAAAAAAACAGGCACAGTTCTGTATGACCTACAGAAAACAACAAAAAGAATACCGGTAAAATACCGGTGTGATATTCACTACTACATCCATCATTCCTTCTCACTTTTCACAAGTAATCTCCTCAAGACTCCACTGAACTTAACTCTGCATCAGGCCAAACTTAACTTTTTAAACTGAACTTAAACTCTTCAGTACCGCTGCAGCGGCGCGATGCTCCAGGAACTTGAAGTAGAAACTCTCAGTTCCACACTTGTAACTTCAATTGTTTGACTAACTCCTAACTCCTAACTTAAACTCACCAAGAATGAATAACAACAATCATGAACCCATCTAACTCGGGCACACTCTGTCTCTCCTACCACCTCCTACTAGAGCATCCTTTAACCAATGAAAAGAACATTCCTTCCATTTACCATTGACCAATTCAAAATATACTCTTAATCACGCCTCAAAAAAAAGCAGCCATAATTTTCCCAGCGAATCAGAGACGATATACCACAAGAATCCCACATGGACACTTCCCACGAGAAATGCCAGTTCAGCGACTATGCATGTGTGCTGTCCAGCTGCGAAATATGGACAATTTTAACCATAACTTAACTCTTATGGCATAATGCCGGATTATCCGGCATATTTATACTCAGCTATTGACACTGCTGCTGCCGTTGACGGAAATATTGCCCGAAATATGATATCGACGCGAGTGAGGTGTTCACATCAGTTCCTCGCCAATGTCCTCACAACTCATTACCGAACGACTCACAAGAAAGGAATGTGACAACAGCATCGTCTTGCTCCCTTACTTACTTGCCGCTTTGACGGCGGCAAGTGAGAGAGAGAGTAGCTGAATGGAGCTGAATGTAAATACCCACTCGTATTCGCGCTGCCTCTCCTTTGACTTCCGCCACAAAAACCGACTCTTTGGGTATGTAGGTACAATGGCAGTAGCATGACGAGCAGCAGCGCGAGTGAGCTATTTACACATTCACGCTGCCCACTTCCCTGCCCAATTCCCTGTCCAAGAGGACTGTGTATAAATGCGGTATTACGATTACATTATCGAGATAAGCACTTGACTCTCCTTCGCCGAAAATACTAACAAATTCCTTGTCGGCAGATCCAAGACTCAAATCCTATATAAACGTCGACACCTAAGATTTCCTTTGAAAATACTCGCATGCCGCCTTCATCGGACCTATAAACCCATATCTATTCAATTAGACGATGAAAAAATTAGCCGTGAGAATATTCCTCTACGCAAAGGTTCGAAATAGGTTTTTGCCGGTGACTGAAAAGACAAACTTTGAATTAGGAAATAACTAAAATTTCATATTGGATTATACCCAACGGTTTTAAACTGTTAAATGAAACTTCCATTATACCAGGAGCGTTCAGTAAATACGATCTTAGAAAATCGAATATAATTAAAAAAATAAGGGGTGAAACGATCGTATCTTTGACACCGTTTCAATATAAAACGTTCTGCGTGACAAGACTACACATTAAGGTACGTTTTTACTGGAGCGATTGTTGCGCTCATCGTTGAACGATCGTAGCTGAACGGTGATTGCGGTGTGCTTGTGTGGTTTGTTAAGGAGCCGTTT
This sequence comes from Diabrotica virgifera virgifera, assembly GCF_917563875.1. Classification (NCBI taxonomy): domain Eukaryota; kingdom Metazoa; phylum Arthropoda; class Insecta; order Coleoptera; family Chrysomelidae; genus Diabrotica; species Diabrotica virgifera. Next base: position 124,286,747 of record NC_065450.1, read on the forward strand.
TAACTGAAGCGTTTACAGCCGTTGTACCGCTGGAGTCGCTAACGTCGATTTTTGGCGACTGGTCTGCGAGTATACACCAGGGGTGGGCAAAAGCCGGCCCGCGGGTCGGATCCGGCCCTTTTGCTTACTTTATACGGCCCGTTGAATAATTCTTATTCATCAAATTTCTTTGTCTAAATGCTTTAAAAATATACTTATAGCATTTGTGTCAAAAAAATTTTGGACAGTGCAGAGAAATAACTCCATCAAAAAGATTGGCGGGTACACAGCGTTCGTTCACAGCATAGTCTTCCGGCCCGGGAGACATTTTGAAAATGTCATTTTGGCCCGCGCTTATAGTATGTTAAGTATGGAGAACGGTAAGGGTTTTATACCGATCGAAGACAATTATTGTCTGAGATCGGTTACCCTTAACGTTCGACATGCTTATAACGTTTTTTGCACGATTGATACCATTATAAATTATAAAATTAAACATTTTCGTCATATTGACTAGTTTCATTCATTTTATCAAGATAGATACTTTGGTTGTTAGGTAGTAACTAGGGTGCATAACAACAATGGAGAATTGAGTTTTTATTTAGTTGTCAATCATTTTAAGTACAATTTTGATTATTATAAATTAAAATATGAGCGAAAGTGAATTTGAAGAAATTGAACGGGCTTGGGAAGAAGGGTGTTCCGCAATTATTCCCGAAAAATCCAAAATCTGTTATCAAAATACCTACCAAAGTTTTAAAAAATGCTGCGAAGGCAAGAATTTAAGAATCGAAGAAAAGACTCTATTGGCATATTTCGGTTAAACATATGCAGTTGAAAGCTCCTGGAAGCCTCTGGGCAGAATATTCAATGATTAAATTCACCGTTTTTCTTTATGATGGCATTGATATTTCCAAGTTTTCAACTTTGATCGCGTATTTGAAGAGAAAAAATGTTGGCTATAGGCCTAAGAAGTTTCAATATTAATAAATAATTCGTTAGTTTTCTTTATTCTTTCAAAAAATAAATTAAAATTAAGAGATTTTTTAACTCGACGGTAAGTGAATTACTTACCGTCGAGTTGGAGTACTTACCGTCGAGTTGGATTACTTACCGTCGAGTTGCTAGTAAATGTCACCTACTGACGTAAAATCTGTCACGGTAAACAGTCAAAAATGATCAATCGTGCAAAAAAAGTATTTACCCACCCCTGGTATACACAGTCGCAGACGCTGAGCGGTTACAATGGCGTGTGTACGTGACTTTGAAAGTTTTTTATTTAAGAGGTTTTAGCAGTTTTTAAGGTGTTTCTGAGTTTTTTTTTAAGATATTTTTAGCAGTTTGTGAAGTGAAGCTTGTTTTTATAAGAATGTCTCATTTACATCATCTCATAATAAATGGTTGTTTATCAATTTTTTGAATTGTCCTTCTTCTTCTCTTCTTTTAAATATTGCATGTTTTCTAATCTTGGAGAACTTAATATTTCTAACATATCTTCGTCCTCTATTTCTTCTGCTAGCAGGTATTTTGACAATAATTGTTTTCTTTTAATAATATTATTATTAAAATCAAGCTCAAACATTCTTCTATCAAATACCGATAAGAATTTAAGTGTTTTATTCTAAAATATATTTTTTTAATTTTTAATGAGAAAGGTTCATTATGAAACGACGGGCGATCGGGCGCTGCATTATTAACTAAGAAACAATGTTTTAAAATGAAATAAGCCCAAAATACTTACCAAGAACTGATAAAATACGGTTTGAACTTAAATTTAGATCCTTTGTAATTTCAAATATTTTTTTACTTTTGTTTTTGAGCACTGAAAGTCATTTTTCGTTTTTTCTTAGTTTAAAATTGTTTATAGCTCGACAATGAACTTACGAGATAAATTACAAAAGACCTTTTTTGTTTCGAATGATTAAAAAAATCTAAAATAATATCTGCTCGGGCGGAAAAAAATTAGTATAATTTATAAAAAAGTGAATTTTTAATTATTAATTAATTATAGTCTGGTCAAAATTATATCGGGCACCCCTTGATTTTTATAATTTTTAACATATTAAATTACATATTATCAAATAATTTTTATCCATTTATAGTACACTGAATCAAGGATTTTGCTCCAAATTTTAAAGAACCGCTTGGATTGACATCAAATTTGGCATACACATATCTGTCAAAGAAAAGAAGTGATATTATGGCGATGTGTGTTTTGTCCAAGGGCTGAGTTTCGCCCCTTCTGGCTAATTCTAAGCAACTTATATTCTATAGAGTTTTTTCACTAAGTCAATACTTTTCGAGTTATTTGCGAGTGAATATGTTCATTTTTCAACAACAAAATAGTTATTTATGAAACAGTTCGTGAAGTATGCTTTTTGCGAACGCACGCGATGTTTAGAGCACGAGCGACAACGGAGCGAGTGCTATCCATCGCGTAAGATCGCAAATAGTTATTTATGAAACAGTTCGTGAAGTATGCTTTTTGCGAACGCACGCGATAGTTAGAGCACGAGCGACAACAGAGCGAGTGCTATACATCGCGTAAGTTCGCAAAAAGTACTTCACGCACAGTTTCATATAATATTTTATCTATGATGAACAAATAAAAAAACTGTAACTCTTCGTCACTGGAATTTATTTCTATTCTACAATTTTTAGAACTTTCGACATCTAAAAATTCTACTTCTTTCAAACCACAAAACTGTCAAAACTTTTGTCGTAATTTATTGCTCATTATGTCATCACCATGACAACGCGAAATTTAAGGATATTTGATTATATGAAAGTGTGTCAAAAACAGTGCGAAAAAGTAAGTCCCATTTAAAATACATTGTTACTTCACGCACACTTTAAACACTTCACGCACTGCTATCTATAATGACAGTTTTCACAAACTAAAAACTTATACATAATATGACATAGAGTTGATAAAACTCGTTTTTAGACGGTTTTTCGCAAATAACTCAAAAATTATTTTATCGAAAAAAGAACATTCTTAGTAAAAATATAGCCAGTAAAAAAGTGAAAAAAATTGTGGATGTATGAGGTCTCTAGACCTACTATAAACAGAGTTAGAGCTAATTAAAAGAAGGTTCTTATTCGTCAAATTCCAAATAGAACATTTTAACGTGAAATAACCAAATAATAGAGAACTTTTTGGGGAAAACTCATTGCAACTTTTTTAAAGTGTTTAAAAAAGCTTTATTTCTGCTTTTTTTAAGTTTCTAGCATCAAATGTAAGCAATTTACTCTCAAAATAAAGCTGGTCTCTTTTGTTTTTGGCAAAAAAATTGGGAAAATCACCTATATGAAACTCATCGTTACCGCTTTATAAGTGGCTTTAATTATTTTGTGTTTATTACATAAACTGTAAGTTTCAACGGTTCAAAGTGCTTACTTTGAAAAAATTTGGTTTTAAAGTAAAATTTTTAAAATTTTTAGTTTGGAAAAAAATGCTTTTTTTCAAAATGACTTAAAAATTATTATCAAAAATCTCAAAGAGTAAAAACAAGTCGGCTCTGCTTTTTTGAATATTTAGGATTTTTTTGTTTTTCTGTAAAACAAAAATTTAATAATATTTAGTGATCTAAATTTGCATACACTCGTAATTAGTGGCTCGTTCAAACCCTTTCAACTACAGCCCTTTCAAAAATAAAGACTCTGAATCAATGAAACGTACAGATCATGTAAACAATACATACACGAGTAAAGCAACTTGTAAAGTGGTAACGATTAATATTTGATATGCTAATTAGGGGGTGATTTTCCCCATTTTTTCGGGAAAAAATTTTGAAATAAAAAAAGGTTCTTATTCGTCAAACTCCAAATAGAATATTTTAACGTGAAATAACCAAATAATAAAGAACTTTTTGGGGAAAACTCATTGCAACTTTTTTAAAGTGTTTAAAAAAGCTTTATTTCTGTTTTTTTTAGTTTCTAGCATCAAATGTAAGCAAGTTACGCTCAAAATAAAGTTGGTCTCTTTTGTTTTTGGCAAAAAAAAATTGGGAAAATCACCTATATGAAACTCATCGTTACCGCTTTATAAGTTGCTTTAATTATTTTGTGTTTATTACATAAACTGTAAGTTTCAACGGTTCAAAGTGCTTACTTTGAAAAAATTTGGTTTTAAAGTAAAATTTTTAAAATTTTTAGTTTGGAAAAAAATGCTTTTTTTCAAAAAGGACTTAAAAATGATTACTAAAAATCTCAAAGAGTAAAAACAAGTCGGTTCTACTTTTTTGAATATTTAAGATTTTTTTGTTTTTCTGTAAGACAAAAATTGGATAATATTTAGTGTCTCTAAATTTGCATACACTCGTAATTAGTGGCTCGTTCAAACCCTTTCAACTACAGCCCTTTCAAAAATAAAGACTCTGAATCAATGAAACGTACAGATCATGTAAACAATACATACACGAGTAAAGCAACTTGTAAAGTGGTAACGATTAATATTTGATATGCTAATTAGGGGGTGGGGTGATTTTCCCGATTTTTTCGGGAAATTATGTGAACTATAAAAAGGTTCTTATTCGTCAAATTCCAAATAGAATATTTTAACGTGAAATAACCAAATAATAAAGAACTTTTTGGGGAAAACTCATTGCAACTTTTTTAAAGTGTTTAAAAAAGCTTTATTTCTGTTTTTTTTAGTTTCTAGCATCAAATGTAAGCAAGTTACGCTCAAAATAAAGTTGGTCTCTTTTGTTTTTGGCAAAAAAAAAAATGGGAAAATCACCTATATGAAACTCATCGTTACCGCTTTATAAGTTGCTTTAATTATTTTCTGTTTATTACATAAACTGTAAGTCTCAACGGTTCAAAGTGTTTACTTTGAAAAAATTTGGTTTTAAAGTAAAATTTTTAAAATTTTTAGTTTGGAAAAAAAATGCTTTTTTTCAAAAAGGACTTAAAAATGATTACCAAAAATCTCAAAGAGTAAAAACAAGTCGGTTCTACTTTTTTGAATATTTAGGATTTTTTTGTTTTTCTGTAAGACAAAAATTGGATAATATTTAGTGTCTCTAAATTTGCATACACTCGTAATTAGTGGCTCGTTCAAACCCTTTCAACTACAGCCCTTTCAAAAATAAAGACTCTGAATCAATGAAACGTACAGATCATGTAAACAATACATACACGAGTAAAGCAACTTGTAAAGTGGTAACGATTAATATTTTATATGCTAATTAGGGGGTGATTTTCCCGATTTTTTCGGGAAATTATGTGAATTATAAAAAGGTTCTTATTCGTCAAATTCCAAATAGAATATTTTAACGTGAAATAACCAAATAATAAAGAACTTTTTGGGGAAAACTCATTGCAACTTTTTTAAAGTGTTTAAAAAAGCTTTATTTCTGTTTTTTCTTTTAAGTTTCTAGCATCAAATGTAAGCAAGTTACGCTCAAAATAAAGTTGGTCTCTTTTGTTTTTGGCAAAAAAAAATTGGGAAAATCACATATATGAAACTCATCGTTACCGCTTTATAAGTGGCTTTAATTATTTTGTGTTTATTACATAAACTGTAAGTTTCAACGGTTCAAAGTGCTTACTTTGAAAAAATTTGGTTTTAAAGTAAAATTTTTAAAATTTTTAGTTTGGAAAAAAATGCTTTTTTTCAAAATGACTTAAAAATTATTACCAAAAATCTCAAAGAGTAAAAACAAGTCGGTTCTACTTTTTTGAATATTTAGGATTTTTTTGTTTTTCTGTAAGACAAAAATTGGATAATATTTAGTGTCTCTAAATTTGCATACACTCGTAATTAGTGGCTCGTTCAAACCCTTTCAACTACAGCCCTTTCAAAAATAAAGTCTCTGAATCAATGAAACGTACAGATCATGTAAACAATACATACACGAGTAAAGCAACTTGTAAAGTGGTAACGATTAATATTTTATATGCTAATTAGGGGGTGATTTTCCCGATTTTTTTTACCAAAAAAAAGAACCAACTTTATTTTGAACGTAACTTGTTTACTTTTGATGCTAGAATCTGTTTACAAAACAAAAATATAAAGCTTTTTTTAAACACTTTAAAAAAAGTTGTTAATCACTTTTTCACAAAAAAAGTGAAAAAGTTTTCCTTTTTTAGTTATTTTACGTTAAAATATTCGATCTGGAATTTGAAGAATATGAACCTATTATTTATTAGTTATAACTCTGTTTCTACTAAGTCTAGAAAGCTAATACATACACCTTTTTTTTCACTTTTTTACCGGCTATAGTTTTGGTTAAAAAAGTGAAAAAGTTTTCCTTTTTTAGTTATTTCACGTTAAAATAATCGGTTTGGAATTTGACGAATATGAACCTATTATTTGTTAGCTATAACTCTGTTTCTACTAAGTCTAGAAACCTAATACATACACCTTTTTTTCACTTTTTTACCGGCTATAGTTTTGGTAAGAACGTTTTTTCGACAAAATACTTACTTTTTGAGTTATTTACGAAAAACAGTCTAAAAACGTGGATCATTTGTTGAAAAATGAAATATCCACTCGCAAATAACTCGAAAAGTATTGACTTGTGAAAAAACTTTATAGAACAAAAGCTGCTTAAAATTAGTCAGTTTATCCACTTCCGGACTTATTTTGGACGTATATTTTCTCAAAAAATATACGTGAAAAATATCGGGGCAAAAGCACACATTAGCACATCACTTTTTCTTTGACTTAATAGCTATAGCCTAATAAAATAAAAAAAAGTCAAAATGTAAATTCGTACAGCTTAAAACAAATTTTATATCAAAGTTTAGGTGGGTACAAAAGATATTTTCAAGCAAGTATCCAAATCATACAAGGGGATCATTGTTTAAATAATTAAAAAGGGGTCATTTTTGCAAAAAAAAATACTTTTTCAACTGCTGAGGTAATTCACTTATTAATGAAGGTCTATGGGATTTTTTTCTGCAAAGTTGAATGGTAAATCTTTCACATAAGACTTACTAAATTAAATTTGACCCCCTATTTATTTAAATAATTGTACATAAAACTTTAAAAACAAATGTGCAACAAAATATTTTTTAGCGTTTTAAATAAGCACTACAAAATATCTTATTTTACAGAATAAGTTGCGCTATGTTACCAGTATTAAGCAAAAAAAAATTGGTCGAAAAATATTTTATATTTTTTGAGATATTGAATTTGTTTATTACATGTTACTATATTTTCAATTGCAAAAACGCGGTTGTTGCCAAAGAAATATTCACCTGCTTAAGATCTCATTATTTTTATGTATATTTTCGATAAATGTATTGATAAATATGCCCTAAAATGGCATTTGAAAATTATTCAAATTTGTTTATAATTTGTTTTTTTTTAATGACGTCGCGGGGATTAAGTATTTTGAAATTCCGTTTCGATAATTGAGTTCCTGGGAATTTTTTACTAATTAACAAAATTTTTGTCGTTTTTTCTTCTTCTTTTTTTTTCTTGGAGTTATATTACTACGGGCCCTTTTAGGGTTAAATTTTATTAAGAATCTCTTAGACCTAAAAATATTAAGACTGATCTAAAATTACTTAAATAAAATGTGGCTACTTACTGAGTTACAGGGTGTTTTATTTAAAAATTTAAAAATTGTTTTCATCAAGTACTTTTAAAATATTTGACGTATCCTTATCATACTTAGCAGAAAGTGTGGGTACTATACAGTCTACTAAATTGTGATAAATAAAAGTTTCTAGCTACTACCAGAGGCGTACGACAGGGGATAGTTAATGGTTGACCCTTCCCAAATTCTACGCCACTGAGTGAATTACTATTTTAGCGAAATTTTTCGATTATCCAATACTTTGTATGTAAATAACTTTACTGGTATCGATAAAGTAATCAGTTTGAGAGATATTGGAAGTTTAAAATGAATGAATTAATGAATCAAAATAACTATGCCGTTTCATTTTTAACCTCCAATATCTCGAAAACTAATGACTTAATCGTTACCAGTAAAGAGTATATTATTTACATAGAAAGTATTAGAGGATCGAAAAATTTCGCTAAAATAGTAATTCCTTCAGTATCGTAGAATTTGGGAAGGGTCAACCATTAACTATCCCCTGTCGTACGCCTCTGGTAGTAGCTAGAAACTTTTATTTATCACAATTTAGTAGACTGTATAGTACCCACACTTTCTGCCAAGTATGATAAGGATACGTCAAATAGTTTGAAAGTACTTGGTGAAAATAATTTTTAAATTTTTAAATAAAACACTCTGTAACTCAGTAAGTAGAAACATTTCATTTAGACCAATCTTAATATTTTTAGGTCTAGAATCTACAGCTTAGAGATTCGACATTCTTAATGAAACTTAATCCTAAAAGGGCCCGTAGTAATATAACTCCATGAAAAAAAAGACGAGGAAAATAAGACAAAAAAATTGGTTAATTAGTGAAAAATTCCCAGGAACCCAATTATCGAAACGGCATTTCAAAATATTTAATCTCCGCGACGTTATTAAAAAAACAAATTAAAAACAAATTTGAATAATTTTCAAATGCCATTTTAGGGGGAAGTTTAATTGAAATTTGAATTTATCAATACATTTATCCAAAATATACAAAAAAACAAAAATAATAAGATTTAATACAGGTGAATATTTCTTTGGCAACAACCGCGTTTTTGCAATTGAAAATAGAGTAACATTTAATAAACAAATTCAATATCTCAAAAAATATTAAATAGTTTTGGACCAATTTTTTTTTGATTAATACTGATAACATAGCACAACTTCTCCTGTAAAACAAGATATTTTATAGTGCTTATTTAAAACGCTAAAAATACTTTTTTACAAATTTGTTTTTAAAGTTTTATGTATAATTAATTAAATAAATAGGGGGTCAAATTTAATTAAGTAAGTCTGATGTAAAAGATTTACCCTTCTTTGCAGAAAATAATCCTATATACCTTCATTAGTAATTGAATGACCTTAGCGGTTAAAAAAGTAATTTTTTTGCAAAAATGACCCCCTTTTAATTATTTTAACAATGATCCCCTTGTATGATTTGGATACTTTCTTGAAAATATCTTTTGTACCCACCTAAACTTTGATATAAAATTTGTTTCAACCTGTACGAATTTACATTTTGATTTACATGTAGTGTAATTTTATTTTACTAGACTACTATGTGTATGCCAAATTTCATGTCAATCCAAGCGGTTCTTTAAAAATTAGAGGTTTTGCAATATTTTACCGTCAGCGAACGGACTAGAAATATAATCTTAGATTATACAGGGTGTAACAAAAATACAGGTCATAAAATTCACATATTCTGGGACCAAAAATAGTTCGATTGAACCTAACTTACCTTAGTACAAATGTGCACATAAAAAAAGTTACAGCCCTTTGAAGTTACAAAATGAAAATCGATTTTTCCCAATATATAATATATTATATAGATAACTGTACTAAAATAGTAACTATTTCATTTTAATGTTATTGTTATTGTTATTAAATCATAAAATTTTTATGTGCTCTAAAGAAGTTAATTTGAGTAACCATTTTTAGCTCTGTTACAAACCTTTCTGGATCTGCAGAAAAAATATGGAAATTTCTATAAATTATGGATGGGACCCAGGTTACACTTGGTGATATACAAACCAGAATATTTAGAGAAAATCATGACTTCACACGTTCATTTAGATAAAACCAGCGGATATGATCTATTTGAACCATGGTTGGGGGACGGATTATTAATAAGCACTGGTAAGTATTCGTTCTACTTGTTTTATCAATTAAGTTGATAATAGTAAAAGTTGTTTTTACTTGTATTTTTGTCGTCTATCACTAGCAGGACCTCTGTTTCCTTCGATTTTACCCTTCATAATCAGCTGCAACAACTCGTACTTAGCATTTCTAAGTCTTCTTCTTCTTCTTATACTTGTTGTGTTGTAGATCTGTCGATCTGTTAATTCGGACGTTGAAGTATTTCTTGAGAGGTAGACTGCCAGCTATCTCTCCATCTTTTTGGTGGTCTCCCCGGTGGACGCTTGCCTGCTGGTTTTCTTTCTAGAGCAATTCTTGGTAGTCTATGCTCTTACATTCTTTTTACATGACTGAACCATTCTCTTCGTCTTTGCCTGCCCCATCTGACTACATCTTGCACGCCACATTGTTCCCTGATGATGTTGTTTCGTATTCTATCACTTCTTGTCTTCCCTGCTATTGCTCTTAGTGTCTTCATTTCGGCTGTTCGTAGCATGCTTTTGGTTTTATTGGTGTCTTCTCTTGATTCAATGCTATAGGTCATAACAGGTCTGATGTAAGTTTTATAAATTCTAACTTTGCTGTCCATTCTCATATACGGGTTATTCGAGACCACATCTCTCAAACATCCGGACAAGACATCGGCCTTGTTAATTTGTCCTCTTAGGTCTCTAGCTGGGTCATTATAACTTGATAACTCTACATCTAGATATTTGAACTGGTTGAGCTGTTCTATGGATTTCCCCTCTAGCACTAACTTGAATCTAATTGCGTATTTCGCAATGGTAATGCATTTTGTTTCCTGCGTGGATATGTTCATGTTGAGTGTCAGGTGATGAAAACAATTGGTACGAGAGCATTTTGAAATAAAAAAATATCTTGAGGTTACATATTTGATTTGAAAAATGAAAAAACAAAAAAATTATTTTTGTCGAAAAATCCAATATGGCTCTAATCAAATTTCAATGATCCTGTCTTACCAACTAAGTGTGACATTCTAAAGTGCTTTCTCTTTATTCGTAATGAACTTAGTTGACAAATAATAATAAACATCCATCTATCTCCGACGTCTTGAATGCCGTTGCAACGAAAGTAGAACAAATATGAATAAAAGCTTCTATTCCAACATTATCGCATAAGTGCATTCAAGATGTGATTAAAAATATTTATACAGAGTATCAAAATCTTAAGCGATAAGTACACAAACACTCAGCAAGCATCTGATTCATAAATGGAAAAGATTTGTCAGTTTCGAAAGGTGTGTAAAAAGTTATTGAATATCGCGGCTTGCAAGTGAAACATGACTGGAACTGTGCGTGTTGTGTGTACTTGTAATAAAATCAAGAAAGTACAACAAAATGAGAAAATTTTTCTTCAAGATCAACGATCCTGTCGAAAAATGGCAATTGGACCAGTGGATATTGCAGCATCTGCAGCAATAAGGTAGAAAATGGAAAGAACCATGAAGGCGAAGGCAAGTTCTCAAAAATATAATACTGACGAAATTGTTCTTAAAGCATGTACCGTTGATTCCTCTAATCCTTCCATAAGTAGAAGCTTGTCTCGACTCAAATTCTTCTGATGCAGATGATCATGAAGAAGAAATCATTGCTCCTTTGTCAACAGTTACAGTCCAACCATCTACGTCACAAATACTGCTACACTTCACTTCAATCTCTAGTATGCTTATTTCATTGCAATGAGCTACCTTTACGTCATTTAATTCAACAGTTAGATTGACGCACCAGTGGGCCACTTGGTTTTTCAGGGTCAATAGGGAAACTTCTGGAACGCTGTGAAGAGAAGGCTGTTGTCGATATTGTCGCAATAGAAAACAACCTAGCAATATTATTATAAACAACAGACCTTAGCACCAATCCGAAGTACTTGTACCAAATCAGTCAAGCAGTTGCTGCGGGAAAATGTCCTAATGATTTGAGCCTTAAAAAACCTTAGAAAATATCACACGCAAGGTGGCTGACACTTGATAATCGGTTGCTTCGATTGTATGTTGGAACTGAATGTCCCAGCCCCAATTAATTATGTTAGCAAGTTTCATCCAAAAAGTGTATGCACCAGTTTGGTTCTATATAAAACTGCATCCTACCTATTCTGATGGTTCAAAACATTTATGGCGAATTATCCATTATTCACGATTTCTACCAGTTGACCAAAGAAAAATTGTCGATGTCGTTATCCAAAGGAATGCTTATTTTGCCCATCCCGAAAATGCATTACTCGGTATGATGAAAGATGAACGAAAACATATACGGGAGCTAGGACTACGCAGAGTGCCGAAGGCTAGAGAAAGTCAGAAAGAAAAAAGATCCGGAGATTCAAAATATCAACATTAAATTTTATTGCTGTAGATTATAATGACTTAATTTCTATTTCTGGATTCAAAGTTACGGCTCCTCCTTTGCTAAAACATATTTCCAATGAAGATGTAAGAGATATGATTGATTCTGGGAATTACAACAACATAGAGGTCTTAAACTGCCCTTGTCAAACAAAATCCGTGAAAAGAACTGTTAAGTTAGTAACTGAAGCATCAGCTGCTGTTTGTGGAGCAGAATCAAGGGATGACTTTATTCGTTCAAGGTTGCAGCCTAGAAATATTATGCCAAAATCAGACTACCAATCTTAAAATGTATATTGTATCATAAAACAATTATTTAGATTCAAAGAACTGATAAAAAAATAAATTTAAAAAAAATTTTTTTTTTTATTTCCAAAAATTTTAATTTAATATGGAACCTGAAGATAGGGTCCAATACAAAAAAGATTTCTTACAGTTTTATTATACATCACAACACAACTTTTTCGCACTAGCCCCATAAAAAATAATGACTTCGAATTTTTCGTTCTACCCTAGTGTGTAGACATGCGTTTGGCATTTTGTTATCATCAATCTATTTTTGTTATGTTCTTGTTATCCGCCTCTTCTTTATGTATTCGCAACCAAAGTCTGCTGCATTCTACTGATGCCATCTTTTTTAACGATACAGATTTATTTTAAACGTCTATTTAAAAATTTACGTAGTTTTTCGAGATTTTAATATTCTGCAGACTTTAACAAACACGAAGAAATATACTTATACACGAATAACAAATGAAGAAATCCTGAGAAGAATTGGTACAGAACGACAACTGCTATGCACAATTAAACAGAGAAAAACGGCATACCTGGGGCTAGGGATGGGAAAAACCTACCGGTTATAACCTAAAACCGGTTTTTTAATTTCGCAACAGATCCGGTTTTACCGGTTGTTTTTTTGTCCCGGTTATAACCGGTTTTTTCTTTTTACAGCAATAACCGGTGAAAAACCGAATAAGTTACCTTTTGGAAAAAATAATTGATTCAGAGAAAAAATTCCAAAGACTTCTATCTAGTTTCGATCCCAATCATAAGTATTATAAATAATATGCAAAGTAATTAACCCAAACAACCATAATTCAAATGTTATTTACTAATAAAGAACTGGACGAAAGTGCCACAACAGCTTTTATGAAACAATTAAGTTTTATTATAGTTTTTGAAGAGTTATTTAGATGATAATATTTACATAAAACTGTAAGTGGTCTGCTTGAAATCGATATTGCAACCATCATAGCCCGCACTTCACTCTCGCCGAAGTCGATCGAGGTTCAACAAGTATGAAAGTGTAGACGGCCACCTTGTGTAACTTTGCCTAACTTCGTTCTACTTCCGAAATCTGTCGGTCTGGCGCGTCCGAGTCAAAGGGATCTTTGTCGGTATCGCACCGCTTGAATGTGTTCCTCGCGAAGTAGACTTCGGTCAACTTTGGCGAAGTAACTTCGCCGAGAGTGTATAGCCCGTGTAATTGTTTATGAGTACTTGAGACTCTTGTATGATATGTTATGATTGTGAATACCGAAATATGATAAGGAAGCTCCATTATGTAATTTTTAAACAGTGGGTATTTAAAAGGTATTGGTATTATACAAAAGGATGAATTGGGTTGTCGAATTTATTTAAAAAAAAATATAAGTGCATTTGGATATTTTTTTAAACTCGGTAGATCCCAGGAACATTTCGGTAGATCGGTAGGATCATCACTTTTGGGAATATTCCAATTGACAACGCAATACACGTCGACGCTGTCTACAACGAGCGACGAATCAGAGTTTCCAGATTGGGGTACCTTGAAGGCGCCTGGGAAAATTTTTATACATTGAAATGGTTAAGGAATTTTTCGGGAGGAAAATTGAGCAAACTAAAGAGATGTAACATTTTAACCTATTAAGTATTGCTATTAACCTATTTGCTATTGGTTAAAAAACCGAAAACCGGTTTTTGGAATAACCGCTTTTTTTGACCGGTTATAATTGCAATGTTAAACCGTAAGTAAAAAAAAAAACCGGCATAACCGAAAACCGGTTTTTTTATCAACAACCGCCATCCCTACCTGGGGCACCTAATTAGAAACGAAAGCTACCAGTTTCTGCAAACCTTAACTTAAGGAAAGGTCGAAGGAAGAAGGGAGTGGGCAGGAAGAAAATGTCATGGCTCCGGAATGTCAAACAATGGACAGGACTAAGAAACATAGGAGACCTAATACATACTGCAAGGAATAGAGAAAAATGGTCAAACGTGATCGCGAACATCCATTAGTGGATTGCAGAAGAAGAAGAATAGACTTTAAATCATCATGTATATTTCGGCACCATCATTAGTCTAGTCGCCAAATAGAGGTCACCGTGTCCTTTTCAATTCTGATGGACAAACTCAACGGTTTCTTATAGATTTTCGGCTGCTGCTTACGAATTTCGAGGGTGGATTTCGATCCAAGTGGTCAACAAATTGTTATAAACAATTTAATTGTTTATAAATTGTTTATAAGGCTCTGGGTCATAAATTAAAAGAGATAAAAAGAATGTTTCAAATAAAATTTGTTCGTTAATAAAAAACGAAGAAAAAAACGTTTAGTAAACTTAAATCAAACAATTAGAACTCAAGATATTATAAAATGAGTGCACAATGCAAGTTGCAAATTGCAAAATAAGTATTTTTCGAAGCGTTATCGATCGTAGCTCGGCTTCTACGCATTCAAATGAGCCTTAGAAGGTCTCATTTTAAGGCTTCAATAATAGGCTTCCAAACAGAGTTTGTTAAATTACTTGATCTTCATTTGTTTTAAAGTTATACCCATTTGTACACAACAAATTGTATATTAATTTGTTTATAAGGGTTTCAAGCAAATTTAAGCTATAAACATTTATACCTTAATTAACAATAATGATAGAAGGACTCAAAAAGAAAATTTTAAGCTTAAGAAAATGTTTGTAAGTTTATTTTTGGCTAAGATATCGATATTTTAATAGTGCGCTCTGAGGCGAAAGAACGGCTCACCGCGTAAAGGTTCACGCGCTAACTTCTCGATGCAAATTATAATTTCTATGTATATACATATGTATACGTCATCTTCATTTGCCATTTTTGAAGATCGTAATAAAATTTTATCATATAATTCTTATAATTAAATCATCATACTGTACCTCGTATCACCTTTCATTCTATTTACTTTGCCTTCTATTTTTTTTTACTAAATGAGAAAAAAAAACATTAAAAAGTAATCTTTC
The DNA here is from genome assembly GCF_917563875.1 of Diabrotica virgifera virgifera. Taxonomy (NCBI): domain Eukaryota; kingdom Metazoa; phylum Arthropoda; class Insecta; order Coleoptera; family Chrysomelidae; genus Diabrotica; species Diabrotica virgifera. Next base: position 124,302,031 of record NC_065450.1, read on the forward strand.
AAAAATAGAACTAAAAAGTAAGTTGATATTATTTATTAATACTGTTTTTACAAACTTTTTGTTTCATGCATCGGAATTGAGATATACAGGGAATCTCAGCTTTTTTACATCTGTATAAGTTCTTAGAGCAATTTTTACAGTTACATGGTGTTAGGTACTAAGTCTGTTCTTGTAGGCAGTAAAACTAAAACTTTCTGGGGCTTCAGAGCCTAATTATCTATATGATATATACCTCGTCCAATTTACTTACCGTTGCACGTCATCCGCGCCATAGCCTGTGACACGATACCAACACGAAATATTTAGGCGGTGGGTGTGTCCTTTTTTAGAATCAAAATGATTCTAAAGGGGAACACACCTACCGCCTAGATATTTCGTGTTGGTATCGTGTCACAGGCTATGGCGCGGATGACGTGCAACGGTAAGTAAATTGGACGAGATATAGATATAATCTATATCATATAGATATCCAGTGGATAGTGGATAGTATTCATATAAAGTGGATCTAGTTCTTTTACAGCATCATCAAGGCACGTCAATTGTGTGTATGCCGCCACAACATTAATGCTCGTTTTATATGCAATGATGATACTGCAAAATAACTCGATCCATTTTTATATGGATATCAAATATTGGCTTATTTGCATGCGTAGAAGCCGCGTTACGATCGATAAAACGTCGAAAAATACTTGACTGTGAGCCGATACGAAAAATAAACTTACGAACATTTTCTTAAGTTCAAATTATTCCTTTTGAATTCTTCTATCATTATTGTTAATTAAAGTATAAATGTTTACAGCTCAATTTTACTCGAAACCTTATAAACAAATTAATGTACAATTTTTTTAAGAAAATTATAACTTTAAACGGGTATAACTTTAAAACAAATGAAGATAAAGTAATTTAACAAACTTTGGAAGCCTATTAATGAAGCTTTAAACTGAGACCTTCTAAGGCTCATTTTCATGCGTAGAAGCTGAGTTACTATCAATAGAGCTTCGAAAAATACTTATTTTGCAATTTGCATTGTGCACTAATTTTACAATATCTTGAGTTATAATTGTTGGATTTAAGTTTAGTAAACGTTTTTTCTTCGTTTTTTATTAACGAACAAATTTTATTTGAAACATTATTTTTTATCTATTTTAGTTTATGAGCAAGAGCCTTATAAACAATTTATAAGCAATTAAATTGTTTATAATAATTTTTTGACCACTCGGATCGAAATCCACCCTCGAAATTCGTAATCAGCAGCCAAAAATCCATAAGAAACCGTTGAGTTTGTTTATCAGAATTGAAACGGACACGGTGACCCCTCTGGCGCCTAGACTACATGTAGTGCATAAATTTTTAATATATTCTTTTCTTTTTAGGAAAAAAGTGGAAGCTTAGAAGGAAAATGATAACTCCAACTTTTCATTTCAAAATCCTCGAAGAGTTTGTTAAGGTTTTTAACAAATCGTTTACTGTTATGACAGAAATTATGGAAAAGAAAGTTAAACAAAATTCAAATGAATCTATAGAACTTAGTGAACATATTAATTTAGCTTCACTGGATGCTATTTGTGGTAATTATTTTATACATTTATCATTATTATTTCTTTTTCTTAGATTAGAAAGTTAGTGGCACCCGTCTGCCGATTTTAAAAAGTTAAAGAAGTGTCATAAAAATTGCGAATAGATCTTTTGCGGATGGTTTAACGCTACCAGCTAATACAAAGATATAATCGAGGGTATTGGGAAAACTAAAAAGGAAAACAAGAAAGTGTTGGCTGGAAATTATTATTAACAAATCGAAATACAGCTGCGGTCACTGAATAGTTTACACCAAATGCCAAAGTGCTTGACAAAAATTTCGCGCGTATTGAAAAATAAAATATAAAGCTATTACATGCGTCGAAAATACCTAGAATTCCTTTAAATGATGCGCAAAAAACAAGAGCCATTGCCAAACTCGAAGAATTAATGTGGAAAAATATGGAAAATGAATATGGCTACATTTTCACTATGTAGCACAGTTGAGTGGTTCAAAAAGGCAGAAGATCTCCACAGACCAATATAGATGAGGTATTAGTAGATTATCTGAGAGATGCTCATTTTACCACAGCTCGAAAATCTAGCGAAGAGTGCGTTTCAGGGTAGCATTCGCACTACACGTAGAAGGATTAAACCAGCTGAATAAACGCAATACACGTTTTTGACTACGGGTCAAAAGAGAAGACTAGTTGCATCTTGTAATGAATTCATAAAGCGTACAGACAACTTTTGGTCTAACGTTGCATCTTCCGATGAAAATTTGTTTCAATCATATAGCAATGCTCGAATAAGAAATTATAGGCTGGGAAATCAGTAATTGGAAAGAAGCCACCCCACTTGATATAAGTTTTGTAATGTAAAGTGTTACCTTTGTAAATAATAGAATCCACGAAGGCGTTATCAGAAACTTGGTCTCAATAAAAGTTTTATTTTTAATATTATTTTTAACTTTATTAAAATAAAACTTTGAATTGATTGATGCAGATGTCGCCACGTCTCATCTACAGCATGTTATTTTGTTGTAATTCAATACTAGGAGTCGGCTTTGTTTCAGTTCGTCCAAAGATAGTCATATACAGGGTGTTTGGAAAATAATGGGCCATAGCTTAACCTCAGATTCCTAACGTTAAAATAGGTCGATTTAAGCTAACTTACCTTAGTACAAAAGTTGATAATAACCGAAATACAGGGTGTCAAAGTTAAACTTTTATTTTATTTATTTTTAAATATTTCCTGACAGGCATGGGACAACAACACGAAATTTGGTATATGGTGCTGGTACTGTACACCCTACTAAATTATGTTAAACAAACGTTTCTGGCTACTACCAGAGGCGTACAACGGGGGAACGTGAATGGTTGACCCTTCCCAAATTCTACTCCACTGGCGCAATTGCTATTTTAGTGCAATTCTTTGATTATCCAATACTTCCTATGTAAGAAATATACCGTTCATTTGTAACGATAAAGCCATTACTTTTCGAGATATTTGAAGCAAAAAACGAAGGAGCATAATGCATTAATTAAAAATAAGTGTGCCTTTTCATTTCTAACTTCAAATATCTCGAAAACTAATGACTTTATCGTTACGAATGTAGAGTATATTATTTGCACAGAAAGTATTGGAGAATCTAACAATTATGCTAAAATAGCAGTTTCATCAGTGGCGTAGAATTTGGGAAGGGTCAACCATTCACTTTCCCCTGTCGTACGTCTCTGATATTAACCACAAACGATTATTTAACATAATTTAGTTGGGTGTACAGGACCTACACTTTTTGCCAAGTACCATAAGGATATCAGGTAGCGGGTAGCACTTTTCTACGACCCCGGTAGAAGACAGGCTGCTACAAGGAATGGCGTCCTTGCCCTACGCTAGCTACTGACTTTCCCCTCTATCCCAAGCCCCAGGAGATGTCAGGTCCTTAACCTCTCCTCCCATACACCCCAATTTCCACGACCTTTATATCCTACCCCTATTCACCGAATGATTGCCGGTATAAGCAATCCCCCACTTTCTGACCAACGGCTTTGGGCGGATGAGTTGGAAAGTGGTAGGGCACCCTTTTGTCCTGGGGTTGAGAAATCGGCCTCGAAGGCGGAGGAATCAAAAGCATGGTCAACGGCATAAGGATGTAGAAGGCAAGGGGAAACCACTACATTAAAGATCCCTATGGATATCCCTAGTACAATCATCATGGTCTTAGTAACCAATAACGGCGTTACCGATCATGGTCCTCGGAAGCCAAGATCCGGCAGGGGAGGAAAAGACAAGGCCTCTCAGGTCGTTAATCAGCGAAATCCTTGTCAGAAGAACGGAGGCGAAAGAATAAGACTGTCAAACACAAGAATTGGAACCTGGAATGTTCAGAGTATGTTTCAGCCTGGTAAGATGCACAATATTATTCAAGATATGAACAGGTTGAATATTGATGTACTGGGTATCAGTGAAGCCAGGTGGCCCAACTCAGGTTGTTTCTCAACAAATGAAGCCACAATATATTATTCCGGTAGCGAGGACAATCAACATCCACACGGCGTGGCAGTCATAGTTAATAAAAAATCTAATAGAGCAGTAGAAGGCTTTTTCCCTATCTCAGAAAGAGTAATGGCATTAAAGTTAGTGACATCTCACGCCAGATTGAACTTACAAGTGTATGCTCCTACGGCGAATGCCTACGAAGAAGAGGTTGAGTTGTTTTATCGGGATATCGAAGAGGCACTGAAAATAACGAAAACTAGAGAAATCACGATAGTCCTAGGTGATCTCAACGCAAAGATTGGAAGGGGGCAAAGCGGAAGGTGTGTGGGAAATTATGGTCTGGGAAATCGTAACGAGAGAGGAGATCGTCTAATACAATTTTGCCAAGAGCAGAATTTGATTATTACAAACACATTCTTCAAGCTACCAAACAGACGACTCTATACATGGCGATCGCCCGCAGATACATCGGAGAAAGTAGTTAGGAACCAGATAGACTACATTATGATAAATGAAAGATACCGTAATGCTGTTAAAGCTGTGAAAGCATATCCCGGAGCAGACGTGGCCTCAGATCATAACCCACTTATCGCCAGGATTACATTCACACTTAAAAACATTAAAATACATCAAAGAACTCATACAATAGACACAAGTAAGCTTAAACAACAAGATATAAAAGAATGCCTCCAACATGAACTGCATATGGACTGTAGCAAACTGAACATAGACACCAATGATATTGACGAGCACTGGGATCGACTAAAACATTGCCTACTAGAAACGTGCAAAGAAATACTGCAGACTTCTACAAAAAGAAATAAAGAATGGATGAACGACGAGATACTCAATATGATGGAACAACGGAGACAACATAAGAACAAAGATAACAATAAATACAGGGAGATTAACCACCAGATAAGAATGATGATAAAGCAGGCAAAAGAAAAATACTTTGAAGATAAATGCAAAGAGATCGAGGACCTTCAAAAAAGATACGATCTATTTAATCTACACAAGAAAGTAAAAGAAATGGCAGGGCTAAGAAAACAAAATCTCACTGGTGCACTTCTGGATCGACACGGGATTACTATAACACAGACCGATGAGAAAGTACAACGCTGGGCAGAATACATAGATGAACTGTTCGATGATGATGAAAGAGGAGACCTGGAAAACATAGAACTTACTTCAGAAGAAATAGGTCCAGATATCACAAAAGAAGAACTAGCACACGCATTAAAAACAATGAAGAATGGAAAAAGCCCTGGTCCTGACATGCTTCCTATCGAATTAATAAAAATTATAGATGAACAGCACATTGATGTTCTAGATATACTTTTGAACCAAATTTATAGCTCAGGCGTATTACCCAAGGAATGGTTAACGTCCATCTTTGTTTGTCTCCCCAAAAAGAAAAACGCAAGAGAATGCGCCGATTACCGCACCATCAGCTTGAAGTCCCATGTGCTGAAGTTGCTACTGAAAGTCATCCATAACCGAATATAGCATAAATTGGACATAGATATTAATGATACACAATTTGGGTTTCGCAAAGGCCTAGGAACGCGTGAAGCTCTTTTCTCACTTAATATCCTAATACAAAGGTGCCTAGACGTCAATCAAGATATATATGTCTGTTTTATTGACTATAATAAAGCTTTCGATAGAGTACGACATGAACAATTAATGAATGTCCTGAAATTAAAGAATATAGACTACAATGACCTCAGGATCATATCTAATTTATACTATAAGCAGCGAGCAAAAGTACGTGTTAACGAACAGTTGTCAGAGGAAATTGAAATTAGACGTGGGGTGAGACAGGGATGCGTATTGTCTCCAGTTCTCTTTAATGCCTACTCGGAAGAGATCCTAAAACAAGCTCTTGAGGGTGAAACAGCTGGAATAAAGGTGAACGGAGTTCCCATTAACAATATTAGATATGCGGATGACACTGTCGTCTTAGCCGAAAATATTGAAGATCTTCAGAGGCTGGTTAACAGAATAGCGACATATAGCCAAGAATACGGTTTAACAATGAACATCAAGAAGACAAAATTTATGAGAATATCTAAAACTCAAGGAAATAACGAGAATCTCCTCATAAACGGAACCAACGTCGAACAAGTAGACCAATATGCATATCTTGGAACAATGATCAACTCCACAAATGATTACTTCCAGGAGATTAAAATTAGAATAGAAAAGGCTAGAGCGAATTTTAACAAAATGAGAAAAGTGCTCTGCACAAGAGATCTAAGGTTAGAGCTAAGAATAAGGTTGGCTACGTGCTACGTTTTCTCGACTCTGTTTTACGGAATGGAAGCTTGGACCCTGAATGCGGCATCAATGAAAAAACTGGAATCATTCGAGATGTGGGTATATAGAAGAATTCTAAAGATGTCATGGACAGAACACGTCACAAACAAAGAGGTTCTGAGAAAGATGAATAAAGAAATAGAAGTCTTAAATACAATTAAAACCAGAAAATTGGAGTATCTCGGACATGTTACACGTGGAGAGAGATACAGCTTGCTCCAACTCATTATGCAGGGAAAGATTCAAGGAAAAAAAAGCATAGGGAGACGCAGAATATCGTGGCTGCGCAACCTGAGAGAATGGTACGGATGTACATCAAACGAACTTTTCAGAGCAGCCGTCTCCGAGGTCCGAATAGCTATGATGAATGCCGACCTCCGTCACGGAGATGGCACTTGAAGAAGAAGATAAGGATATGTCGAATAGTTTTATAGTACCGGGCACACATAGTTCTTAAAGTTTTAAATAAAGAATAAATAATTAAAAAAAAGAATACTTTAAAATAATTTGACATATCCGTGTGATACTTGGCAGAAAGTGTAGGCACTGTACAACCTACTAAATTATGTTAAATAATCGTTTCTGGCTACTACCAGAGGCGTATGACAGGGGAAAGTAAATGGCTAATCCTTCACAAATTCTACGCCACTGATTCAATTTTTAGATTCGCCAATACTTTCTATGCAAATAATATACTCTTCATTCGTAACGATAAAGTCATTAGTTTTCGAGATATTTAAAGTTAAAAATGAAAAGGCACACTTATTTTGATTAATGTATTATGCCCATTCGTTTTTAGCTTCAAATATCTCGAAAACTAATGGCTTTATCGTTACAAATAAAGAGTATGTTTTTTACATAAAAAGTATTGGAGAATCAAAAAATTGCACTAAAATAGCAATTGCGCCAGTGGCGTAGAATTTGGGAAGGGCCAACCATTCACGTTTTCCCTTCGTACGCCTCTGGTAGTAGCCAGAAACGTTTATTTAACATAATTTAGTAGATTGTACAATCCTAGCACCACTTACCAAATTTCGTGTTGTTGTCCCATGCCTGTCAGGCAATATTCAAAAATAAATAAATTAAAAGTTTAGCTTTGACACCCTGTATTTCGGTTATTATCAACTTTTGTACTAAGGTAAGTTAGCCTAAATCGACCTATTTTAACCTCAGGAATGTAGGGTTAAGCTATGGCCCATTCTTTACCAAACACCCCGTATATGTTACCGGCCAAACCCGATTTCAGGACAAACTAGTTTGGCCTAGGCCAAACTACTCCAAACTAGTTTGTCCTAAGCGCGTTAGGATAAACTAGTATGGCCTAAGCCAAACTAGTTTGTCCTATCGCGCGTAGGCCAAACTAGTTTGTCCTAGGCCAAACTAGTTTATCCTGATATAAATACAAACACTTCAGACCAAACAAGTTTGGCCTAGGCCAAAATAGTTTGGCCTAGGCCAAAATAGTTTATCCTGATATAATAAAGATTCACACTTCAGGATAAACTAGTACGGCCTAGTCTAAACCAATTTAGACGAGTCGAAAGTAATTTAGCGAACATGTAAGGACTTTTACATGCGGGGAATTCCCAAATCATGTCCCAACAGGGATGGCAAAAAAATTATACATCGATATATGTATTGTATCATATATGATACATCGAATGAAGATACATGCTATAAACCAATATATTCTTGTATAATTAAGTAATATAAAAAATAATAAATAAAAGGATGAGGTTTTCTCCAAAAATTAAAAGAAAAGATACACTTAGGAATAAAATCGAGTACGAATTAATGTTGTTTTCACCAAATTTGAAAGAATGTGAAAACGTTGAATTATCCACGTATGTCTGTCCGTCCGTTTGTCCGCCTGTCCGTGAACTCAACTCTTCCGTCATTATACTAGGTAGAATGACAAATGAGGTGTCAAAAGAAAGCTTATAATCCAAGGATGGTACTAAAGGTGAGAAATTTGACCTAGGATATTTGTCCGTCTGTCCGTCCGATCGCGAATATAACTCAATATTATTGTTTGTTTGTTACGAATAATTATAATTTTAATAAAAATGATTATTTTTCCAAGAACAAAGTATTTTATTCAATTTATTATTTATATTAAGTAGTACTAGTTCGCTGAATTACTTTCTTCTTCTTGGCTTTTTCCCATTATGAGTTTGCCGTTTTGGTTTTCCATAGCACTCTATTCTCCCAGTCGCCAGCTCTGAGGTCTCTATCATAACATTTCCTATGTGAATTTTCCATCTCACAGCAGGTCTTTGTCTCAGTCTTCCTTCCCGCGGGTCCCAGTACAGTAATCTTTTCGGCCACCTGTGCTCCGGCATTCTTTGTAAATGCCCGTACCATTTGCCCTCAGGGCTCTACTTATACTACCACAACTTTTTTGTAATTGAGCTTTCTACTTCTATTCCGTTTTATATTTCCTCTGTTTCTATTCTACCCTACCTGGTGATTTTTAGACACTTTCTCATAAACTCCAATTCAACTGTTCGTATTTTATTTCGTATTATTGTTGTCACTGGCCATTCTTCCGCTCTTGTAGAGTATTCAGCACTATGCCCTGAAAAGTCCTTTTTTGTTTTCTTTAGTTAGAGTGTTCTTCCATATCACTCCATGGAGGGCTTCCGTGGCTTGTTTTCCCCGTACTATTTTCATTTCTATATCTTTCATACAAGTGCCATCTCAGTTTATCATTTACCCTAAATACTTAAAAGTCTTACAACCCTTAATAGGGTCTTCTAAACTTACGTTTAAATCAGCAACCAATCTGTAATCAATTACTTTCCACTAGATTAAATTGGTTGAGACTAGGCTAAACTAGTTTATCCTGATATAAAAACATACACTTCAGGATAAACTAGTTTGACCTGCGCGCGATAGGATAAACTAGTTTGGCCTAGGCCATACTAGTTTATCCTGACGCGCTTAGGACAAACTAGTTTGGCCCAGGCCAAACTAGTTTGTCCTGAAGGCCGGTAACGTATACACTGTCTAAAGAAAGCTCAGGAGCTTGAAACCGGTAAGAGTGTTTATGACGCTCTCTGAACGAACTGAAATATGTCTCTTGATTTCGAAAAGATGTCCCTTGATTTCGTTTTACAGCGAAATTATTATTTTCTATTAGTCTTACTCCTAACTGAGTATCAGGACGAAGTTTTCGTTGGAAATTTGCCACGCTGAACAGACAGGAAGTGAGATGCAAATTATAGATCTCCCCAGGTCTTCATTGATTTCAGCATTCAGTTGGTTTGTGAATAATAGAAACCACGAAGGCGTTACCAGAAACTTGGTCTCAATAAAAGTTTTATTTTTAATATTAAGTATTTTTAATTTAATTAAAATAAAACTTTGAATTGTATTATTTAAGCCTTTTCATTCTAGAAACTGCCTTTGGTACATGCCTGAATGTTCAACGTAACGGAAACCGAGAATACGTGCAAGCTCTGGGAAGATTTTTAGAAATATTCGTAGTCAGATTTTTTTCCGCGTGGTTGCGTAACCCGGTATTATTCAGACTCTCGAAATATTATAAAGAATACTCAGAAACTTTGAAAATTCTTCATACGTTTACGGACAACATAATTAAAGCCCGAAAGGAAGAATACAAAACTCACAAACTCGATCAAGAACAGAACTCAGATGATTCAGGAATCAAGAACCGAGTAGGTTTGCTAGATATGTTATTACAAGCAAAAGAAAATGGAGAAGATATTCCTGACGAAGATATCAGAGCAGAAGTTGATACGTTCATGTTTGAGGTAAGAAACAAAATGTTAAATTATTAAAACTAAAAACAATTATTTATTTTCGCTGTGAACTACACAAGTTTCTCTTCTGTGGTTCCTCAATTTTCAGTAGAGTTGCACAAGTTTGACTTGAATGTTTGAACTTGACTTGAGTTTGACTTAATTTCAAGTCAAACTCAAGTCAATCCCTCTAACAAATAATTCAAGTCAAATCAAACTGGTCAATCGTACAGGTTTGAAAATTCAAACTGTTTGCCAAACTAGTTTGAAAGAGTTTGAAAAATAATTTATTTCGTAGATATATTTTTTTGTTGAGATAGACATGTCAGTTGCCAATTAAGATAAGAAATTTAGGTAATAATACATTGAGTGCCATATAAATCATCCTTTATTTCCAATAATTTTAGTACCTATTTATTTCCCTCTACTAATTTTTAAAAATTATGTACAATAGAACACTGACACTTTCACAGTAAACTATTTTTCCACCTACCTCTACCGAAAGTATACTTTTCCGGACCTGATTGTAGGGAGCAAAGTTGTACTTTTCCTCCCTAGGGAGAAAAAGAAAAAGTGACATCATGGTATTTCATTCATGAAATATAACTTATTGACGCCCTGTACAATATCTATTTTCTATTACGTAAGTATCTATACATTTTAACGTTTATTTATAAAACACTCTGTATCTTGCAGAATGGCAAAAAACAGTAAATTGTTATTTTGATTTAACAATTTTACATTAATAATTTGATTTATATTTGACAGTTGACAATTATATTGTACCTACTTGTTAGTTTTAGTTTTAATAAATTTTGTTGGTTAGTTACATAAATAAATTAAGTAAAAATGAAAAATGACTTGTTATTAATTTGAGGAAGGTGGAAAAACCATATGTATAACATGGGAGTAAAGTGTCTTTTCCTCCCTTGAATGATTACTGCATACTAATATGACTACTGCATACGTAAACTTCATTCTCGGGAGGAAAAGTAGCACTTTCCTCCCTTGTTATACAAATAGCTATTAAGCACGCACAACAAAATTAAATAAAAAAAATACTAAATGAACAGTTTTTGGTTTAAATGGGATCTAGCTATTTTTATAATTTTCTGCTTTTATAACCGATAACAATAAACAGCGGCACCGTCTTCAACGACAGAACGAAAGTCATAAAAAAAGGTTTAGAAAAGTTCAAAAGGAAGAAAACAAAGAACCTCAAAAATCTGTTTTCGTACCAACCCCTTTTTAAGCATGTTAATTCCTAGAAATTTTATGGTCAAATTTGGATTATCTACATTTTTTCAATACAAATGCCCCAGAATCTCATAACATGTGGTGTGAAGTATAGTGGTACAGTCAAGCTGCGTAAAGTGAAAGCGGAAGGTACTAACAGTATACGTTGACTTGTACTCTTAATACAAAGCAGACTTTTGAAATTAAAAGTTGTACTGTTGGAATAAAATCAATATTTATACATGAAAAACAGGCTATTGACTTATACTCTTAGTACAGAAATAATGAATAAACATTCAAAATATAGAAGAATCCCGAAAGGTCCATTTTATGACTTATACCATACTCTTAGTACATAGCACGTTAGATATAATATATAGATTTTATATAGATTATTTGTATTTTCCAATTTAATTATATATAATAAATTACTTTTAATGGGAAATAAGCCACAATTTTACCAAAAAAATGATTTTATTAACGTAGTATTTTGTATTTTGACAACGAAACCCGATTTGGGCTTCGAAACGTTAATAAAATAATTTTTTTGGTAAAATTGTGGCTTATTTACCATTAAAAGTAATTTATTATAAAAATGCCACAAAAAAATAGCTTCAGAACAACATTAATTATATATAAACACAACATTTTCACTTTAAAAAAATTCCATAATTTTTTTACCGAAACTTCAAAATTAATGTGTACATTAATGGGGACAAAAATGTTATTCTGGCCAAACGCTTAGTTTAGCATAAACAGACCAAAGACGGTTAGTCGGCGCTTACTAGTAGTAGCTTACTAGTAGTCTACAATTGCGAAACTGTTATGAATGGCAGTTATGAATATATGGCATTTATGAATGGCAGTTAAGAATGGCAGTTATGAATATAGTCTTGTTATGCAAAACTAAAAACCCTTAATAGACAAAATGTCGCTTGGTTTATTTTTGTTTTTCTTAGTAACCGTTAACGTGACAATAACAGGGATTATTCCAAGATAGTTTTAGCTATGCGTCACCAGAATCCGCTGTTATCTCGATTTTAATGGCACTTGGTCGAGTATGCATAACGCCGTCATTTTAAAGAATTAGTTCACTGTTTGTGATTTTGTAACGCTGTTTTTTATTTTTAGATAATAGAAGTATAGTCCGTCCGCTATAACTTTTCCCATGCGGTACGATTCATTTTCAATCAAATTAAGTCAAAACATAAATTGAAACGAACGTCAATGTGTATATACATTTTGTATACTGTATACTATATACTACACACATCGGCGTACGTTTCACTTTCTGTTTTGACTTAATTTGATTGAAAATGAATCGTACCGCATGGGAAAAGTTATAGCGGACGGACTATATGTATGCACTTTACAATTTTCATTGTTTTGAAATCACCTGCAGCAACATCAAATAAATCAGTATATTTATATTTATTTTTCTTAATTAATACTGCTTCGACTACAGATTGTTTCTCTTAATTTTTGCAGTGGGAATACCTTCAATATCAGACTCAATTTGTTCTGGTACTTATTCTAAACCGAAAAATATCCAAATTCAGATATTATCTCCCAAAGCCACACACTTCAAAACGAACGTAATAAAAAAGCCAAACGTGGACGTCTAAATATGAACTACAAACTAATTTGCGGAGTAGTAGAGTACAGATTCAGACCTATCCAAATAAGTCACAACAAAATCCGTACGCTCTCAATTCTTAGAATTGGAAATAAACACGTTGCCAATATGATATTCAAACTTCAAACTGTTTGAAGAAGTTTGATTTCAAGTCAAACCTAAAGATATCGAAATCAAGTCAAGTCAAACTTTTTTTACAAAAAAAGTTTGATTTTCAAGTCAAGTCAAGTTTGTTGAATAAAATCAAACTAGTTTGACTTGATGCATCTCTAATTTTCAGTAATATAGTATGGGTTAATATTTATTCCTTAGCCTCCCACCACGTTTAGATTTTTTTTGGTAGTTAGTTACCAATAGTACTTTTGAGTGCGCCTTATTTTTTCGGTCATAACTTTTTAAAATAAGCTAAATAGGGGAGTGCATATAGATTTTAACTTCGGAAAAAATCAAACAAGATAGAACTTTTTATAATCTCATTAAGAAATGTTTAATAAACAACATATCAAAAAGTTCTACTCGCGAAATGGGTGCTTAATTTTTTATTAAACAAATGAACTACGAAGTTTGATGTTTTTTCAAATAACTCCGAAAATATAAATTTTAGAACAAAACTGACTTAACCATTGAAAAATTCAGAAAATTTTACAAAAAAATCTTATATAAAGAATTTTCTAAAATTAAATCTGTATCTTCTATAATTTTTTATTTATAACGCTAAAGTCACCCTTCTCACAAACATTAGCGCACTGTAAACTAGCGTACGGCGAAGTGCACGGTTGAGTTATTTTAATGTACTTCTTTAACTAATGGATCAAATGAAATTTTACTAATTGAACATAAAAGAAGAATAATTAAGCTATCTTATGGTTACAATAAAAAGAAATACGCTGTATGGGCAAAGTACGGTGGGGGCGGAAATTGAGCCTTACATGAAATTTGGTTAAAAATGATTTAAAAATGTGTAACTAATACAATTTTTCTTATAAAACTATCAATTTTGCACAACTTACCTTTCAAGCATCGTACTAAATGATGTTTCGTTAAAAAAATCTCAAAAATTGAATTCAAATGATATGACGTCTCAAAAATGTAATTTTTGAAATCTTCGTAGTTCTATAGAATTACCACCACTTTAAGACGGTATTACTCAAGTTTGAACAGATCTATTACAGTTTTATAAGTACGTTTTTAAAGCTTAGGATGCAATCTTTAAAATGTACTAAATTATTTTACTTTAGAAATGAAATAGACTATTTCTTTTTGAGAAAATTAAGAAAGTTAACAAAAATGTAATACAAAAACCGAAAATTACCAGCTAAAAAATGTTTATACAAAGTGATCAAAACTTTTTTCTGTAAAACTTACCTAAAATACATTTCATAATAAACTTCAACAATAATAAATGTCCAACAAAAAAAATTTTTTAGCTCTTATACAGTATGTCTGCGTAACTTGGAACCTATTGATAATTTTTTAGTATCAGTTTTACGAAAAAAAGTTATTCTTTATAAAATACTCTGCATCGGATATAATCTAAGATGCAATCATCAAATATCAATTTGGAATTAAAAAATTTGTTTTAGTGTTCAATTACATCCTTCTAATTAAAATATTGTGAATAATAAAGTCACTTAACTCTTAAGAAAAATTCATATTTTTTACATACCTCGTATAAAATTTAAAAAGTTTAATATCTGATGGTTGTATCTTAGATTTTAGACCAGTGAGAGCATTTTATGAAGAATAACTTTTTTTCGTAAAAGTGATAATAAAATAGTTATCATAATTGTAATAAAATGATGATGAGTATCCGTAATTTGAGAAAAAATTTAAAATATTTTTTTCGATTAGAATGATGTAAGTGTATATTTAAACATAGTTTTTAATTTCAAACAACTTTTCATAATAGCATTTTTTGATATTCTGGAATCTAAAGGTACTTTACTCTTTAACGAAATTCATATTTTTGACATAACTCGTATAAAATTGATAACATTTTATATCTGATGGTTGAGTTTTAGACTTTTGACTATCCAGAGCATTTTATAAAGAATAACTTTTTTTCGTAAAATTGATAATAAAAAAGTTTTCCATGTGGTTCCTAGCTACGCAAACATACTGTATAAAATTGATAAAATTTGATATCTGATGGGTGAGTTTTAGATTTTTGACTATCCAGAGCTTTTATAAAGAATAACTTTTTTTCGTAAAATTGATAATAAAAAAGTTTTCCATGTGGTTCCTAGCTACGCAAACATACTGTATAAGAGCTACTGTATAAGAATTTTCAAAATGCAATGCCATATTCGGATTCAGCATAATCAAAAACAAAATAGAAACATATTTAATAAACAATTAGCGGCCAAATCCGCGAGTTGAACTTTTTACTTTAACATGTATATAAAAAAAATTTTTGGAAAAATATAAGCTTGTTTGAATTTTTCCGAGACAATGCATGTTTTCGTTCTAATTGCACTCCCCTAAAATGCGTTGTTTTTCCCAACGATCCTTTATAGTACCTACAAATCTTATTGTGTATTTAAAACAAGTTTGAGTGACATTTCAAGTATTAAACATCAGCTGATCTGATAACTAATTAATGATATAGTTAACTGAACATTCTCTAATTAGATCTAATTCAATACTTGGGATATAAGGGTATGAGAATTTGGTGGTACTCAAGAGTACCGTGGGGAGACTAAGGGTTATTTATTTTTTTTTTCTTTTTGTTGGTTTACCTCCCTGTGTGGCCTAAGTTGAGCCTTTGCAGACATTTCTTTCTGACTAATTAACTGGATCGGGGAACTATCAGCAAGATAATTTAAATTAAACGATCACACGAGGATAATGGGACTGTGACATACAATATATTGAGACTTTGTAACATTTTTTTACATCTTTTAATTTTTTTTTGTCCTTCAACATACTACTGATACGCTACTGTAATAATTACGATACGTGCCAGTTGGAAACCTTGTGCTTATTCTTTTATTACACAAAATCTGAAAATAATCGAAAATTTTTGCTTTTTGCGTCTATATTTTTGCCTTTAGAGGAGGTAAAAGTTTCGCTTTTCCATTTTACATAATTTACAGATTTGACTAGCTAGAAACTGAAAATTGAATGTCTATTGTTTAAACAATGGCAATAATTGGGAAAATGTGCAAAAAATGGAGTTTTTCCTTTAAACTTTTTCGACCAGTTAACAAAACGTACAACCCCCATATTTCGCCTAGAAAAACTTTATGAGTAAAACGTGTGCTAAATTTCGTTAAAATCGAATTAATAGTTTTTGCATAATAATCTTGCAATCCAGAGACAGCAAAAAAATTGCAAAGCAAAATTATGCTGGCCTCAAAAGAAGCACTTTAAATAGTTGAAAATACAAAAAAAGCGATTATTGACAGGCATAAAATTGTTTATTGAAATGGTAGGGGAGCCCAAGCGGGGATTTTTGCAGTTACTCGAGCGCGTCAGATTATCACATAGGGAGAAACCATGTACCCTGTAAATGTACCTCTACCATATATTGGCTCATAATACAGGGGAGTTCGTTAAGGGGGGTCCGAAAAAAATATATACTTAGAAAAACTCGAAATCGTCAGATTAACAAAAGGTAAGTTAAGTAACATGCAAAAGAGTGTATATTTCAAAAATCTGACTATTTGAGCGGGGCATAAGGAAATTGGCGAGCCACAAAGTTTCACAAAAAAGCGAATATTTCGCGAAATGAACGTCAGATAGAAAAACTAAAAAACACGTGTTCAATATTTTTCAAAAATCTATCGAATGATAGTAAAGACGACCCTTCACAGAAAGGGGTGGGGGTAAATTTACAATTTTAAATACGAATCCCGGGATATTTCGCGAAATGAACATCAGATCGAAAAACTGTAAAATACACGTATTCAATATTTTTGAAAAATCTATCGAATGGACCCCCCAAGGAGATGGGGTGAAGGTTACTTTAAAATTTTTTTTCGAATTATGGATAGATGGCGCTAAAATCGGAAAAAACGGTTGTTGAAAATGAAAAATTTAAATTAAAAAAATGGAAAGTCCTCACTTAAATGGAAAACTTTACTTAACTTTTTTTGGTTTTAGGACCTACTCTTCACAACCCAATAGGTCCCCATAAGGCTTGAGTAACTGCAAATTTACCAAACTTTCCTTCCCTACTACAACGTTTCCATTTTGTAATGGAAATAGGTGTTTTAAAATATCTATTATATTTAAAATCGTTGTCGTCCGAGACGCTGGCTCGTATGAATAAAAATAACAATTCAGTTTATACTCCACATTTTGGAGTAAATGCTCTACGTGGTATGAATAAAAAAACAGAAGCAGATACTCGGCTTGAGTAGGCAATAATTTTCCACCGTTGGCTTATTTTTCAATATTTTTCCTTGAATTTTTTTTGAATAATCTATGAATTATACTGAATATGCCTATTTAATTTAAAAATAAAATAATTCTACCATACTTTTAAAAAAAAATGTGCTTGAAATATTGATTTCAACCCTTACGGGCCCCCTTAAGGATAGCTATGCCACGATTTTGATAGGCATGCTAGAAATATTTGTCTATGTATGAAATTTAATAAAAAAATGTTTCATCCGGCAAGCAGATGGGTACAGATCGCCCTATATTCGGATTTTAGACTATTACTACTTATTTTCGATTACTCAATATAAATATTAACTGCTTGTTTTAAATATGTTTAGTACATCGGTCACATCAATTTTTAAAAAATGGTGAACAATATTTTGATATTTTGGCAACATGCCACATGTAGTTAAACGAGATGTTATTTAAAAACATTCAATATAAGATTTGACGTCAAAATTTCAAACAGAAAAACAAATACAATCAAAAATAAAGGATTGGATCGATAAAGAGGACAATATACAGGGTGAGGAATTAGTTTGGAGAAAAGTCCAATTATACGTTTGTCGGAAGAGATGTGAAATAAAGATATTTAGGTAATAGTTGAGGCATAGATAGGACCGTATTTTAAAAATATTTTCAAATATACACTAATATACAGGGCCACCCATATTGACAGGATAAAAAAAACTTATCTTTTTTTCGTATATCTTTACCCCGTATATTTTTACATTTTTTTATTCTCCTCAATATTTTCTTTCTTGAAATACAAGGTTTTGCAATGTTATATGAGGTAGTTCAAAAGATAATTACGAATTATTATTAATTTCGTTTTTATTAATTACGTTTTTTTTATTAATTTCGTAGTAACATACACACCCTGTAGAATTGTCGTGATTTGACATCAAAAATCGATTTATGTTCAAATGATGTTTAATATACCTAGTCTGCTATTGTTAAAAACTATTAATATAGCGAAATGTTTGCAGGGTTGGCGGAAACACGAAATGAGCATATTCTGAGTTTTTTTAAATGGCTGTATTGTATTGAAATGATATTTTATGGCACTTTTTTATTTCTTAATAATTCCCTATACCTTATTGCTTTAATTTGTGAATTATTCGTGATTCTTTAAGCCACACATTAATTGCAACAACAATTAAGTAAAATTTTATTGGGTTGACTGTGAAAATATTCACTCAAAAACAATATTTCGAACAAAAAAAAAATACATATTAATGTAGATGGAAAATTTATTAATATTGGATGAGATATCAAAATACCTACATAGGTAAGATTGTTGGTGTGTAAAATATTGAAAGAACGCACAATATTTTATCAGATGGCTACGACTTTGGCATTAAACTGCTTAAAAATTCGACATTATATTATTTTTGGGTTTACCCCAAATTCCGACAGCCACAATCGCGACGGCCAAAATCCCGACACGCCGGAATCCCGACAGGCTAAAATCCCGACAGGCCAGAATCCCGACAGGTTTGATAAGTTTCTTTTTTAACATAATATAATTACATTTATTTCTTGTTTTTTGTTTATGGACATCTGTTTTTTATTTTTTGTTACTAAACAAAAGTATTTACCATTTAATATGAACTAATTTTCTAAATAAAATTTCTAACATGGGTATATGAATTAAATTATTTTTTGCCCATCTATAGTCCAATAATATATGCATAATCATATCCTGAATTCAAGTTTACTTTTATATAATAGATATTATCATGTCACTTACAACCTTCCATTTCAGTGAGTATAGCTTTTATACTCATACAGTGAGTATTATAAAATGCAGTGTTTAATAATTTTTTTCTACGGCCGTGCTAAATGAGCCACTTTCACGCACGCATTTCGTTTCCGAATGTTGCACTTTCCCGCACGGCGTGCGTGAAAGTAAATTTTCCCGCACGGCGTGCGGGAAAGTAAAATACCTTGTAATATGGCATTAGAATATATTATAATACATGCAATAAAATAATATTTAGATATTATTTACTATTTATTTCAAATTTATCCTATTGTGTTCATGTTTTAATGAAATTAGCGCTATTATTTCATTCGGGTGGGTTGTGATTGCGCGCAACGGAAGGATTAAGGCAGGTAAACAAAACGGTATATTGTGATTGCGCGCAGCGGTCAAATACCTCCTGGGGTACTCTACACTCTAATACCCGAAAGTTAGGTTTGGACCGAAGGGTTAGGTCTTCCTCCTTTGAAAATTGTACTGTATAATATATAATATATATAATATATTAATTTTTTAATTAATTAATCAATATTATAATAGGGTATCCTCGTCTAATAAAGATTTCATAGATATACCTATGTTATTTTATTCATTCTTTCAAGTACCTAAACCTAATACATTTACATTACATTGGTTATTTTTGTATCACAAATAAAATAAATATATTTAGATAGTACCGATGTTTCGGAATGCTTCGTTGAAGAATTGATTGCTGAAGCCCCCAACGATACCCGTATAACGTCCTTCTGCGATTATTTAACGGAGAATTCCATTTCTGAACTATATGTTATAAGGCATGTTCAAATTAAATGTCTACATATGTACATTATTTAATACAATAAATATTAATTATAAAAGAAACACTATTTAGTTTTTTTTTATCACAACTATTTCAATGTAGTATTCACTTGTTATTATCTTAATTTTTTAAAGTAAGCAAAATTTCCGTTCAAAACGAATAAGAAGTAAATAAAACTTCCGTTTACTATAATTTACGACTTTGCGCGCAATCACAGCATACCTTTTTAAAGACGTGCGCGCAATTGCACCATTGGCTTAGACACCCAGTAGAGAAACCCTGACCGCTGCGCACAATTGCAGTCTGCCCTTTCATTCATAGGACATTCTGACCAATAGAAAGCTACAGAAATAAAAATTAAACTGATAATTTTTCCAATTAAACTGATAATTGAGACCAATTCAGGTTTGAGAGGAGGGTAAAATAAACTTAATTCCAAATTTTCAAGAAGATCGATGAAGGCAATTAGAATTGCGAGGTTCGGATCCATTTTAAGCTTGAATGATTGTACTAAAAAGAACCCAAAGACGGTTGCTAAACTATTTATCGATACTGAATGTCCCAAAATGTTATAGCTCGGAAAACTTTTTTACTGTATGACAACGTGTATACGTATACAAAGTAACTTTTATGTATGGGATATGGAACGCCTCAATTATCTCGTTAACGAATTGCGTGATTTTTAAAGATTTTGGTAAGTAGGTACATTGTTGTCAGATCTTTGGTTTTTCTGGAAATCTAATGAACTTTCTTATTTCAAATGGAACATCCTGTATATTTTTTGCGTTTTGAAGTCATTGAGTCCTTAAATGCCGTAATTTCGGAGTTATTGCCATATTTATTTTTAAAACAATTTTAAAACAATTTATAAAAATTAATTTTTTCGGCCCTGGCAGACATTATTTTAGGTTGTTTGGATCACTGGGAACAAAATAGGTCTTTTATAATTTTTCTCTAAAGTTGATCGTTTTCGAGTTATAAACAATTTAAAACTGAAAAAAACGACAAATGACGATTTTCAAGACTCAAA
Source organism: Diabrotica virgifera virgifera (assembly GCF_917563875.1). Taxonomy (NCBI): domain Eukaryota; kingdom Metazoa; phylum Arthropoda; class Insecta; order Coleoptera; family Chrysomelidae; genus Diabrotica; species Diabrotica virgifera. The sequence continues at coordinate 124,322,986 of NC_065450.1, forward strand.
AACACAAGTAAAAAACATAATTTTTGACATGTCAAATAAACGTCAAATTGAAAGGCAGTTTATTTAGAAGTTCTCCTAAAAATTATTAATTTTTAAGGTTTTTTCTTAACTTTTTGAGTATTACGAGTAGTATAAAGAAGTACTAAACCAGTGATCTGTAAGAAAGTGTGAAATTTAGCGCCTAGAAGTTAAATTTCAGAAAACAAATAATATGGAAGGTATACCACCCGAACCTCCAGATAAAGGTAAATTTTATGTAGAAATGGAAGGAGATGGGATGATGGAATATGAGGAATTAAATAAAAATAACAATAGAGTAAATAATAAGGTAACAAACAAACAAAACCAAACAAGTAGTACTATTGAGGTAAGTAACAAATTTAGTTGCAATAACGATGAAACTTTGACAAATTTAAATCAAACAGATAAGTCAGGTAAGCAAAATTTAAATAAAGTAATAAATTTAAGATTAAAACATAGATATCAATTTGGAGATAATGCACCTTATATAGTACACATAGAAAATAAAAACGGTAACATTGGTCGATTACACAGGATCGGCACGGCCCGTTTGATTTTAAGTGCAGTACCTGAAATTGAAAATAATATCACACAAATTACAGTAGTTGGTAGAAATAAAATCAAGGTAGAACTAAATAATTTTGCTAGTGCTAATAAATTAATTGATTCTCAAATTCTTAAAAGCAAAGAGTATGAGGCATATATTCCAACGTTTTTTACTCAAAAGAAAGGTGTTATAAAATTGGTAGATAAAGAGATAGAAGATAATGATTTAGTATCATTAATTAAACCTAGATTTGGAATTAAATTCGAAGTATTACATGTAAAAAGAATTATGCGGAAAGTGATTCAAGATAATGGTAATACTAATTATGTAAAAACAGGAACCGTAATTGTCACTTTTAAAGGTCAGTCTATACCAAAAAATGTAATAATAGAAAAAATGATATACGAGGTGGAAAATTATACACCCAGAATAATCCAATGTTTAAAGTGTTTGAGATTTGGGCATATAAGTGCCCAATGTAGAGGAAAAGATAGGTGTGAAAGATGTGGCGAAGAACACAACAAATCTAATTGTTCCAATCCGAATAATTTACTTTGTGTATTGTGCAAAGGAAAACACAGCGCTACTGACAAGGGAGCAGATTGTACAGAAAGACAAAAACAGGAATATATTAAAAAAATTATGAATAATGAAAATATAACATATTATGAAGCTAATAATAAATATAAAAAATGTTATTCAACAGTAAGTAAAGACCAAGAAAATACTTCAAATAAATATACAATATCTAAACGAAAAAGATCAAGTAGTATTGATTCTAGTAGTGTAGATAAAGAAACAATGGAAGCACGCAGAAAAATTTTGCAAACACCAAGAATACAAAGTCAGCCTTGTTATAATTTTAATAATCCCATTTATTCTAACACAACACAAACACAAAACGATAATCAAAATAATATAGGAGAAATAATAGTAAACTTTATTTCAGCAACATTAAATCAAATTAATCACAATTTAGATCAAAAAACGTTGGAATTATTAAAAAACAATATTTCACAATTATTATTACCTCGTGATGGCTAACGTTTCATTTCTTCAATGGAATGCGAGATCAATTAAAACAAATAAGGGTTATTTAGAAAAATTCTTGTATGACAATAAAATAGATATAGGATTAATATCAGAAACTTGGTTAAAAAAAAGTAATTTTATTAACTTTACTGGTTATAATGTCTTTAGGAATGATAGAGATGATGGATATGGTGGAGTAGCCATCCTTTTGAAAAAATTAATAAAATTTTACAACAGTCCTACTTTTCACCAAATTAATGACATAATGTGCAATAGCATATCAATTAAAATTCAATCCGGAAAAAAGTTAAACATTTATTCAATATACGTAAAACCAAATCTTAAAATCACTCTAAATGAATGGAAAAAGTTTTTTAATAGTCTAGAGAAGCCTTTTATAATTGGTGGTGATTTTAATAGCCACAATTATGTTTGGGGTTGTAGTACTGTAGATACTATAGGAAAAAATCTGTTAGAAGCTATTGAGGACTGTAATCTTGTAATTTTAAATAATGGTAAAGAAACTTTGATGCGTAGACCGAATAGCAATAATAAATCTGCAATAGATCTTACAATATGCTCAGCAAATATTAGTCATTTTTTCGATTGGGATGTTGTGGACGAGACATTAGGATCAAATCATTTTGCTATTATTATTAAGTCAAATATTAATGTTAATAAAGCGGAATGTGTAAATACAAAATTTCAATGGAACATAAATAAAGCGGATTGGTCTCTTTTCTCTTCTATCACTGATAATTTCATGGAAATAGATAATAATTTAAATTACCAACAATTTTTAAATAAATTAAACGAATATTGTAAGATATGTATACCGGAGAAGAGAACAGGGACTAATCCACGATTTAGAAAAACTTGGTGGAATGACAATTGTAAAAAGGTAATAGAAGAACAAAAACTAGCTTTACGCAAGTTTAAACTACAGTCTAATATACAAAATTATATAAATTATAATAAATGTGTAGCGAAAACCAAAAAAGTTGTATTAGAGAGTAAGCGTAATGCATGGAGAAATTTTTGTAAAACTTTAAACAAAAATACACCAATTAAAGATATGTGGAATCAAGCCAAACGATTACAAAACATTTTTAAACCACAAGTAAATCCAGTGACTGAAGGAGAATGGGTTGAGGAGTTTTTAAGAAAATTATGTCCAGATAATATATTTTCAAAAATTAATGTAATGGAAAGAAAAAACTCTATGCATCCACTTTCAATTCCATTTAGTTTCTGTGAATTAGAAATAAGCCTTAAGAATAAGAAAAATACTTCTCCAGGTATAGATAATGTACATTATATTATGTTGGCCAATTTACATCAAAAAGGGAAAGAAACACTATTAAATTTTTTTAATCAAATATGGTTATCAGAAGATATTCCAGATAACTGGAGAGAGTACCGGGTGATTCCTATTCTCAAAACAAATCGGAATCCTGATTCAGCAGAATCTTATAGAGGTATTTCATTGAGCTCCTGCATAACAAAAACACTGGAAAGAATGATAAAACTTAGGCTCGAAAGTTGGCTAGAAAAAAACAATAAATTATCACAAACACAATTTGGATTTCGAAAAAATCATTCTACTGTGGAAGCTGTGAGTCATTTGGTAACAGATATAAATTTAGCGTTTACGAAAAATTCTTCAGTAATCGCTCTTTTATTAGATGTTGAAGCAGCATACGACAACGTTAATTTAAATATACTATATAACAAAATGATACAAATAGGTCTGCCAGAATGCTTCTGTCAAAAAATAATAAAATTGTATGACTGTAGAAAAATTTATATATCGGTAAATAATAACACATTTGGTCCAAGACTAGCGATGGGTGGTTTACCTCAAGGAGGAATATTAAGCCCTTTGTTATATTTAATTTACACTTCTGATATAGAAAAAAATTTAAACTCAACAAAAATTTTACAATTTGCAGATGATATAGTTATTTATCAAGAAAACATTAAAATAGAAAATGCAGTCAAATCCATTGAAGAAGGAGACAAACATATTAAAATATGGAGTGAATTACATGGACTAAATATATCTGATTCCAAAACCAAATTATGTATTTTTACAAGAAAACGAAAAGAAATACCCAATCACATCTTAATAAACAATATATCCTATCCTGTACAAAGTTATGTTAAATATTTGGGTATTACTCTGGATAGACAGCTTCTCTGGAAAGAACATATAGACCATATAGTTAAAAAAACAGAAAAAGGAATAAACCTTCTTCGATTCGTATCACACTTACGTTGGGGAGCAGATCCAAATATTTCTTTGTTGTTATTTAAAAATAATATAAGAGCTATATTCGACTACGGATCAATATTATACAGTGACGCATCACAGTGTCATTTAAATAAAATAGACAAAATCATTAATAAATCCCTTAGATTGTGTATAGGAGCCCTAAGAAGTACACCGATAAATAATCTACAAGTTGAATGCTGTGAAATGCCGATGGATATAAGACGAAAAAAACTTGGCATCAACCTTTTAGTTAGATTGTATGAAAAAAAGGCAAGTTTAATTTCCAAAATACATCAACTGTTTTTAGCAGACTTGACAGAAAAATATTGGATAAAAAAGAAAACTCTAAATATGGTAGATTTATATTCAAAAATGACAATATATGAAAAACAACTTTATAAATATGACATAAACCCAAATTATAATATTGACTTTAATAGTATGGAACAAGTTCAGGTATACTTTTTAAGGGACTATAGCAAGTTGCCTATATCTTTAAGAAAATTAGTGTTTATCTCCGACAGTTCACAAATGTTCAAAGATTATTGTATGCTATATACAGATGCATCAAAAAATATTGAAGGTGTGGGATGTGCCTATTGGGATAGCAGTAATAAAATTAGTAAAATGTTTAAACTAAATTCTGTTATGAGTATATACACAGCTGAATTAATAGCGATAATGGAAGCACTAAAATATTTATCTAATATAAATCATTCAAAGTTTATAATTTTTAGTGACAGTAAAAGTTCTCTTAGTAAAATTAGTGCTATAAATCCTAAATCAAAAGTGAACTACATTGAATTATATATCATAAATAAAATTAAAGAACTTCAGCAACAAGGAAAGTCTGTTAAGTTGGCATGGGTTAAAAGCCACTGTGGAATAACTGGAAATGAAATGGTAGATGAATTGGCTAAAAACGCGGTGACACAAGGAGTATTAACCCATTATCTTTGTACGCCAAAAGATATTGAATCAAATTTATTCAAAGAGATTAAGAAAGAATGGAAAGAAAGGTATATTGATGAAAACGTAAATACAGGAAACCACTACAGATCAATCAGAAACTATATAACGGATAAACCTTGGTTTTCTAAAATGGAGTCGACAAAAGGTATGATAAGAACCATATGCAGAATGAGATTTGACCACTGTCTTACTCCATCATATTTATTTAAAATTAATATAGCTGATAGTCCACAATGTATTTGTGGACAGTTGGGCAATCTACAACACAAAATTTTGACCTGTTCTCTTATCTCTAATAAAGTTAATATGTTTTTAAATTCACTGTATTCTTTGACTGATGTCCACCATCCCATTAATTTAAATTATTTATTAACATTAGAAAATAATGAGTTGGTATACCGACTATTGTATAAACATATTTTAGATATTAAGCTTAAATTGTAATTGTAAAATATAGAGTAAGTATTTCTTGTAAATTGTTATATGTTAAAAGAAAAAGAAAAGAAAAGAAAAGAAAAGGAAAAAAAAAAAAAGAAAAGAAATATAAAAAAAAATAATAAAATAAAAATAAAAAAAAAATAAAAAAAAAAATAAAAAAAAATAAAAAAATAAAAAAAAAGAAAGAAAAAATATAAAAAAGATATATAAAAAAAATAGAAAAAAAAATATAATAATTAAAAAAATATAAAAAAAATATGTAGATAAAAATGAATGACGAACTTGGACAGTCCATAGTAAAATAGCTTTCGAATGAAGTAGAGGGCTAAAGAAGAATGTTGCAGTTTTTGCTGTGGAACTCTGAGAACATCATTTGGAAAAAAATTAATAAAAATATATATGTGTGTATATATATATATATATGTGTATATATATATATATGTATATATATATGTATATATATATAAAAAATTATTAAAAAAAAATACAAAAATAATTATTTATTAGTAGAATTGTTTATTATATTAGTATTAGTTTTAGGATAAGATACGAAAAAATGACTAATAAAATAAAAAATAGTAAAATTGGCGAATGGATTTAGTGTCCGCAGTCATATAAACCCAAACAAACAACAACAAACATAATTTTTGAAATCACGAAGCGCCTAAATTGAATCTATAAGAATTTTTGACATGTTCTAAAACATTGGTTTTTAATTGGTAATGCAGATCGCCCGTTCTCTCATAAGCGCTTTATTAACAATTAAACAACAATGCTTTATAATAAAACATGCCAAAAATTATTATAAGAAGCTGTAGAAAAGGTTTGAACTTGAATTTAGACCCTTCGTAATTATAAAAATTATGTTGTTACTTGTGTTTTTGAGCCTTGAAAATCGCCATTTTTCGTTTTTTTTTTCAGTTTTAAATTGTTTATGACTCGAAAACGATCAATTTTAGAGAAAAATTACAACAGACCTTTTTTGTTCCCAATGATTTAAAGATCCTAAAATAACGTCTGCCCGGGCCAAAAAAATTGACATTTAAAATTTGTTTAATTTTTTTTTTTAATAAATGTAGCAATAACTCATAACGAGAAAAATATACAGAGTGTCCCATTTGAAATAAGAAAGTTCATTAGATTTACAGAAAAACGGAAGATCTGACAACAATGCAAATACAACCATAATATCGGCCGCATCAGAAGACCCTGACAAACTCAAGCCTATAAAAATCGTGCAAGCCGTTTCTGAGACAATTGAGGGGTTCCGTATATAAAACTCACTCTGTATATTTACTAACGTGTGATCCAAAATTATTGTCACCATAGGTGACTCTGAACGACAGAGATAGCTATACAGTGCATGTCTATTATTAATTCAGATATACTTTCCAGTTTACGTCAACTTTGACAGATACTTGTCAGTGTGCGTACATCAACTTAAAAAACACTATAATTGAACATAAAAAGTAGCAGAGGAAGCAAAATTTTAGCTTTATACCTTTTAAAAGGTCTTGAGATTGGGTATCTATTCAACGTGTTTTTACCTTGTTTTTAATCTTTATTCTTTGTTTGGAAAAATGATCATAACAACACTGAATATAGTCGCAGTTGGCCGTGACGTCACACTTCGGCGGTCGTTCAGATTAAAACAAGACATACGTAATTTTTGCACGGATAGCTTTGATCCCAATAATTGTGGATCGCTCGTTATAAAAAAAAACAGTAAAATCCTGTATAAAAGGTATATTTAAAATCCCTCAAAAGGGCCACATCAAAATCACAACATAACTAGTTTTCGACTGGTTTACCAGTCATCCTCAGTGCTTACATGCAATGTACATGCTAACCACCAAGATATTGTTTGACAAAAATATGTGGGTCAAAAACTTGCCGTCATACTTTTAACATGTGAACAAGTCATATCCACAGCTCAGATGTTACCTGGGGCAGATTAGCCAAATATTTTAAACATCCTAGCTTAATTTAACATTTTAAACCAATGTTTCCTTGACGTACAACTTTTACGGGGCTTTGACCCACATATTTTTGTCAAACAATATGTTGGTGGTTAGCATGTACATTGCACGTAAGCACTGATGACGACTGGTAAACCAGTCGAAAACTAGTTATGTTGTGATTTTGATGTGGCCCTTTTGAGGGATTTTAAATATACCTTTTATACAGGATTTTACTGTTTTTTTGTATTATATGGTATACCTACAGCCAACTACAGGAAAACTTTTTCCTTGTGGATTATTTACTATAAACTTTTCAAAAATTTATAAAGTGTGCTATTTTACGTAATACGAGTACGTACAAGTTTTTATTATTACAGGGTCATGATACAACAAGTTCCGGAATTGCCTATACTTTATATGCCCTGGCTGAAAATCCCGATGTGCAAAAGAAGCTGTATAACGAAATTGTTGATACATTAGGAAGTGACAAAAATATGGATTTGACCATATCTAATCTAAATGATTTAAAATACTTAGATATTGTGGTAAAAGAAGCATTCAGAAAATACCCACCTGTGCCAATGATAGAAAGAAAGATTGTAGAGGATATGGATTTAGGTAATAATGATAATATGATATTTGTGCCTTTTAATATAATAATTAGATCTACTCATTTGATAGCCTAGCATTTTTAGGACTTTTATTTATTTATTAGGTACCTTTTATTTCTTTATTGACGATTTATCTATTACTCTGAAACAGGTTGATACATGCAACAAGGGGTAGTTATTGCACATATTTTGACATACAATTAAAAATTTTATATTGACTATTGGCGTGTGTACGGGTAATAGTCTGAACTTTTATAAAGAAAAAATAGTCCGCCACTGAGATATTTTAAATTAAAAATCATTTTTGAATTCCTTGTTCAATTTGTGACTATGCCTATATTAGTGACTTGCCTATTCTTCAAATGTGGCGTCGTTATTATGTTAAAAAAAAATTAAAATCTTAGCGTGTATTTATTTAAGACATTGTCTAGTAGACTACTGTCAGCAATTATCAGTAATTTTAATTAGCCACAGTTAATTTATTAAGCTCGACGAATGTATGCTGAGTAGTTTTCAGGACGTAGGGTACGCCATAACAAAATATTAGCTCGTCTGCATCAACGACTGCGCCAAAATGGTACATTTACGAAACAAAAGGATCATTAGGGGAGTGCAATTAGATTTTCACTTCGGAAAAAATCAAAAAAGATAGAACTTTTTGTAATTTCATTAATAAATGTTTAATAAACAACATATCAAAAAGTTCCACTCGAGAAGAGAAGTGGGTGCTTCATTTTTTATTAAACAAATGAACTACGAAGTTTGATGTTTTTTTAAATAACCCCGAAAATATAAATTTTAGAACAAAACTGAACAAAACATTGAAAAATTCAGAAAATTTAAAAAAAAACCTTATATAAAGAATTTTCTAAAATTAAATCTGTATCTTCTAAAATTTTTTATTTATAACGCTAAAAAGTCACCCTTCTCACAAACATTGGCGCACTGTAAACTAGCGTACTGCGAAGTACACGGCTGAATTATTTTAATGTAATTCTTTAACTAATAGATCAACTGAAATTTTACAAATTGAACATAAAAGAAGAATAATTAAGCTATCTTATGGTTATAATAAAAATAAATAAAATGAATGGGCATAAGTACGGTGGGGGCGGAAAGTGAGCCTTACATGAATTTTGTTTAAAAATGATTTAAAAATGTGTAACTAACACAATTCTTCTTATAAAACCCTCAATTTTGCATAACTTACCTTTCAAGCATCGTACTAAATGATGTCACATTCAAAAAAAATCTTAAAAATTTAATTCAAATGATATGAGGTCTTAAAAAATGTAATTTTTGAAATCTTCGTAGTTTTATAGAATTACCACCACTTTAAGACGGCATTACCCAAGTTTGAACAGATCTATTACAGTTTTATAAGTGCTCTTTTAAATCTTAGGATGTAATCTTTAAAATGCACTAAATTATTTTACTTTAGAAATGAAATAGACTATTTCTTTTTGAGAAAATTAAGAAAGACAACAAAAATGTAATACAAAAACCGAAAATTACCAGCTAAAAAAATGTTTATATAAAGTGATCAAAACTTTTTTCTGTAAAACTTACCTAAAATACATTTAATAACAAACTTCAATAATAATAAATGTTCAGCAAAAAAATTTTTTTTAGCTCTTTTCGAATTTTGTAAGAGATGTCAAAAAATATGAATTTCACTCAAGAGTAAAGTATCGTTAAATTTCACAATATCGAAAATTGTTATTAAGAAAAGTTGTTTGTAATTAAAAAAATTGTTTTAGTGTTCAATTACATCCTTCTAATTAAAATATTGTGAATAATAAAGGCACTTAACAATTAAAAAAAAATCATATTTTTTACATACCTTGTATAAAATTAAAAAAGTTTAATATCTGATGGTTGTATCTTAGATTTTAGACCAGGGAGAGATGAAAAATAACTTTTTTTCGTAAAAGTCATAATAAAATACTTATCATAATTGTAATAAAATGATGATAAGTAATTGTATATAATATAGAATAATGTAATTGTATATTTAAACATAGTTTTTAATTTCAAACAACTTTTCATAATAGCATTTTTTGATATTCTGAAATATAAAGGTATTTTACTCTTTAACGAAATTTATATTTTTGACATAACTCGTATAAAATTGATAAAATTTGATATATGATGGTTGCGTTTTAGATTTTTGACTATCCAGAGAATTTTATGAAGAATAACTTTTTTTCGTAAAATTGATAATAATAAAGTTTTCCATGTGGTTCCTAGCTACGCAGACACACTGTATAAATGCTTCTGTATAAGAATTTTCAAATTTAATGCCATATTCGGATTCAGTATAATCAAAAACAAAATAGAAACATATTTGATCAAAGTTAAATGATGAATTTAACGATATTTTTAAAATTATTAATACAAAACAATTGTTATTGTTTAAACAATTAATAAACAATTAGCGGCCAAATCCGCGAGTAGAACTTTTTAATTTAACATATATATAAACTAACAAAAAAAGTTTTAGAAAAATATAAGCTTGTTTGAATTTTTCCGAAACAATGCATGTTTTCGTTCTAATTGCACTCCCCTACATTGAGGGATGCCTCGATAACGAAGCCGCTTAAAACAAATACTAGAAAAACTGCCAACATATTTTATTGATCAAACTCATAATGTTTAAAATGACGAGGGTTCTTTTGGACGATATTTTATACGAAATTTTCATAACAATCACTTATGGGCTGAGATAAAAATCCACATGGAATCTTTGAAGCTCGTTTTCAGCATCAATATTTGTAAATATATGGCTTGGAGTAATTTATGATCATCCATCGGTCCTCTGCATCTGGTTTCTCCCACAACGGAGAGTATTACCCATTATTTCAAAATATGTCCCTCTACAGCTGAGACAACCCTTACGGTCCACGTAAGGTGGTGCATCAATTCATTTTAGCATTAATGTATGTAATCACTAGATACAGTATATCCAAATCGTTGGAATAGATAGGTAGATTCAATCTTTTGGCCTATTCCACTGCGACCATTTCAGATCTATTGTGGTCCTCTACTCTATACTGACGTGAGCCTGACCTTTTATAAAAGGTCTAATAACTTTGAGACTGAACCTTCCATGTAGCTTTTTGCCGATATGCTTTTCTCTTTGCCTAATGTAAAGAACCGCGCATTCCCTGTGCTAGTGTGACTGGCTATCGCACTGGCACAAAATGTGCTCTACTGTTTCTTCTTTTAGGTGATAGAATCTGCATAAGGCATTATATTCCAAACTCATCAGCTTCAACTGCCTATTCAGCTTACAGAACCCTGTTAGCAGACCTTCTATGGCTTTGACTGTTTTCCTGTCTTAACTTATTAGTTCTGCCGTAAATTTTGGCGAATGTTCTATCATAAACTGTTTGGTCTGTCTGTCCTGGTGAATTCCTCCACTATTTCAAAGATTTGTGAGCTACCCACAAATAATTGGAGTGGTAAGGGAGGTAGGTAAATTCTCTGTATTTTTGCATTTGGAGCTTTCTTAAAAGTACTTAGTTTATTCCACTCCCGTATGAATACTTCAATAAGAAATATACAAAAAATATTTGCGCAAATACTTTAATCAATGAAGCGGAGAGTTCAATCTTTCGTGGTGTCTAATTGAAGTCGTTTTGAACATTTATTGTTAAAGCTTTGCGCCGATTTAAAAAAAATAGTGTTACTTTCTATTATTATTCTGGTTTAATGTTATTGTATTAGATAGCAGAAGAAGCACTGGGGAAATGTGACGAAAACCATAAAGGAATAAAACCATACTGGTGGGATGAAGAAGTAGAAAAAGAAATTACAGATAAACGTCGGAAATACCAAACGTTCCTATCAACAAAAACAGACAACGATAAAATAATTTACAAAGAAGCCCAAGCCAAAGTAAGAAAGAAGATAACTCAAAAAAAGAACGAATCATGGGAAAAGAACTGTCAAAAAATCAACACTTACATAGGAGGTAGAAGAAGCACAGAGGAGATTAATTAAAAATATGAGAACTAATAAGAAAAAAGACGTTATATCACCAATAACAACGGAAAAATGGAAAGAATATTTCAAAAAATTACTAACAGAACAAAGACCAGAATTTGTTGACATAGAAGACAACACGATAGGTATACATATAAATTCATCACCATTACAAATAAGTAAATCAGAGATGGAAGAAATAACCAAATCCCTGAAAAATGGAAAATCCCCTGGTCCTGGTGACATCCCTGCAGAATTAGTGAAAGCCGGCACAGACAAACTTCAAGAACAGCTAAGAAAACTCTTCCAAGATTGCTTAAATGGTGCGGAATTACCAAAAGAATGGAAATTATCTATAATGTCAACAATCCACAAAAGGGCAGCAAGGATCAATGTGAAAATTACAGAGGAATTGCGGTAAACAGCACAATAAGTAGCATGTATCGGAAACTTATTAAAAACAAAATAGAAAATGACTATAGAGATTACGAAGCAAAGGAGCAAGCTGGCTTTAGAGCTGGGCGGTCCACAGTAGACCACCTGTACTCTATTACGCAAGTTATTGAGAAAAAACAGCCGTCAATAAAGAAGTTCACCTGGTATACGTAGACTTACAAAAAGCATATGACAGTGTGCCTCTCAGCAAACTATGGTCAACCCTACATCAAACCAACATTAAACATGGTCTTATCAAAGCAGTCCAAAGTCTGTATAATGGAACGACTGCAAAAATTAAAACTGGATCAAGGATGTCTGAGAGATTTAAGGTCATGAAAGGATTGAAGCAGGGTTGTTGTATTTCGCCTACCCTTTTTAAAATTTATCTGGAACAAGCACTCAAGCTGTGGAAAAGAAAATGTAATGGCATGGGAATCCCTCTCAATGACGACACAACACTATACACTTTGTGTTTCGCTGATGACCAAATTCTGATTGCTCAAGATCATGACGACTTAAGTTACATAACGCGGAAGCTAATAGAAGAATATAACAAATGGGGCCTCGAAGTCAACATTAAGAAAACTGAAGCCATGTGTATTGGAGGAACAAAGCAGTCCATTACATTAGACGATGGGGTAGAAATTAAACACTGCGATGAATACAAATACCTGGGCATGAAGGTAACTAAACATACAGGGTAGAAAAGCCATATCCATGATGAACGGCATTCTGTGGGACCAGACAATATCTAAAGCGAACAAACAGCTTATATACAATAGCATACTTAAAAGTATAATCACATATGGCAGTGAAGTTTGGCCACTGAAACAAAGAGCGCAGAAAATGTTACTAGTAACAGAAATGGACTTCTGGAGAAGAGCAGCAGGCAAATCAAGAAGAGATCGGATACCGAACGAGAGAATACGAGAAATGATGGGAGTAACACATACAAAAATTTATGACATAAAAACAAAACAACTGGTATGGTACGGCCATGTACAGAGAATGCCAAATGACAGGATCCCTAAACAGATTTTGGCATGGACACCACAAGGGAGAAGAAAAAGAAGAAGGCCGAGAAGAAGCTGGAGGGAGGGAATTGAAAAAGAACTAGAGGAAAGAGTAATCCCTCCAGGTCTATGGTTAAACAGAGAAGAATGGCGGTTAGGAGTCGGAAGGCGTCGGAGAACGCTGTAAACCGATAGTAGTAGTAGTATTAGATAGTTCTTGATAATGTATCCAAGAAATAAAAAATACACGTTAAAATGTTTTATTTTTTTGCTCAAAAACGGCGCCTTATATAAAGCATATGCACGAGATATTTTTGTCACAAATTAAACGACGAATTCAAAAATTATTTTTTTATTTGAAATATTTTAGTGGAGTACCATTTTTTTCTTTAAAACAATTCAGACCATTACCCATATACACGACAATTATGAATATAAAATTCTTAATCGTATGCCAAAAATGCGCAATAAGTGCTTTAAAAATCATTAAATGTCATTTGCATATCTCAACCAGTTTCAAAGCAATGATTTACAGTTATGTTATTTCAACCGTTTGTATACATCGTAAGCTTATTAATTAATTTATTGAAATTTTGAATTATAATAAGATTATGATATTAAAAAAAATTATAAGCTTTTTATATTTTAGATGCAACTACAGTTCCAAAAGGTACTGACGTGTCAATATTCTTATATGGAATGAATCACGATCCAAAGGTTTTCCCAAACCCAGACAAATTTGAACCCGAACGATTTCTTCCAGAAAGTATCTCAAGTCGCCACACATTTGCTTATCTGCCGTTTAGTGCTGGCCCAAGAAATTGTATAGGTAAGAGTTTTATTTTTTAACTATGCTTATAAATTTGTTATAACTCCGTTGCTAAAAATCGAATCAAAGTTAATCAAACGCCATTTTGTTAATTTTTTCAAAAGGAACAATTTTTCATTTTGATCAAATCAAATAGATCTAATAGTTTAGGAGATACAATTGCTTAAACAATTAAATTGTTAATAAGAAATTATCCAACGGGTTTTCAGACTGTTACCCTCAAAAAATTTAAACTACGCACCAAAAAATATAAACAAAAAATTTACAATGTGTTTGCCTTTTTAAGTCTTTAACTGAAGAGGTTGAGGAGTGGGGAGCTGTTTGTCTCGAGTTGGTCATTCTCGGTCAAAAACAGACACTTCTACATACGCACTTCACCTTCTAGATCATAATCATTCTTTCAATGAAGAGTTTCAAATTCTGCATATCAAAAATAAAGGCCTCAAGCTATCTTTTTTAGAATCTATGGAAATTAATAAATTGAAAAATACAGATGTAATTCTGAATGACCAACTCGAGACAAACAGCTCCCCCAGGGCTGATTTATCCACTAGGCAATATAGGCAGATGCCTAGGGCGGCACATTATTTGAGGGCGGCAAAAATACTGTACAAAAAATATTTGTATATAAAAATTATAGATCTGGCTTCTGTCATTAAAGAGTATGAAGCTCTTTCAAATAACTTTACCGCAAGGAGGCCAAAAAATTGTGCCCAAATAAAACATATAAAGAAATAAGAAAGAGGAAAAGAAAAATTCAATTTGACGAGGGGGCCGATGATGAACTAAACTTTTCAGCTAGTGATGAAATTTTTATCCACACATTCTATATTATAATCGACACTCTGATAAGAGACCTGAATAGACGTTTGAAATCTTGTTGACTTATTTATCAACGTTTTCGTGTTATTAACAGATTTGCCAAAATTAAGCAATGAAAAAATTATTAAAGAAGCTGAAAATCTGATACAAAATAAAGACGACCAAGATACATCATTCATACATGAATACACTCAGTTAAAGGGTCATTTGGATACCACAATAAAATCACCAATTGACAATCTTAATATTTAAAGAAGAGTTAGTGCAGTCACTGAAGGTGGATATGAGTTATTACCTCCGATTTCATTGAACCTCCATCGATTTGCATGAAAATTGGTGAGTGGTTAGAGGATATCTCAAGGAACAAAGGTGACATGGTGTCAACTTGCGCGGGGGTGGATGCGACCTATTCTCAGAGGTGAAAATTATTTTATTAAAAATATCCCCAGAATTCGATAGAGGGACAAATTTTAAGCAAAATTTGTTACATAAAGTTATTAAAATAAATCAAAACTTTTTGAGTTATTAAAGATCAAAGATTTTAATTTTTCGTGAGAAAAATGCATGCTTTTAACCGCTTTTTCATAACTAACTCAAAAACTATAAGATTTTACACAAGAGTTATTATTTGTCAACATTTGTCAACGTACTTATAAATAGGTATCTATATCAAATGAGCCCCCGAACAAGTAGATAGCATTAAAATTTATGCACCAAATATTTTTCAAAATTTCAAAAAAGTTATTGTTTTTTTAAATAACTCCGTTATTTTTTACGATATCTGGTTTGTCTAAAATCTGTTTGAAAGTTAATTTTAATGGCTATTAAACCACGGTGAATTTAATCTTTTAAACCCCTTACTTTTTTTTAAATAAAAGGTTAAATCACCCCGGTTACATGGTTCTCGCAGCAAAATTTAAGCTTTAAACGTTTTTTATCTCGGTTATTTTTTACCCTACAGAAATATTAAAAAGGTAAAATATTTGATACAGAAAAACTAAAATTTGGTTATACATATACATACATCACTTCTTACGTATATTGAGTATTTGTGGAGTTATTATCAAAAGAAATTGAAAATTACGATAATTTTAAAAATTCTGATTTTTTTTTTAAATTATATCTTTTTTTCAAAAATATGCATTATAAACAGGTCAAAATTGTTGAAGTCATTACTTATGCTAATATAAAGAAATTCATCTAAGGATATAAGAAATAAATTTTAATTTTTGTGGAAATGGCGTATGTTTTATTTTTCACTTTTTCCTAAAAAGTTTTAAAGGGTTATCTTATTTTCATCATAACTTGCTTAATTGTGATGCTATTAACTTCTACTGGAACTCATTTGATAGGTACTTCGAAGTACTTTGACAAGTGCTTAGCAGGTATATTTTATAAAATGCATCGTTTTCCCATTATTTAAGCTACTCGTCGTATACATTCAATTATCCATAACTCACTTTGAATTAACATTAGTTTAGTTCTTTAAGTGAGGAGTGTATTCAGCTTTTTATTATCTTCAATTTTGGTAATAATAACTTTTTTGTAAAAGCATATAGTTTTTGAGTTATACGTGGAAAACAGCTTTAAAACATGCATTTTTACGAAAAAATAAAATCTTTGATCTTAAATAACTCAAAAAGCATTGATTTATATTAATAACTTTATACATATAACAAATTTTGCTTAGAATTTGTCTCTATCGATTTATGGTATTATTTAAAAAAAATAATTTTCACCCCCGAGAAGGGATGACATCCACCACCACGGTAAAATCGCAAGTTGGCATTATGTCATTTTTTTTCCTTGGGATATCATGTAACTACTCACCAATTTTCATCAAAATCGTTAGAGGTTCAACGATATCGGGGGTGAAAACCTTCAGTGACTGCACTAAGTGGATTGAAAGATATTTTCCCTAATTTTGACGTTGCTTTGCATATTTATTTGTGCATCCCAGTTGCCAACGTGTCCGCTGAAAGGTAATTTTCGAAAATGTCAAGAATTAATAGTATATTGTACAACAAGAGAGAAAAAAGACATATTTCTCACGAGCGCAGAAAATTGTTGACGAGCCGAGGTACGAGGCGAGTGCCGCAAATCAAGCGAGGGAGAAATATGTCGTTTTCTCACGTGTTGTACACTGTACTTTTTCTGTGGATGCGTTTTTGTCAAGAGTTTAAACATCAAAATTAAATAATTTAGGTGCTTTTATATAGATTATATGCCAAAATTTAAATAAAATACATATTATACACATATAGGTATTTCATATTCTTAATATTTATATACTTTTATTTATTTAAAATTATAGTTACCAGTTATATTTGAACAGTTTTGAAAGGTAATTCCTGGTAAGTTTTGATTTGACACATTTTATTTGACAAAAATATTTGTGTTTGTATTGTGCATGTTACCATGGAAACCGCGATTCTACTTATGGAACCCGTGAGAAAAAATATTTCTCACTGCAATGGCCGACTTTTCTCACAGCCTGAGAAACTGTTTGTTTTGAATGTATGTAAGTAGTGAGAGAAGTTGCACATTGTATAGCATCCATAGAAAAAAATAATTTCCCATCAAGTATGACGCAAGAACGTGTTAACAATTTGTCGATTTTGTCAAGAAAAAAGTCTTTTTTTGAAAAGAAGTCTGATGTGATCGAAATGGAATGACAATTTTTTCTGTTATAGATATATAAACATAGTAGTTTAAATCCATTTACAGTAGAACCCCGATTATCCGTGCTTCTCGGGACCGGACGTTGGCACGGATAATTGAAAAGCACGGATAATCCGAACATTTATTTCTTATTGTAATACATATGTACGTATATCCATACATATAGCCCTACCATAAAAAGACAACAGAAAAAATAAATCATTCATTATGAGTCTCGCTCTCAGCGTATAGAGTTTCCGTCGAGTGATTTACAGTGACGCTATTTTGATAAAACCTCAAAAATGCAATTTAAGTAATAGAAAATCATAGCACGGATAATCTGCAGCCCGGATAATCCGCACACGGATAATCGGGATTCTACTGTATAATGTATTCTTATTTAAATAAAAATTTCTGCAATTTTTTTTTCGCAAAATTGGTACATGTTTGAAGGGCGGCTACTAGAGAATTACCTAGGGCATCAATTGACCTAAACGCGGCCCTGAGCTCCCCACTCCTCAACCTCTTCAGTTAAAGACTTAAAAAGGCAAAGATATTGTAAACTATATCACTTGAGAAAAGCACTCTGCCGAAACAGCTAGTCACTCAGTTGTAATAAATTTTGTGGAAGTATAGAAAACAAACGTTTTCAGTGTTTTATTGTTAGATAAAATAAACTTCCATCAAGTAACGGTCGAATCCATCAATTATAAACAAAAAATGTCAAGGTTTCAAGGGGGCATAAAAATGCATACTCAACCCTCCTCGACTAATTAGATATATCGCAATTATACAGGGTGTCCAGAAACTCTACCGACAAACGAAGACAAGAGATTCCTCAGATAATTTTAAGACAATTTAACCCAATTCACCTAGTCCGAAAATTCTTCCTAAGGGAGCTAGAGCACTTTGAAGATGGTGCCATATAATTAGTTTTTCTTAAATACCTCCAGAACGCTTCTATTTAAAAAACGAAAATTTGTATACATATTTACTTTCCAGAAATGAATCGATTCCATCCATTGCGAATTTCTAGTACCGGTCATAGGCGTCCGTTTTGGGTAGGCAAACGGTTATTTTATCGCCTAACTTTTTTGTCTTTAATTTTTAAGCATTTTTGACTGTGAATTATTAAATTGTGAGGTATTCTAGTACTAAAAGGTACTTTTACTTTAAGTCGATAGAATACACCGTTTTCTAGAAAAATCGATTTGAAAATTTTTCGTTCTTTTAATTTCAAAAAGAAGATTAAAAAAAACTATTTAGAAAGATGAAAACTGGTACATATATTTATATTCCAGAGATTAATCGATTTCATTAATGGCGAATTTCTAGTACCGGTCATAGGCGTCCGTTTTGGGTAGGTCAACAGTTATTTTATGGCATAACTTTATTGTCTTTAATTTTTAAGTATTTTTGGCACTAGATTATTCAATTATGAGATATTCGAATACCAAAAGTTATTCTTGCTTTAAGTTGGTAAAATACATTGTTTTTTTAATTTTTTTCAATTTTTTTTTCAAATTCCCAAAACTAAAAACTTACAAATCGATTTTTCTAGAAAACGGTGTGTCCTACCGACTTAAAGTAAGAGTACCTTTTAGTACTAGAATACCTCACAATTTAATAATCCAGTATCAAAAATGCTTAAAAGTTGAAGACGCCTCTGACCGGTACTAGAAATTCGCAATGGATGGAATCGATTCATTTCTGGAAAGTAAATATGTATACAAATTTTCGTTTTTCTAAATAGAAGCGTTCTGGAGGTATTTAAGAAAAACTAATTACATGGCACCATCTTCAGAGAGTTCTAGCTCCCTTAGGAAGCATTTTCGGACTAGGTGAATTAGGTTAATTGTCATAAAATTATCTGAGGAATCTCCTGTCTTCGTTTGTCGGTAGAGTTTCTGGACACCCTGTATACATAATGTAGTTTTATTCTTTATTTTACGCTTATCAATTTTAGTCGTACTAAAATTGTGAATTTATTTGCTCTACTGAACAGCTTTGTTTCAAACAATAATTTAAGATTTTTTAATAAACCTAATTTAAAATAAATGAGAGAGCTTTAGTACGCTGTTTGTCCAATATCAATCAATGACCGTTGAAAGTAATGACATAATATGTTTATAGGTGCATATAATAGGTGCAATATAATATTATTATAGGTGCATTTCATATCTCTATGGGCGATTGTTTGTGGAAACGATGATGGAAAATTAATAAGCAAATTATTTTTAATGCGACTTTTATGGACATTTCCCTGGCCAGAAATTTTCGTTTAATATTTTGCAATTTGTTTCGACTATAATTGAACAAGAATAAAAAACCGCTAAACGCCGTAAAAATGAGTGGCGCATACAATATTCCAGCTACAAAAGATCTGATATGAATATTACGTGGCGCGAAAATGTATTTTCATTTTGATGCAAAACAAAATTTTAGTTTTATTTTAAAATATTTTTCCATAATGTTTGCTAAATTGGAAGTAAACGCGCCACAAAAGAGTTTCAAAATTCAAACTGTATCAAAGTTACTCTTTTGTGACGCGTTTTACTTCAAATTTAGCAAATGTTATGGAAAAAATCTTTCAAAATAAAACTAGAATTTCATTTTCCATCAAAATGAAAATACATTTTCGCGCCACGTAATATTCATATCAGATCTTTTATAGCTGGAATATTGTATGCGCCACTCATTTTTACGGCTTAGCGGTTTTTTATTCTTGTATCAGGAGTTTTTTTTATAAATTAAATGTATGAAGTTGAATGCAATTTTTCTCGATTACACGTTAAGCTTTATAAATGGTCGCCTTTGTCACATTATCTCCCAAATGATCTAGTGTCCATCGAATATACACTAGATTTTTTTTATTCGAAATATATTGAAAAAAATTATTGGGATTGCCGGTTAATGAACTCGGATTGCCCGTTGCCAGATCAAATTTAGCGTCGTAACCACTACAACTACATAAACCATTTCTGGAATAATCGTTAATTTTATTATACTTTTGTAGCTTAATAACTTCTAAACGGCTTAACCGATTTTGATCACTAAACATGAGTTTGACACGTATTGACAAGTAGTATCTGATGAATCTAAGGTCAAGTATGATAACTGAAGCTATTGCAGGAATTATTGAGCTTGAAAAACCGTTTTTCCCATAGGAAATATATTTGATCATACTTATGAATCATATTTTTTTTTATTTATTTAATAAAACTTCAACAGGAATCTTATGATTATTGCTATCTGATCATTACTATGATCAATAAGCAAGTTAGTTCTATATACAAAATATTATAAAAAACTTATCTAAGGTCACATTCAACAATATTCCTTAGGCTCTAATACATTACAGTACTACTAGCTAACGTGTAGACTTTAGCCGCACTTTGCTCTGCTTTTTCACTTTCACGCACTTGAACTTATTGCACTAACTCGAACGGCTTCGTTCTCTTAAGTCTTCTTATCTGGTTGGCGTTGTCTAGGAGATTGATGGCCTCGACATTCACATGGTTGGAGAGCCTTTGTTCATGACTCTCGGCAAACTTACTTACTGTCTGGATAACCGTATCCATCTGGAGGTCTCGATGAAGATCACAGTTTCTGAAGTACCATGGAGCTTTGACGATGTTCCTTAATACTTTATTCTGATATAGTTGTATAATTTGGATGTTACTTTCTTTTGTACAGCCCCATAGCTGTATCCAATATGTCCATATCGGTTTAAGGACTTGCTTATACAATAACAATTTGTTATAAGTAGACAGAGTGGATTTTTTCCCATCAACCAGTACATCTTTCTGAACTTGATTTCTAATTCTTCCTTTTTTTTCTTAATATGCGCTTTCCAACGTAGCTTGGAATCTAATGTCATACCCAAATATTTTGCCGTATTTGCATAAGGTATTTGGTTTCTGGAAAATGGTTATTTCTATTTGGAAATTGAAAATGGTTATTCATTTTTTATTTACATTTACTCTGTGTGGAGTATGAAGTGAACCAGTCTCGTTGGAACTTTACCGCGCTGAGCAGATGTGACGTGAATTGTAAATTGTAGAATTCCCTCATCTTCCTTAGTCTCAGCATCCGTATGGCTTGCAAATTGTAGAAGCCTCGGAGGTGTAACCAGAGAGGGTTCCCACTGTTTTCATTCTGGTGGGATATGTTATATGCCATTAGAGTGAAAACTTAGTCTCTTATTTGGTTTCTATTTATACTAACTGGGATATGTTGTTCTCTTTTGTTAGTAAAATTGACATGAACAGATTTTGTTTCATTTAATTTGATACGCCATTGCCTGGTCCAGATGTTAATTTGTTCAACAGAATTCTGTAGCATGGTTGCTGCTTCCTCGTGGTTTTGTCCGACTGCTAGAATGCATGTGTCGTCTGCAAATGTCGCAATTGTGTTAGGTTCTAATGATGGAATATCACTGGTATAGAGCAGGTATATCACTGGCCCCAGGACACTTCCTTGTGGAACTCCAGCTTTAATTTCTCTTAATTCAGAATATGCTTCCTCATTTTTAACTCTAAAGTATCTGTCGGATATATATGATTCTAGTAGTTCAGAATATTGTTTTGGTAAGTAGCATCTCATTTTATGATATATTCCGTCATGCCACACTTTGTCAAAAGCCTGCGTTACATCGAGGAAAATTGCAGAACAGACTTTTCCTTCTTCTAAAGCTTTTTCTACTATATCTATTATTCTATACACCTGATCTATCGTTGAGTGGTTTTCTCTAAACCCAAACTGATGATTAGGAATTAGATTTTTTTTCCTCTATAATCGGTTTTAGTCTCTTCAAGAGTAGTTTTTCATATAATTTAGACATGACAGGTAACAGTGAAATAGGCCTATATGAAGAAGCTTCTTGTGGAGGTTTTCCTGGTTTTAGTGTCATTATAATTTCTGCCACCTTCCATATCTTTGGTACGTACCTCAGCCTAAAGGAAGCATTTATAAGATTTGTTAATTTTATTATAGCTTTCCTTGGAAGTTGCTTTAACACTTCCCCAGTAATCAGATCAAATCCAGGAGCTTTCTTTGGATTTATATTTTCTTTTATTTCCAAATATACTTCTTTTGGAGTTACAGGGCTAATCTCCATTTCATCTTGATCAGGGAGCTCCCAGTTAATTATTTCTTGTTCTTCATTTGGTTGAAGAGTATTTTTTAGGTGATCAGCAAACCTACTGGCCTTTTGTATATTGCTTCTTGCCCAGCTACCATTAGTATTTCTAATTGGTGGATTCTGTAAGATTGGCCTTTTTAATCGTTTGGTAGCCTTCCACAATGAGTAATCAGTAGCGCTATCATTTGATAGTTCACTTAGGTAGATGCTAACCGATTCGTTTTTAATTTTTTGAATTTCTCTTTTTAATTTTTGTGTGGCATTATTTAATCTAGTTTTATCAACTGGTGCTCTAGACTGATGCCACTTGCGTCTCAGTTTTCTTTTTTCGGTTATCATTTCTCTGATTTCTTTCGGGTAGTTATTTCCTTTTATTATTTCGACACTGTTCTTGCTGTTGTTCCAAGCAGCTTGTTGTACATTTTTATTGAGTAGTTCTACTTCTGCCTCTAGTTGATCAACGGTTCTTAATGGAACTGAGAGGTTAATCTTCTCTTCAAGGTCTATCTGGAAACTTTTCCAGTCAGTATTTTTGTTAACAAGTCTAGGTCTTTCTTTTTTGATAACAGTGTCACTGAGTGTGAGAATAATTGGAGAATGGTCAGAGTTCATATCAAATGCCTCTTCTATCTCTATGCAACTTGTTGAAATATTTCGGACTACAAAGAAGTCGATAAGGTCTGGGATTTTATTTGTGTCAGTAGGCCAGTATGTTGGCTTTCCCGTTGATATTGCATCGCATTTTATGTATTTCATTGCTTCCAAAAATTCTTTCCCTTTGGTGGTAGTCAGTCGTAACCCCCAATGCTTATGTTTTGCATTGAAGTCTCCTCCAAGGATAAATCTATGTCCTTGACTGGTCAGGAAATCTACATATTGATTTTTCTTGATGGCATGTCTTGGCGGACAGTAAACCGCTGTGACAATTACCTCATAGTTTTTACATTTAATTTTTACTGATGTGGACTGAAATTCTTGAGTTTTGTATCCCATTTCCTGATAGTGCATAATATTTTCTTTAATTATTACTGCACTACCTCCTTTGGCTGCATTATCAGGGTGAGTAGTATGATAAGTTTTATAACCCCTAAATCTAATATATGACTCATTTGTAAAATGGGTTTCAGAAATGAGGCATATATCTATTTTCTCTATATCTAGTATTATATATATACTTATGAATCATATAACTTAAAAATTCGAATTTTCCCGGATATGAGGTTTACACCGTCAGATTTGTCTATTAGAGTCCTTCTACAAACGCTCAGTTATTGGCGCAATTTGTAGGTTGAAATTTTGAGTAATTGTCGAAAAATCAAAATTTTCAAAGTTTAGTTTTTCAGTTTTTTCGGCGATACTGAGCCGTGTGTATGTCTGATCCTGACGGCTTAGACAGCATTTAAAAGCTTGACTCAACACTATTGATTTAGTGTATTTGCGGTTCTCCTGTCTCTTCTTGAACCGAAGACATATACCCCCAAAAAATATGCCGTTTTGTACCTACCAAGTCCTATAGCTGGCTTATGGTTGGTCAAAATTTAAAAACTACACCGGTTCTGAATCGGCCCTGACCCCTCTTCAAACACAGAAAAAAAAATCAGATCGGTTTAACTTTTTCAGCCACATACATACATACATACACCTGGTTCCAAAAAAAACTGATACGACTCTTGACGCGTATTTTGTAGAAAATTGAGCAGTGTATTTTGAAGGATAAATACTTAATATTTACATACTGTCAATGTCACTGCCAAATCTTAAAATTTGTCAGATAGCTTATTATGTTCCACGGTTATTAGACTTTATTATTAATCTTTATTATTAATATTTTCTCCGCAACTGAGGATATCTTATCAACTGTATTGTTTTTAAACAATAGATGATAAAATAAAAATATTGACAGTTCAAAAATGTGAACATTATTGCATTGTGTGTGGCCTAAGTTTGGGCTGAAAACTAAAATGTATTACATTTTTACAAAATTTTGGAATATGTTTAATTACGTAGACCAATTTTAACAGTTGTTTTCAATACAGATTTGAATCATCTACAAATAGTTTCTAATGTCTTTTGATGTCAAATAATTAGGGAAGCTGGAATTCAACAGTTTAGAATTTTACATTGAGTTAATGCAAAATTGTGACGCATGTCAAAATTCTCAATGTATTTTAATTGTATTCATTTTTTTTTCGAATCCTGAGAAAGCTAATAAATATTTTTGAAAAATTTAAACTCAGAATGAAAGACTACATTATTACCGAGGGCTGAAAGTCCCTGAAAACTTCTATAATATTTATTTTAATAAGTTACAGGGCTGAAAATAAAAAAAAGTGTGATATTTAATTTCAAATATTTCATTCAATAGAAACTGCTTGTTTATTCTAAGGGGCTTTCCGCCCTCGGTAATAATGTAATCTTTCATCCTGCGTTTAAATTTTTCTAAAATACTTATTAGTTTTTTCATGAATCAGTTGTTTGTTGTTTGTTTATTTTATTATTTGTCTGTCATAATAAATATAATGTCAGATCAATCAAATACACTGCTCAACATCATGAAATCTTACTAAGAGTCGTATCAGTTTTTTTAGGAACCGGCTGTACATACATATCCACAAACATTTTCCCTTTTTTAAATAGAAATTGAGTCATATTTCTGAGCTTGGTAACTTTTGAATGGTATAACCTATTTTCAAAATTAGACATGCGTTGGAAAGGTAATGATCAGTACTATTAGAAGCCACAAAGGTCGGACTTAAATGTTCGAAGTTTTTGGGAGTTTTGGAGACGAAAACGAAAAACAGGCCCTAAATAGGAAGGGCCGTAAAATTCACACCCTTGGACCAAAATGGATGGTTGATATATGAATGGGTGAGTCTTTTCCTGAGCTTTAAGATGGGAGTTTTTCGGTAAAAACAAGCTTCAACTTGAAATATTATGGGTTTGTAGACACCTAAAGAAGACTATAGACGAGTACAATAAAATTCTGCTAAAATTTAAAAATTATTTTTAAACTTGTTTCCTGTTTCAAAAATTATGCAATACTTTTTGCGTCTAGTGTATGTAGAAGGGCGTTTTTGATCTAATTCTCTTCGTGAGTTTTCTTTGTATAATTTTAAAGAAGTATATTAATTTTTAGTTGTTTGCCTATAAAGATGCAGAATAAAGTACCATTTTTCGCCTTATAAACAATTAAATTATCTATGCCGTTTTAACTTTTACAAAAAAATACACTATCTGAAAGGTCATAGAAAAACACATCTTAAAGATACCACCTATTCGCTCCGTGCATGACGCGACACCTAGCGTCGTTAGTGTTGGAAAATTCTCGAGAATGAAAAATCAGAGAATATTCTCAAGAATATTCTCGAGAATATTCTCGATATGGAGAATTTTCTGAGAATGAACCCTATGACGCACTTAGGGATATTGTTGAAGATGAAATAGGGTATTAAAAATCATGAAATTATATACAAAATTATGAGACTAAACAACAGTGTTATTTATATACAGGGTGTCTGCGTAACTTTGCACCATATGGGAAACTTTTTTAATATCAATTTTACGAAAAAAAGTCATTCTTTATAAAGTGCTCTGCATAGTCTAAAACC